>NC_136470.1:1686276-2286276 GCF_902686455.1 Sciurus vulgaris
CCATCACCAACACCATCATCACCACCACCATCACCACCATCACCACCACCATCACCACCACCATCACCACAATCATCACCATCACCACCACCACCACCACCGTCACCACCACCACCATCACCAACACCATCACCACCACCACCATCACCACCACCATCACCACCACCATTGCCACCACCATCATCATCACCATCACCAACATCATCACTGCCACCACCATCACCATCACCACCACCACCATCACCACCACCAACACCATCACCAACACCATCATCACCACCACCATCACCACCATCACCACCACCATCACCAATACCATCACCACAATCATCACCATCACCATTACCACCACCACCGTCACCACCACCATCACCACCACCACCATCACCATCACCAACATCATCACCATCACCATTACCACCACCACCATCAGCATCACCATCATCACCAGCATCAGCACCACCATCAGCACCATCATCATCAGCTCTGTCACCTACAGTAACCTCCATGCCAGAGCAGGAGCTGCCTTAACTAGGTGGCACCTCGTCCCCTTCCCCACCCTCCCTTCACTTAATGAGGAACCTGGAGCCAGACAGGAGCAGGGCTTGGCCACAGTGAGACACGCTGAAGCAGAGCCCTGAGGCTGGGTCTCCCTGCAACCTGCTGCTGGGCAGTCAGGTCCTGCCAGCAACTACAAGGGCTGATGGGTTGGGGGCAGAAAGGAGGGAACAGCAAGATCTTTCACCAGCCTTGCATCCTGGAAAGAAGTGAGGGGGTGGAGTGGAGAGAGGGAGACGGTACAGTTGTGCCAGCGTTCCAGGGCTGGGCTCTGGGCCCCAAGGAGCCGCAGCAAGGTGCTGCACCAACAGCCACACAGGCAGCCATCCTTGGCACAATCCTGAACTCTGTGTGTGGATGTCCTCCCCAGCCCTTCCAAGTTAGCCTCCTGTGGAGGCCTGTCCCTTCTCTAGCCCACTGGGTCTTCCTCCCCTCACCCAGCCTCCCCTAGGACCCCACAGGGCCTGGGTGAGCTGTTGGGTACAGGTCTGTGGGCCTGTAAGGGTCCAGGTGATGGTGATGGTGGCGATGGTGAAGACCTGTGTGGGCTATCTGATGGCCAGAGTCCTTCTGTGCTGGGTGAGCTGGGCAGGGATGGCCATTTCCTAGCATTTGGGCACAGTGACATCCAGTTCTCCCTCCATGGCATGAGCCTGGGTCTCCCCAGGTGGGTTGGCACTCTGTCCCGTGGATCGCAGCAGCTCCCACCCTGGACCGCCGGGCCTCCGTACTTGCTGCTAATGTCTTGAATCTTCTGCTCTGGCTGCTGGTGGTGCTGGTACTGCTGGTTCTGCAGGTAGTTCTCCTTCAGGTAGATCTCCCAGGACAGGAGGGCTGCCTCCTCATTCTTCTCCAGCTTGTTCTCTGTCGGGACAGGGCTGGGTCAGACAGAGGGGACTGGAACCCACCGAGACCTGACCTGGGGCCCCTGGGCCTGTCACCCACCTGCCCCCACCGCACCTGTGGTGCCCAGTAGCCTGAGCGGTCAGCATGCCTGCTGAGCCTTCCGTCTTCTAGAAGGAGCTGCCCCCCAGGGCCCCACCTGCACCCCAGGATGGCTGCGCAGGCGATGGGGAGGCCACTCACTGAGCTGCTTGTGCCTCTTGGCTGGGATCTTCAGGACCACTCTCTTGACCAGGAGCTGCAGGTGGCTGAGGAGGATGAAAGGGGGTGGCGCGGGGGGCCGGCCGTGGTACTCCTCTATCAGGTCATGGCGCTGGAACTTCCAGATCTGGTCCGTGTGCTCCTGGACCTGCTGGAACGTGTAGCTGGCAGGGAGGTCAGGAGGACAGGAGGTCAGTGTGTCAGCAGGAAGCAGGCGCGGGTGTCTGGTGGGTACCCAAGGGCAGCAGAAGCAGCGGCACAGGGGCACAGCTTGGGACACCACAAGAGGTGGGCCGGCTTCCTGAGAGCCCGGTGGGAAAGCCCACAAGCCACGTGACTCTCAGAGGCCGAAAGCCTTCCTAGTGGACAGAAGTGGACAGACACCGATGCTCTTGACCTCTAGGAGGGGTTCATCTCCAGATGGTGTCCCCCCGGCCTTGTGCAGACGCCACCATCCAGGTGTGTCTTGAGGCTGGGCCTGGGCAGAGGACATCCCAGTCAGACGACTGGCCTTCTGCCAGCCTGGCCTCTGGTTCCCCGTTCAAGTGGGAGGCTCTCCACGTTAACACGGCGGCCAGCCCAGTCTCGGCTGATGCGAGCGGAGACGGGCGCCTGACAGCAGGAGGGAAGGGCTGTCAGAGCCGTGGCTGGAGCACGCCTGCAGAGGTGGCGAGGCCGGGTGCCTGAGGGGTCTCTGAATCTGGGGGAGCGCCATCGGCAGGCCAGCCGTCCACGGCAGGGCTGTTCGCTGGCGGGGCAGCAGTGGGCTGTGGAGCCCAGCTGCCGGGGGTTCCTGGCCCGGCCCCAGGCTTCTTGCTCAGTGATCTCCTGCCTTCCGACTCCGGCCCAAACCCCTCGGTGTTCCTGTTGCTCCAAGCTTGGAGCCCACAGGAGCCCAGTGGGCCCCCACTCCCTGGCCCACCAGCTGCCACACTAACCAGAGATGGGACACTAGAAGGAGGTCGTGGGGCCCACGACGAGGGCGTCCACCCAGGTCGGCAGGACAGGTGGCCTGCTTTGCACCATTTGTTTCACCAACAAAAATAGTGAATATCCTAAAAGTTCTAATAAGATGGAATGTTTCAAGACACCAGGTCGCTCTTTAAAATCTGGACATTTCCAAAGCGAAGGCTCTGCGACCACTCGTTTCCAACAGCCGCGGTGACACACTGCCACCACTTGGTGTCTTCAGACCCTCCAATACGCGCTCCTGGGCTTCTGAGGTCAGAAGGCCCCCTGGCTGACCCCAAGCGTCACAGGGTTCTTCCGCGGCAGGTCTCAGGGAAGGACTGTCCCTTGCCCTTCCCACCCTCCAGAGGCCCCCACATCCCTCAGCTGGAGGCCCCGCACCCTCAAACTCCGCTCCTGCCATCATGTCCTCCCCGACTTGGAGCCTCCTGCCCACCGCGTGTGGACCCCCCTGCTGATGTCGGGACATCCAGGAGACCCAGGGTCATCCCATCTGTGAGGGCCCTCGCCACTGCGTGCCCACCGCTTCCTAGGTTAGATGTGGACACCCAGGGTGGGGCACTATTCAAGGTGCTCCCCAGAGAGGGCCAGGGCCCCCCCCGCCCTGCTGGGTCCCTGGGACGCTACCTACAAAGAGCTGACCCACAGTCGTGGGTGGCCCACGTGTACAGACCCTCAGACCAGAGCGAGACCGAGGCGTGGGAGGAACGGGCCTGGCAGGAGGGCGAGCAGGCCGTGGGGGTGGCGAGGGCGCAATGGGCCTCCAAAAAGCCGCAGCGCAGCACCGTCAGAAGGGTCAGCAGGAGCTGCGGGAGCATGCCCAGCAGGTGGGGACACAGGCAGGACACCCAGGGGACAAGGGGCAGCCCTGAGCAGCCAGTGGCCACCACAGGTTCCCAGGTGGAGCCACCAACCTGAGAATAAATAATGCCACGTCCTGGGCTGTCCAAACAGCACGGTCAGCACCCAGGATGAGCAGGCCACGAGTGCACTCTGGGTCCCCCAGGGGTAGTGACCTGGACAGGCCAGCATGCTGAGTGACCAGGGAGCGGCCAGGGAGCTGCGACCAGGCACACGGCCCCTGGGATGTCTGAGGCGCCTCCGTGGAACGCACCCTGGGTCCCGGGCCACACCCGTGGGGTCCTCTAGGAGGAGGTGGGCCAGGGCAGGACCCGGAAAGCGGCCGCGCCTGCAGCACCCCGCGGCACTCACTTGAACATGGCGATGAGGAGGTTGAGCAGCAGGATGTTAGTGAAGAGCAGGTAGAGGCAGAGCAGGAGCACCGTCAGCCACTCGGGGAAGGCGGGCGCCTGCCGGGCCGCGTCGCTCTCAGGGCACTTGGGCTTGTAGGGGTCCGTGCCGTTGGGGCTGCACTGGTCCACGTCGAAGTTCACACCTGGCAATGGGCGTGGGGGTGGAGGAGCCGAGGACAATGCAGGGTCACAGGGGCTGGTGGAAGGGACCCAGGCTCCAGGTGCCGCCAAGGAGCCCCAGGCCCGGGCACCTGCACAGCCCAGTGAGCACGGCTGCCGGCTGGGCCCGCACACGTTCCCAGAGACATCTATCCACAGGCAGGCATCCTCCTCAGGAAGGACACGTGACCGCCAAGGTCAACCCAGAGCTAGAGTGCCAGGTTGGCACGTGCGCCCTCCCCGGATCCAGCCGCCCCACCGGGGCACTTCCTGAAGCTACAGTCATAGGGAGACACGGATCCCAGCCCCAGGGAGCTGAGCTTGGTGGGAAAGGATTTTTCTAAAAAATATATCTTTTAGTTGTAGATGGACACAATGCCTTTATTTTATTTATTTTTATGTGGTGCTGAGGATTTAACCCAGGGCCTCACACATGCTAGGCGAGCACATTACCACTGAGCCACAACCCCAGCCCTTGGGAAAGGATTTTAAAAGAAAAAATTAACAACAGCATGAAAAAATAAAATTCTTGGAAATAAATTTAACAGAAGGAGCACAAGACTTCTATACTGAAAACCATAAACCATTGTTGCAATAAACTAAAAATTGAAATAAGTGAAAAGAAATTTTGTGGTCACAGTCAAAATTCCAGACTTTTTTTAGAGAAATTGATCCAAAAACTATTGTGGATCCCTGGGATCCACAGGCCAAAGCAAAAGAGGTAAAGAGTCAGGAGACTCGCCCCTCCCGATGTCAAAACTTACTACAAAGCTACGGTAAGCAAGGCAGTGAGGGGCTGCTGAAGGACAGCCTGAGACCAGCAGGCAAGCCGAGCGTCAGAAGTCATCTCTGACGTCGTGTCAATAGATGTTCAACAAGGATGCCAAGACAATTCAGTGAAAAGGGCAGTCCTGAGAGCAGCTAGTCCCTGGACCAGGGAATGACCCTCATGCCACAGACCAAGAGTCATTTAAATATTCAAAGGACAGAGTAGCAGCCACAGCTAGAAAACTGAGAAGAAAAGCAGCATAAGAATCTCTGTGGCCTTGGGTCAGGCAATGGTTTCACAGACGGGACCCCGAAAGCACAAATGATTGAAAAAAAAAAGATTGCTCAGTTGTACATCATCAAAATCAAAGACTGGCATGCTTCCAAGAGTGTCTTTTCATGAAGAAAGTGAAAGACTATCATGTAGCAACAAAATGCAAACCATCTCTGCACAAAGGGTCAGGTGTCACGATTCTCAAACTCAACAACAGAAAAATAAAGAACAACCTGGGGAGATGGGTGAAGGGTAGGAATGGCCACATCTCCAGGGAAGACACGCACGTGGCAGGAAGGGATGCTCAGCACTGAGCCACGAGGGGAATGTCAATCAAAACCTTGGTGAGCTGCCCTGGCCACCCACCAGCTCGCTGGGACGGTGACGGGCAAGAGCATGGGGGTCTGGCCTCCAGGGACCTTGCTGAAGTATGTAAGAGTGCAGCCTCAAAAGACTTAGTGTTAACGGCAACAGTATTCACAGGGCCAAATCACAGCGATGACCCGCAGGTTCACCAGCTTTGGGCAAACAATAGGCGCGGTGCAGACGAACCAAAATATGACTGAGCAACCAAAGGGAGTCCAGCCCTGACATGTGCCTCAACACAGATGGACCTGGGAACCCTGCACTCTGTGAAAGAAGCCAGACGCCAAATCTATGTTCCATTTTCCAATTTACGGGAAAGGTCAGGGAGGCAGACGCAGGTCAACAGCAAGCAGATCAGCGCCTGCCATGCTGAGGCGGGGAAGGGAGGCCACTGCGACGGGAGGGTGTCTTGGGGTGGCGCGAAGGCTCTACAGCGGGCTTCTGTAAAGCACTAAGAGCTGTTGGCACGGAGGCCCCACACCCAGGCCACCCCGGCGCACTTGGGCCTCAGTGTGACACTGCTCCGGCTCCCTGGGACACCCTCCACCTCTACTCGGCCTTGGGCACTTGCTGCTGACCGAGCAGGAGCCTCAGCTCTCCCAGCCTCTGAGAGTCACAGTCCCCCAGACGTCCCAACCTGGCCCCTGTCTGGGCTCCTACCATCGATGTAGGCTGGGATCTGCCCGAAGATGGTGAGGTAGGAGTGGTAGACGACCCCTCGGAAGATCCAGTCCACCCGGCTCTCGTTGTGGATGAGGATGGCCTGCTTGGCCACCCCAAAGGACACCACCCACACCGCCAGCAGGAAGAGGAAGAAGAAGACGTCCTTCATCTGTAGAGAGACAGGCACCAAGGCTGCCCACGCACCTCCCTGAGCACCTCAGTGCCAGCAGTGGAGGCAGAACCACCACCACACACGACGTGGACGTGGGAAGGCAGCGATCCTTGGCAGCAGCTCGGGTCACCCCGTCCTCAGAGCTCGCCAACCCCATATGGGCAGCACCCTGAGGTGAGGGAGGGTCAACAACCCACCCAAGGAGGAATGCACCGCAGCAGAACAGAGATGGAAGCCAGCCTCGGAGGCCAGGGAGAGCCAGGAGAAGCCAGAGAGGTGGTGCACGGGAGCAGACACCACCAGCCTTTGGGGAACCCAAGTGCAAGGCCGGGCCAGCACCCGGGACTACAGATGAGCTGGAACCCAGCCTGCCCCACTGCAGGGGCACGCCCCTGGGCCCAGCGTGGGTGTCCCCCTACCATCCGCTTCACGATGATGATCTTGGGCCCCAGAGTCTTGCTGACGGTAAAAATGTGCATGAGACGGAGACAGAACATGATGAAGTCCAGAGAGAGGATGATGCGCCCTGGGTACAGCGTCGCCGGGATGAGCCTGGCAGCCGGGCAGGGCAGGGACACCGCCTCAGGCTCCGGGATGAGCCTGGCAGCCGGGCAGGGCAGGGACCCCGCCTCAGGCTCCGGGATGAGCCTGGCAGCCGGGCAGGGCAGGGACCCCGTCTCAGGCTCCGGGATGAGCCTGGCAGCCGGGCAGGGCAGGGACCCCGCCTCAGGCTCCGGGATGAGCCTGGCAGCCGGCCAGGTCAGAGACCCCGCCTCAGGCTCCGCTGCCCAGGCCGCGCTCGGCTCCAGAGCCTGCCTCCAGCCCAGGTCTGGCCACTGGAGTCTCTGGGGGCCTCAAGGGGTGAGACCAAGGACAGAGCCTCCAGGAGCACAGGACGCGCCTCAGGAGGGTCCAGAAGCCCAGCCTCAGCAGGACAGCCAGGACTGGGGGACATCCTGGGAAACAGGACGCTTTTCCAGGTCGCTCCTGCCTCATGGAGAGAGGGTGCCATGGCCTCTCAGACACAGGGCCCAGTGGGCCGAGAGTGTCCAGCAGGAGGGGTGCAGGGAGCAGAGGGCCACATGCATCGGGGAAGCCGGGCCTCCTGGCTGCAGCTGGTGGTCCTGCACATCGGTGGCCATCCAAGGTGGGCGAGGGGCACTTGTGTTCCCTGCCCTGCTCCTTCAGCAGCCCCGAGGGCTGGCTCAGCGGGCACCAAGTCACCCAAGCTCTGATGGCGTTGGGCAGAGGCTGAGCTGCCGGGGACGAGGGCAGAGGGCACTGGGCACTCACCGGCAGGTCAGCCCTGCTATGAAGAACACGATGGCAGCCACGTCCAGCTTGTTCCAGAAGTCACTGAAGTACAAGGACGCCATCTTCACCAGCCCACTCTCGTCGGGGTCGTAGAAGAGCTACTGGGGGACAGGCAAGGGGGGAGGCCGGGGCCACCACCCGGTCACTGCAGCGCCCACACGCCGTCCTTCGTGGGTGGCAAGAGGCAGCAGCCATGCCGGACAGCAGCTCTTGCCAGGCTCCAGCTGGGCCCTCCCTCCAACCGGTGGCCCGCCAGGGCACGTGTGCCCGCTTGTGCCGGCGTGAGCGTGCGTGCGTGTGGGAGACGCCTCCTCGCCGGGCGCCAGCGCTCCCCAAGGGTCTCTGCCCTGGCCTGTCTTCCCAGAAAGGAGGGGCCCTGGGGGGACCTGGAGCCCGTGGCCACCACCCCTGCTGCCAGGCCCCTGGTCCCAGCAGCTGAGTGGAGGACTGACGAGGCCCGTCCCTGGGTCTGAGGGAAGAGCACCCTCCTGAGGGCCCTGCGAGGCTGGTTCAGGAGCAGGCAGACCTCTGGCCCCCATGGGGAGACCGACTGGAAGGAGGCACTTGCAGGAGCAGCTGGCCAGGCCCTCAGCACTCTCCTGACCTGCCCAGCCCAGCCCTGTGCTTCCTTCCTAGGGGCCTGACTTCTCCCAGGGACCCCAACAGGCAGCATGTTGGCCCGGGGTAAGCAGGACTTCTCTCTGGGGCCTGGTGGTCTGCAAGGTCAGCAACCAGAAGTCAGGCTGACCAGAACCTTCTCCTTTTGGGCCCAGCCCACCCCTGAGGGACTCATCAGCCTAGTCCATCCACCTGCTGCCCCTGGTGCTGGCCTGGCAGGGTCACAGTGGGGACCCTCCACACTAATCTGGCCCAAAGGCGGTCAGGAAGTCTTGTAAGGCGACCTCAGAGCTCAGAACTGGGACTGTGCTCCCTGGAGGCACATCTTTGTTTACCTGGGCTCAGGCACTCTAGGTGGTCCAGTGGTGTGATGGGGAAGGGGCGGGTGGGCTGGGCAGAGTCAGCTCAACCTCTGGAGAGGCCGAGGTCGGCCACAGGGTGCTCAGGCAGTCTATGTGACAGACACCCAATAAAAGTCCTGGGGCCCGAGGCCCCAGGGAGTGTCCCTGGTGACAGGGTCCCCTGAGAGTTGTCCCACGTCCTTACTGGGAGAGTGCGGCCACAGTGGCACCTGGAGGCCTGGGCTCTGAGGGTCCTGGGTGGGGCGCGTGCCCTTCCCTTGGCTGGCTCTAATCTGCACTGTGCTGCAGAGACGGGGAACAGAGCCCAGCGCTCTCGGACGGCCCCCTTCCTGCACGTCATCCGGCCTCACGTGGCCTTGGGACCCCACGCTTGGCAATGCCCTTCTCAGGGGTGAGAGCGATGTCCCTGCCCGAAGCCTGTGGGTCGCCCCTTTGGGGCCATCAGACAAGGTGGGAAGGGGAGGATGTCTGCAGGGCCCGAGGTGGGGACACCTGCAAGGCTCCCATGTGGGGCCCGGCGCCCCCTCTGCCCAGGGCTCGACTGGCTCCCAAGGGCCTGGCACGGCTCCTTGGGGACGGGCAAGGTCCACTGTGAGGACATGGTCAGGCTGGCGTCTCCCAGGCAGGAGAGCCTGGTGGGCACCTGGGCCACCGTGGGCGGCGCCGGGACGCTGGGAGGGCCTGGTGCGCACCTGCCGCGTCTCCTCGCACACCAGGGAGAAAAGCCAGAGGTAGATAAGGTGCTCGCACCAGGAGGGCGTGGGCTGGAAGTCCACCATGAGCACGTAGGCGAAGAGGCAGAGGAAGGCGAAGTAGGACAGCACGTTCAGGTGGAAGACCACCACGGGCGCCGTGAAGAAGGCGCGGGCGCGGGCGGGGCCGCCCAGCGCCTGGGGCCGCTTCTCCCTGCCACAGGAGGGCCAGCGTGAGGGCCGAGGGTCTCCAGTCCCACACGTCCCCCTGAGACAGGGCCAGGAGGGGGAGGCGCTGGGGAGCGCCACCTAGCACGAGTCACGTGGCCATTACGGAGAGACCAGCAAAACAGCCTGGGTGTTTCCGGCCCTCTGGACTCAGGACCCACCCACACAGCCACAGAGAAGGGGAGGGACCCAGCCCAGCACAGTGAGGCTCCACCAGCAACCCTCCCACCTCTGCCCAGGGCCACGTCAGAGGTGGCTCCTGCCAGGGGCAGTGTGAGCCCAGCCTGGCGTGGAGCCCACCTGCAGTCTCCTGGTGCTGGTGGACACTCAGATGTCAGGTGCCCCCATAAAGGGGGACAGCCTGTCACCCGATGGCCACTGGGCTGGGGCCCCAGGTCCGTGCCTGGGCTCCCAGGGGACCCAGAGCCTCCATCCAATTCCCAGTAAAATAGGCTGATGGCTCAATAGGACACCACTTGCTTCTGAGGAGGCCACAAGGGGTGCTGGACAGGCCCAAATCCCCAGCCACCGTCAGCCACCACCATGCCCTGCTGATGGGAAGACCACTCCAGCCATGCAGGACAGGAAGGCTCTCGGCCTCGGCGCCCTGCGCCCCCTGGACTGCCCAGGTCAGCACCAGGGGGCACCACCGGCACCACCCTCCCCATTCCCAGGGGGCTTAGGCTGGAGATGGGCTGGCCAGCACCCCGCCTCCGCCAGCAGTGGGCAGTGCACAGGGGTGCGGGCGGCACGCGGGCCCCCAGGCACCCCCAGCATTCTGGGATCCTGGCACAACCAGGAGGACCGGCAACTTGCTCCCAGGGGCCCCCACCCCAGGACCACCCCACAGCCCCAAGGCCTGCACCTGAAGGAGATGAGGCCCGTGAACAGCAGCGGGAAGGCCAGCATGCACAGGGTCACCCGCCACAGCCCGTTGTCCACGCAGAGCTGGCCCCACCACACCTTGGTCAGGAAGGCCTGTGGGCAGCCGCTGGTCTTAGGATGGTGGGCACCGCAGCCTGCCCTGATCCCACCCCACACCCCAGCCAAGAGGGACACCCACACCCTCACCCACAGTACACTCGGAGCCCCAGCTGCAGGTGGCTAGCACAGGACAGGAGCCCATGCAGGATGGGGCTCCGGATGGGCAGAGCTGGGCTGTGGCCTGAGGTGGTAAGGGCTGGAGAGGGGGGCCTCACACCGGTGGGTCCACTCCTGACTCCCATCCCATCTCCCTTCTCCAGCTGCAGGACCCCATCCCTGCAGGGTCCAAGGCCACACAGTCCCAGGTTCTCACGAGCTGGCCCTGTAAGTCCCTTGGGTGGGGCCAGGACTCCTCCCACCCAGGACACACGCAGCTGCCAAGATGGTGACCGCCTGACACGGTGCGGGAGGAGCCCCCAGAGTTGGTATGTGCCAGGCCTCTGTGCCAGGCCGCGGTGGCTCCCTGCCCTGCTCTGCAGCAGCGAGCTGCCCAGCCCTCCCCAGGCCTGGAGATGCAGAGGGCTGGCCCTGCTCCTGGGCCACCTGGGGACTGCCCGCTGCTCCCGGCAGGAGCCTCACAGGTGGAGTGGGCCTCCGCCTCCCGCCCGGGCCCTACCACTGGCTTTCTTTTTTCTCTCTTTTTTGATCCCAGGGGCGCTTTAGCCCTGAGTGACACCCCCGGCCCTTTTGCTTTTGAGACAGGGTCTGGCTAAGTCGCCCAGGTGGCCTTGAACCTACACTCCTCCTGCCTCAGCCTCCAGCTGCTGGGATCCCAGCTGTGGCCGCGGCGCCTGGCTGAGCCCCCTGCTTTTCTGGGCACCTGTTTCCTCATCTACAAGTTAGGAAGAAAGCGCCCTGGGGTGGGAGCATGTGCCACTGGGCACTGTCCCTGGCCAGGTGTGAATGCCTGGACCATCCAAGAGCACCCGGGCACCTGATTCTGCAAGAGGGCCCTCGGGAGGTCACCTGGATGCCGCCATGAGACACGAACTTCATGTCCTTGGCCTCCAGAGCCAGCTGCAGGCAGGTGGTCTTCCCCCAGGCCTCCGACACGCGGATGAGCAGCTTCTGGGCTCTCTCTTCATCCTTCCGGTAGCACTCGGTGAAGACCCCTGGGCAGAGGAAGAGCCGAGTCAGAACAGCGGGTGACAGGCACCGCGCCCTGGGACAGTCAGAAAGCTAGCCCTCCAGGGGGCACCCTGGACCGAGATTTCACCCATGGGGGCAAAACAGGCAAGCGGGGCTGAAGTCCCAGAAGACCCAGGCCAAAGGGCGAGGACCCTCGGACAGCGGGCGTGTGGCCAGGGTCCCTCAGCTCACCGATGGCTCTCTGTTCATACTCGTCCGCCAGAGCCAGCATCTCCTCGGAGCTGTCCGTGTCCTCCTCCTCCTTGGACAGTTCCTTCAGGATCTTGCTGCAGGCCAGTGCTGCCGCGATGCAGTCCTGGCTCTGGGGACACCAGGGCAGCAGTGAGGCCCAGGGCCAGTGACAGCTGCTTCCACTCAGAGATCTGGCAGAGGCCAGGCACAGCGTGGGCTACTATCAATGGCTCTCTTGACCCCTGTCTACATAAACAGCTTGAGTGACCATAGGTTAACACAACCCCGTGCTGATGGTCGTCAACTGCACTGACTCATGGAGCCATCTGCTTGCCCTACAACGTCCCTAGTGGACAGGATGAACACAGCATGTACACTAGCCTACCAAGGCCTGCATGGGCCGCAGAGGACAGTACTGCCCTCAAGCTTTGGCCCTGGCCATGAGAAGCTTGCTTGGCAGGCCTCTCTGAAAGCTGCTTTCCTTGCTTGAGCAAGGTCTTGTTTCTGCAGCCCTGGGCACTAAGTCCTGCGGTGACCCGATCCCACTCTATCCACAGCTGTGGGCTTTCTGTCCACGGGTCAAAGGGCTGTCCACAGCTGTGTTCCTAGAAGAGATGTTATTACCTGCGCCCAGATGATCCCTGCCAGCTCCCGACGGTTCTGCACGATGGCCCAAATGAGGAGGTCCCGAACCGGGTCCATGGTGAAGGTGACATGGCCGGATGAACGCTTGTAGAGGGACCGGAGGCTCACTCCCTGCACCTGGTGGCAGCAGAGGCCCCGCGAGGATCAGAGCCTGGGCTGGTGGGAACGCCGTCCTGCCCTGCCCCAACCCAGGGACACTGGCCCAGGAGACTGAGCCCATAGCCTGAGGTCGCAGCAACCCCAACTCATTCTTACACACTGCAGTTTCAGGACCACTGTTCCAGAGACACGGAAGACACGGGGAAAGGGGGATACCCATCGGCCTCCTTCCCTAACACTGCGAGACCCTGTAACATGTGGTGAGCTCCAAGCCTTGCTGGTGGCATGCGAGCTCCTTCCGGCAGATACTTTCTGCAGTCAGTGAATAGGCCTGTGCCGTGGGCTCTGCGAGGGCCTCACGTGCCTCCTGCAGAGCAGCTCCCCAGAGAGAGCGAGTGTCCATCTGAGCAGCACGGGACAGCCCAGACACTCAGCCCATCCAGCAGCACCAGAACCCGACTTCCCAGCCAAGTGGTCATGTTCTCAGAGGGTGGGGAAGCAGTTCCCAGAGGTGGACAACATACCCACATCACACACAAACCACTTCTCAGATGGCCAGGAAGCAGTTCCCGGAGGGGGACAACATACCCCACATCACACACAAACCACTTCTCAGATGGCCAGGAAGCAGTTCCCAGAGGTGAAGAACATATCCCCACATCACACAAACAGGAAGTTGTTCCCAGATCCCCATCACACACACAAACCACTTCCCTAAGTGATCCTAGAATGTCCCCAAGGCTCGTCCTTGTAAATAAATCGGTTTCGTTCCCTAAGCTGCAATATGGTCAAGTGTGAGCTTCTGGGCTGGAGGTTCTTAAGCACGTTCCAACTGGGTGCCTTCCCCAGACACCTGGAATTGGGCAGGGCAGAGCTGGGACTGTGCAAACCCGGCTACCACCATGTCCCCGCCAGTGCCAGGCCTGGCTCACCCAGGGAAAGGGACAGGTCACACACCCCGGAGGAAGCAGAAAGTTTTCTAGCAGAGGAAACACAAAGCCAGATGTGGTCTCAGACGAGATAGCGATTCGTGAGAACGGCTGCCAAAGGGCACTGGGCCCAGATGGACTCACAGGAGGCCACCAAGCTGGTGGGAAGCACTCGCTCCAGCCAGGGAGCTCATCTAGAGCAGAGAATGAAAAGGCGTGCCTCTCACAGAGCCACCATGAACCAAGGCCAGAACGCGACAGACGCAGCTGCCATCACAGGCTGTGCCTCTGCCACAGGAACCCTGGAAACCCTGCAGCATCTCGTGAGCTCGCCCGAACTGCAGCCAGGCTGAGATCCAAAACGGCAGGGAAAGCAGGTTCCACTCCCTGGAAAGGACTGACCACCCACCTGATTCGGGAATCAGAGATGGCTCCCTCCAGAACACACCCACCAAGCTCAGGCCGGGTCAGGTGACCACTGTCCAGGCGAGCACCCATGAGGGGGCGCCTTCCCAGTACGGAGGAGCCCGCCCTCTGCCAGCCAGGTGCACACCTGCACATCAGGTGGGACCCAGCTGCAGGAAGACCGAGAGCACCCGGAGCTGCACCTGGGCTCGGCAGAGGGCATCTCCTCCCTGCCAAGCAGAACTTTCTAGAAGGCAATGTGAAGAGCATTGCTGCATCCTCCCAAGATTCCTCTGCAGAAGCCCTAACCTGTGGTGTGACCCGACCTTGGGAATTGGAGACAGGTTCTTTAAGAAGGTACTTGTGTTAAAACAAGGTTACAGAACGGGGCCCCAATCCCACAGAACTGGTGACCCTATAAGAGAAAGAGACCAGAGATCCATATCTCCACCACCCCCGCCATCTGGAGACCAGCTAGAGGGCAGCCAGCTGCAGCAGAAAGTGTGGTCCCACAGCAACCAGCCCCGCGGCACTGTGACCTCGCCCTTCCAGCCTTCAGGACTGGGAGGACGTTCATCTCTGTGGTTTAAGCACACGCCCCTACCCCGCTGGCTGCGGTACTAAATGACAGTTCCTGCAGTACCAGACACCTCTTTTCTAATGAAAATCAGCCAACGGCTGGCCCAGCAGAGCCAGCAGCGGGGTTACCAGCACGCACGTTGAGCTTGATGTGAGGCATGGGCAGGGAGAGGCGCGGCCGGTCGCTGTGCTTGGGCCGGGGGTACAGAGGCTGCGTGGAATCCCCCAGGAGCTCACGCAGCACCTGGGCCACGTGGTGCATCTGCAGCCGGGGCGCGGCGGGCGCACAGGCCAGGTGCTCCTCGGCCAGGACCTTCTGCAGCTTGCAGTGGAACAGGCAGGAGGGCTCCAGGTTCTCGTACAGGTAGAGCAGCGTGTCCCAGGTGACGAACTCCTTCAGCCGCACCCCGTTCTCCAGGAACAGCTTCACGAACTCCGGCTTGTTGGAGATGAGGGCGGCCGTCATCGTGGGGTGCAGGTCTGAGGGCTGAGAGTGAGCACCGTGGGGGTGGCCGCCACACTGGGTGGTGCCAGCGGAGCCCTGACCTCAGTGGCCTGGCAGGGCTCCCTCGCCTCCAGGCTGGAGAGGACGGGGCTGACCCGGATCACCCGCCCCAGGGCCTGGCCTGGCTTCCAAGGAGGGCTCGTGAGGGCCCGGTCAGGCCCTCCACGGGACTCACCTTCCATTGCCACTGGTCAGTGAAGATCTCACTGCGGGCGATGTCCACGCGGTTCCAGGCCACGGCCAGCTTCAGCTGATGGTCCCAGTTCTCATGCCCAAAGTGGTCTTGACTCCGGGAAGCTGCAGGTGAGGGGCAGGTGTCAGCCTTCCACCCGGGGCTCGAGGGGAGCAAGGGACAGGGTGGTGGGCTGCCTCTCAGTGACTCAGGGATAAACTCGGCCGGCACGACCCACACCCACACCCACATGAAGCTCTTTCACTTCAGGGCTGGAGCAGAGAATCTCAGGGTCCAGGCATCACCTTGGCTCACCCATCGCCCCACGCCGCACCCACCTCCAGGCCAGCCGCACCCCTTCACCACAGGCGGTCAGGGACAGGAGGAGAGAACTCACCACGCCAAGGGCGTGTGGGGCTCCCGAGGGTGGTCCTCGCCTGGACGCCTAGACTCAGCACTCCCGGCTGAGATGGCCTGGCCGCCCCCAGCAATCTCTGTGCTCTATCCCACTTGAGTGTTTGAAGTGTGGGTTGTTATTTGTAGAAGAGAAGCTTGACCCTTACCCAACACCACACGCAAACACCCTGCTTCTCTTGGAAAACACACACTTATGAAGACTGGCAACTCCTCTCCTAGACCCTCCACCCGAGGAAAAAGAGCAAACAGCAGCTCCAGGCCAGTAGCTCCAACTGGAAACCACTGGAATGTCCATCATAGATGAATGGGAAAATCAGTCATGGTGTAGGCATGAAACCCTCAAAAAAAGTACTTATTATTATGCCACAGGGTGATCTGAGTCCAAGTCCAGATCCAGGTGACCACACAGGGACTCTCAGGAATAGCAAAGGAGCGAGACCCAGCAGAAGCATGGCAAGCGACCCACCTACCTGTGCCTAAACACAGAAACGGCACCCGCCACCCTGACTGTGGTAAGTGAGCAGCCCAGCGGTGCTGAGCCCACCCACACATCCATCTCCAGAGCCTCCTAACCCTGAAAGCTGGAGCCATGTCCCCTGGACACTGGGATCTCAGGTGTGTGCCACTGTGCCCTGCTCTGCTGCCTGTTTTCAATTGGGGTTTTGATTGCTGAGTCGTAAGGGTTCTCTATAGCCCAGCTGTCAGTCCCTCGCTGGATGTGGGTTTGCGAGTCTCCTCCTATCGTGTGGATGGCCTCTTCACTGTCGACAGTGTCCTATGACACACCAGGTTTTGGTTCTCGTGAGTTTGGTTTGTCTGCTTTTCTTTTGTTTCCTAAACCACGGGAATCATTTCCAAGAAGTCACCACTGAATCTGATGTCATGACACTCGCTCTGTCTTCTTCTGAGCACTTATTGGTTGGGGTCTCACAGGTAGGTCTTTGACCCCTGGGTGATTCTTCATGGTAAGGGTGGACATCCTGTTTTCCCAGCACCACTTGCTGCAGACGGTCCTCTTGTCAGAAGCCCCATGGCCACGCGTATGAGGGATTTCCCTGGACTTTGTCCATCCCTCTGATCTCTGTCTTCATACCTGTGCTACGCTGCTGTCAGAATGCAGCTTTGAGGGAAGCTTTGAAGTCAGGAAGTGAGAGTCCTCCCACTCCGATATACCCTTTCGAGGCTGGTTTAGTTGCTTGGGGTTCCTTGAGATGTCACGTGAATTTTAGGATGGGCTTTTCTAATTCTGCAAAAAAAAATGTGATTGAAGTTCTGATAAGAATCGCATGGAATCTGTAGATCGCCTGAGTAGTACTGCCATCCTCTTGACACTAAGTCTCCCAGCCTGTGATGGTGCACATTTGCCATTCATTCTTGTCTTCTTAGGGCTGGGATGTAGCCCAGTAGTAGAGCACTTGCTCAGCATGTTCCAGGCCCTGGATTTGATCCCCAGCACCACAAAATAAATATTTATTTATGTCTTCTTCAATTTCTTTCAGCAGTGGTTCATAATTTTCCTTGTTCAAACTTCACCTCCTTGGTTAATTCCTGAAAATTTTGTTGTTTTTGATGCTTCTATAAATGGTATTTCCCCATAATTTCCTTTTCAGATTGTTCACGTATAGAAATGCACCTGATTTGAGTTGACTTTGCATCCTACAACTCTGCTGACTTCCTTTGCAAGTTATATGAGTTGTTTTTTTCTGGAAACTTCAGGGCTTTCTGCATAGATCATATTGGCAAGCAAATGACATTACTTCTTCTTTCCAATTTGGATGCCCTTTACCCTCTGCTCCTGCCTGATTGCTCTGCCTCGCCACCCCAGCACAGCGTCTGGTAGAAGTGGTGGGAGCTACCTGTTCCTCATCTTAGGAAGAGCTTTCAGTCTTGGATGTTGAGCACGATATTCACAATGAGTTTTGCACATATGGCTTTAGTATGGTAGGTACTCTGCTTCTGTTACTAGTCTTCTGAGGGTCTTTATTGGGAGAGGGTATTGAATTTTGTCAAATGCTTTTCTGCCTCTATTGATACGATCATGTGATTTTCTTCCATGTCCTGTTTATGTAGAGATTACCTTGATCAAGTTTCAGATGTTAAACCAATCTTGCATTCCAGGAACAAATCCTGCCTACTCATGGTGTATAATGCTATTAATATGCTACTGAATTTCATTTGTTAGTATTTTATTGAGAATTTTTGCATCTTTGTTCATAAGGAATGTTGTTCTATAGTTTCCTTTCTTGTAGCAATTTTGTCGGGGTTTGGGGTCAAGGTAATGCTGACCTCATAGAGTTAGGATGTCTTCCCTCCTCTTTAATTTTTTGGAGAAGTTTAGGAGGGATTGGTGTCAGGTCTTCTTTAAATGTTTGGTTAATTCACCAGTGAGACCAACAAATCCAGGGATTTTCTTCATTGGGAGAATTTCTGTCACTGATTCAATCTCCTTACTGGTTATAGGTCTACTCAGACTTCATATTTTTTTCATGGTTTAAGTGTTGGGAGGTTTTGTGTTTTTAGGAATTTCATCTAGGTTATCCAATTAGTTGGTGTCTCATTGTTCATACTAATATAATCCTTCATATTAGTAATAGTAATGTCCCCACTTTCATTTCTGATTTTAGCAATTTCAGTTTTTGTTCTTTTTCTTTGTTCATCTAACTACAGGAGTGTCAATTTTGTTGATCTTTTCAAAGATTCATCTTTTTGGTCTCCTTGGTATTCTCTGTTCTCTGTGTCATTGATTTCTATTCCTGTTTTCACTATTTCCTTCCTTCTGCAAACTTTGGGTTGGATTTAGTTCGTCCTATTTTTTCTAGTTGCTTAAGTTTTAAAGTTAGGTTATTGGCTTGAGGTATTTCTTATTTTTAAAAACTCCATTCTTCTCTTTTTGCACTTTACTGGGGATTGAACCCAGGATTTTGCACTGCTAGGCAGTGCTCTACCACTGAGCTAGATCCCCTTGTCTTTTAATGTAAGCGTTCGTAGATGAAGACTTCCCCATTTGCTCTGTTTTTGTGTGCCCCATAAGTTTGGTATGCTGAATTTTCATTTTAATGCCCCTTTGATGTCTCCTTCAATTCACTGGTTGTTGAAAAGCATGCTGACTAATTCCACGGGTCTGTGAACTTTCAGTATCACTTCTGCTGCTGATTTCTGACTGTCAACCTGCAGTTACGGACCATCATCAGGATGATGCTGCCTTTCAAGACCCATGTGTGCACCTGCGTGGAGTCCTCCTCGCCTCAGCTGGCTGTGAGGGGCTCTCTAGCGTCCTCTCACCCCACTCCGTAGGTCTCTCCAGAGCCTCCGCACCACGGGTCCCGTGCTAACCAGCTCCCTCCGCCTTCGTTTCGCTGGGAACGTCTGAACTGCCCGCTCACTTCCGAAGGGCAGTTTTGCTGGGTATAGGATTCTTGGGTGACAGAATTGCTTTAGTGCTTCCACGGTGTCTACAGCTCCTGAGGCGACACCTGTAGAGCCCTTGCCGAGGCGCCCTTGTGAGCGAGTCGCTGCTCTCCTGCTGTCCTCAGGAGTCTGCCTTGTCTTTTGGGAGTTTGACCATAATGTGTCTCAGTGCAGGTCTCTGAGTTCATCTTCTCAGGAGTTCGCTGAGTCTCCCGGTTGGCAGGAGCGTGAGTGGCATGGCTCATGGCCAGCTGCCCTCTGACCAGTGCCTCTGACTGAGGAGGAGCATCGGCACCTTGGGTCTGGGGTCCCTCATCCTGAGCACCCACCTTCTGGACTCTCCCCCATTTCCCACTTTCCCTGGCCCTCACCTTTCAGCAAAGCCTGAAGGATGGCCACATCCACATCCTGCTGACCATCCTTGCCTTCCCGGAAGATGGTCAGCAGCTGCCGCCTCCGAACAATGTCTTGGATCTGCAAGAAAAGTTGTCCAAGTGAGATACAAAGTAATGAGTGAATGTCCTTTCTCCTTTAAGGACACTCGGAATTGGGTCTCCAACGGGGAGCCAGACCCCGAGCGCGAGCCTCGCCTGCCCTGTGTGAGCTGGGCCACTGTTCTTTCACTCAGATGCTGAGACGCATGAGACCAGGCACATCACAGGGCAGTGGCCCATCAGGTGGGAAGCATGGCCCCAGTGTCCAGCATCTTTGCCTCAAGGATGATGGAGTCTTCCGGAAGACAGTATGCTGCGCAAGGCTTCCCCTCCTGGTCCTGTCTGAGCCCAGCCATCCCCCACCCTGCCTGTCCATTCATCTGTCCATCCTACCTACTATCCACCTACCTGTCTGTGTTTCTATCCACGTGTGTCTGTCTACCTCTCTTTGCAGACATCTATCAATCCATCAATCCATGTTTCTGTCTAGCTGACTAGCTGGCTTTCCATCCATGTGTCTGTCCACCCACATGTCTGTCTAGCTATGTCCAACCATCCAAGTGTCCATCCATCCACCCACCCACACACCGTCCACCCGTCTGGCCTCTTTGTCTTTCATCTGTCATAACACCTCCGAGAAGCTTGCTCCTGCGGCCTGTCGCTCCTCAAAACCCTTCCCCCTGTGGCCGGGTGGCACCCCACACAGGCACCTTACTGCAGTTTCCCTCAGCGGCTGAGACCCCTCCCACACCTCCCCAGGACGGCCCCCGGCCTCGCCTGCCTTCTCTCCCGTCAGCCTGGCCACACTGCCACCCCTGCGCAGACTCCCCCCACCGCAGGTTCTCAGCACCCAACCTCCATCTCTAGGGCCCAGTGTGACCCCATGCTTCACAGTCCAGCCCTCATGCAAACTCAAAGGCCTGGCTTCCGCCCCCATGCCAGGGCCCTCCTCCGGCCTGAACCACACTCCCTGAACTCAACCAGCCGTGGCCGTTCTGCCTGAGCAGCAGCCTGTGGGCGCTCAGCACTTCACAAGGCTGAGCTCCTCGGACCCTCTCACCACACGAAAGCGGCGCAGGGGGAGGCAAGCCCCTCCTCCTGACCCCCGCGCGACCGGTGCCCCCGCGCAACCGGTGCCCCCGCAGAGAGAGCCCATGCAGGCCATCCCACCGTCCCTGCCACCCAGCGCAGACCCCCACTCCGAGGCTTGTTGAATGACAGAACCCCTGAACCGAGTCTGACGAGGGGGCAAGAAGAGCAGCGGGGACCCCGGGGTCAGGCCTGAGGTAGGTTTGCACAAAACACCACTCTCAGGGCCTGAGTCAGCGATGGAGAGTGGATTTTTAAAATAGGCACTTTCGAACAACGGCGAATTTGATTCAGTCCTGAGAGTTGCCTGAATAATTCATAATCCAGCTGAGAAAAGGCTCCAGGGCCTGTCTGACCGGCCCGCGGTCCTGAGGAAAGACGCGAGGGAGCCTGAGGTCGGGGGAGCTCATGACTTTCCCCTGTTGGACAGAGAAAGGCTCACAGAGAACCACGTGGAACAAGGTCACTCTGAGCCCTTGATAAAGCTGAAGAAGGTCACCGTGCCACCCGGTTACCCATCACAGAGCCCCTGCTTCCCAACCACCCGCCCAGAGCCCAAGTCCTGGAACGGTCCTCTCTGAGCCCCCTCCCAACAAACCAGAGGCCAGGATGGTCAATGCAGTGTGTCCCGTGGTCTGTGGCTGGTGGGTCCTGGCTGCCCACAGAACCCAAAGTCAGCCCTGTGTTCCACAGACCACAATGCAGGGCACGCCTTGGCCCTGAGTGTCCAAGCGCTCTCAGACTGGCTGATCTTAGGGGCTGCGTGAAAGGTGTGTACAGCTTTGCCCTTAAGTCACTGTGGGGGAAACTACAAGGCAGAGGTACCCATCACCCCCTACCAAGAATCCTGCCAGGAAACAGAGGACAGGTGACCTTAGCATCTGAGGCCCAGACCCCGGGCTTCTAAGTGTGAGAGATAGTAGGTCAGGTGACCAAGAACTGGCAGGTGCTGGTTGGGCTTTCTGCCCCTGCTTTCCCAGGCTGGGCAGGGGCTTCCTGGGGAGGGGTGACTAGCCAAGATCTGTCCATAGGGGAGGTCAAGGCACGGCCGAGGACCAGGGTCACCACAGAGCTCACTGAGGTCCACCCAAGGCCCAGCTTCTGGCCTGGGGAGTTGGCTGCTTCTGAGGCTCACTCCTTTAATGCACCTCTGTGGCCAAGAGACTGGACACCTCAGCCCCCCACTCCTGTCTCCCAGAAGCTCCCCTGCTGCCCCCATCTCAGCCGCAGCGCACCCTGTGCTTTGTAGCACTCCGCCGTGCCCCATTCTCCCCAGCACCCCGGCACCGGCTCTTGGTGCAGAAAGACACTCCCAAGCCCTGCGGATTCCTGGCCAGCCCCACCGTCTGCAAGGGAGAGATTCAGCCACTGTCCTTTGGCCTGGAGTCACGTGGTCTGATCTTCCCTCTCCTCCATCCACCCACACCCTCTGGACTCTGCTTCAGGTCCCTTGCCACCTGATCCCCCCAGGCCAACAGCCTCTCCAGAGTCAGTCTCACGCCTGGTGACTGCATGTCTGTTACCCCACCTTTTTGGTCCACTCGACAACTCTGCTTTCCGTGAAGGTCTCAAACATCTCCTGGAAGAACATGCTGAGCTTCTGCTGTATCAGGGAGATGGTGATCTCAGAGACCGGCAGGTTGGCCACCTGGGCAATGACGTCGGCCACACGGCCCGAGCCCTCCACAATCACACAGGGTGTGCCATTGGTGATAGCATTGTAGATGGTCTGCAAGGTTGTAGACCAGCGTGAGGTGGGCAGAGTCCTGCCAACTCTGGCGCCTTCTGAAGGGAACCCAAGAGAAGGCTGGGGCTGGCCTGCTGCTGGGATGGAATTTACTGGAAGCACATACCACCTGGAAGACCCTCATGCTCTGAGGACAGGGTGACCCTGAGCACCGTGGGTACACGCCCACAATGCCCCCCGGCAGTGGCCCCTGTGGCGCCACACCTTCATAAGAGGGTTTCACGACTTTCCAGGGACACTCAGACAGAAGCGCCATCTCCACAGGGGACGCTGCAAGGACCCTGGTCGCAAAAGCCCAGGGGAGCCCATCCCATGAGGCATTCTGGGGCTCAGCGTGAGCTCTGCTACCAGGAGGGCCTGCCACACGTGGCCCCCAGAAGGATGTTTCCTGCACACAGGGCCTGCCCTGGGGTAAGAAAGCACTGCGTGGCCCCAACAGCAGGAGGCACAGAGGGGATGGCATTCAGCTGGGGGCAGAACTCCCTGAGGACACGGTCCAGCCGGGAAGGTCTCCACCCGGGAGTCCTAAACAAAGCCCTGCACTTCTCCACGATGCCATGAGCGGATCCCATGGTCTTGCCCCATATCCAGACCCTTCGGCAACAGATGGGCCGGCTAGCGTCCACGGAGGGGGCTGAGCACACACGGAGTGGCCCCGGAAGGAAGGTCCAGGTGCACCACTGGCCAACTGGTGAATCTGTTTACCCCACTGCCAGCCCAGGGCCTGGGTGGGAGTGAGGACCGTGCTTTGAAAACGCTCCTGGGAGCCTGGGCAGAGTCAGCGGGCCCCCCAGCCTCCCCAGAGGAGTCCCCAGAGCAGAGAGCCAGCAGGCCCCCCAGCCTCCCCAGAGGAGTCCCCGGAGCAGAGAGCCAGCAGGCCCCCTCTTGCTCCAGGCCCCTTTGGAGCCTCCATTACGCCCCAGGCCCCAAGTCACCCTTCTCACCCAGGATCCCCCTGGGTGCTCCCCGTCCCACCTGGGGGCTCCCCATCTGTCTCCCAGGGACAGCTCATGGCCCTGTCCTGCCGATGATCCACCAGGATGCTGGCAAAGACCTCAAGCCAGCCCTCCCGGCAGTAGGGCCCGGCCCCACGCAGCCCACCCAGCTGCCAGTACTCACGTGCAGCGTGCCAGGGCCGCCCTCCAGCACCACACAGACGATGGGAATCTTGATGGCCACGCCTGGGCGGAGCAGGGAGCCAGGTCAGCGAGCGAGGGGCATGGACCTCTGCTGGGGCCATTCTTCCCACCCTAGCAGCTCCATGTCACCAAGCCCACGCCTGCTGGCCTTCTAGGGTGGGAGGGCAGGGGCGGGGCTGGGGACCACCAGAGCCGGCCCCTCGGGCTACCCTGTCCTCTCTACCCAGCGGTCCACTGTGACCACCTGCTTTCCTCTGCAACCCTTGCCGTGGTGCCTCCAAGTCCAGGCCCCTAGAGGAACACGTCCAGCAGACCCTTGGCCTTCCTGCTCCCTCCGCCCAGCACCAGGGGGTCGAGGCGACTTAGGAACCCTTCTCTGGCAGCAAGCCCACCTGCCAGCACACTCCCACCCGGGTTCTTAGTCACAGCGGGGTTCTCAGAGGGTGGCCCCCAGTCTAGGAGCTTCAGCATCACCCAGGAAATCACGAGAAGCAAGTTCTGTTCCCCACAGACCCGTGAAGACAGACCCTGGGCGGGCCCAGCACACTGGGGATGCCCGGCAGCTTGAAAGCCACTGCCCAGCAGCATCCCGCACAGCCTGGGCACCATGCCAGTGGTCTCCCCCAAATCCTCCACACCTCCTCTGACCTACACAAAACCCTGCTCGTGCTTCCCAAGGTCCTGGAGCCTGCCGGTCAGTCACGCTCCGAATCTTGGCTGCCGCCTGTTCTGAACTCTAAGCCTGAGGTTGCCTGTGGAGTGGTCCTAGGACATCCCCCCGAGGGCACGCAGGCAAGCTGCCAGCCACGCTGGTGGAAGGGGCAGGAGAAGCGCAGACAGCCCCGCTGGACCAGGGTAAGGAGGAGGGGGAGGAACGCAGCCCATCGCGATCACACCTCCAAGCACCCTGCATGGCGGGGCCAGCTGCGTCCTGGCACTGCCCAGCAGGCTGCCTCTGTCCTGGGTGCCGGAAGCCTGCTCCACTCACCTCCTCTCTCCTTCGTCTGCTCCGATATGAACTTCTCCAGCTTAGTCCTCAGGGGAATCTCCACCCCGTACTGGCCATGGGTGCCGTCGTCCACGAGGATAAAGTGAGAGTGGTTGCTGTCCAGGCAGGTCAGGTTGCCTTGGCCCTCCTCGTCCAGCACGTACTCCGCCGGGAAGCCGCCCTGCAGACGCAGGGAAGCGTCAGACAGACCGGCACAAGCCCCACACCTTGAAGGCCCAGGTGCGGGCAGCAGGCTGGAGGACCATGCACCCCAGGGAAGGAGCCCGGGGACGTTGCCTCATCTGGAGAAAGGCCCTCGCAGACCTGACCAAGGACTTCCCCGAAGGCCATCTCTAGTGTCCTCCTGAGGTGGGGGCAGAGGGAGACCCACAGGGACCAGGAGGAGGCCACACAGCCCCGGGGTGCATGCAGAGGTCCCGCCACAAGCCAAAGAGGCCGGCACTGCCAGCAACCGGAAGAGGGAGGGAGCAGCTCTCCCCAGCCTCAGGGGAGGGCGTCCTGCCACGGCACTCTGCTTCCGACCAGGCGGCAGGAGAAATGTCTGTTGCTCTCGGTCTGGTGACTTGTTACAGCCACCGCAGAACACTAACACAGATTTTGGTGTCAGGAGGTGGGGTGTTGCTATAACGAGCACCCCTAAATGTGAGAGTGGCTCGAGTTGGGCAGTGGGTAGAGGAGTAGAGGGTAGACGCATTCCGGGCACAGGACAGGAAAAGCCTCAGTTTCCTTGAACAGTCTCTCAGTAGAGCTGTGGCGCTGAAGATGGCTGCCAGGGCTGGCAGGGAGCCGGGGCGTGGCCAAGGGGGCTTCCCTGTCTCGGACGGAATACATGTGTCGTTCAAACTGAATTTTGGCGGAAGGACAAACATTACAGGTGGAGCCTCAGAAGAAATGAGAACTGTGTTATCCAAACCGGAGGGAAGAGAGCCCGCACGCAGCCGCAGAAAGCCGAGCTCCTTGTGTGGAGGGCAGAATTGCAGGTGACGCGCTCGGGCGGCTGAGATGTGCAAGCAAAGCGTCCAAGGTGTGGCCTGGTTTCTTTTTGCTGCTTCTCATATAATACACACAAAAAGAGATACATGGAAGGAAAAACTGACAGGCAGTAAAACCAGGACTTGACAATTCGGGAAATTGTCTGTCTGTCTCAGTCTCTCTGGCCTTCACATGGTGCTGAAATACCAAGTCACTGTCAGGAGAGCAGACTCCGGGGAGAAGGCCGCCAGCGGGCAGGCCAGCCTTCTACACGGGCTGCAGGGAGCAGTGGGTGACTGTGGGTCCTCTCGACCACCGCAGCACAAGCCAGGAGTAGAGAAAGCATTACCCAGGAAGGAGCTTAGGAGGCCAAATCCCTGCCACTGCACGGGAGACCCGCAAGGCGTCCACAAATGTTATGTCAGCCAAAACACTGACCCTTTGTACTGGAAGGAACAGAAAGGACAAAATGCAAGAAGATCCCAAAATCCTCCAGGCAGAAGACAGGCTGATGACCCCAAAGAAGAGACAAAGACCCTGAGGGCAGAAAATGGTACCCAAGTAAAGCCCGAGCCGGGGCCCAAGGGCAGAGCCTCCAGCCAAGGAGAACCTCCCGGTGTCCTCACCTAGCAAGTTCTCCCCGTGGAGTTCGAATTGATGGGCTCCAGGGACCCTTTGTTCCCTCTGTACCCCTCAGGACAAGGCCCATGGCAGCCTGCGGTGCCTGTCCCTCCACCGTGTCTCAGAAGCCCACCATGGTTCCGGTGCACAGGTGCTCAGGTGAGGAGCTCTGCCCAGGACGGATCCCACAGTCTCCAACCCCAACAGAGACTTGGGGCCTGGGGACTGACACAGTCAGCAACCCCTGAGGACTAAGGAAGGCACATGTCTCAAGGGAACCAGCAGCCAGGCCAGCTCCTGGACGCAGGGCTTTAGCAGCGACACGTTTAGGGTTAGAGGGTGTGTGGTCTTCAAAGCTGAGGAGCAAGACGGCACGCCGGGGGGCTGGTGTCTGCTCAGCCTTCTGAGCCTATGTGGTGGGCAGAAATGCCAGCCGTAGCCACAGCAGGTCTGCACTTCCTGGGGCAGCACCAGAGGCTTGCCCAGACGGCGGGGCTCCAGTGGTGAGGGGACACCATCACAGAGAAGTCACAAAGGGTCCCTTGTCAGCGGAGTAACGCGCACCCCTGGGTGGAGACGTGAGATGGTAGCAAGCGGGCACCTGGAGTCCTGGACAGCTGAGGGCACCAGGAGTGTACCTGCCTCCCCCAAGGAGGCCACAAACTGTGCCCTTTGTTCCTTGCTTGAGCCAGACCTGCGCGGCCAGTGCTGAGATCCCCTCTGGCTCCAGCAGAAGTCCCCAGAAGAGTGTTGCGGTGCTTCACTTCCCTCTGGGTCCGGGGTCCGGCCTAGCACACGGAGCCCGGGAGCTGAGTCCAACGGCAGGACTTGAGAGTTGCTGACATGTCGAGGGGCGTTGAAGTCCGAGCTGGTGCTAAGATGGGTTGATGATTTGGAGGGCCAGGAGACAGGGTGATGAATTTTGCATGTGGGATGGACACAGAGGCCACATAAAGACACCAAGTCCTAATCCTTGGAGTTTGTAAGCGCTACCTTCCTTGGAAAAGGGATCTTCACAGAGGTCGGCTATGGATCTCCATTCGAGCCCAGATTAACCCAGTGGGCCCCTAATGCCACACAAGGGTCCTTGCAGAGAATTCAGAGGACGCTATAACACAAGCACAAAGCAAGGGACTCCCAGCAGCCGCCAGAGGCTGGAAGAGGCAGGAAGGACCCTCCCCGACACCTCTGGAGCGAGTGCTGCCTGTGCCCCGACCCAGGCCAAGGGCTCTGTCTCCAGAACTGTAACCACGGGAGCCTAAGTTTCTGTCGCATCAAGCCACCAGGTCTGCGACCCTGTCACAACAGCCCAGGACAGGGACACAGGCACACCCTCTGCCGTCCACAGAGAACAGCCAGCAGAATCCGGGTAGCTGAACTCGAGTGAGGAGACAGCACCGTGACCTCCAAAGCCAGCCACCCTGGCCTGGGTCTCCTCTGCAGGGGGGGTGCAGACAGAGCAGCCCATGGCATTCCAGAAAACACCCAGTGATTCGGAGCCGCCTCCCGCCTTCCCTCCCACCACACTGTCCCTCCCAGCGCCTCCAAGCGAGCGGCTGGCGGGTGCTCACCGTGGGATGGACCAGCCCCTCCCGGTTGTGGATGGTGCCCCACGTGGCCACTCCAATGGTGATCACTTCCCCCTCCTTGTAGCTGCTGCTCAGGCTGAAGTCCCGCACGGCCTCGCCCACCTGCTTCATCACACCAGTGTGTGAGCCCCCCGTGATAATCCAGGCCCCTGCAGAAAGGAGACAGTGTGGGCAGGCCCCGTAGGTCCCGACGCACCCCACCAGGCACAAACTGACGCCCAGAGCCCTCGGGGCTCCCCCACTCAGGGGCTCTCCAGGCAGGGGCAGGAAGAGGCCGTCCTAGCTCCTGATCCCTCCACCCTGTTCCCTGTGGAGGACCACATGTGCTGCCTGCTGCCACGTGGCTTCTGGTGGCCCTGTAGGGGACACTCTTCCTGTCCACTGTCCATCTGACCAGGTGGCTGCCTCGGTCACTGCATGCAGGCAAATGGAAGGACACCAGGATGAGCGTCCTGG
Organism: Sciurus vulgaris; assembly: GCF_902686455.1. Lineage (NCBI taxonomy): Eukaryota > Metazoa > Chordata > Mammalia > Rodentia > Sciuridae > Sciurus > Sciurus vulgaris. The sequence goes on from NC_136470.1 coordinate 1,714,296, forward strand.
GCACACACCCACTGTGCTTGGAGAGCCGCAGGTCCCAAGCGGGGTCTGCTGGCCCAGCTGCGACGGAACAGAGACAAAACGTGGGTGGACCCAGTTCTGACCTGTGAGCAAGGAGGCCATCAGCTGCTGGTTGGGTGGTGTGCTGACCAGAGCCTCAGAAGTCAGTGCCCAGAAGCCAGGCATGGTGTTGCACCCCTCCACCCTTGCACACACAAACCTAAAATGCATCTGTGGCTTTGGGGCCAGGAAGCCGACACCAAGGAAACTGGTAGTACAAGCTAAAAGGGTACGGCGTGGAGCCTGGATAAGACCAAGACAGGGCCAGGGGCAGTCGAGAAAGCATCTGTGCAGCTGCGAGTGCACCTGGCAGATGGCTAGCTGCGCTGAGCCACACCCCACAGACCGGGGCCAGACAAGGCTCCATCAGACCATAAGCAAAGATGGAAAGGCAGGGAGGCCAGAAAATCTGGGGCTTATAGGTTGAAAGGAACAACTGTGCATCCTTGCCAGCAAGTGAGGAGCTGTGAGCAAGGCAGACAATTCAGACTCAGCTGCAGTGCTGTGGCTAAGATGGCACCCGGTGAGGTCCTCCCACCCTCGCCTGAAGCCAGAGCCAGGAAGCGCCAGGGCCACCCCGCTCTGGAGGCACAGCCGTGTCTGCCTATCCAGGTCACCAGGGCACAAGGCATGAGGCCCACCTCCCTGTGAAGTCTAGGCGTAGCGGGGCAGCAGGAGTCTCATGCCATCTGTGGTTCATGGCCCCTGCCTGCTGGCACCCAGTTGTGCCCTCAGGAGGCGATCCAATGCCCACAGGAAAGGCAGGGCACCCAGGCCCTCCCCTGACACTCAGGAGCCAGCCGAGCCCAGCTACACACGGTCTCGCCAACATCCCCACGGTCAGCCCATCTGGCGCTGACCTCCTCTGGCCCCTCCCGGTCACTAAGGGTGCTCATGGCTTGAGTCGCTGGTGGGTTATGACCTGGAGCCAGTCCTGCCCCATGGCAAGTCCAGGGCAGCTGGACATGGAGGGAGAAGCTGTGGCAGCTGAGGATTGGGGAGTGTGACCAAGCTGGGATGGGGACTCAGCCACCCTGGTGGCACCTCCAGTCCTCAAGGGCTGGCCCCCAGCATGGCCCATTCAGCCTGCCCACACCCACTGTCTGCAGACAGGGCCTCAGGGCCCACCTGTGGTCTGGGCCACCTTGACCAGGCCTCTCCGGAAGATGCTCTTCAGCCTCAGCTTCATGTTGAAGTTCTTGGCTCCACCAGTCACCGAGATGAGAAGGTTGGGGACATCCAGGCCCCAGTGCTGGGTCATGAGGTGGTAGATCACGCTGGAGGGTGTGTCCTGGGAGACGCGGACATACTGCAGGAGAGCAGAGGACAGGGAGGGCCCCTGCTGCAGTGGCGGCAGCCTCTGTTGGACACTGGGGCTGCCCTGGCCGCCTGCCCAAGCCCCAGGGCCTGATGGCACAGCGAGGGGGCAGGAGGGCCAGTGAGCACAGCAGTGCCTGGGAGGCCCCACCTGGGCAGGGGGACATCGTGCACCTCAGTTCAGACCCAGTAAGAAAAGTGGTCAGCGGTGCCCAGCTGGACATGGACTGTGAGAAGAAGAAAAGGAGGCAGGTTCCGCAAGCCAGGCCCGAGCCAGGCCCAGGCCTTCACTGGAAAGAACCAGCCTCAACTTTGGGAAGCCTGAGTCCCCAGCTCCCCACAGCACCTCTTCCTCCTTGTCCTCTGCTCTGGGAGCCTCTGGGACAGTCCCACCCCCTGACCGTGCGTCTCCCTCTCCACTGGGCCTGTCTCCCTGGGGTGTAGTTGGTCACTGCATCTGCGTCTTCTTCCTGCTCTCCTGCACCTCCTCTCCGTCAGCCCCTGTCCCATGTGGGCCCCAGCCCGACACTGGGCTTTGTGGGTCCAGTGCCTCTCTATCCCTGGCCCACACGCTGCCCTCCCCACCAGCCCCGCATGGCCCTCTCCCTCCAGAACACGCTGTGAGTCAGCTGTCAAAGGAGACAGCCTGGCCAGGACTCCCCCTGAGATGGGCCTCGAGGGACAGAGGCGGATGGTGCAGAACCCAGAAAGAAGCCATGGGTGTCCCCAAAGCAAACAGCTCGCACATTGCAACTGAAGCTCTGAGGGACACCACAGTGGTCACTGCCCGCCGCCCCTCAGAGCAGCTGGCCCACAGGGCAGAGCAGGACCAGGGCAGGCCCTCAGCCAGTTCACTCCGTGGCCCCCAGAGGGGCTGTGGATCCACACCGTGGGCACACACGCCTGGGGACGGACATGACCAAGGCCCCTGCATGTCCAGGGTTCTTGCTCACTGCCACAAGCATTATCCCCTGTCACTAACTGTCCCTGGCTGGTGACTGTCCCTGTCAGAGGCTGCAAGGAGGAGCCTGGAGCCAGGAGGGTGCTGGGTTAGGACATCAGCTCAGGTTCAGCTGAGCCCAGATCCACCCACTGTTGCTGTGCCCACCGTGGCCGTGAGTGAAGGTGGGACTCTCCATGCCCCCTGTCCTCATCAAAGTCAGACCACAGGACTGCCTCCCCCTGCTGGTAAGGTCAGATGAGCCAGGGGACACTGGGATGCAGGCTGGCCAGGGAGCTGGTGGCTGCCCAGGAAGCCTAGGCGGCATGTTCCCAGGCCTGGAACCCCATGCTCAACTTCTTTAGCCAAGTGGACATCACCATGAGGGACATTCAGGTATTCAAGGGGAAAGTTCACACCCAACTGTGAAGAAACTCAGGGGCTCCAGAAGCCCAGCACAAAAACAAATGGCACCACACCCATCCTGACAGGGCGGCGGGCTGAGAGCTACATCAGAAGCTTCCAGATGGCTTGCTGCAATGCAGATGACTGAGCCTGGATTCAGGGGCACCACATTGAGACAGAGGTCTTGGAGAACCTGGCGGGGCCAGGGCTCCCCCACAGCCCTCTTCCCGGCCCTGTGCAGGCCCAAGGCTCAGCTTGGACTCCACCCTGCACTGCCCAGAGCCTCCACTGTGGCCTCCTGCAGCCCCAGCCTCTCCTCCCTTCCCAGGCCCTCGCTGTTGTTCATGAGCCCACCCCAGCATGCCCACATCCCAGGTTCCTATCCGTACTTCCTACAGCCCCAGGCTCTGACAAAAGCACCGTTCAGGGCCACCCAGCCCGCACTCCACCTGCAGCCGCACCTGCTGGAGCCCAGCACACGTCCCCTCTGCTTGGCAGATAAACCCAGAGCTCATCAGCCAGCAGAGCCCCACCTGCCCCATTCCCTCCCTGGAGTGTGGTGGGCTCCACACACCTGAATTTCTGCCACCTCCCACCCTCACCCCAGGAAATCTGCCACCACGTGTCACCACGGAGCCACCCCAGCTCAGCCTCAGTGAGACGGCCAGAGTGGCAGGACCAACCTTGCCCACTTTCTGGCCCAGGCCAGGGAAGACGATGTCACCGAAGGCGTCCGTCGGCACCTCCTGCACGTGCTTCTTCGGGTCCCACTCCTTGCCCCGGAAGCTGAGCGGCTTGGTGGCCTCCTCCAGGTGCTGCTCGCGGGTGTAGCCACACATACACACCACCCTCCTGCGAAGACAGCCAGTCAACACGGGCTGGGCATGGAAGCTCACCCCTCCTGCCAGTAACAAGGAGGCCCCACCATCTGGGGCCACGAAGGTGGGGTTCAGGACCCCTTCCGCGGGAGATCTCCAGGTTGGGTGCAGTCCTCCTATTCCTTTGCTGTTATTCACTGGGGTGTCGGGAGTGAGGGGAGATCTTTACACCTTGTTAAATTGGGAGTCAGCATATATTTTAGATTCCAGCTTTTGCTGTAACAAATGACCTAGCAGACTAAGTATAGTTCAAAGAAAAAGTCTAAACCCGAATGAAACCTGACCCAGGTGGTCCAGGGGACGGGGATGGAAACAGGAGAAACAGAGCCAGGTCCTGCCCCTTGTCCACTATGCAATCCTGGACGCTGCTAACTCTCCATTTCCCCACCATTACCATGGGAAAATTCACACACTCCCCGCCCACCCTAGTGCAAGGGAGACAAGGCAGTTCATGCTTGCGAGGATCTTAGCGAACACCACACGACCTCATTCCACAGATGGTGGCCTGGTCAAGGCAGGGAGGAGTCCCTGGAATAAGGTGTGCAAATCCCTAGGATGAGGCCTCAGAGGTCCGGCCTCCAAGGAGGTTAGAGGTCATCCCTGGTGTCCTCCAGGCGGCTAGAGCAGGAAGCTTTGCTGCGGCTGCTGACCCAGAATTAAATAGTCAGAGACCTTGCTTGGTCCAACGCTTGGCCTTCATAGGCATGAACAGGAGCACCCGCCAAGGGAAACCGGAGTGACTTTCCAGCCTGGGTCCGACCTCCAGCCTGAGGGTGACTCCTGAGCTCCAGGGTCTTCAGGCTGCAGAACTTCCGGGCCCCCATCTCAGCCTCCATGTTTGCTGGTGCAAGGTCAGAGGCCAACAGTGACAAAGTAGGAGGGAGAGATCCAGACTAGGGGGCAGTGGTGCAGATGGACAGGAAACAGACCATGCTGAGCTGAGGGCCACTGGGGCCAAGGCCGATGAAAACATTCCTGGCATATCAATAAATGTGTGTCCTCGCTGCATGCTGGTGAATGACGTGTGCTACTCGCTCTGTCCCTGTCTTTCTGCAGGACAGGGGCAGCTCGTCCACTCCTAGGGCGGAGCAGTGCAAATCCGCCTGCCCACTTCCCACAGGCTGGGGTCCCTCCTGGTTGCAAGGCAGAAAGATTCTGCGGGACAGAGCTCAGGCAGCTGGCCTTCGGCCACCTCTAGGGAGGCTGGCTCTGGGAACTGGTCCCAGCCTGCCCCATTTTCACAGTGCCTAGCCTGTCCCACAGTTCATGTGGTCCATGCCAAACTCCTATTTCCTTCTGGGAGTCTGCATTTGGGTGGCTGCTGGCAGGTGCCTACATGACCAGCCCCAGCACAGACCTGGGCTACGGCTCTGGCGGGCATCCCAGGGTGAAGCCCTACCCACAGCCTGCTCCCCGTCACCACTGGAGCTGGGAGCTTCTGCTGTCATGAACCTCAGCCCTGACCACAACCACAGAAGCCCAGAAGTCTCAGTGGGTCACTGACACGTGGTGTGGCCTAGGGGCCCCGGAAGTCTACACTGCCCTCCGTGGCCCCAGAGCATCCCGGTTCTCTCTGGGACCCACCTGTCCCGGGGATGGGGAGCTTCCCCTGCTCCGCCTCTGAGCGAAGCCAGCATGTGGACATGTGGGAGCAGATCGGCAGCCAGTCCAGACCCACGCACCCTCCCCTGGGCTTGTGAGGACTCCTCCCATGTGGGATCCTTCACCCTTTCTGCACAGGGTCCCTGGTGTCCACGAGGACGGCTTGCAGAATTCCCATAAAACCAGAGATGCTCAAGTCCCTTATCCAAAACAGGCAGTATTTGCATAGAGCCTCGCACCTCCTCCCATGCTGCAAGTCACAGGGTGACATTGAGAGCTGACACATGTGAAAGCTATTACATAGTTGCTATGCTGCGTTGTTAGGGAATGATGACAAGGAAAAATCTGGAGAGTTCAGGACAGATGTAACACTTTTTTCGAAAGTTTTCCATCTGAGGTTGGTTGAATGGACCTGAGTCCTGGGAACATGGAGAGCTGATTCGTAGCTGTGAACTGGACCCTCCTATGAAGTGCAGGTGTACTCAGGTAACTGGCCACAAAGCTAGGAGGCAGGCTTTGTGGCAAATCTCTCACCCTCGAGGACCTGTCCCTGTCACTGCCAGGGGAGCAATGAGGCTCTTATCTGGACAGGAGCCAGGCTGGAGCAAGGTCTGTGCACAGGCACTCACAGTGACTTCCCCGGGCAGGCCACGGGGCCTGGGAGTGACATTACTGCTTCACGTCTGATTCTGCCTCCTGCTCCTCCTCTTTCCCACCACAAGACATGGCTCCTTCTGTGTCAGTCAGCAAGTAGCAGCCAGATGCCAGCTTTTGCCCGGCACAGAAAGTGGCACTGCCTTGGTCCCTAAAGAGCTTGCCGTTAGCAGAAGAGTCAGCTGCTGAGCCCCAGCCCAGGGTGGCAGCCAGCAGAGCTAAGAGCAGAGGACACAGTGTGTGCAGCTACTTCCCAGCCAGGGGTCGGGGTCACACAGCAGAGCTGGCATCTGCAACCGACCTCAGAGGGTTAGTGGGATTCCCCAAAGAGCAGGGGGAGAAGCAAGGAGGTGGTAACCCGGAGATGCTTCAGGGACTCTCAGCCTGGCGAGGACACAAGGACACAGGGCCTATTGTGGGAGCAGAGGAAGGGGAGAGAGGCCTCAGCCACAGAGCGCAGTACTCACCCAGCGTCTGACAGTTTGGTGCTCTCCACGAAATACAGGCACTCCTTCTTCTTGATGTTTTCGGGGATCCACGAGCTGAGATTTTCTTGCTGGGGGTAAGAGGACACTTTGAGACCCAAGTCCACCAACCACTCACCCCGCTCATGCTGGGCCGCTCAAACACAGCTCTGCTCCCCGAGAGCTTCCCTGTGCACCCGGGCTACCAGGCGGGTTAGGCGTGCCCTTCCCACGGGCTTCCAGGCATGGGTTCAGCGGGGAGGGGCGGACTGTAAGATCCTGTCCTGTCCGCAGGATGTGACTGGCACAGCACTTCCCAGGGTGCAGACTCGTCACCTGGGAACCATGCGTGCTGGAGGACATGCAGGGTGGGAGCCTGGGCACCTGACCTGGACCCTCGACATCAGGAAGCCGGCAGGCCCCATGCTGCCTGCCCAGCATGGCGACGGGGGCCCTCGGGTGCTTCCAACACAGTTCAGTAGAGAGAGCCACCCGGAGCCCTGCCCTCGGCAACCTGATGAAGGATGTGACATCGCTGGGGCGGGGCAACCAGGGGCAGGGCTCTCCACCATCCTGGGCAGGAGCTCGGTGCTACCCCGGCTTTCCCAGCAGACGGAGGGGAAATGCTTGTGAAATCGCAGAGGGCGAGTGAGCCTAGCCCGCTCCCTCCGTCCAGCTCTCCTCTCCCAAAGCACATGTCTGGGCTGGAGTCCCGCAGGTCAGCAGACCTCTGGCCAGGAAGGAAATGTGCCCACCCCTGTGGTCACACAAGGCTCAGCTGACCCAGCTGATGGTGACCACTTGGCTGCCTCTGTGGCCACACAGACTGGCTGCAGGTGACCAGAGAGAAGCCTACCTTTTCACTGCTGCTGAGGGGACACGGCAGCCTCCTACTCTTGCAAAGGCTGCTGTGGCTTCTCCGGAGGTTGGGGACCATACCCAGATCAGTGACCCTCCTGGGCTGCACCCCAAAGCCCTCCTCCTGCTCAGAGCCAGCTCTCCTTGGGGCCAAGGGCTCCATCCTGACTCTGGCTTCAGCCTGTTCTCTCCTCCTTGGGGGCTGTCTTGCAAGGTTGGGGTTTCTGCAAACACACCATGGAGGCTGTTGAAATAGACCAGAAAGAGGAAGATGAGCCGGATGTGCTGAAAGGAGGCCATGTGTTTGTTCACGAGGAAGCCTCGTCCACTTCTCCCTTATGGGCTCGCATGTTCCCAGCCTACCCGATTCTCTGCCCAGCCAGGGCCCCAGGAAAGGCACACACGATGGGGGTCCCCTGAGACCCATTCATGGGAGGGGCATTCATGAAGATAGCAACTCGGTCCCTGCGCAGCTCCATCCCCTGCTCCCTGCGAGACTCAGGGATCCCAGGGAGCCCAGAAAGTGACAGGAGGGAAGTGGGGGCCCCTGACCTGGTGTGCACCCTGTGGTTCTGCATCTCGTGTTTCTAGACATCCCTTCACCTCTTTGGCTTCTCAACAGGAAAGCCCCTGCTGCCCACAAGTCAGACTTGGGACGCTTCACAGAGCTCCAGGCGGGGCACCAGTGCACCAACTAGGACAGTCTCCTTCTCTCCAACCCTTTCTCCCTGGCTGGGGTCTCCATTGATGAAGCCACAGAAAGCCCCTGGGCTACCGTCCTCATTTCCCAAATGAGGAATACAAATCGTCCAAGCCTGTAAAGACACCCTGACCCACAGGAGGGAGGGCTGGCCACGAGCTTCATCCAACCTGCCCTTCTGACCACATCTCTTTCACCACACGTGGCGCCACTGGATGGGCTGTCCCCCGCCTGTCACCACCATCCTCCCCATTGCCCTGGACACTGCTCTCCCAGCCCTGGACCTGTGAAGGCAGCCAGCCAGCCGGGCGCCCCACACAGCTCTGAGGGCAAGGGGCTACCTTATCCTGGGTGGCCTCTTCAGGACCCCCTGCTCCTGTGCAGAGCAGCCACCTGCCTCCCAACCCACTGCCAAGGGAGACCGGCAAGCGAGAGGTATTCTCCCATGACAAAGAGGGAGAACAGCCCAGCAGTGCCAGCCTGCAGGGGCCTGGGCTAGAGGTGGCTTCCTGAGGACAGGCCCTAAGGATGCCAGAAATGAAGTTTGACAGAGGACTCTGCCTGTAAAGGACCCTGGAGTGCTTGCATTCACTGCCCCACTTTCGGACAGCTGGCCACCCAGCACAGCGCTGGGCTGTCAAACACCTCCTCAGACCCAGCTGCACTCACCCGGAGCATGTCCTGCCCCACCAGCCGCCCACTGCCCCAGACTGCAGGTCAGGTCAGGAGCCATACTGTGACCAACCTCCTTCCCTCCCCCTCCCCCCGCCCAAAAGGAACCAGGGCAGCAGCATGGGGTTGCGAAAGCCCTGGAACCCAGGCTGACGACCACCATGAGGAGGCCCATCCCTTCTCGGGGTTCCTCTGCCATAATCACACATCACCTGAAAGCAGCTCGAGCCACCCTGGCATACAGTTCAGCTTCTCCTCAGGCAACTGGACAGAACACCCCAGAGGCAACGTGCAGACGGACAGGATCTAACACATATGCTTGGACTCAGGACATTCCAAACCATACCCATAATGTATTCGGCTAGGGCACCTGACAGGACCGCAAAGCTGCTGTGCTAGAGTAAGAAGGCGGTCGCGGCCCCGGCTCTGCACAGAGGCCTGGTGGAGCCCCCAGGGAAGAGCCAGCTGTTGGGGGCAGGGCATTGCCACATCCCCCCAAGAAGCCACAGAGCAGCAGTTCCCCAGCCCAACCTAGCCTGCATGACCACCCCCACCATTAGGATGGACACCAGCCCAAACACAATGACTCCTGGGCCAATCCCTCCAAGATGTTGCCCTTGGTCAGCACCACAGACCTCACGAAAACTCAGGGCTACCTCCATGCCCCACCCCCAAAACAGAGTCACCAGAACATGGAAGGGAGTCTGCATGTGGGCTGGCCTCCACACACTGGCTGGTCCCCTCACTGGAAACTGTGGCCTCTTGCCCTCTCCCAGAGGTCTCCGGGCACCCTCAACACCTGGCTGTGGAGGCACTCTGAGCCGGGAGCCGGCAAAGAGCTGAGCACAGGTGGAGGCACAGGAAGGATGGGCGAGGGTGCTGAGCAAGAATCCAAGATTGGCTGCGTCCCTCATCCTCCCAAAACCCCCAGCCAGGACTGGGACAGGCAGCCACCAGCTGCACGGGGTCTGCAGACAGACCGCTCAGGAAGGAGTCCGCACTGCGTCGCGTGCCTCAGACCCGCCCGCCAGCCCCCGAACTCACCAGCCCGCGCCCCTGCCGGACGCATCCTCCCCCACGCCAGCCGGCGCCCCGCACCAGCGCCCAGACTGCACCGCAGCCCGCCCTGCACGCCGCCGGAGCATCATTCCCCGCACCCTGCGCCTGACACCTGCCCCCGCGCCCCGGCACCTGCCGCGCGCTCACGCCCCAGGCCAGCGCGCGCACCTGCTGGCAAGCCCTGCGTCCCGGCCTCACTAGCACTGCGGCGCAGGACCGCCGCTGCCCCGGCCTGTCCCGGCGGCCCGCATCTCTCAGCCAACCGAGCGTGCGCCCTGGATCCAGCGCAGCCTGAGTCGCCCGAAGCGCGCTCTGCGTCACTCAGCGGAGAGGATGATCTGAGTTGCGGGCGGTTCTCCCCAGACGCCCCACCTGCGATGGGCCTCCGGGACACCCTGGGGCCTGGCACTCAAGCGTTCCTGAGGGTCAGTGGCAAATGTCTCTAGAAGGGTAGATGCGGACTGCAATGATTGTCTCTGAACCCTGAACCTCTGGGGGGCAGGGGAGTGACGGGGACTGGGTGCACCTGGGCAAGGGTTAGTGGCCCCACTATGGACTCAGGAACCCCTGCTCAAAGTCCTCTGCAGCGGATCTCACACAGGTGGTGACCTGAAGCCAGAGACCACTCCCAGGTATTGAGGCTGGGACCCCTGAGTGTGGATGCCTCAGGTCCTACATCCCAGGGCTGTCACACGGGAAGGGCAGAAAAGTCAGCATGATCCCCCTTCAGTCCCACACACCAGCCACTGACCACTGGGGTTGCACTGCCCGCCCTGTGCACAGCTGGGGGAATGACAAGGACGGCTTTCTCACTCCTGAAAAGACAATGCTGGCTTTCCCAAACCAGCCAGGCGACCTAGCCACCATTGTTTCACCCCATTGACCCATTCTGCCTTCTTCCCCAACACCAGCCGAAAATGCTCTGCTGCCACTCCTGAGCCCTGCTGGTCTCATAGCTCAGGGAAATGAAGAGGGTCCTGTGGTGTCTGAGCCAGTGAGTGCGGGGTCTGCCCACACTTCTATCTGATGGGCAACCCTCTTCTCCTTCCCTGGGTACACTGCCCACCTTCCAGACTCCTGCCCACAGCCTATTCCTTGGCCTACACCTGTTTCTGCCCTCTGCAGGGGGCCAGCCAGCCGAGCCAGGCACCCATGGGCTGAGGGAAGTGTGGCAGGATGATCTCACTATCCTGCCACCCTGGTTTCTATGAAACTGTGGGAAAGGTGTCACCCCTTGCATAGGGCAACGATTTACTGTGTTTTCAGGACACTTTCAGGACACACAAATGTAGCTGGGGCCTCTCCTCCAGAGCATCTGACACCATGGATCCCAGAACATGTAGCTCACGCAAGTGGGTCCCCATGCCGTGGCTGTTCCCATGGGCTGCACACTGTGAGGGCTCAGACCTCCAGTCAGTCCACCACCACATTCCCAGAGCCTAGCAACTAGGAAGTGCTCTGTGAGAGCCAGCTGCCACAGAGGGTTGTGACAGCCTGCATACCCCGGGGAGCAGAGGTGGAGTTCGCCATGTCAGCTGAGCCCCATCCAGGCTCCTTCCCTAGGAGCCTGCTGGCCCGAGAGTCATCTGCTAACTGAAACACTGTGGACAGTTAATATTTCATAAGACAGTCATAACTGCAGACCATCTGATGCATAGCCTGGATCTTTGTTTCCAAGTATCCCAGGGCCTCTATGGGAGAGTCATTTAAGGCAAAGTGGTTAAACTGAGCATCTCTGATGAACAGCTGTGCTTGTGTTGCCCCTGAGAGTCTCCTTCCTTCTAGAGAAGAACCCATGCTTTACAAGAAGGCCACACTGTCTTCCAGATGCCATTGCAATGGCAATTACGAAACATCCTTCCCATAAAAACAAAGGGGCATTGACCATAAAGCAGGAACACGAGAACGCAGCATGTTCTGATCTGCATGGAGAGCTGCCTCAGGTTCAGACACAGGAAATGCCAAGCACAAGGAGTTTTTCTTGGCATAGACATTAAGCCCAAGATAAAAAGCCCCCTGTTCTGGCAGCAAGAAGAAAACCACAATTGGTGGGGGGGGGGGGGGGGGGAGAAGTGATCTAACACACTCTGGGGTTATGATGATGTCCAGAAGCAAGGAAGCTGAGTCCTGAGACCAGAGCAGAGGGAGAAGGCAAGGTGGGGTCTGAGGACAAAGGAGCAGCCAGCAAAAAAATTTTTATAGGGCTAAATAATAACTATTGCAAGCTTTTCAAGCAGGTCATATGATCTCCATCCAGCTACTCCCCTCTGCCTTTGCTGCAGTAAAGCAGCCATAGGCAATGCAAAAATGCCTCTGTGTGTCAATAAAACTTTATTTACAAATACAGGTGAGGACTACATTGAGGGCTGTAGTTTCCTGATCCATGGTCTAAAGAAGTGGGTTTCAATTTGGAGAACAACTTTATTTTCCTTTGTCTCTGTAATCAATTGGTCACCTGCATTCCAGAAACATCTCAGCAGAGAGAACTGTTCTTGAAATGTACAGTGGTAGAGAAGGGCACCCCACAAGGGAGCAAAGACAGCTGACTGCATGCTTGCTGGACCTTGATAACAGGTGCACATCTTTATAGCTACAGTGACAACAGAGCTGGAGTGACCCAGGACCAGAACCATCTCTGAGGACACTCAATACAAATCCACAAATCTGAACTGCTCTTCTCTCCCACAACCAGGGTCTGTGCTGGAGGCCTGAGACCTGACCCCTGTGGGCACCAGTGCAGGTCACCTGGCGTCAGAGGGCAGGCAGGCCGACCAGCAGCTGGTGGAGCACAGCCTCCCTGCAGGGTCTCCAGGCGCATTTGTGGTTCTCAGCACCACTTGTGGCACACAGTGACCCCACCCCTTGTGATGAACGCGGTGTGCGCCCTGCCCTGTTCACCCCAATCCCACCGTGATGTTACCGGGGGCCTCGACAGGGGATTAGCACCCCCATAAAAAAGAGATACAGACAGGCTGCTTGTCTCTCTCTCTACCCCATGAGGACAGAAGGTGGACCAGACAGACAGCAACTCTACTGACACCTCGACCTTGACTCCCACCTCCAGAACCTTGAGCAATAATTGTCATTTCAGCCCTCAGTCCATGGCCCTGTGAAAGTGAACTGAACAAACTGACACCCCTCACCCATCGATGAGGGGGCTGGGGCTCAGAGGAATGGAAAAACTTGCCCAAGGCTCCCAGCTGGAACTGTCGGAGTTAAACTTGAAGGCAGCTGCGGACCCTGTATTGTCTTGGTGGGCAGTGGCCTTACCCCTGAGCTGGGAAGGGAGACTTGGGGAGGAGACAGGTTGCTGCCACCATGGGCCTACAGCCCACAGGGAGGACACGTGATGAGTACACAGGCCAGAGTATCATTTCCAGTTGCAACAGACATGATGGACAATCCAGAGGAGCTGGAGAGCAGCAGCTGTGGTCTTAGGTGGGGCAGGAGGCCCTTTGGAGCAGCGGCCTGCAGGACGTAATGGCATGAGCCCCAGAATCGCCTGAAGGATCTCTAGACACAGACCAAAGCAAGCACACAGGCCTGGAGGTGACGTGTGTCTCATTTGGGGAACACCAAAAGGGCCAGGGTGGTGACAGAGCAAGCAGGAAGGTGGTGTGGGGGGCAGGGCCTGTGGTACACGGAGCAACTCCCTTGGTCTGGTGAGACAGCTGCCCAGTCACATTTAGGAGAGGCCCAAGCCAGGCCACCCCACTCTGCTGGTTCGGGGTCCCTAACCCTCAGAACTGTGGGAGAAAACAAAGGTCTACAAGAGCTGCTGAGTTTGGGACAGTTTGTTATGCAGCCACAGGTGGCTGACAGGTACCTAGGGAGGTGCAAGCAGGATGGGCCCCTGAGAGGTGGAGGAAAGGGAGGCTGAGACAGAGTGTGAGGTCACCTCTAGGGGCTCTGCTGTAGGGACTCTGGACTCTCTGAGCAGGGAGCAGGAGGTAGCACTCCTGAGTTCATGAACTTGGTCCTCAGCACCCAGCTGTGTCAGAACCCCACCTGGTGGCTCAGTCACAAGGGGCATCCAGACAGCTTAACTGGTGAGGAAGGAGGTGGCCTTCCGTTCAGGCTGCCCTCACTCCCTGGGAAGCAGGCATTTACCCTGCGTGGTTACTGGGCAGGGATAAGGGTGCTCAGGGTCACTACAAGGGAGGGAGGGAGGAGCAGGGCTGGGTGGAGGGGCGATGCCTGTGACATGGGTGAGGCCACGGCCCCTCTGAGGCCAGGAGCCTTCCATAGCTGTGCCACCCAGAGGCCTGGGGTTGGACCCAGGGACCCTCTTGTCATCACCAGTGATTGGTGGGGATGGTATGACCCGGGGCTAGCAGCTGCCCTAGGCAGAGGGCAGGTCCAGGGAAGACAAGCTCTGAGCTATCAGGAGTTCCCTGGGCAGGCAGGTGGGTGACACACCGGGGCCTGAAGTGGGCCAGTTGGCTCACAGCTACACACACCAACACCTGGCTTCTGGCTCTCGTTCTGAGATTCCCTGTGGCTGCAGCAGCTACAGTGACCCTGGACCACACCTGGTCCTGGGACCACGGGCTGCCCTGGCTGCCAATGCAGGAGGGGTATGCTTCCCACCTGTGGGGTGCCTGGGAGGGAGGCGGGGAAGAGAAGGGGCCCTGGGGAATGACACTGGCCTTTTGCCACCACCAGACAGGGTATCAGCCAGACCAAGGAAGAGCGTGCTATGGGAAACAGGAGCACAGGGAAGGGCTGCACTGTCCAGAGGGGCTGGTCTGTGTTCCCACAGCAGCCACAGAGCCACACAGCATCCTTCTCCCCTTCTGAGGGGAACACTATTTGGATTTTTCTTTGGGTGCTCCTCTACCCACAGCTCCAGGGCTGGGCAGGTGATCCAGGCCTAGCAGTCGGGTAGGGCATGGCCAGTTCAGTGCAGCCCATGACCCAGAGGGGATTAATCCCCAAGAGGAGGTGGGAAAAGCATTCTTTCTGCTGCACCTGAAGCAGTCAGGATACACGCCTGGACCTGAAGGGTGGGAGCATCAGAACGGAGACGAACACAGGGGTGGGCGGTGCCCAGGCACTGAGAAGTGTGTGCGACCCTGGATGGAGCCATGCCTGAAGTCACAACCCTGCACTTCTCAGGGATAGGAGTTGATGTTTCATTTTTGGTTTAAGCAAGTTTGGGTCACTTTTCTGCCTAGTTCAGAGAAACAAACCATTTACAGGCAGTCTGAAATTAGACATTACAGGAATTGGACATCACAGGAGTGTGGCAGGATAGGAAAACAGGAAACTAGAAATTGGAGATTGTGGGGCCGGTCCCCAAGCAGCCCTCCTGAAGCAGGAAGTGGGTTGGGGACAGAGGGATCAGACCATGTCCAACTTTGGAGGCAAGACCAGCACAGGGCCAGGCGAAGAGACCTGTTTCTGCTTCTGAGTTTGCAGTGAGGGAGCTGGTGGCCTGTATTGCTGCTGGTAAGCAGGACCAAGAATGGGGAGAGATGGCTGCAGATCAAGGAACACCCCACATATTCTATGCCTCTCCCCATCTCTAACCACATGGCCTTCCTGTGTGACCATGGCTGCTGCTCTTCCACTTTCCAAATCTCACCCAAGTTGGGCGTGGTGGCAGCGCACCTGTAATCCCACAACTCAGGAGGCTGAGGCAGGAGAATCGAAAGTTCAAAGCCAGCCTCAGCAACCTAGCAAGGCCCTTAGCAACTTAGCAGGACCCTATCTCAAAATAATAAATAAATACAAACACACAAAGGGTTGGGGATGTAGCTCAGTGGTTAAGTGCCCCTGGTTTAAAAAATAAAATGAAATCTCATGGTGGGAAGCATACCCCTCCTGCATTGGCAGCCAGGGCAGCCCGTGGCCCAGGGTCACTGTAGCTGCTGCAGCCACAGGGAATCTCAGAACGAGAGCCAGAAGCCAGGTGTTGGGTGTGTGCAGCTGTGAGCCATCTGGCCCACTTCAGGCCCTGGTGTGTCACCCACCTGCCTGAAATCTCTTTCCGGACCAATCCAGCCTGGAGTTGTATAGGGAAGGGAGTTCGGGAGAAAGCAGCTGCACAACTCAAAGTCACAGAGTTTCTACCCAACACTCTTGTGAGTCTACTCTAATAGCACCTGAATTCACCAGGACTTCCTCCCACTAACCCACACCCCCTCAAGCAGCCACTGCCGAGGTAACGCTACTGAAGTCGTCAACCTAAAAAGAATTCAGACAGGCTTTCCAGAATAACCGAGTTTGAGAATGGCCGCGGACTGCAACCGGAGATGTGTGCCCTGACAGCTCCTGCACGTCCCAGGGGTTGGCCAGAGGCTTTCAAGACAAGAAGTCCAGGCAAGCTGCTCGCAGCAAGGTCCGGGTTAAGGCGACTGAGCCGGCTGAGCGGGACTCGCTGCAGCCGTCACTCTAGCAGGGCAGCGCAGGGCGCAGGCTGCTCTCGGCTGCGGCTCAGGCGGTCTGCGTCTGCGCCTTTCCGGCGCGGAGGCGCACCTACGCACAGCGCGGCACTGCCCCGGCCATATTTCCCGAGTTTAAGTCGCGAGGGGACCACCCTTCCATGCCCGGCCGCGGTTCGGCCATAGGAACGCACCACACTGAGCGCCCCCAGCCGCGCACACCGCGGTCGCAACAGAACACGTCCGAGCTCAGCGCCACGCACATGAGCAGGATCGGCAGGCGACACGGGGGCGGGGCGAACGAGAGGGGCGGAGCCACGCGCATGGCGGAAGCCCAGCCCGCCTCACTGCGCCGGCGCGGGACCGCCCTCTCACCAGTAGCCAATGGCCTCGCAGCATCCGCCCCTGACGACGCAGGCCCCGCCCCCTGAAGACGCGCGCCGCGGAGCCATCACCCCACCCCACCCGTACCCCCACCCCCCGGCTTCGAGCAGTAGAGGCAAGGGACAAGGGGTGGCCCGAGGAGGGGCTAGGTGTGCGGGGCGACGACCGGGCCCTAGGGCCGCCATGAAACTGACACGGAAGATGGTCCTATCCCGGGCCAAGGCCTCGGAGCTGCACAGTGTGCGGAAGCTCAACTGCTGGTGAGGCTGGGGTCGCAGGCCCTGCCTGCGCGCGGCGTGCCCACCCGGGCGGGGGGCGGGAAGGCTGACCATCAGCGACACCCGCCCGAGTATCCGCCCCGACCTGCCTGGCCGCCCCCGCCTGGGAGTGGTTGCGCAAACCCAGGTGATCAAGGGCAAAGGTCACTCCAGAGCTTTAACCCCCGCCCCCCATTCCCCCTGGAGCAGTGTCTGCATCGCCCCTCGCCCCCCACACGCCGTCCTAGCCTGACACAGCCAAAATTGCCCTTCGGACTAGCTGAAGGGCTTTCAGGTGGCTTTAGGGGCAATTGGTCCTCTGTGAATATGTTGATATTGGAAGTTGCCACCAGTCATTGGGTACCAGGCCTGCTGATAAGGTGGAAGACCAAGATGATCTTCTTAGAGGGAGGGAAAGAACTGTGCTTGTAAAGTCGCAATTCACTGAACACCTTTGTTAGCAGGTACTAGGGGAGTGCTGTACCCAAGTGACCTTCAGTCTGGGGGTGGCAGCAAGGAGGGGACACAGGTGCTATGGTGTTGATGGGTCTGGCTTGGTCAAGGAAGACCAGAGCTTCCAGAGCAGGAGTCTGCACTTGAGTCCTGAGAGAGCTCCAGGTGTTCCTGGGAACTCAGGAGCCTTCTCTACCTAATGCAGCCGGGAGGGGGCTAAGTAAGGGCAGACCCTTGCTCCTGGTGGAACCAACTGGAGCAGCTGAACTCTGCTGTGTTAATTAAAGCCTGCTCTCTGCCTGGCCCATCTGCTGCTTTGGCCACAGTTTCCCTTCTGCCCTTGGCTTTCAGTAATGCCCTTCTCTGTTTGGCACGTGGTGATCAATGCTTTCTCTGTGCGGGGAGAAACAACAGCCCCATTGCAGGCCTGTGACGTTGGCGTCCTAAGTTGCATATTTAGCCTTTGCAAGTGGCCTTTCATGAAGATCCCCTTGTGTACATCAGTGAGGGAAATTAACTTATGCTATTCAGCCACTGAGAAAATTGAGTACATCTTTTTGTGTCTTATAAAGGGAGGAAATCCCATTGCTCCTTAGTCTGAAAGACATTCCCCAGCACAAAATAGGTAGTTTTGTAGGAAATCAATCTAATCATTTTGGACACGTTTTCCAGTTACCTAAGTAAACTTTCTTTTTTACTGTGCCATTAAAATTGTAGAATCCTAAGGTTAGTGGTCATTAATTTTTGGAATTTTTGTTTTTTAAATTCTTTTTATATTAAACCCCAAGAAGATCAAAGTATGTGTGTGTTTTCTCTCTCCAGGGGCAGCCGTCTCACAGACGTGAGTATCGCCTTGATCATCTCCAGACGGCCCCATCCCAAAAGCTGTAACCTCTTCTGCTGGAGGATTGTTAAAGCAGCAAAACCAAGGCCCTCCCTCGGTCCCACATCCCTTGCTGGCCTGCTCAGAGGAGGGGTGCGGTCAAAGCTTACTTTGGGAAGCAGCCCTGGGAGGACTTGTTTTCCTCTGAGATGTACGGTGATCAGAGGCTTTTTGCATGGCTCCTTCTGGTCAGTTCCTGCTTCAGGGCCCCAGCCCACTCCCACAGTAGGCCAAGACCAGCCAAGTGTGGGGGAACTGGAGCCTGTGGGTCTATGAAAACCAGAACACGCGTCACCTGGCACAGAGCCGGGCAGCGGCCGCCCTGTTCCCTGAACTGATGGTGCTGTTGTGGTCTGAGACCCAGTTTCAAGCCTGGCTCTGGGACAGGAAGGGCTTACGTCCTTTCCCCATACCTCAGGGTCAGCCAGAAGAAAGGTCCTCAGTCCCAGTGGAAGGTATCTTAAGGTCCCCTGAGCTGATGTCCTTAGAAGCATGTAACGTGAGTAGTGTTCTGTCTCTGCAGCCATCAGAGATGGCAGTGACATTGTTCTAAAACGTCACAGAGAGCACAAGTTTCCCCTTTAGTGAGGGAAGGGCTGGGCAGCAAAGGACAGCATAACACCAAGCCAAGTGTGCCCCATAAATTCCTTTCAAGAGCCTGGCTGAGCAAGGTCATGTGCCATGGGTTCCTGCAGTGGAGTTCACCAGGGCTCTGACAGATTTCTCCACAGGCCTGAAGAGGTGACATCGGGACACCAGTGCCAAGCGATATTTGCCAACCATGTTTATTTCCTCCCTAGATTTCCATATGCCGGGAGATGCCCAGCCTGGAGGTGATCACGCTCAGGTACCCAACCCTGCTTTGCTCTAGTCCCTGGGACGTGGAAGCTGGGGACAGCCTCATGTGTCTCCTGTGGGACCAAGTGATGAGAGACAACCTGGAAACGGCACAGTCTGGAAGGGTGGCTTCGGAGGCAGGGGGTGGGGGACCAGGGCAGGAGAGCCTGGCTGCTCTGCGGCTCCTGCCCCCTTTCTTAGGGTCTTGCCTGGCCTCCTAACGACTCCCTTCCTCTTGAACTCGCCCTGCTGCACCTGCCATCCAGCTTGGCCCTGATGCCCAGGGGCCTCCTGATAATGAGCCATGGCCTGCCCTGGCCCACCCTCACCATGGCCAGGTCTGTCCCCAGGGACCCAGGGTCCCACTTTTCTGCCTTCCTGGTTTAATCACCTCCAGGAGCTCCCCAGCTTCTCTGCATCCCAGGACCTCTCGCTGGTGAGAATTCCCTCTTTCCAGGTCATTGGCATTCCAACAGACGAAGGAAAGCTTGAATGTTACAACTTTGAAACCAAAGGTCATTGCTGTCGTTTCAGGCAGCTGGGGAGTGCTTGAGGGGCGGGGCAGAACTCCCCATGTCCCCTAATTCCCTCCTGCCCACTTGGGACCTGGGAGGGGCTGCCTGTAGACACTGGGTATGTTCTGTGGTTCAGTGCGGTGTTGGTGCCCCTTCCTGGTATGTGCCCCACATGGGGCAGCCCCAGGAAGGGGTGCGCAGGTGGGACTGGCACGTCAGGCAGGGCCCCAGCTCTGGGGTGCGGGAGGAAGCACAGCCACCTTTAGCTGAGCACCTGGGCGTGAAGGCCCTGTTAATTACAGAGGCGGAGTGGACACGGTCATGCCAGTGGGACCTTCAGGAGTCTACTCTGTTTTTCTGCTTCTCTCATGTGTTCCTTCCATAGGGAAGGGACAGTAAACCCACAACCTTTGTCTCTTTTTAGCCTGCAGTTTGGAAGTTCATTGCTGAGTTCTGGGTGGCTCAGAGCCTGTGTGTGTTTTGCCAGGGGCTCTGCCCACTGCCTGCCTTGGGTCTAAGCAATGTATCCCTCACAGGGCTTAGTGTCCTACAGGGGAAGGTGAAGCAATCCTCCTCCCCCAGTGGCGCAGGCACAGAGCGTGGGGCTGCAAGAGTGGTTGCTGATGTGGCCAGCCACCATTGTGCCTCCAGACAGGGGCCTGGTACCCAAAGCTTTCTCCTGCCTGGGGTCTTTCCTAACCTTGGTAGGCAGGTAGCTGCAGCCCCAGGAGGGCCTTCTTGTGGCGTTCACGATGGAGGCGGGACCCCCAGGCAGAGGCCCTGCCTGCCTGGAAGCCGGCCCACCTAGAGCGCCAGCTGTACTGGTTCCTAGTGTCAACAGTGTCTCGACACTGGAGCCCATGAGCCGCTGCCGGCACCTGAGCGAGCTGTACCTACGGCGCAACCGCATCCCCAGCCTGGACGAGCTCTTCTACCTAAAGGACCTGCCACACCTCAGGGTGCTATGGCTGGCCGAGAACCCGTGCTGCGGCCCCAGCCCCCACCTCTACCGCATGACTGTGCTGCGCAACCTTCCTGGCCTGCAGAAGCTGGACAACCAAGGTGGGTGCCCCTGCCCTGCAGCCACCACATGGCACGTGGAAGCAGACCCTAGTGGGAGGGTCCCTGCCTCCCACTCTTCTCTTGTGCAGTTCCTGGTCTTGTACTCAGGGTCTCCTCTCACACAGTGGCTCCGACATTTGCTTGTTCCTCTCAGGTGTCAGGGTCACCTGACTGGATCAGTGCAAATTCTCATCTGTGAACTGGGGCACTTTACCACTGAGTTACAACCCTGCCCCTTTTTATTTGTTATTTTGGTCTATAGTAGAGTTTAAGGTCTGGTATTGCGATACCTCCTGCACCATTCTCTTCCTGCCCAGGATTGCTTTGGCTATTCTGGGTCTTTTCTTCAAGATGAATTTCATGATTGCTTTTTCTGGTTCTATGAGAAATGTCATAGGAATTTTAATTGGAATTTATTTGTTATTTTGGGACAGTTTTACTAAGTTGCTCAGGCTGGCCTTGACCTTGTGATCTCCTGCCTCAGTCTCCCAGGTAGCTGTGACCCAGGTGTGGCCCCGCCAGCCCGGTCTGTTTGCTCTGAAGGCCTGCCTTTGGGGCTGGGGTGCAGTCCTGCCAGAGCCCCTGCTCAGCATATGTAAAGCTCCGGGATTTTGCTTCTAGCGAGTGTGGAGTCGAGATTTGCAAGCAGTTCTTCACCACTGGCTGAGGGGTGTGGGGAGGCAGACTGACAGCCAGTGGACAGACCCTGCCTGCACGTCAGAAGCAGGCTGAGCTGGAGGCTCCAGTGGACCCAGGGCTGTGCTTTATGTGACTATGGAGTGAGGCTCTCCGATGCCCTTGCTTCCACTGCCCCTCGCCCTGCAGCTGTGACTGAGGAAGAGCTGGCCCGCGCGCTGATGGAGGGAGACGAGATCACTGCTGCCCCGGGCAGAGAGGGCATAGGCAATGGCCACCCGCAGCCACCCTGCACACTGAGCTCTGTCAGCTGCACCATGGAGACCAGCCAGGACCCGCTGAGCTACGTCGAGGAGGCAGAGTGAGGCCAGAGGGGAGCGGGCTTCCTCCCCAGGGTCCTCCAGAGTCAGAGGGTCTTGCCGTGGTCCACGTTTTGGGAAGTGAGGACAGGAAATTTCCTGGGGTGGCTTCTGTTCTCTCTAGGAGTGACTCCAGTCACTTCTAGCGCTGATTCCATAGAATTCACACCCTTGGTCAGACTGCAGAGTACCAGGGAGCAGGAAAGGAAGGGCCAGCCCTGGGCAGGAAAGGCCCTCTGACCTGTGGCACTCCTCAGGTGGGGCTCAGCCTCCACCAGGGGCAGTCTGCTGCTCTCGTGACCCTGTTGAAGTGCCCAGGCCAGGCCAGGCCCTGCCTTCCGTTTTGCGAGTGCCTTTGGAATGTGCTCCGTGGTGAGACTGCAGGCCAGCACTTGCCCCTAGTTAGGGTCGTCCTGGGCTGAGGTTCCTGGCCTGGGGAGAAGGCGCTGCAGTTGGGGCAGATGTAGGGAGGTTGCCTCAATGTGGTGAGCCATTCCCAATCGGTGCCTCAGACGCTGCACAGGAGCCATCTGGAAAGCCCCTGGACTGGGTTGGCCTTCCTTCCATTTTCTGATGTTTGAGGAGGGGCTCCCATTCTTGTGACTCAGGCTCCTCTGGGCTATTTGCAAAGGCAACAGGTGCCACACCCTCTCAGACCCTCACCTCTTCTCACCAGCAGCACCCAGGGCCACCTCAGCCTGAAGCCCTCTGCTAAGGACCAGTTTCCTTCCTTCTCACAGAGGGAGACTACAAGCAGTCACAAGAACAGGGTGAGTGACACAGGCCACCCTGGCCAGGTAGCCACTGCCCCCGCAGAATGCAGGCATTGTGGCAAGAGGGGCTGGTGACATGGTGGGGCAGGCACACCCACGTCCCAGGGTGGGATGGCCTGGTTTCTAGATCTGAGCCAACTAGAAGGCCACAGAGAGGAGAGGCTGGGCGGGAGCCATCAGTGGCTGCGGGAGGACTCCTGTCTGTCCTTAGGGTCAGGGGCCTCCAGACGCCTCTGCTGCTCACAGAGTCCTTCCACCATGGCTAGAAGTGCTCCTGTCCTGTCCCGTCCAGACCAGGCCCGATGTGTCAGGCCAGAGCTAAGGTTACAGAGCCTGGGGGCCCAGTGACCTAAGAAAGTCGAGTGGGCGACCTGGTGAGAGCCCGAGACCAGGTGCCTTACAGGCTCCTCCCCAGCTCCTGCCTGCCGCCAGGGCACAGGGCCCCTCCACCCCGAGGATGAGTGAGGTGCTTCTTCCCTCCTGTGTCATTTTATTAGGGACAGACAGCTTTCGGGTCCCCCTGCCCCCAGCTCTACTCACCAGCCAGAGTGTGGTGTGCCCAAGCTCAAGCCAGGCCTGGGCAGTTAGCCCAGGACCAGGACCCTGCGCCACCCTATGCCTGGGCCATGTAGGAAGCCACTGCTGAGCAGAGCGGGGCCCTCGAGGGAGGCACCCACTCCCCGTGCCCAGTCAGCCCTTAGATGCCCCATCTCAGCTGGGAGCCCGGGTACCTGACATCATAGGTCAGGCTCCTGCATTCGTGAAGTCACAGAACCCCCTCAAGTGTGCAGTTCCCGGAGGAGCAGGGGTGCAGACTGAGGGCCGCTCCTTGCAGGGCTTGCCATCCTGACGGGCCGGCCCCATCCAGACAGCACCCCGAGCGGCAGACAACGTGGCCACACCAGACTTTTGTGGGCAGCTGGGCCAGCCCAGCCTGTGTTCTGGCTTCTTGGGGAGGGAGGAGTCAGGGGACACGGATGTCGTCCTTGCCATGGCCCCTAGCTCAGCGGCACCGACCCTTCTGACCAGCGGGAGCCCCCAGGTCACTAGCCCTCAGAGTCCCCCTCCTCCAGTCTACGTGTGTGAGCTCCGGCTCCCGCGCCAGGCAGGGAGCCACCAGTACCATTCCACGTCTGTCCCCACAGGCCTCCCACAATGCCCGGGCCCCCTGCAGCAGCTGGGAGAGGGCTGGTGACAGAAGGGCTGTCCACAGTGCACGGCAAGGTCCTCGGACCACCTTCCTACACGAGAGGAGGGTGGGTGGCCTGGTCCTCTCCCGCCTGCCTCAGGGGCCCTGTCCCCACAGGCACCTGCAGTGCAAGGATACAGATGGCCTGGGGACCTGAGGGAAGTGCAGGGGCCTTGGGCCAGAGCATGTCCCTCACTCGGGACGTTCCTGCAGCCAGCCATGCAACCCCTTACGTGCAGACACCTCCCCTGGTCTTCGTCAGAAACGGACTCATTCCCCACCCGGGAGTGCAGACAGCTGTGGGCAGGCCTGCGGTGCCCTCGACCTCAGTGCCTCGGTTTCCCCTCAAGCTGGCGGGCCAGGATGGGAAGCAGCACAGGAGGGTCCCAGTGTGGATTGTCCCACGGGCTTGTGTGAGGCTGCTCAGCCAGGCCCCAGGTCGCGACTCTCCCTGCCCGCAGAACGTGCTGACGGCCATCTTGTTGCTGCTGCGGGAGCTGGACACAGAGGGGCTGCAGACCATCCAGCAGGCCGTGGGCAGCCGGCTCCAGGCCCCACACAGGCAGGAGCTGCAGGAGGACGCAGAGTGACCGCCAGATGCCGCCACTTGGGCCCTCCACACACTCCGCCCCTGGACACGTCCTCGGAAGCTCACCCACCTGGAAAGTCTTGCTCTGTCCACCATACTAGGCGGGGGTCAGGCTGGGCAGGCCCGGCTCACATAGACTGTCCCCAGGACTAGCTCGGCGGCCTCAGGTCTGGAGGCCTCTGGGCCGTGCTCACCAACAAGCCATGTTCCCCTCTGCCCTGGAAGCGGCATCTCCCAGGTGGCAGGTGTGACATCGACGTCGGAGGTAAGCGTGTCCCAGCGGCCGAGGGACGATCTGGAGCGTTCTCCCTTCCGGTTCTCAGTCCCTGGGCAGGTCCTGGCATCCAGGAGACCTGCAGAGTGGCGGCACCCTTGAGAGCCGCCCGAGCACCTCGCAGCACAGGGGCCCAGCCGTCTGGGCAGGCCGGCCTTTGTTTTCTCTCTCCGACCCTGTGAGAACCCCGCAACAGCAGAGGCAGCGGACAGTGAGCCAGAGTGGGGCCGTGGGGCAGCCTCGTGTCCCTAAGTCCAAGGATGGGTCCTACGTGAAAAGAGCCCTAGGGGAGGACAGCCGGCAGTAGCCGGCAGGGCAGTGGCTGGTCTGGAGACAGCCTGCCGTCCTCCCACATGGGCTTGGGCCCCGTGAGGCTGCCGTCCTGCACAGCCGAGAGCACGTGGGCCTGTGAGCCAGCGATGGCACAGCAGCCCCACGGCCGGGGCTTGCAGGCGTCCTGCCATCACTTGGAGATTCACGGAGGACTGGACTCATGGCGGGCCACAGGAGGCAGGGCATCTGCCATGGGCAACCTCGTACCGTCTTCAGGGTGGGAAGCAAGGAGTCAGTGTTGGGGACAGGTAGGGCAGACATCTTGACTTCCCAAAGTGTTGGATGCTCTCAATAAAGCCATCTTTTTTAGAACAAGAGAGGGTCATTTCACTGGAGGAGGCCCTCCCCACCCACATGCCTGGGCTACCAGGTGCCTTGCGTGAACCCACCCTTTCTTCCTCCTGCCCCACGTCCCTGTACACCTGCTGCCCGCTCGCCCCTTCCCCTCCACCTCTGGAGACTCTGCAGGTCCGCCACTGCCTAGCCCCGGGCTGTTGTGGTATCTACAGAATTCTTCAGCTCCTGCTCCAAGTCTCTCCAGGTGAGCCCCAAGCAGGAACTGACCTCAGTGTCCTCGACGTGTGTGCAGATGAGGACTGAGACCCAGCACGCTGTCACTGGGAACCTGGATGCAGTGCAGCCAGAGACAGGCCACTGTTCTCTCCTCAGAGCGCTGTCCAGAAAGGAGGCAGATGCTCCACATCTCAGGCGTCACCTGAGGCCCTGGCAAGTCACCAGGGTTCTGTGCAGCTGGCAGGTTCCACACTGTCTGGCAGAACAAACTGGGGGATCCACTCTGAGAACAGAGTCCTGACCCCAGAGTGTGGTGTGCACTAACTGAACCAAGCCACCATGATGCTCTGACCACCCCTGACTGACCTGAACAGCTGACCAGTGCCCCCGCCGGAGCCTTGCAGGTTCAGTGTCATGGGTGAAACCCCCACCTCTGCCCCTGCCCTACTCCCCACCCATCAGTGTCCCCAAAGCCCCTGTGTGCTGTGCACAACCACTCCTGCCACAGGCAGCCTCACTGGGCCCGGGAAGACGGACTGCTGATGCTGTTTGTGTTCTCATGGGCAATCTTCCAGAGAAGCAGGAAGCAGAAAGGACTTCTGGATGAAGGGGCATGTCCTGCTTTTCCCCCAGCCCCAGGCTGCCCTTGGTGGGGGTGAGCTTGTTCCCTGATGGCTGTCCTCCATGAACACTCCGGAGTACCCGTGGGGAGTCTGCAGCCCAGTCAGCTGGGGAGCTGGAGAAATAGCGAGGGGCTGCCACACGCTCAGGACGTGGACCTGGCTCCAGAGCCCTCTCTCTAGAGCAGTCACCAGCCAGAAGGAGCAGCTGGGCATGCGGAAGTGCTGAATTCCCTTCACCAGCCTGGAAGGAGCTGAGGCTCCCAGTGACCCTGCGGGCTGGTCTTGGCTGTGTGCCTGCCAGTCACCCTGCAGCCCGACACAGGACCCGAGTACAGCGTGCTGCTCCAGTGTGTGTCCTGAAAAGCTGCCTACTTGCTGAACAGGGTCGCCGTGTGGTCACTTTGCCCTGGTAGGCAGGCCTGGCTCCAGAGGTTCCCCGGAAAGTCAGGTGTCATTCTGTACCTGTGGGGCCCTTTGTCCTCTGTGAGGAGCAACACTGGGACCCTGGGTGGCCCCGGTGCTCAGACTCAGAGCCCCAGCCAGTGCTGTGTGTCCCTGAACTGGGCCCCGGGTGGGGGCGCGGGCCCGCGGCTGGCCCAGGGCAGGCACGACAGCACCATCAGGCCCTCCCTCCAGCTCCAGTCCCCTGCTGAGTCCCTGAGGGACAGCCCCTCAGTTTGAACCTCACATGGTGAGGCAAGGCCAGGGCATGCCTGGGGCTGGATGGCAGGCAGAGACCAGGTGGCTCCCAGTGGCCTCTAGAGCCCTCGGGAACCTGGGAGGCAGCCCAGCATCTCTGGCTCCCTGATGTTGTGAGCCCACCTCTGACCTGTGCCGGTGGACCTGGACCGTCCGCAGGGCCGTGGGTGTGGAGGTGGGTCTGACCCCCGCAGTGGATTAATGATCCGACGGCACTATTGGGAGGTGGTGGACACGGGAGGAGGTGGGGCCTAGTTGAAAGGAGCTGGCCCTTGGAGGTGTGGCCTTGGGGGCTCATTGTCCCTGGCCCCCTCCTCTGCTTCCTAGCTGCCATGAGCTGAGCAGCTGTCCTCCCCGACGCCCTTGGTCCATGACCTCTTGGACCCGGTCCTTCTGCCTCGCCTCAGGCCTAGAGCCATGAAGCCAGCTGTCCAGACTGGACCCTCTCAGCCTGAGCCGACGTCACCTGGCCTCCAAGAGTCGTCGACCTCAGGTGTTGTCCCAGCCAAGAAAAACCACTCCACACAGCTGAGACTCGCCGGCAATACTCTGCAGCATGTCACCCAGCACTGCCACCGCTGGCTGCTAGGGACCACTGCCCTGCACCTGTCCAGCCCGCTTGGGAAGAAGGGGTGCAGGTAACCCTGCCGGTGCCTGGCATGCTTGAAGTTCCGTCGCTTGCCCTGAGAGTCGCTCAGGGATCTCGGGACCCGGGAAGCTCAGGAAAGATCAGCATTTTCCACACCTACAGCTAGTCCTGGAATGGTGACACCAGATGCCAGGGTGGCACAGGGAAGCACTGCCTGCCTTTGCAGGCGCCCTGTGGGGGGCTGCCAGGCTGCTGCTCTGCCTCCTCCCACAGGAGCTCGAGAGCTGAAGGGCACCGCTGGCGTAGGCTGCTCTCGCTTGGGTTGGCACGGCCCCTCCTTCAGGCCTCACCAGGCTGAGGAGCGGCCCATGGCCAGGGGCAGGAGCAAGGGAAACGGGTCGCCTGGGGACTGGGAAGTGGCGGGCAGGGGCTTCTGAGCTGCTGGGGCCACCAGCCTGGGCCAGCATGGAGGCAGATCTGGGTGTGGACGTGAGGCAAGCACTCTATCGGGGTGGTCCCTGCCCCAGCTCCCAGGTTCTCCTCCAAGGGGCTCAGGCACCTCAGGCACTCACTGGGCCCCCAGACTCAGGACAGGGCCAGGGCCAGGCACTGTCCTCTCCCCAGCCTGTCCTGGAATCACCCACCTCCCCAACAGGCAGAAGAGAGCAGAGGCCCAGTGTGGGCTTCTCCACCAGAGGTCCAGAAACGCAGCCTGGAGGCCTGGGGCTCTTCAGACCAACAGCCACGCGGGCGGCCACCTGGAGCCTGGCACGGCAGCCCAGCCGGGCATGCTGCTCTGGGGGAGGAACGTGCCTGGGAACACCAGGGCAGCCAAGGCAAGGCACCGGCGCCCTCACCTGGCCCTGGGGCTGCCCCCTGGCACCCGGCCCTCGGCACCTTCAACGCTGCCTGCAGGCCTGGAAGGGAAGCCACAGCCTGAGCCTCCACACGCTCAGGGCCAGCGACCCCAGTCTGTGGTTAGTGCTCAGTCACCGCAGGGCACTGAGCCATGGCGGTGCAGCGACCTGGGCTCCGAACATTCCTGTGAGGGCTAGCAGCTGACCCCAAATGCAGGGTGTGTTCCCAAGAGCCTCAGGGGGCGGGCTGCGACTGCCTCCCAGAACCACCTGCTGGGTTCGCCAGCCCCGGGGCGATGCCCCTCCCCCAGCTGCAGGGTCAGCAGCGGCCTGACCGCAGGCTGCCTCAGCACAGGCTGACTCTAGGGGCCCACTTAAGGTCAGGCGTGGTGGCCACACAGGTCAGAAGCTGCTGACCAGGGTAAGGCTGCAGCCCCTTCTGTCCCTGGGCTGGGCTAGGGGGGCGCTGAAGCTGGGATGGTGGCCCTGGGGACAGTCACCCTCCAGATGATTCTGGAGAGCAGCTGTTGCAGAGGGGCCTTGTTTCTGAGTGCTGGCTCAACCCTGGGGCTGGGGAGCCCTATCCAGCAGGGTGGTCACCTGGTCCTGCCCACCCCCTCAGACTTCCCGTGGGGCATGCTTTCCAGGGGCTGATCAGACTCCAGAGTCAGGTGACTTTATTTCTAGAAAAGGCGGCAGTGTTGCTCAGCCACGCTGGTGGTGTAGGCGGGAGCAGGCCGGTGAGGTCCAGGGGAGCAGGGAGACCAGGTGGCAGTGACCAGGGCGCTGGTGAGGCTGAGGGCTTGCGATGCACCTGGCATGGGAGGGAAGGTGGATGCCTGGGTGCTGCGTCCTGGAGGCAGCCTGCCCCGAGGCCTGGCAGGCAGCTGGGGATGGAGACAGGCCAAGAGGGCCCAGAGCCAGCAGAAAGACGCCCTGCCCAGCTGCACTGGTGCTGCAGGCAACAGGCAGGGCCTCAGAAGCCCGTGTCGATGCTCAGGGTGCGGCGGGTGACATGCTCCAGCTCCCCCGACACGTAGGCAGCCATGTCGATGCGGTAGTGTGCCAGCATCTTCAGCATCAGTCGCAGGCTCAGCCACCACTGCTCCCGCGGCATGCGATGCCTGGGTCAGAGGTCAAGGTTGACCAGGAGCTGGGCCCGCCCCCCACGCCCTCCCCTGCAAAGGTCACGGTGCCCCACGTGGCATCTGGGCACATCTGGGGTTGCGGGGGCCAGGCTGGCACACCTGCCCTAGGAAGGCTCTGGGGTCCCAGGTTCACCCTTCTCCACGTGGCTCTGGGGGACTCACTCAAAGTCGGTGTCTTTCTTGAGCTCAGTGACTGGGCTGAAGGCCACCGCCTTCTTCCGCAGGCCGATCACGCAAGCTGAGTCTGGGGCATTGGCAAACACCCGCCCTGTGGACACAGGCCCGGTTGGCCAGAGGCTGGCGCAGCTAGGCCCTCCAAAGGCAAGGCTGAGCCTCAGGGCCACTCCACCTACCCTTGCGGTAGACAGCCCGCAGCTTCTCTGACATCCAGAGCATGGCCTTCACCCCCAGCTTGGTCCCGTAGTTCCGGTCAAAGGGGGTTGGAGCACCACCCTGGGAACAGGCAAGAGCCCCTGCAGATGGGTCCAGAGGCAGCGGGGCTGCGCTCATCCAGCCACCCCACCCTCCACCTCCACCTGGAGGGCCCTCGAAGTCCAGCCCCAAGCCTCACATCCACAGGCCGTGGCCCACGGTGAAGCTGAGGGCCACCATGAGATGGTAGGGACGCCAGTGCCCTCTGGGAGGCCCAGCCTGCACAGAGCAGAGCAGGGAGCACTCCCAACACCTCACACCTGACCGAACCTGCTGCAGGTGGCCCAGGACGTTGGTCCTGCAATCGAAGACGCCCTTGCCCTCCGACGAGTACAGGTTGTACAGGAACTCGGTGGTGTAGTGGTCGTGACACTTCTCATTCCTGAGGAGCACACAGAGCCCCTTGATCTGCCCCGGGTCCTGCCCCCACGGGCAGGCAGGCTCTGGGAAGGAGGGCGAGAGCCGGCCCTGCCTGTCCAAAGCCCCGCGCGTCTCCACCCAGAGCCCAGGGCCGCTCACCGCAGCACCAGGCCCCTCTGGATGTCCGTCTTCATCTTCTCTGTCATGTGTTCCACGTTGGCCTAGGGGAGGAGGGCACGGGGTGAGCCCAGGGCACAGGGTGGAGGGGCTCCAGACCAGCCCTGGGCAGGGGTCAGTGGGGCTGGCAGCCCTGGGTGGGACGCAGCAGGATGCGGCAGACCCGCAGGCGGGCTTGCCTTCAGGTCGTGGATGTTGAAAGGGTCCTCAAAGACGTAGGCCGCGTCGGCTCCCACAGCGATGCCCGTCACGGTGGCTAGGTAGCCGCAGTAGCCCCCCATGGTCTCCACGATGAACACCCGGCGCTTGGTCCCTGAGGCCGACTGCTTGATGCGGTCGCAGCTCTGGGGGGTCAAAGGCATTGTTGGGGGCTGTGGGCCACACTGCAGGGACCCTGGGGACAGGGACTGAGAGCAGCAGCTCCGCAGCCCACACCCACAGCACCTCACAGAAGCCAGGCAGGGGCGGGCTGGGCAGCCGACCACCTGGTCTGCACAGAATCAGGGACTCGAAAGAGGACAAGTCTGCCCCCGGGCGGCAGTGGACAGTGGCTTGGGGCAGTTCTGGTGCTCCCAGGAAGGCAGGTCACTCGCCTCCCGTGGGCAGGGCTCGGGATGCTACATCAGACTCCCAGCACTGAGCCAGGTACATACAGCGCCCTCTGTGTGAGACCAGACAGCCAGGCTGCCACCACAGGGTCACGCTAGAGACAGGTGGGACAGCGTGTGCAGGTGGCGACCTAATGCTAGCCAGTACTTCAGAGTGTGAAAAGGGGAATTTAGCCAGCCACCCTGGTGCACGCCTGCAATCCCAGGGACTCAGGAGCCCCATGCAGGAGGATGGCGAGTTTCTGGGGTCTGGGCTCTGAGGGGAAAGCCCAGACACTGCTGCACGGGGAGGTGACTGGCGGGTCTGCGGGCGGAGGCCCACCCTGAGGAGCGCAGGGAGCTGGGACTGGCAGAGCACCTGCGTGCCACGGGCCCCAGGTTCCACCCCCAGCACCACAGCAGTGGACACAGAGGGGGAGGCCAAGGGCAGGTCAGGTCCACAGCAGAGGGAGCCATCACCAGAGAGGCACGGACAGCAAGGAGTGCGCAGGAAGCTGCCCAGAGCCGTCAGTGGTGAAGCAAAGAGCACCAGCATCCTGCGGCACTGGCGCGCTGGGGCGCGAGCTGGCCTCCGCGGAAGCCCCACCTCCGCACCTCCATGGCGGCGTTGACGGCGGTGTCCGAGCCCAGGCTGAAGTCCGTGCCCGGCACGTTGTTGCTGATGGTGGCTGGGATGACGCACATGACGATGCACAGCTCCTCGTAGCGCCCACGCGCCTCCACCAGCTGCAGCACCCCCTCGTAGGCCTGCAGCAAGGAGGCAGGAGGGAGGCCGGGCAGGACAGCCTGCTCCCCCCACTGGGCCCCACAGGGTCTGCCCCCTGCCAGGGAAGCTGGGTTCCGGAGCCCAGACCTCCTCACCCACCCCGGACGTGGCGCGAGGGCGCCCCACGCTCCCAGGGCTCCCCTCCTCCTCCTCACCAGCACCAGGGCTATCTGGGCCTCCTGGTGCCCTCGGGAGGCGGTAACTGCCCCAGCCCCAACCCCACCTCAAAAGCCCGGCCCTCCCGCCACCGGCACAGCAGCCTGAGGCAGCGCTTCTGCACGCGGGTGTGGGCAGGGCCGCCGCAGCAGGACACGCCCCTCAGGTCTCTCGGCCAGCAGCCCTCACCTCAAAGCCACCGATGACCAGCAGGGCATGGATGTTGTAGGTGCGGAGATTCTCCACAATGGCCTCCAAGTGGGCCTTGGGCAGGGTCCTGCCACAGGAGGTGTGTCAGTGTGGACATGTGCATCCAAGGACTCCTGTCCACACTGTCCAACCCCAGAAAGCTCGTGCCTGGGCCATCCCAGGGTCCACAGTCCGTCACTGAAATGCCCCTCCCTGAGGCACTGCAGCTCCGTGCAGGGACAGAGATGAGAAGGGCGACCATGAGCAACCTGGGCACCCGTTCATAATCCTGGGACCACCAGACCCTGGGATGAAAGCCACAGCCACAGCCAGCCAGACCCCAGCAACGGAACAGGTCCCTGCTCCAGCCCGCTCCCATGGAGGGCCCACTGCGGGCAGCCCAAGCTGCCACCCTCTGCACAGCTGGCACAGCTGAGCTCAGGCCGGGAAGTCCCGGCCCAAGAGTTTGCAGCCAGCTCCAGGCAGACCCAGGGCTGCTGGGCTGGTGTCCTCTGCTGACCCTGGACACTGTCCCTGACTCTCCCTTCCCACCGTCCAGTGCTGGCAGCTCACCTCTTGGTCCCCAGCATGGAGCCGCCACGCCCCAGCCAGCCAGCCACGTCATGCCAGCCCACTTCTTGCACCTGGCAGGCAGGAGGGGTACAGATCAGGGGAACAGGGTCTCCCAGCTCCTCCTCAGCAGGCAGGCCTGTGCCTGGGGACAAGAGCCATGCCACGCCGACCTCTACCACACGGCCGGGGGTCTCCAGGCCTGACTGGGCCCTGAACCAGGTCATTCTGTGGTCTGCATGTCTAAAGCCCCTAAGTCCGTCTAGGTGATTGAAGGGTGGCCACAAAAGGCCAAAAGGGCAAGCAAGCCCCGACCCCAGCCAGTGCCGGGCGGCCCAGCCGCACACCCACCTGGCCTTTGGCCAGGCCTTCGAAGCCATCGTGCACCACGTACACCGTGTGGCCATGGGAAATGCCAGTCCGCACTGCAGAGCGCACAGCCGCATTCATGCCAGCTGCCGGGGCCCCCACGTTCAGGATGGCCAGGGAGAAGCTGGTCTGCAGAGAGAAGGGAAAGGACCAGACATGGGACATGGGGCTGGACGGGGCTGAGCCTGAGCGGCCGCTGTCCCCTCCACACCTCCCCTGGAACAGTACACGTCTGCCCTGCTGATTCCAAGAGACCCTGAGAAAGACCAAAGAGGACAGAGGGCAACTGGCCCAGCAGAACCCAGCAAGGGGAGTGGCCACTGGCATTGGAGCCAGGCTGTGGGCAGCACCGTGGGCTTAAGCCATGAGTGGCTGCTGTGAAGCTGTAGGCAGCGGCCCATCCTGGGGGCACGGGGTGGGGGCACATCCGAAATGCCACGCAAGTGGAATCAGCGCCACCAACCGCACGCACGCCTGCCCCGCCTCCTGCACTCAGTGTGCACCTGCAGCCCAGCCCACCTCACCTGACTATGGTGTCTGCCACCAAGCCTGCTGCCCCCAAGCGGGGTCACACACCAGCCAGGTTCAGGACTCAGAGACCACTTGGCTCCCCAGACATGCTGCAGAGCAGAGGCCACAGGGGCACTGGAAGAACGGCTGGGGGGCCGGTGAGCACACTGGCCAGGCTGCACAGCCCAGTGTGGCTTTGGGCCCGTGGGTCACCGCCAAGGGGCCTCAGAGCCAGGACCCACTGTGGAATGTTGGGATGCTCTTCCTGGATCCTGGGACGCAGGAATTGGCCCTTCATCACACTGAGTCTGGAGAGACCCCCATCCTGAGGTCCCCCCTGCCCGCTGGTGCCCTCCTCTCAGCCCTCCTCTCAGCGTTACTTCGTGGGCCGTCAGGCCTGGTACCACGCGAGAAGCACCGGCCCCTCACAGCCCGGTCCCTGGACTCTCCACCCAGGCCCAGGACTGGCCGTGGGACCTGCTGGTCCACCTGGCACCACAGCAGAGCCAAGCCCAAGGCCCCTTGCAGCACAGGCCCCACGCAGGAAGGAAGGGCCCTCCGCTCAGAGTGGCCAGCCCAGCCAGCTCCCAGTGCAGGGCAGTGGGCCAGCACAGAGCAGTGGGCGGAGGACTTCAGAAGCACGCCGGCCTCTGCTCCCTCCACCTCACCTTCTCCTTGGAAAGCTTCTGGTGGGCGAGGAGCTTGTAAATGTTCCAGTTGTTCTCGAAGCTCCTGGAAAGGAAGCGGATTGTGCAGCCCACCACCCCGAGCCTCGCAACCGCACAGCGCAGGCCCGCAGCTCAGCCCAGGAAGGCTGGTCACGGGCACAAGGCCCCGGAGCTCTGCGGGTCCCTCAGTACAGAGCTGGAAGCACACGAGGTCATGACCAGCAAAGCACCCAGCCTGTGCGCAGCCTGGCAGCCTCGCGGGGACAGCACAGCAGCGGGAAGGCAGAGCTGCAGGAGCCAGGCCTGGACGCCTGCAAGGGCCAGAGCCACAGAGGCTGGCCTTCCCTCCCCCACACCCAGGCACCCCCACGACGTGCTTTGTGCACTGGGCACCACCCACGCAAGGTCTGCCCTGCAGCATTGCCACCCCTGTCCAGCAGGTTCCATCCTGGCCACCGGGCCTGTGTCCACCCAATCCCCAGCTGGCTTCTTCACTGCAGACCCAGTGCCCTCCACTCCCCTGCTGTGCTCGCTGCTGAGTGCTGAGGGGCCCAGGTGAGCCCACGTCTGCACCATGAGCATGGCCCACAGGTGGGCTAAGTGGGCAGCGCCCTCACCTGCCACGCAGCTGGATGGCCTCGTCAAACCTCCTGTCATCCATGGCCTTCTGCACTTCCTTCGTCTTAAAGAAGCAAAAGGCACGGGCTGTCAGGAGGCCCTGCACCTGCTCTCAGGCACAGCCCACCCGGGGATCCAGCAGGGGAGCCGGCCACCATCCCCCAGTCCTGGTCCTGCAGGTCCTCAGCACAGGCCAGAAGCACAGCCACCAGGGAGAGCTCTCAGTGCCCAGCAGGACCACCTGACCCAGCCACCTGTCCTCCCCCACAGGGGCAACCCGGCCTTGCCCTGCCTCAGACCCCTAGGTCCCCAGCCAGAGCCCTGGGAACAGAGCCCCAGACCCACGAGCACAGCCAGCATGTGCTGAAGCAGGTCCCTAGAGTCCCAGCAGGTCATCGAGAAAAAGCGTCAGGCCACCATCCCCACCCTGTGGGCCTCCCCTCCCAGCAGGCCCAGGGGCTCCCAGGGCAGGGCCCCCAAACCTGCTCAACCAGGGCTGGCCTCCATCCTGACCTCATACCCCCTCCTGGGGTCCCCACTCCAGCCACAGTAGTGTACCCCCGACAGATCTGCACCCACTCCTCCACTGCCCACCTGCTCCCCTCATCCCTGTCCCTCCCATCCTGACCTAAATGCCCACCCTATCCGGTTTCTAAGGTCAGCTCAAGGCCACCAAGGGACCCTGGCTCCTCACCACCCTGGGTTTCCCCCTGCAGCTGACAGACGCCCCTCCTGGGGCCGGTTCCACCTGGGCTGTGGCCACAGCCCCCCTCACCACTGCGTCCCTCCCTCAAGAGGCCCAGGTCACACTGGGGGGAGAGCAAGCAGGGGCCACTCCTGCCTGGCACACGGGCGATGACAGAGGAGGGCAGGGCGGGCAGGACAGGCAGGGCAGGGCAGGGCAGGGCAGGCAGGGCAGGCAGGCAGGGCAGGGCAGGCAGGGCAGGGCAGGGCAGGCAGGGCAGGCAGGCAGGGCAGGGCAGGGCAGGGCAGGGCAGGGCAGGCAAGGCAGGCAGGCAGGGCAGGGCAGGGCAGGCAGGCAGGGCAGGGTAGGCAGGGCAGGGCAGGGCAGGCGCAGGGCAGGCAGGCAGGCAGGGCAGGGTAGGCAGAGGCAGGCAGGCAGGGCAGGGCAGGCAGGCAGGCAGGCAGGGCAGGGCAGGGCAGGGCAGGCAGGGCAGGCAGGCAGGGCAGGGCAGGGCAGGCAGGCAGGCAGGCAGGGCAGGGTAGGCAGAGGCAGGCAGGCAGGGCAGGGCAGGCAGGGCAGGCAGGCAGGGCAGGGCAGGGCAGGCAGGGCAGGCAGGCAGGCAGGCAGGGCAGGGTAGGCAGAGGCAGGCAGGCAGGGCAGGGCAGGGCAGGCAGGCAGGCAGGGCAGGGCAGGCAGGGCAGGGCAGGCAGGCAGGCAGGGCAGGCAGGCAGGGCAGGGCAGGCAGGGCAGGCAAGCAGGCAGGGCAGGCAGGCAGGCAGGGCAGGGCAGGCAGGGCAGGGCAGGGCAGGCAGGGCAGGGCAGGCAGGGCGGGCAGGACAGGGCAGGCAGGGCGGGCAGGACAGGGCAGGCAGGGCAGGCAGGCAGGGCAGGGTAGACAGGCAGGCAGGCAGGGCAGGGCAGGCAGGGCAGGCAGGGTAGGGCAGGCAGGGCAGGCAGGGCAGGCAGGCAGGGCAAGGCAGGGCAGGCAGGGCAGGCAGGGCAGGCGGGCAGGGCAGGGCAGGGCAGGGCAGGGCAGGGCAGGGTAGGCAGGGCAGGGCAGGCAGGGCAGGGCAGGCAGGGCAGGTGGCACGAGGCCTGAAGGCAGCAGTTCTGCAGGGACCGGCGGTACTCACCACCTGCACGCACTCCATGAGGGGCAGCCGTACGGGCTGGTTCCCCGAGAGGCTGACCACGCAGGCTGGCGTGTCCGGCGTGGCCTCCAACAGGGCCATCACAGCCTCCACGCCCATCTTGCTGCTCTGTGCAGACAGGGGGCCGCTCAGGCTGCTGCTGTGCCCACCCCGTCTGCTCCAAGCCTGCGTTGCTGTCCCTCCGCAGGCACACCTCAGTGGCAGAGCCCACTTGGCCAAGGCGTCTGGAACATGGTGGCCCAACAGCCTACCTGCCACCACTTCACAGGGCTCCCACAGTCCCACTAGGAAGGCCCGGCCCTGCCCCAAGGGCAGCAGGGGAGGGCTGGGGCCATCTCCAGGTCCCTCCCACGACAAAACTCCTTGAAGGGGCTGGCTGCCCGTAAGCCCCACTGCCCTGCTGCGAGTGCAGATGGTGGGCACGGGCCAGCGGGGCTGCACCAACTACAACGTCAAGAATGCCCCACTGCGACCAGTCCTGGCGCAGCCAAGGAGGCGGCCAGATGGGCAATGCAGGGCCGCAAAGGCAGACCTCTCCCTGACCAGAGGGCCCAGTCCTCCTCCACAGTTGCTGGGTGCTGGGCGCTCAGAGGCTGGCAGTTTGCCTCCGTGGGTTCTGGTGCATCTTGCCAGCAAGGCCCGCCTGCTCGTTATTCTGGGCTGTCTCTCCAGGATGTTAGGGGACAGTCCCAGAGAAGTGATCGTGGCTCCCTCAGGAGCAGCTGGCAGCTGATGGCTGAGACTCAGGTGCCCACCAAGTGCAGGTGTAACCCGTGGGGATGCAGGCTCAGGACCAACGCAGAAGCCTGAGACTCTGGGGACGGCCACAGCTGTGAGCAATGCACTGTGCATTGTCTCTGGCCCAGGCGTCTTGTCTTCCACCAGTGTCCACAAAACTGGGCAGCTAGTCTGTGACCTCCAGGGAGGGAGACCGAGTCTCCCAGTTCTTGGCGCTGTATCCCCTCCCCCAAGCTGGGTGTGGCTGGCTTGGCCCCAGTTCCAGGCTTGCTGATGTCACCTGATGCATTGTGTAGGGTGCAGTGGAGGCCTGGCCAGGTGGCAAGACCACGCCTGTGGGTCAGTGTGTCCAGAGGTAGAACAAGTCCCGTCCAGCTCGGTGGCAGGCCCAGGCAGAGCCCACACGGAGCATCTCCTAGGAAGGCTCCGCATGGCACAGGGCCAGGCCACGGCACCCTGCAGTCTCAAACCAGCCTATGTCCCATCTGCCTGGCAGTGTCTCTGGCCACAGTGACCAGCCCTCACATGCGGGCTCTCTGCCATGCACGGGCCTTCCTGGCCCCAGACCTGGCTCCACTTGACTCGAGCATGACTATTCTTCAGAGGGTGAGCTGAGACTGGGCCACAGTCAGGCTCACTGACAGCAAACCCAGACAGAGCCCAGAACCGCCAGGGACGAGCAGTCAGGCCCCTCTCTGCTCACCTCTGCTCACCTGCCCCCCAGGAACCTGCCCACAGCCACCAAAAAGGTCTGTAGCCCTGACTTCCAAGGTGCATGGTGCGGAGGAGACTGGCAAGGAAACGGGCAGAGGCGGGCCCACGTGGACCTCAGGCCCAAGTTCTGCAGAAACGGGGAGCCGAGGCTTCCTCCCAGCCAGGACCAGCGCAGTGAGAGCACACCCCACGCACAGCAGGCACGGTGCCACCCACCGCACACGACACCGCTCACCTACCAGGACGCGGTCGAAGGCCGAGGGCGTCCCTCCACGCTGCACGTGGCCCAGCACGGTCACTCGCGTGTCGAAGCCCAGCCTCTGGACCACCAGCTGGTCGTGGGGAGAGATGGGGGGCCGTGGGCTTCTGAGCCACCCGCCCGACCCTGTGCTCACCCCTGCCCCGCCTGGGGTGGGTCGTGTGAGCATGCAAAGTAAGACCTCCACGGGTGTGCATGTGGGTGTGGAGAGAAGTCTGTGTGCACTTGCGTGGGACACGCTTGCCTCCGGCAACCCTGGACTTGAAGTTCTGGGCATGGGGACAGAGGAGTAACAGCAGGTGGGCCCCTGGTAGGGGACCAGGGGACACAACACCAGGTGGGAAGCCCACGGAGGGGGCACAGGGCCCAGAACTCTGCTCCACCAAAGTGCGGGGGAGCCCAGGGCATAGGGCCGGGGCCATAGGAAGACTCCTCCTGGGGGTTCAGTCATGAATCCAGCATGCGGCAAGGGTGCCCTGTCACCGAGGGGCTGGCAGAGCTGAGCTGTCCCTGGGGTGCTGGGGGCCCAGCCCGTAGAGAGCTTGTCCTGAATGAAGGCTCCCAAGAGAACGGGGCCCCCAACATGGAGGGGGACAGTGCCCAGGTCAGGCCTGAGTCCTGCACCTGGCTATCCCTGGGGATGAGAATGCCCAGGAGGCCAGTCCAGGACAGGCAGCTGTCCCCACAGAGCCAGAGTCAGGACCCACAGGAGAGCCCTGGAGGAGTGGAGACCCAGGAGCACTGACCCTGTGACCTTGTCCCCACCCTGGCCCTTCCCATGGCCGCCCACCCCAGGGGCCTGCACACTCACGTCCTTCACATAGCTGGACGAGATGGGCTTCCCGTTGCGGTCGATAGCTCCCTCCGCAATGATGATGATGTTCAGCCGGGACCCCCGGCTCCGGGTCTAAGGCAGAGGCACCCAGCTCTCACTCACTGCCAAAGCCACTGAGCTTGGCCACCAGACACCTACAGCCTCCCTGGGGTCCAGGTCCCGGACCCAGGACACTGCATCCTCCACCCCTGTGGGCAGGGCAAGACCCTCCCCCAACTCTGCAGGAGCTGGAGAAGGCCTGGGGGGTGCGAGAGGCAGAGCTGAGGTAGGGCCACCAGGACCCCAGCACCCCCGGGGAGGAGGGAGCAAGGGCAGGAAGTGAGGGCTAGGGAGAAGGGGACCTGGGTCGGGCACATGCTCCAGGCGAGGCCTCCAGGCAGACCTCAGCGCCCTCCCGGGGCACTGGGCAGGTCATCTGCAAGGAGGGCAAAGGAACCCGCCCTCACCCTGTCCCAGAGCCAGTCCTGCCAGTGGCTAACCTGGGATACTCAGGTCCCCTCCTTCTTAAATGGGTGAGCTCATAGAGCTGACCACCAGACAGGGGTCCCTGGACACTGCACCCTGAAGCCACTGGGCAGGCCAAAGATGGCACATGGGGCCATGATGCCCCTAATACAGGACACCAACCCCTGCTCCAAGGGACAGTGGCACCTGCTACTGGTCACAAAGCTCCCTGGGAAGTTCAAAGCGCTCTACTCCTTTATCTCTTCAGTGATGTGCGTGTGGTCCGCTCTGACCCACGAGCCCACAAGTCCACAGTGGAGCTGGGGTGGCAGAGCAGGAGGGCTACCCAGAGCAGGCGGTGCAGGGGCAGGGGGCTCCAAGGCCCAGGCACAGGACTGCGGGCAGAGCCAAGAGCCAGTGCCTACCTCCCCCTCCCTTAGGACACAGGTGCTGGGCACTCAGAGGGAACCGGCACCCACAGGATGCCAGTGCCTCACACTGGGCAGCAAAGAACAAGTGTGGGGACCCCAGATCCAGGCCACTTCTAGGAAGGCCCTGAGCCAAGTGAGCCGAGGCCCAGGTGGCCAGGGACTGTGGCCACCAGGATCAGCTCTGCTCCTCACTGCAGCCAGCCGGAAAGGGTTTCACCCAGGGGAGAGCACAGCCTCACCCACTGGGCTTGGCCTCCATGGGAAGGTTCCAGAAGCCAGATCATGCCTTCAGCTCGGGCTGCGCAGCCAGTGGGAGGAGGAGCCACAGCGCATGGGGGTGCACCACCACACTCACGTGGGACTGGACCTCTGCCAGTCCCAGGCCCACAGCTGCTCCTGGGCTGCTCACAGTGGGCCTGCCTCTCCCCACAGACATGCTGGACCCCAGAGACCACAGGCCAGAGCCAGAGCCTCTGGGGCCCCTGGGCCCACCCTGCACCATCGGACCTGGGCAGGCCTGCCGGAATGGACTCCATGCCCTCCAGCCCACCATGTACCCCAGCCTGTCCCAGCCAGGGGGCTGCAGGACAGAGCGTCCAAAACCCCCACCCCAAGGAGCCCAAGGCCACATGCCGTTCTCCCCCAGCCCTCCGGGAGGCGACCCACCTCCCTGCCCTCTCCTGCCCCCAGAACCCACTGGCACTCTTGGTCATTTATCTCCCTGGCTTAGAACTCTGAGCCCCGGCTGCCCTCCGCAGGGAGGAAAGCATGGGACCAGCAGCCAGCCCCAGCCCTCACCACCCTGAACCTGCCCTCTGGGCCCTTGGAGGTCGCCTCTCCAGCTGGGTGACTGCTCTGCGCCCTGGACACTCATCCTCAGCTTCGGTGGCTCAGACTCAGTGATCACCATCCCAGGAAGCCAGTTCGCCATCCTCCCTACACTGACCACACAGAGCTGAGCCCAGGACAGTGACCAGAGTGCTGCTCTCTGCAGCCCTTGTCCAGCAGGGGCAGGACCACAGGTGCATGCAGGTGTTCAGCGCCCAGGGGGACTGACAGCTGCCGTGAACCAGGAGTAAATGATGGATAACCACAGAATCAGGAGATTCTCCCAGGGCCAGCGCGGGCTGCAGCAGGACCTCAGCCACTCACCTCACCCAGCCTCTCACACATGAAGTTCTCCCAGCCGTCCTCAGGGGGAGACTCGGGGATGAACAGCCAGTCGGCCCCTGAGGCCAGTGCCGACACCAGAGCCAAGTACCTGCAGGAGCAAGAGGGGTGGCCTGCTCCAGACTCCAGCCTGTCCTGGGGGTTGCACCTTCTCTTCTCCCCCGTCCCCCAGGTTCTCTTGGCTTACAGCAGTAAATGAGCACTTACTGCATGCCAGATGCCAAGGAGGTGCCGTGTCCACCCCCGCCGTGCCCAGCAGCTCCGTGGCACCCCCACCCCATCCCGCTGGCCAGGACGAGCCCTCCTTACCCGCAGTGCCGCCCCATCACCTCCAGCACAAAGGTCCTCTGGTGGCTGTGGAGACAGAGGGGCAGTGGTGTCAGCTCCAGGTCACACAGGGCCACAGGCCTGTGCCAGGCTGACTGGCCCTGGAGTCAGGGGTATGAGCAAAAGAGAGGGTCCTTCCCCCAGCCCCAAGGCGTTCCCTTCTCTGGCCTGGAGATACCCCAGGCTCCCAACAGCCTCCGTCCAGTCATCACATGTGCACTAAGGTCAAAGGCCATTTGCCAAGTCAGGGTATGGCTGTCCCTGACCTGAGCCCAAGGAGCCCCTGCAGGTGCACACTGCCCCCCAGGGCAGCAGCCACCACAGCCAGGCCACACTGCTGAGGCCCCACATCCAGCTGGCAGGGTAAGGACCCGACCCCCAGCTCTGAGGCTGACCCCCGGCTATGCATCTGCCCAGCGGAGGGCAGACAACTGGTGCCAAAGAAGCTGCCATACTGAGTGCCACCAAAGCGGCTACCCCGGAGGCCAGCCTCACCAGAGGGGCAGGGAGGTCGGGAGCTGTCTGGCGGGCAGGGGTCGTCACCTCTGGGCAGTGGTGGTGATGGCGTCGATCACCTCCATGATGCGGTGCAAGGCCGAGTCTGTGCCGATGGTCATATCCGTGCCGCAGAAGTCATTGTCAATGGAGCCCACCAGCCCCGCGATGCTCAGGTGCGAGTAGGTCTGCGCTGTGGTCTCCGAGATCTTACCTGGGCCAGGAGCAGCAGGAGACCTGGCTGAGTCTCCACAGCTGCAGCCTGTTCCCCCGGCCACCACCAGGGTGACGCGGCTGTCTTCACCCAGGGACGCAGCCTAGGCA
Organism: Sciurus vulgaris; assembly: GCF_902686455.1. Classification (NCBI taxonomy): domain Eukaryota; kingdom Metazoa; phylum Chordata; class Mammalia; order Rodentia; family Sciuridae; genus Sciurus; species Sciurus vulgaris. The sequence goes on from NC_136470.1 coordinate 1,756,257, forward strand.
GGGGCCCTGCCCCAGCACACTCCACCCAGCACCCCTGGAGCGCCGGAGCAGCCATGCCCAAGCCCGAGGTCCCCCACAGGTGGCACAGGCAGGCTTCAAGGGGCTACTTTCCAAGCAGCAACCCCGGGACACTGTCTAATGTCACCTTAATTCTAACTGCGTTTTTCTGCCAACTGTGACAGTCTGTAACCCACAGCCAGAACCTCTCGGGAATCAATCACAGGACTTGCCAAGAAGCCCAGGCTGCACTGGAGCACCAGCTAGCACTGGCCAGCACTCCCTGGCCGTCTCAGGTGGCTCTGGCCCCTCACTACCAGCCCAGGCTGACCTGCATCTGAAACTGCCCGGGCGCCCTGGCCTCAGATGGCTCTCGGCTCCTGCTTCTCGTGGCAGCCAGGCCCGGCACTGGGCCACCTGGCTCCTACTTGGACCCACCTGCCCCCACCAGCTCCTCCAGCAGGCTGCCCCACTCGCTGCGGAAGATGTTGGCGCCCGTGAGGCTGCCGTCCCCCCCGATGACGCAGAGGTTGGTGATGCCATGCTGCAGCAGGTTGTAGGCAGCCGCCAGGCGTCCCTCCCGCGAGGTGAAGGCCTTGCAGCGGGCGCTGCCGATGACAGTGCCGCCCTGCAGGAGAGACCATACCTTCAGGTGGGCCGGCAGGTGGTGGAGGCCCCCAGGGGGCACAAGAGGGAACAGAATACTGGGCAGCAAGTCCAGGGACATCTCCAAAACCTGGACAGGATCCCCACATCCCTGGGCCTTCCTCACACAGAAGGGAATGGAGCACAACGGCCTTGGAAACTGCAAGCAGCAGACACACACGCTGGCCCACACGTAGGTACACACGGGCTGTGCGCTGACGGGGTGCTGGCCAGGGCCCCACAGGGAACGAACCTCGGCCGCTCAGCTGTCATCCCCACAGCCCCTGCTGCCCCCGCCTCAGGGCCCAGCCCTGGAACACAGCTGTGGTGCAAGGCACTCTGGGGCCAGGGTGCTCCTGCCCATCCCCCCACGGCTCCTGAGACCTTCTGGGCCCCATCCACGCCCTGCGGCATCACCGATAGCCTCCTGGTCCAGACCCCCTGTCCTGGCTGGACACCAGCCAGACTTCTGGTAGTGTGCCTCACACCTGGCACGCCCACGCAGCAGGTGGCACCGTCAGCCTGGAGCCACGCCCCTGCAGGACAGGACGTGTGCACCACACACACTGCCAGGGCAGGAATGGGCCGCCTGGTCACGAGCCTCACCAGCTGGATGATGTTGGAGACACTGAGCCAGTTGGCAGGCTTGATGTTCTCGCCTCCTTCCACGAGGCCCTCGTAGCCCTGAAACCAGAGAGGGAGCAACGGAGACAGAGGCCACAGCGGCCAACAGCACCCTCATCTGGGGAACAGAACCTCTGGTTGCAGACTAAACCTCACCAGCAGGAAGGAGGCCCAAGGGTCCTGACCTCCAGGCCCAGCCACCCCATGCCCTCTGGCAACGGAGCTGGGACTGCGTGCTTGTGGCTCCAAACCCCATCTACATGGCTGGGGAGTCTGTTCAGGACGGAGAACGTTCACTTGGCCTGCCTGGTGTGCGTTCCCAAGCCGAGCACCGGTCACCGCACCCAGATGGGCACAGACAGGGGCAGCACGCGGAGGCCCCGAGGTAACACACCGCTGCCTCCCAGAGGCACAGATTGGATCTGCCTGAACTGGACTTGGTAGGAGAGACCCGGCAGAGGGGTCTGCCTGCTCCCTCGCCCCCTCCTCCCAAGGCTGTGGCTGTGCTGTGCACCCTGCTAGCTGCGCGATGGCCACTGTGGAGACCCCCACTCCCGCCAATGGACACGCGGGAGGGGTGCAGTTCTGGAGGTGGAGATCAGGCTGCTGAGAACACAACATCTCTCCAGAGATGTGCTGTGGGAAAGCACATGTCTGAGGGGGTCCTCGCGAGTCCCAGGGCAACGTCCCAGAGCGCCCCGAGTGAGCCTCCTCGCCCCCCAGCGAGAAGAGATGTGGGTCCACGTCCCCACAGCACTAGGCAGCACGAGTCCTTTCATCTGGTGGCAGTGGATAAGCCCGATCCAACTTGAATTCCCCTGATGACATCTGCCACTGGCCATCTGGACAGCCAAGTGCCCAGCATCCTCTGCCCATGGCCACCCTTCTTATCTGTCTGCAGGAGTCCCGTGTGCAGGCTGAACATAGCTCACGGGTGCTTCAAAATGTGCAGGGACTAGAAGGCAGGCCTCCTCTCTGCTGCCCCCAGACCTCCAGGGCCACCACTGACCCCAGACCCGAGGTGACACAGCACACTGCAGCTCTGCCTAGGGCTGCCCCAGTTCAGCTGTGGGCTTCTGCTCCTCCTGGCCTTTTCCAACTAGGTGAGGAGGCCACGGGCGTGGGTCAGTGCTCCCCAGGGGGCAGTACACACCAGGGCACCGTGCGGGTTCAGCACAGGACACGGAGGGTCACCCCTGGCACCTGCAGGGAGCTTGCACCAGCCTGAATTCCACATGGGCCAGGCCAGTGGGCACATGCCAGGTGCCTGAAGCAGAAGGTTCTCAGGGGGCACCCCGTGCCCTGAGGGCCACACAGCAACCTTCCCGGCTCGGGCCAGGCCAGCCCCACTGGCTCTGGTCACACCAGGCCACCAGCCATGTGTGCAAAAAGCAGAAAAATGGTTCCAAAGGCCAGGCCCTGCCCAGGAAGCACAGACCCACCTGCAAACCCAGGCCAGGCAGAGCCCAGCGCGGCCCACAGCCTGGCCCCTGGCCCCGTGTGGAGGGACGACCAGGCAGGGTCAGCCCGGCAGGCCCTGCAGACCCCGGGGCGGCCAGCAGGGCCTGCAGGAATCAGGCTCACACTCATCTTTCCTGCCCCTGCCCCCCAAGATGTCTCTGCACGCAGGGTGCCCTTCTCAGGCCCTGCTCACCTCTCTGCTCCCCGACCCTCCCGCCCCCCGCAGGCCTGGCCCCCAGGCAGCCTCCAAATTAGTTCTTGTGCCCTACCATCCCAGAGAGGAAGGGATCAGAATTCTCAGAAGAAACGGGGGTCTAGGAGGAGAAGGGACATGCACACAGGCTGGAAGCCGGCCGGGCCGGAGCCCCATGTCCTCAGGGTACCGGCCACACTGCCCAGTTCCTTCCAGGAGCAGGATCTGCAAGGTCCCAGCTCCACCCTGGCCACAGGGAAGGGAGCCCCCTCACTCACTTCTGCACTCACTCACTTAGTCACTCATCAGACATCCCTGTGGAGCAGAGGGGGTGGACCTGCCACAGCTGGGGTCAGGACAAAGGGACAAAGACACAGGGCAGAGAGGGGAGGGGCAGAGGCACTGGGAGGGGCAGAGCTGGGGCTGGTTACATTGTATGTAAACAGTGAGAACAAAATAACAAAAGGTGACCAGAAAACGACAGGACAGCCAGGGAACTGCAGAGAACTGTAAGAGAGAAAGAGAAGCGGAGGGAGAGAGGGACACTGCCTCCAGGTGTGTGCAGGGCACACAGGGCACGTGTTCGTGCCCCACCTGTCCACAGGCTGCAGGATCAGCCCCAAATCCACGACGGGGGCTGCAGAGCTGAGGCGCAGGGAATATCCCACAGTCAGTGTCAGAACAAGTTAGGACAATGCTCCATGGCTCCATGGCCAGGGCCCGTCTGCTGCTGGTTACGGGGCAGGGTCACAGGGGCCTCAGAGGGGACCGGCAGCCTCCCAGCAGGAAAGCACTCCCCTGGGCAGGGCCAGGCCTCCAGGGATGAGCAAAGACCAGCCTGGTGGTGGGATGGGGCTGCTCTCCTGCCCCTCCTGCTCCCCTGGAGGCCCCTAGGAGACCACTGAGCCTGGCTTTGGCAGGTTCCTGGGTACCAGGAGGCCACCAACCCCAGGGAGGTCTGCTTCCCGCAGATGCCTCGGCCAGACCCCTACTTCCTGCCCCACACTGCCCCAACCCTGTTCCCAAGACCCCCACTACCACAGGCCAGGCCACTGAGGGCTTCCAAGGCGACCTGCGTACAGCAGACCACAGCACCCAGCACACGCCTTACCTCATAGATGAGGAAGACTTTGGCTCCCACGTAGATGCCCATGCGTGTCACAGCCCTGACAGCCGCGTTCATACCTGCGAGGGAGTCAGGTGCAAAGCCCATCAGTCCAGCGTCTGGGACACGAGAGAACCCGGCCCAAGCCAGCTCCAGAGCCTCAGAGTTACACAAGGAAAGCCCCCAAAGCAGGAGACCAGTGTGGCTGCTCTTGAGGGTTGCTGGCCTCCTCCTGCTCGCTGTGCCCCTGCCTCTGCAGCCCTAACCCGGGCAACAAGATTGGCCCCTTGGGCTCCATTGGAAGAGCCCCCACTCCCCAGACCCACAGAACCAGGCACTGACCACAGGACCCAAGGACAGAAAGCGCAGGGCCTGGTCCCCTGCTGCAGACTCTCAGGCCAGGACATGGATGAAGCACCCATGGGTGCTGCGGAGTGCCTCTGGGCCTGGGCACACTGTCCTACCAGGCAGAGACCTGCTCTGTCCCCAAGGCCTCAAACAGGGCTGTGGGGGGCTAAGTTCACCTCCTCCTTCCTGTCCCAGGCCTGCCCTCCACATTGCCACTGCTCTGCAGGAGTTTCTCTGGGGAGGTGACAGGGACCAGGCAGAAGAGGCAGAGCAGAGGAAAAGCCTGTGGTGGTCTGCCTCAGGCCTGCCCAGACCCACATCACAACAGGGGCAGAGGGCCAAGGGGGTCTGCAGTCGTACCCTGGGGCCCCTCCCCTACACTGGAGCACAGCTGGATGGTGCTGCTCTTGCCTGAGGATCCCCCACCCCTCCTGCCTTCCTTGACCAGCCTGGGGAACACGCGCACCCTCCAGCATCCGTCCCCAGCCTCAGGAAAGCTTTGCCCTGGGGAAGCCGTGTCCCCCAGCCCCTGAGCTCTGGAGGGTATAGCTCTTACCTGCTAGGTGCCGTGCTAAAGCTTCAGAGGGCTCCTCAAATGGAGTGCGGTCTGCACTGTGACCCCAAGAGAACTCATGGCCTTACCCTGGGACCCCAGTGGTCTCAGCTTAGCCTGGGCATTTGGAGGACTGAGCAGTTCTGAGACGATGCGCTCAGGCTGGTGAACAGAGCCTCACACAGCCTGCCCACTGCCCAGCCCTCGACACGCTTGCCTCATCCCTCGGCCGAGATGAGGACCCTTGCTCCTGGGGCGAGCAAGCCACCTGCCAGAGCCCAGGGGAGAGGTGGAGCAGGGACCCATGGGACCCCCAGGGCTTGGCAAGCAGTCCTCTCCAGACCCAGCAGGCGCCAGGGCTGCTGGTGGAGGGGCACCCAGGCATCAGGGTGGGCAGGGCCCAGGGGCCGGCGGTCACTCACGGCTAGCCGCACTCACACTCACATACTTGCCAGAGACAACAAAACCCAGACAGCCAAGCACCCCAGCAGACCATAGCACCATCTGAGGAGCTCAACTCTGAAGTCAGGGCCAAGGCTGGGCAGTGGGCGGCTGGCTCCCCTGCCCTCATCTGCCCTCACTGAGCAGGGGACAGAGAGGGAGATGAGCTCAGCCAGAGCCCCAGAACCAAGCAACAGAGGTTCAGACAGCTCTAGCGGAAAGGGTGGAGCCAGCTGCTCAGACAGGACAAGGAAAGGGCTGGAGGAGGCAGAGGCCAGGATCCCACTCTCCAGTGCAAACCGCTCAGGGAACCCCAGCTCCAGGTGGATCCAGGCACTGCTGGGCAGGCCCGCCTGGCATCACAGCCATCTCATTGGTCAGCCTCGTGGGCTCCTTGGGAGACGTGGGGACAGCAAAGTGCCCAGGTTAGGGCAAAATGTGACCACACCCCTGGCTTGCAATGACTTCAGGACACCGTAAGATAAAACCCTCATGACACCCAGAGGCAACAGCAGCCAAATCCAGGCTGTGCTCCCCTCTCCAGAGAGGAACAGAGCAGCCATGTGATGTGGAGTTGTTTCAGGCTGGGCCAGGGCTGCTGCCATGGAGCCGGCCACCTGAGGGCAAGGGATCTCTGTAACCCTCAAGGACTCTTGCTCTTCAAAAGGCCTACTTAACCAGGTGAGGTGGCGCACGCCTGTAACCCCAGGGACTCAAGACCTGAGGCAAGAGGATTGCAAATTCAAGGCTAGCCTCAGCTATTTAGCAAGGCCCTAAGTAACTTAGTGAGACCCTGTCTCAAAATAAAAAATAAAAAGGGCTGGGTCTGTGGTCTGTGGTTAAGCGTTTAAGCACCCTTGGGTGAATTCCTTGGTACCAAACAAACAAAAAGGCCTATTTAACCCCCTTTAACCAGAGGGCAGGCAGGAGAGCTGCCTATCAGCTGACGAGAAGCTCCATTCTCCCCGCTCCTCTGCTGGACCAAAGGGAAACTGAGGTCTGAGCTTATGCATTTGTTTCTGAAGCGGCTTCACCAGTTAGGTCCAGGGGCAAAAAACTAGGTCCTGTGCAAGAATGTAGGGACCCCGAGAGGAGGGGAGGCAAAGCCACGGTCATCAGCTCGCAGGCCAGCAGAGCCGGCTTGCCCCAACCCCAGACAGCACTGGGAAGAAAGAGGGGCAGCACACTCAACCCTCAGGGTACAAACAGGAAATCAGCATCCACAGTGACCAGCAGGGAAGGCGGCGCCTCCGAAGTGGGCATGGAGCTAGAAGAAAGGGCAAGGAGAATAAGTGCCCAGGACAGGGCCACCGCCAACGGCGGAGTCAGGCAGGCAGGCTGGCTACTCCTGTTTTAAGTCTCCCAGTTACTTTTGCACAAATAGACATCCTGAGCGCCTGCCTTCCATGCAGCTACAGACTCCAGGCCAACAGGAAGGGAGAGACCCACAGCTGCAGAGGACAGGACTTCCCGCTGGCTGGAAGGAGCTCGCAAGGAGGCATGTCAGGCCCCTTCCCCCCTTTTTAAATTAGGGAAAGCCGAGGCTGGAGGGAAATGCTGGGTCAGGTCACAGAGCCAACAGCACAGGCCAGCTCAGGACTCAGGCTCTGGGGCCAAGCCTCCTCCACGGGTGGGGCCGCTGGTTGGCACACTCCTGCACAAGCAGACGGCTTTGGGAGGGAAGAGCAGCCCTGACCCGTCCTCCACCAGCTGCAAGCCCAGTGCTGTTGCAGGGCACACTGGGAATGTGGAGCCTGGCCACTACCTAGGGTCAGGTCGCAGGAGCAGCGCTGACCCGGGGAGCTCATCACAAAGCCAAAGGCCCTGCTCTGCCCAGATGCCAGCTGCTGCCCCTCGTCCAGTGATCACTGACGACTACCGAGCATTCTCCCCAAGCTCTGAACCAGGGGAGTCTGTGGTGGAGACCCCCTCACTGCCCCCGCACCCAGAAGCACAAGGTCTCCAGGCTGCAAGTCAGAGACCAGAGCCCACATAAGAGGAGCAAAGCTGCCAGGGCCCGGGAAGACCCTTGCCAGGAAACTGGCTGGGGCCAGCCTGCAGGTGCTCCGACACACACCCCTACGTGCCGGTAGCTGCCCACTCTGTGCGAGGCACCTCGCAGTGTGTGGCAGGCACAGAGGACCCTGTGCAGACTGCTCTGCCCTACCCTGACCAGGCCAGTAGGACTGCTCTCCAGGTCCTCCACCAGCATCCCAAACCACATGTCTGCACCCTGAGCGCTGAGGATGGACCTGCCCCATCAGGTCCCTTCCTCTGAGGGATGGGCCACGCACAAGGGCCCTGCGTGCACACCATTCGGCCTTCCTTATGCGGAGGCTCTGCTGCCTCCTTTCTGCAGACAAGCTCGGGTGGAGGCTTCCTGGCTGTGGGAGCCTGAAGCTCCAGAGGGAATCTGGGCCTTCACCATCCTCAGGGAAGAAGTGCCTCTCTGGCAGACAGGGGCGTCCAGCCATCCTAGGATGTGTCTGTCCTCCACCCACCATGCCTTCCCCATAGCCTGCCTTCATGGGACGACGCTTAAGGGCCCCTCCAAGCCCATGGTCTCTTCACCCAGCCCACCCTGTGGGCAGTCGCCACTGCCCAGCAGCAAACTTGACCATGTCATGGACATGCAGAAGGGCACACTGACCAGCAGCCTGAACTGAAACCCCAGTCAGCGAGACGTCCACCTTCCTGGGCTGTCCTTATAGAATCTGTTTTCTCCCCTCTGCCCCAGCTCCCGGTAGGGGATGGGCTGTCAGGACTGTGTCTCGGGGAGGGCATGTGAGTCTGCATCTCTGAACTCTCCAGAAGGAAATGGACCAGGCCACTGCAGCCCCTCCCAGCCCACCACCTGCTTTCCCATCTCCCTAAGGCCTCTCCTCTCTCCTGAAGGCTAAGGTGGGTGGTGTTGCCAAGAGGCTGTGCTCCACAGGGGCTGCACTGGCCATCTTGGACCACTGGAGACCAGAAGTCAGGGCAGGACCAGGCGACCAGGAGAGGGGCTGAGGAAGCACAGACACACCCACCCCAGGCCAAAAGCAGGTGCACCCACTCAGCCCTCCCAGGCTAGGTGGACACTACAGACCCTGGGCAGATGACCACCATCCGGGGCCTGTCTTAGACCTGGCAGGTGAGAACAGGACTTTGCTAAGAAATATCCCAAAGCCCCAGAAAGCTCCCCTCCCCACAGCGCCCTCTTCCCCACCTAGGCCCCAAGTCGAAGGCACAGGGAGGAGCTGGGAGGAGACTGGAGGCGCAGTTGCTGCCCTGGGCAAGTCGGCCCCACGAGGGTGGCAGGTTCTCGGAGGGCGGCGGGGGCAGGCTGGGGAGCCCTGGGTCCTGCTCCTTTCAGGCTCTAGGCTGGGCAGTCCCACCGCCCCCTCAAAGACCACCGCTCCACGTGGCCTCTGGGAAACAGAGGTCCTGACACGTGTTGCCCAGAAAGAGGTGGCTGAGAGCGGGGGGGGGGGGGGGCGGGGGGGCTGGCAGGGGGCCTAGGGCCGCGGCTCTGCGCCCCGCGCGCGGATCGGGGTCCCTGCCGGCCGCGCGGACACACCCCCGGGGCCGGGCTGGACCGGGCGCGAGGGCGGGGCGCGCAGAGGCCCGTGGCCAGCCGCACGTACGCTGGCGACCCGGGGCGCGTCGGGGCGGAGTCCAGGCACCCGGACCCGGAGGCGGGCGCCCGAACCGGAGGCCTGGCTGGCCCCGTGTCCCCAGGCCCCAGGGCAATTAGAGGGGGGCACCCCGGGGAGGGCGGGCACCCCCGCTGCCCCGGGCCACAGGCCCTCGCCGCCCGCCCACCTTGCGCGTCGCCGCCGCTGGTCAGCACACCGATGGCCTTGCCGGCCCCCGACATCCGCAACTTCTCCAGGTCCACAGTGGCCATGGCGGCGGCAGAGACCCAGGGCCCGCGCTCCGCTCCCGCCGGCTCTGCGCGCCTGGTCGCTGTCGCCTGGTCCCCGCCCCGCGCCGCCCGCGCCAGTGCGCCCGCCCCGCCCCGGCCCCGCCCCCACCGCCACGTCTGAGTGACAGGCGCAAGGACGCGGGCCAGGTCGCCTGGCTGCCCAGTGGCTGCAGTTGGGGCGACCCGACTGGGGCTGGAGCGCTGCAGCCGGGAACCCTGCCGGCGCAGGGCCGGCGCAGGACACCCTCCGGAAGTGCCTGTCCCGATCCCGGAGGCCCCTGGGGTCCCCTGAACCTCACGAAGTGGGGTCAGTGCCCGCACCTTGCCCGATGGGCGGCCTGTTTCCGTCAGGCTTGTTAAGCGTTCGCTTCTTAACCGTGCCTGCGCTTCGGGTGCCTTAAAGACCGTGGCGCAGGGCTGGACCCGAGTGCGGCCCAAATGCGTTCCCCGGCCCTGCCTGATCCTGGGGTTCGGCTTGCCGGGACATGGCCGGCCAAGAGTGTGGTTTCTGACGACACTTTTCAGATTCTGTGGAGTGGCCACAATCTGCCCGCCCTCCCGGGAGGTAGGCCGGGCAAGGCCCGCACGCTGTAGCTGAGGCCGGGTCGCTGGCAGATGCAGTGGCAGAATGTAATTGAAAGAAAACCGGAGGAATTCGTGACAGCAGTGAATTTGCAGCACCCTGGAGAAACCCTTGCCCACCAGGCAGCCAGTGGGGAGTTCACAGCCGGGCACTGGTCCTGCCTGGGATGGTCAGTCATGGAGTGGGGGTCTAGCCCCGGGGACAGACAGGCCCCTGCCCTCAGAGCCTTCAAAGTTGGTGGACAGCAGCCAAACTCAGGGTGCTAAGAAAAGGTGTCCATGACACCAAATCCCCGGGTCAGCAGCCCAGCAGGTCAGACACCCACTGGGGTCCCAGGGCGGGGGGTGGGGTGCATCTGGGTGATGATCACATGCAGGGTTTATGAAAACTCCTCCTGTTGCTGAAAGCTTGGTCCTTGTCCCCAGTGCCAATCCAATAACGAGGAACAGTTTTGAGAAAAAGGAAAAAGGTTTATTGCTTTGCTAGCAAAGGAGAAACTCAGGGGACTCCTGTCCCAGAGCTGTGATTCTGCCCCTCCGCAGGAGCAGGGGCTTTTAAAGAGGTGACTCAGGGGCTGCATTCCACGTGTTCTCTGCTGGAGTTGTGATCCACTTGTGAATTTGGGAGACAGCCATTCCTGAGACCTTTTGGTGCCATCCCCAAAGTCAGGATTACTCTCCCTGTGGCGGGTGTGTGCTCAGCACAGATAACTGTGCCCAGGATGGGGAAGAAAGGTGATCCTGTTTCCCCTGAGATTAGGGAGGGGAGAGACTAGGGAGGAGCAGGGAGAGAGGGAAAGAAAGAAACGTGTCCAGTGTAAATATGAGTTCCTTTGGTGGAGCAGCAAGGGCTATATTCAAAGCATAAAGTGGACCACGGTTATATACTTAGGAGTGGGACCAGCTGGGTCAAATGGTGGTTCTGTTCCAAGTTCTCTGAGGAATCTCCATACCTCTTTCCAAAGTGAATGCAGCTTCACCAGCAATGTATTAGTGTACCTTTTCCCCACATCCTCACCAACATTTATTGTTACTTGTATTTTTTTCCCCACCTGCCCCCATACATAAATTGTTTATGATTCAGGGTACTGGCCAGCAATGCCCCTTGTGGGCCCCGTGCAGGGTTCTAAACACAAACCACAGCAGGAAAGTTCTGAGCTTTCTTCCCATAAACACACCCATATCATTATTTACAGAATTAAATTTTATACTGGTATCAAAAATTATGCTAAAAATTTATCACTCAACTACCTTTTTTATATTTTTCCCCTCTTACATTTCTTTGCTAAGTACCTTCACTGTCCCTTGGTAGTCCTGATTGTTGACATTCTGACACTGGAGTGACACTAGTGGTTTTTTTTTTAGTTTTTGAAGTTATTTTTATTCGTGCATTTTATATACACAATAGAAAGAGTGGAGGGCTGGGGTTGTGGCTCAGTGGTAGAACACTTGCCTAGTGTGTGGAAGGCACTGCGTTCCATCCTCAGCACCATCTAAAAATTAATAAAATAAAGGTATTGTGTCCATCTACAGCTAAAAATATTTTTAAAAAGTAGTAAGAGCATTATGCCATGGTTGCATGTATACACAGCTTTATTTGATCAGTTTTATTCTTTCTATCCTCTTCTCCCTCCCCAATCTGATTTTACTTAATAGTTTTAAAGAACATGAACTTGTTTCCTATCACCCTCTAAAAGTGACCAATTAGCATTTTTAATATCAGTAGGAACTCAAGAATTCAAACAATTAATGGTTTTCGATTACAGGTAGCACCCTGCTTGACATTCAGAGGATAATATAATATAAAGCTGCTCCCCCGCCCTTTACCCCTGCAGTCATTTCCCAACTTACAACCTGGCTTGTCAGTCTGTGAACATCCTAGCTAGCCATTGGTTCATCAGTCAGCTGATCCTTCTCCATTATCGGTCCCCTGTTAGCCCGCAGAATTCGACTGCTTAAGAATAGCTTCCCCGCCATTTCCTCTCTCTCTCCTCCTCGCTTTCCTGCTCTCTCCTTCATTTCACTCTCTCTCTCTTGCACGTGCTCTCTCTCTCTCTCTCTTTTCCTCTCATTTTCTCTCTTGCCCTGCAGGAGACACTCTGTTTGCTTAATAAACTCTCTTATGTGAGTTCCCAAGTCCGGAGTGGTTTCTGGGTTCTTATTGGTGCCGTGACTCAGATGGGCTCTTCCACTCTCTCTTAAGCAAGTGGAACCCCATCTGACACCCCGGACATAGCCTCACCTTCCATTCGGCCCAATGCTCTGCTCTGCATCCATCACTGGACTCCAGATTGGTGAGTCCCCGAGGCAGGTTCCCCAGGCCAACTTAAACACTCCTCTACCAATCTGAGAAGTGGCTGTTGAGTATCCGGGGCCCTCGAGGCAGCCATGACTAAGCCCCCTTAGTCGGTCTTATCTGCCGGGTGATGTTGTGGGGCACAACTTAAGAACAGACTGATCACCACTGAGAAGTCCAAATTTGAGAGTCTTTTATTAAGCAGCTGACTGACTGTCTCACCCAATGCCCCCAAAAATAGCTATTGGGAGAACAGCCCTGACCACAAGGTTGTAGGGGTTCTTATACCAAAAATGACATCAATCATAAGTGTCTGTTGCTATGATTTGAAATTACAAACTAACATCATGAGATTATCAACAGAGAGAGAAGTGGGTCAAAATGACCCTTACCCAGGTACAAACTAAAGAATGGTGCTAACATCCACACAATCACTGTTCACATGGTACGTTGTTTAGGAGCAATAGGGATCAAAAGAGAGCAATTCTTTACTACATAGGAGTTGCCATTGTATATTATTAAACATGTCACACCCAAGTAACTGATGATGGGCACAAGAGGCGGGGGTGTTCCCATGTGAGAAGCTTATTTCCTACATTAACATGGAGTCTCAGAGCAACATGGAGCCTGCTTAGTCATTTCCCCTGAGAGTCTGGCCTGTGACATTCTCATGGAGGTCAGATCTGTCAGCCCACACAGTGGGTTCCTGACTTTATGGTGGAGATTCTCTCAGGGTTGAGGCTCCTCTTCACGCTCGCTCTCTCGTGAAAACCCTCATGTCAGGTCCTCAACTCTCTTGGCTTTTGCCTGGCCTACATTGATGCTTGTGTGACGACCCATCACTGTGCTGCCTTCTGTCTCCAGCCGACTAGTCTGTGGCCTCAGGATGCCCTGGACACTGGCTCAGCTGTATCAGTCTCCACCCATGGGATCTGGGTCCTCCATTCCAGCAGATTCACCCCTGGGATGTCTGTTAGACAACTTTAGAACCCTTGGCCTGACCCCCGGCTTAAAGTCATCAAAACTTATTCATTTGAGTAATGATATTTGGCCACAGTGCCCTTTAGATAATCAATCCAAAATGGCCACCTAATGGCAACCACAGCTTCTGTGAGCACCCAGGCAGATGGAAAGGGAGCCCTTATCTTCAAGTCTTTTCTTTTTGTGCTTCTTTGCTCTTCCTGCAAACTCGAACGCCTCCTTTTGGCTTCCTCTCCCGCTCTTAATCCCTCCTCCTTCTCCAACTTCGACCTCAGATAGTATATAAGTGATAACTTCCAGTACTAATTCAGACTCCCAGTTAAATAAAAGGGTAAATAACTGTAAAGTTACAGACATTGAAGTTAAAGCCCAGCACTCTTACTTTATGACTGGTGAGACTGGCTTACTGGATGGTTAAGATCAAACTTAGAGATTGAAATTAAATACAGAAGCCAAGAAAAACCAGTATCTTGCCCTCAAAGTTAGCCTGAACCCAGGAACAAGAGACTTCTCTAAGGAGCTTTGCAACTCTGGGTCCATGACCTCCCGATCAGGGAGATTGATGAGGCCACTAGAGGATAAAAAGTCAATCAGTGCACCTGCTGCAGAGGTGGGTCATGGAAAAAGGGAGACATCCCTGGTGCTTCCAAGGGAAGCCACCTCATCGAGGAGACCCTGCCTAAGGGACAGCACTAACGGAGCTAAGAAGCTGCTCTCAGCTGACTCTTTAACAGACAGGAACAGGTCAATTTGGCCAGCTTGATCTTACATACCTAGCAAAACAGTTTAAAAACCAAAATATAATCATTCTTGGGCATTTAAAAGAAACAATAATTAATGTAACTTAAAATATACACTTTTTGTTAGCCCACTAGAATAAAGACTGGAAGCTACCAAAAGAGAGATTCTTAGGCAAATGTGCCTGATAACTATCAAGAGAAACTGCCAGAGTCAGAAGATTTTAGTCAGTTTAAGACCTACAGACACAGGTAGGCTTAATCTATGCTTGCTAGTATGATTATCTAGTCCTAAGTAACAGAATATAGAGATCTCTACTAAACACAGGTTATACCAGTAAAAGAATATTTTACAAAAATCAGATGACATTACGTAGCTTATTTATATTTTCTGGGGACATCAATGACATTAAGAGTTTAAATGTGTTTACATTCCTAGTAACCTGGACAATGTTAACATTCCCAAATAAAGGCCTTGTCCTCTCCAGCCTTTTTAGCCTTATTATAGGAGAACAATTTCTCAGCTCTTCCACCTCCTGGTGAGGGATTATTGACTTCTGTCATCTTCATGATAATTCATTGACATGTTCTAGATTCTGCAACATTTATTTTGTACTAATCTCATTTCAGTGCTCATGGCTTTTTGTTCTTTTCTCATAGAAGCACCCACCCCACCCAGATGCCTTTACAACCTGTTCTGTCCCCAGCCAAACTTCTACCCATGGACCCCTCAATTGACCCGATTTCTAAAAGGGAAACTCCAAACTGCTTGCCCCATGCTGCCCACTTCCAGCTCAAAGAACCAGAGGCGGTCATTGCCCTCTTCCCTATAGCAGTAAGGAATTCCTAAACTAGAGGGCCGGAATGAAGCCAGATTTGGGGATAGGCAGTTAGGGTAGAAAATAGGGGATTGGTCAAATTAAGGAAATGAAATCCATGAAGGCCATCTGCCTCTGGAAGTCTGGATGTTGGAGACTGCTCCTGGGAGAATGGAATGCCAAGGATATTTGGAGCCCATTGATTACCAAATTTCCCTGCCTTTATCAAGGACTGCAAGCAGGGAGCTGCTAACTAATGCCCCCTGGGCCCTTGCCTGGCTGAATTACTTTGGCCCTCCCCCTGCCCCCATATGCTTCTTACTTTTTACATCTCACCTGCAAAACCAGGTCTAGTCATGTAGGCAGGAAGGAGAGATAAGGGGGGAGAGAACTGGGGAACAAAAAGATCTTCTAATAAAAAAACACAACAGGGGAATATAATATAATATAAAGCTTCTCCCCCGCCCTTTACCCTGCAGTCATCCCTAGCCTCCCAACTTACAACCTAGCTTGTCAGTCTGTGAACATCCTAGCTAGCCATTGGTTCATCAGTCAGCTGATCCTTCCCCGTTATTGGTCCCCTGTTAGCCTGCAGAATTCAACTGCTTAAGAATGGCTCCCCCGCCATTTCCTCTCTCTCTCCTCCTCGCTTTCCTGCTCTCTCCTCCTGGCTTTCACTCTCTCTCTTGCGCTCTCTACTCTCTCTCTCTCCTCTCTTCCTCTCATTTTCATCTCTTACCCTGCAGGGAGACACTCTGCTGCTGTTTGCTTAATAAACTCTCTTATGTGAGTTCCCACTCCAGAGTGGTTTCTGGTTCTTACACAGAGTGTCCCATCTCGGGCCAGCAGGAGCCTCTCCAATCTGGATCCCGAGTTCTTTGACATGATCCTAGTAATCTTTGACAGCTTCCTCACCAACTGCTGTGATGTTCCCAGTTCAAATTGTACATTTCCTGCCCCAGACCTTGAATCAGTCATTTCTTCAAGAAGCCTTGTTTTCTTTTTTTATTTATCTTAATTAGTTATACATGACAGTAGAATGCACTTTGATACATATCTAATGGAGTATAATTGATACATATATAATGGAGTATAATTTCTCATTCTTCTGGTTATACATGATGTAGAATACCACCGGTCATATAGTTATATATGTACATGAGATAATAATGTCTGTTTCACTCTACTATCCTTCCTATCCCTGTATCCTCTCCCCTCCCTTCACTCCCCTCTACCTAATCTAAGGTAACTCTATTCTTCCCTAGCTACCCCCCATTGTGAATTAGCATCTGCATTTCAAAGAAAACATTTGGCTTTTGGTTTTTTGGGATTGGCTTATTTCGATGATATTCTCCAGCTCCATCCACTTACTAGCAAATCCATAATTTCATTCCTCAAAGCTGAGTAATATTCCATCATATATAAATATATATATGGATACACACACACACATATATATATATACATATATCATATTTTTTAATCCATTCATCTGTTGAAGGGCACCTACATTGGTTCCATAGTTTAGCTATTGTGAATTGAACTGCTGTAAATGTTGATGTGGCTGCATCACTCTAATATGCTAATTTTAAGTCCTTTGGGTATAAACTGAGAAGTGGGACAGCTGTGTCCAATGGTGGTTCCATTCCAAGTTTTCTGAGGAATCTCCATGCTGCTTTCCAGAGTGGCTGCACCAATTACCATCCCACCAGCAATGTATGAGTGTGCCTTTCCTTCACATCCTCGACAACATTTATTGTTTGCTTTCTTGATAATTGCCATTCTGACTGGGGTGAGATGAAATCTTAGAATAGTTTTAATTTGCATTTCTCTAATTGCTAGAGAAGTTGAACATTTTTTCATGTTTGTTGACCATTCATGTTTCTTCTTCTGTGAAGTATCTGCTCAGTTCCTTAGCCCATTTATTGATTGGGTTATTTGCTTTTTGGTGTCACATTTTTTGAGTTCTTTGCATATCCTGGAGATTGATGCTCTAAGATGCCAGTGCCAAAAATTTTCTTCCATTCTTTAGGCTCTCTCTTCACATTCTTGATTGTTTCTTTTGCTGTGAAGAAGCTTTTTAACTTGAATCCATCCCATTTGCTGATTCTTGGTTTTACTTCTTGCATTTTAGGAGTCCTGTTAAGGAAGTTGCTTCCTAAGCTGACATGATCAAGTGCTGGGCCTAATTTTTCTTCTAGTAGATTCAGGGTCTCTGGTCTAATGCCTAGGTCCTTGATCCACTTTGAGTTGAATTTTGTGCAGGATGAGCTACATTTTTCCAGTTTTTCCAGCACCCTTTGTTGAAGAGGCCATCTTTTCTCCAATGTATGTTTTTGGTGCTTTTGTCTAGTGTGAGATAACTACCTATGTGGATTCATTGCTGGATCTTCTGTTCTGTACCATTAGTCCACATGTCTGCTTTGGTGCCCATACCATGCTGGTTTTGTTACTGTGGCTCTGTAGTATGATTTAAGGTCTGGTATAGTGATGCCTCCTGCTTCACTTTTCTCACTGAGGATTGCTTAGGCTATTCCAGGCCTCTTATTTTTCCAAAAAGAGAAGAATTTCATGACTGCTTTTCCTATTTCTATGAATAACATCATTGGAATCTTAATAGGAATTGCATTAAATCTTATAGCACTTTTGGTAGTGTGACCACTTTGACAATGTTAATTCTGACAGGCAATGTCGGTCTGAAACACATCCTCCATTTCCAAACAAGAGTCACCTGAGGGTCGCTCTGACTCAGCCTGGCCTAATCCAGAGGATTCTCCACAATAAGAAAGGAAACTGTTATCTGGAGTTGAAATCCTAGAAACGCCTGGTGTAAGTGCAAAAGTACAGGAAGCAGACCTCGACAGACTTGGAGAAGCCTTTATTCCTTCACAGGTTCGGGCACCATTGGGGCCCATTTTCCAGATGGGGAAAATGGCTGTCAGTTACAGAGGGGATTTGATTTTATAGGGTACAATGCTGTAATCATCGCGAACTGTGTAGGTTCAGTTTTGACAGTCAGTGGCTGGTTGAACAGGTTAAAACTTTACATTAAGAAGGTAGTTGTAGGGGCTGGGGAGATAGCTCAGTCGGTAGAGTGCTTGCTTTGTAAGCACAAGGTCCTGGGTTCGATCCCCAGCACCCCCCCCCCAAAAAAAAGAAGGTAGTTGTAAAAAGGTTGAAACTCAGTGTTGTCTGGTGAGATAAGGGTCCAGATCCCAGGGATGAGTACTCACCTTTGGTATTTGCTATGCTTCCGTTTAGGACTAATTAGCCATGGGGCACAGTCATGGGCCCAGCAATCAGCATCCACCCCTTTCCTACAGGGACCATTGTTCCTTGGCTAGTTTTCCCCCCCTCCTCCTGACCCGCATCTCTCTCCATTTTTCTTTGGAGAGCTGTCTTATACGAATATTATTTTCCATAACCCTTCATTCCAGACTCTGAAAGGGGAGAGAGAATTGGGGCGCCAAGTCTGATCTGGTTGCTTTGAGCTGAGAAGGGATGAAGCAGGGGACCCCTCCTTTCAGAGTTCTGAAACTGAGCATGGAGACCCTGGGGGTGGGGACCTTGAGGCCGTTGTAGGTGAAGTCCCCTTTGAGGGACTTCAGTGGTCCCCATTGTGTCTCCAGTGGGTCAGGAGGTGAGCAGGAGAATGGCCTCCACATGTTCCAGGAAGCTGCTGGGACTGTGCAGGTAAACCTATTAAGAAATTGTTCCCATACAGAATTAAGAATAGGCAGGGGAAAAAGTACAGTGAACTCAGGTGATTCTAATAAAGGTGACTATTAATTGATTTGCTAATACTAAGGGAATAACTTTGAAAGAATGGACATTTTTTTAAGCTGTTTTATCTCAACTCCCTAAGGTCTCCCTCCCAGTAATGGGAACAAAGCCCTTAAAGCTGTTCCAGGAAACAGCCCCAAACAGAGAGTAAAAGTAAATTGAGCCTGATAGCCAGATAGTGATCAAACAGTAGGATTACCAGAAACTATTGACCAGAATCTACACCCTGTTGTAAAACATTGTGAAACATGTTGTATGTTATCAGCAAACCCAGACCCCCTTTGAAATTTCCTGGCAGCTTTGTTCCCCATTTTTCCTTTTTTTCCCCCTTTTCCCCTTTCATGTGCGACCCCTCCCGATGTGTGGTCTCTGCCTTTATAAACCTACAAGATTTTCTGCTAGGGACTCGACTCCTGGAGTCCTGCGTGAGTCACGAGTCGGGTCCCAGCGCGCTGGAATAAACACCTCTTGCGGTTTGCATCAAGTGACGCCTCCTGCGGTTGATTGGGGTTGCCGTCGATCCATGGGACAGAGTTGGGGTTTCCTTTTTGGGGGCCTTACAACTTCAGCAGGTAATGCAGTTTGGACTCTATTGTCCTTAGTCAGGGCTGTGGGCCCTACTCAGGCTTAGGAGTACTTTCCATGACTCCATGGGTCCTGCGGAGCACAGCAAGTATGATTAGCCTTGGAATCATGGTTTTCTGGCACTTCAATCATTCCACCCTGCTTGACAAAGTATGCAAAATAAGGACAGAAATAAAATTAACTGTACGATTATAACTAGTAACCAGCTACATGTGTAGAAAAGTATTTAAAAGGGTCCAGAGAAGAATACCTTCAGCTAAACTGCCCCAAACTTCTTCATTATTAAGAGTAGGCTCTTGCATGGGCCATGGCCAGAACCTGAAATTGTAATTTTAACACAGCTAAAGAGGCATTATGAAAAGGATCAAGTCCCTGATCGATATGTACTCAAGTTTGCCAGGTCTCAGTAAGAATTTTGAAGTTGTTGAAGGAAATGATTTGTGGTGCCTGCTAGTGCAATGCCACCACAGCAGCAGGGGCAGAGGCCATCGTCCCAGCCACGATGACAATGTCAGCTGTTAGCACTCAGATAAAACATGTAGCACTTTTACAGGAGCCAGGTGGCTACTGGCCTTTGGGAAACATAACAGTTTGTCCTGAACTTTATCATATACTCTGATTGGCACATTGTCGACACATACAGTTTTCAGTTTTCATATTTAACATAACAAATGTTTGTGAGGCATCATATTCTACTTGAATAGATCCAGACAATAAAATACAGGGATTTCTTATACCTGCTGTGAGCTAGGACTCCCAAGGAAGGAAATGTTAAGTTGGGTAACATTTTAAACTTATGATATTGAAAATCACTGTTCGAGATTTGAGTCAGACTTGTCTTCCTATGCCAGGGGGTCCTGGAGCTGTTTAACCTTGTCTCTCATCACTCCTGTTTTTGGTTTACATAGAAACAGCATTCTTCACTGATTGACAGATATCAGGGAGTCCAACTGAGTTTGTAAAGTCAGTACCAAATCAGTGACCCATTGGGACATCTGTAATAACCTGTGCTATTTTTACAGTGAATAGAGGTTCCTAACCCTGCTGCTCCTGTGTTAATCCTGGCGGATGTTTTTAGCCCTATGAGTAAGGGAATAATTTGCGGGGGGGAGCTCCTGCATCTGGCGTGTGCTGTTCTTGAAATGGGTAGGCTTTGGTTGTAGGGTAAAGTGTCAGTTTGAGGAGTGATTTTGGTAGGCAGGATAAATATGAGCCTCCCAAAGGAAAAAACCCTCAGAATTCAGGGGCATCAGGGCTGTGGGCCTGGCAAGGCGTAGGTCTTAAGTTCCTTAATAAAGGAACTATTGTCTTTCTTTTAAATGCTCAGGTGAGGCTATAGTTTGGTTATAACTGTTTTGCTAGGTGTTCAAGACCAAGCTGGTCAAACTGACCTTGTCCCTGTCTGTTAAGAGCCAGCTGGGTTCCCACAGGGGTCACTCCTGGGGAACTTGAGAGCAACTTCTTAGCTCCTTTAGTGCCTGCCATTGGCTAGGTAGGGTCTCCTCAATGTGGTGGCTTCCTTTGGAAGCATCAGGGATTTCTCCCTTTTCCAATGACCCTCCTTGGCAGCAGGTGCACTGATTGGCTTCTCGTCCTTCGGTGGGCTCATTAATCTCCCTGATCAGGAGGTCGTGTGGCCCAGAGTTGCAAAGCTCCTAAGAGAAGTTCTCTCGTTCCCTGGGTTCAGGCTGACTCAGAGGGCAAGAGCCCAATGCTGGTTTTCTTGGCCCTTTTGTGTTAATCTTGATCTTACATTTGGTCTTAAACATCCATCAAGCCAGTCTCACCAGTCTTAAAGTAAGAGTACTGGGCTTTAACTCTAATGTCTATAACCTTACGGTCACTTCCCCTTTTATTTAACTGGAGTCTGTGTTAGTACTGGAAGTTACCATTATATACTATCTGTCCTGTAGGTGATGGCTTATTATCTCAAGTTACCTAGATTGTGTGTTCTTGAAGCAGCACCTCTGCAAAACATTAACAATTAACAGTCTTACAAAATGAAATTACCAAGAGTAAAAATATAGTGGGCTTGCATGACAGCTATCTTGGATCTTGACTGAGTTATACATTGTATCCCCTTATATGAGATGGCAACAAAAATAAATCTTTTGAATAGGACTTTAAATGAGCTGGAGTCTGGCCTCCTTTTTTTAGAATGACTTCTGACAAGCAGCAGGGCGGGAGGCAGAGCCTTACCTCAGGCAAAGCCTGGCTCTTCACTGGTCGGGACAGTGTCCTAGTCCTGATGCTGATCTTTGCCTCTTTCTTAAATGTCTGGTTCCTCATGAGGATGACACCACACAGCTCCCTCCCTGGCAGCCCACAGCAGCGGCCTACGGGATGCCCCGAAGTTCCCCACCCCTCATTCCTCTAGCAGGAGCGAGCAGACACGGCACCCAGAGGCCTCCCCACGGGCTGTGAGCAGACGACCTCGCAGTCTCCCCTGGGCCCCTCCACAGGTTGGTCCTCACCTGCTGCTCCTGCTGGGCCGCCCCCGCTTCCCTCGGAGCCTGTGAGCATGGCTTCCCAGCGTTGGGCCCACAGACGAGGTTGCAGGCCAGGCCCCTGGCAGGACTGTGGTGTGCCCCCGGCATCAGTGGGCTCCCTTGGGAGCAGTTGTTCTGCACCTCCAGCTCCAGGAGGCCAGAGCCCATTGTCCTCACCGCACAGCAAGGCAGTAGGAGAAAGGGATTTCTGCGGTAGGTCTGGTGGACTCAGATAAGAATCTGGGCCACTCCGACCTCAGGTCAAGAAGCAGAAGGAAGGCTGGAATGGGGAAAGTCCCTGGACCTCAGCACCCTGAGGCATGCTCCAGGGAAGGCCTGCCTGCCTGGTGGTGCCACTCCCAGCAGGGGCATTTTATAAAGACCCTTCATTACTCTACAGTGGTGCTCAATCAGACACGTGGTCACTTACAGACCTCCAGGCTGGACGCCACTTGCCTGCAGAGTGGCGAGGGCCGGCCTTCCGCCCCGTGCTTGCAGCCTTGCTGGTGAGAGCGTAACGGGTCCCCTTGATGCATTGGCTCTATCCCTTGTCGCTTTGAGACGTACGTGGTTTCTCTTTTTCCCGACCTTTTCCCTGACCTTCTCCCTGATCCTCTTCTCCCTGATCTTCTCCTGCCTGATCCTTCCTCCCTAATCTCATTGTTTCTGAGTCGCCTCTTTAAAAGCCCCTGCTCCTGCTCCCCTGGGACAGGAGTCCTCCGTGTTTCTCCTTTGCTAGGAAACAATAAACCTTCCTTTTCCTTTTTCTCAAAACCATGTCCTTGTTACTGGATTGGCATCAGGACAGGGACCAAGCTTTTGAAGAGCTCACAGCCATCCTCACGCTGTCTTTGGCACACAACTGAATGCTATTTTCCAGAGTGGCAGAACCTCGGGGTATAGTGGCACAAGCCTGTAATCCCGGCAGCTTGGGAGGCTAAAGCAAGTTTAAGGCCAGTCAGCAATTTAGCAAGGACTGGAGGTGGAGCTCAGTGGTTCAGCACCCCTGGGTACAATCCCTGGTACAAAAAAAAAAAAAAAAAAAAAAGGTGGCAAACCATCTTTTCAGAATGTGTGAAACCCACAAATGAGTGCCTTGTGTGGTGGGTCTACTTCCAGCACTCGACGGGCACTGCAGGCCTTCTGACCCAGCTCGAGGCCTCCATCTGGGACGGGTCCTGTACACCAGCACCTCATCCACAAGGAAGGCCCCTCTCCTGGGTGCCCAGGAGAACCTGCCCCATGTTCCTGGCTCATGGTCTGCACGGGACACTTGAAACACTGGCCATGCCAGGAGATGCAGAGTCGGGTGGGGCAGGGCTCTGCTAGGGCGGTGGGCAGGAGCCGGACTTGGCTGTGAGCCTCATTAGGGATTTTTATTTCCCCTGCACCATGGAAAAGCCCGCATAGTCTGCTGTTGGATGTTGTTTTTTGTTCTTGGCCTGTCTTTCCTTTTGGCTCTGGAGAATGTCATGTATTTGCGTTAGAGCAAGACAGTGGGCTCGGTGCCCCTCCCCACCCCAGCACTTTTGAAGGGTTCCTGCAGGACCCCACAATGAGCAAGCGAGGACACTATGAAAGATGGAGGGGTGGAAGGGTGCTTGGGAGGCACTTACCCAGGCCAGGGCCCTGAGAATGGGTGTCCTGTTGGGGGCTTCCTCAGGGTAGGGCCAAGGATGACCTTCACCTGGGCTGCCTCTCTTGTGGGCCAGTGCCTCTGCCCACCCCCCCCACCCCCCCACCCCCCCCCCCCCCCCGCTGATCAGAGCCAGTGTGCAGGTGGGCAGGCGCAGGGAAAGTCGCAGGTGGGAAGGAGCCACCCTCGGGGCCTCCTGAGGCCTGGTCTGCAGGATGGAGACCCTGCCCTCTGCGGCCCTGGTCCTGAGATCGCTGGGAATTTGCAGACCTGGCACCCAGGTTAACCAGCTGAGGATTTGAGAGCTCCAGTTATGAGCGGAGCTGACAGGTGTCTCCTCCATGTTCTCAGCCAGGAGTTCCAGCCCTACTTGGCCATCTGGAGCCTATTGAGTTCAAGAAATAACTGAGTTTCCTTGAGCCCAGTGAGCTTATATTATCCACCAGATTCTTCATTTGCTGTTCACAAAGACCCAAACCAGAACCCGATGGTCCCACATGGAGGTCTTGTGCAGGACTAATAACCGTTCATAGATTACTGATGGTACCTGGGTCATGACAGCTGAGCATGAAGCCAAGCAGGGGCCCCTCGATCAGCCCGGAGTGGTCTCCTGCAGACGAGAGCGGCTGACGCAGGCCCCACAGCCTGGACTGTGTCTTCTGAGCCTTTGCAGTGCCTGGCCAGGCAGACTTCACTCCAGAGGGAGGCTGTGGCTCAGGTCTGGAACGTCCCAGAGGCCCACGTGTCGAAGGCTGTCCCCGCTGCGGCAGCGTGCAGAGGGGCCTCTTGGGGAGTGTGGGTCATGAGGGCACTGACCTCGTCAGTGGAGTGATCCAGGGATGAATCATAGTTTGATGGCATTAGGGGAGGACGTGGAAACTGTATGTGGAAGGGCCCAGTTAAGTCACTGGCGGTGAGACCTGGAAGGCATCTCTCGTCTGCCCTTCCCCCTCCCTCCCCCCCCCCCACCCCCTTCCGCTTGCAGTGAGCTGAGCTGCTTCCTTCTGACCTTCCACCGTGATGTTCTGCCTCGCCTCAAAGCAATGAACCAGCCAACCATGAGCTGAAACCATGACCCAAATTAGATCTTTCCTTTTCTAAGTTGCTTTTATCAGGCATTTTTTCACAGTGAAGAAAAGCTGTCAAACTCAGGGGCCTACTGCAGCAGAGTGAGATGGCACTCAGGGCCAAACCCACAGGGCCAGCAAGGACTTAGAGCCAAGCAGCAGGGCACAGTGGCCCGTGGAGACTTGTTCTCCAGAGACATCAAGGACAGGACTGTGACCGAGCTGACAACAGATCCTTGCTGAAGGCAGGCTGGGGTGATGGGCCATCCAGGGTGAGGGAGGGGGATCTGATCAGCAAACGGGGAGATCAAATTCCAGGAGACAAACTCTAAGCTGACTGTGCAGGGCTCTTGCTAAAACTGGATTATGGGGTCAAGGACAGAGCCCAAGGTCAAGGTCAAGTCAAGAACCCACAAGAGGCTGACTCAGGTGTGGTCCAGGACAGTCCCCAAATCCATGCGCTGAAGCCCTAGCCTGCAGTGCCTCAGAATGTGACTAGTTGGAGACAGGGTCTTCCAGGTGAGGTTGCGAGGGTGGGCCCTAATCCCACCTGAGGCCTTTTAAGAAGGGATGACCCCGGGAGGGCATAGGGGGACAAGGTCATCCACAAGCCAAGGAAGAGAGGCCACCTCCCCATCTTGATCCCCGAGGCCGGCCTCCAGGACTGAGAGATGGGCATCTGGGACTTGAGGCCCCAGGAAAGTCAGACAGCGCCACGGGTTCTGTGGGCGGCTCTGAGGCGGGAGCAGCTTGCAGGTTCCAGTGGGTCTATCGTATCTGCACCTGCTGCTCACTCTGTTGGCAGACACTGGACGCTGTCATGGTCAGACACCTTCTGAGCAGTGGAGGGCACCAGATGAAGGAGACGACCTCCCCCACACAGGCGGGCAGGAGCAGCAATACGGCACCCAGAAGCTTCCTCAGAGGACAAGCCAGGGCTGTGGAGCCCAAGGTCCTGCCTGAGGCGGGCAGGCTTGGGTCGGGCTTTTTCTTTCTCTTTCTCTTTTGCTTTTTTCCAGGGCTGGGGGTGAACCCAGGGCCTTGCCAACGTTAGGCATGTGTTGTACTGCTGAGCTACACCTCAGGATCAGTGATTTTCGTTCCTTTTTGAAATGCTAAATGGAGACAATGGTGAAAGGAGGCACACTTGCCACCAGGAGTAGGGACTTCCAAGACGCAGCCAAGTCCCGAGGGGCCCTACCCCAACCTCCTTGGCCCCCCGCTGTCATCCCCAGGTCAAGGGGGAGTCAACCTGCACCTCCCTCCACACACCCCAGAACTGGAGTCTCGTGGTTTCTGACCTAACCGAACTGCGCTGGCAGGGAGCCCCAGCCTGCCCACCAGCCGAGCCCACGTGTGGTTAGAGTCAGGGAGGTCGGGACTGGGTTCAAGCCGCTAGAGCAGCCGGCCGAGTGGAGGAAACAGCACAGGTGGGACTGAAGCCAGCGGCCCCAGAAAGGGAGCCCTGGGCCCTGGGGAGGCCGCAGCCCCTGTCTGCAGAGGGACTCGGGGAAGCCAGGTCTCCAGTGTCCCCGGACCCACTGTGAGACCAGCAGAGCCAGCGCCGCCCCGTGCTGAGAGGACGCCAGGCACTCCTGGGACAGGGCTAGAGGATTTCCTGGCCAGGGCGTGTTGGAGGAGGAAGGCAGGGGGGCTGTGGGCGCTCGTGGACGGGACTTCCTTGGTGCAGAATGGCCTGGGCAGCTCCCTGACCTGCCCCATGGTCCCTCCATCTCGCCCCCAATGCACGTGAAGAGTGGTGGCCTCTGGGAGTGGTGGCCTGAGGGGCCAAGGACTGTGTGTCCTTGCTGTCACCTCCAGCTGTGGCTCCCTGCTGAGCCCTTCCAAGGCAGGCAGGAGGAGACCAGCACGTGGCCCAAGCCTGGCGAGACTGCCGGCCTTTGACCCCCACCTGGGCACTGACACAGGTCTGCAGGTGGGGCTACCAGGGCTCCGTCATCTCCTCCGCCTAGGGATGTGGCCCGGAACTGGGCAAGGGCCCCTCCCAAGCCACACTCCAGTAGGGGACAGTCAGAACTAGGACAGAAGTCAAGGCAGTGCTGTGGCAGCTACTGTGATAAACTAAGGCGCAGCCCTGTCCCATTGTCCCTCTCCCCACCGTGGCTGGCTGTACCCAGTCCCATGATCTCGAGTCCATCCTGCAGACAGGCCATACGGCTCCAGCAGGACAGGCCTGGCCTTGCTGTGCCCTCGGCCCAGCCCGCCACCGGCTCCTCTCCCCTCCAGGGCTCTCCAGCCCAGATTGCAGGGCACTCTGCCCCGCTGGCCCCTGCCTGGTCTGTGCGTCCCAGCAATCGACCTGTCTGAGGTCACTGCCTTGCTCGTGCGATCCGTCCCTCCACTGGAAGCCCCCGGGGAGCCCTAAGGCTGGGAACGCTGGGCACCCAGAAGATATGTCCCCAGCTTCTGGAGGAGGGAGCCAGGCTGGGCTGGTCTGAGGGACCTGGAGCCCCTCTCAGCACCAGGGGGCAGGCAGCAGAGAGAACCGCCACGCAGCCGCCGTGCCTAGTCTGAGCTTGGCCTCTGGAGTTTGTGAGAGAGGAAGGGGCACCGGAAGGGTCCTGGGGGTAGAGGAGGAACCAGGCCCCACAGGGTCTCGGGGGCTGCACAGGACTGGGACGTTGCTGCAGGGGCACAGGAGTGGCTCCCTGCCCTGCGAGCTTCCCTGGGGCTTCCAGGCAGCGGCCTGCACCTCAGGCAGCAGGAGCACACCCGCGGAGGCCAGCAGGAAGCCCCACAGGCCCCACAGAAGTGGTTTTAATGTCAGGACACATGATGGTCTTGTGTCCCCCAAAGACCAGCATCGCCAGCACTTGGAACTCTCCAGTTCTTCCTGGCCCTGGCCCGACCTGCCCATGTCCCCCTCTGTCCTCTAGGAGCCCCGCCGTGTGAGTGCGTGCTCAGCATCATCCACCATGTGGGCACAGGGTCCTGGGCCATCTGGATCAGGAGGAGAACGGGATGCCTCGGCCAGGGCGGGACATGCTCTGTATGGCCCACTGCAGGATGCCGTCAAAAGAATTCTACGAGAAACAGGGCCCTGTTAGGACCTCAGGGAGGCCACACCCACCCCCCACAGATCGGGATCTGACCCTCTAGTAGGAGGCAGGGCCAGCCAGGAGGAGACCCCTGACCAGTCTCCTCACTGAGCACAGGCAGGGCCTCCAAGGCTTGTGCTCTCGGGTGGCTTTTTCCCAGCTAGTGAGGCCAGGCCAGCCTTCCTTATTCTGCTCAGGGGTCTGAGGCTCCACAGGACTGGGGAGTCTGGGGAGGCCCCTGGGTCCTCCAAACATCTGCCCCACCTCAGAGCTGTACCACCCTCATCCACGCCTGAGTTGCTTGTCCCTCGCTGGACCTGGAGTCTCTGGACACCTGCAGAGTGGGGACCTGCCTGCGCAGGACCCACCACACAGGGCAGGGCTATGGTTGGGTGAAAACCTGAGGGACCAGGGTGGACACTGAGGAGGACACACTGGCCACTTGGGGAGTGGGAGTAGCTGGTGGAGTTTGCCGTCCTGTAAAACAACGGGGCCCTGAAAACCAGGGAACCTACTGTTCCTCCTAGGAAGCAGTGGACAGAGGGGAGGGGCATGCGAGTCGCCCCGAGGGACGGGGTGCTGGGTCCAGCCCCACCCCAGTGCGCCTGGGGAACGGGTGGGCTTGAGCACCATGAGCTGGTGCTGGGAGCCGTGGGCCGTGGGCCTCCGGGCACTGGCTCTGAGGACCCAGGGGGACTGAAGAAGCAGGAGGGGCTCTTCGCAGGGCCAACAGGACAGGGCTGGCCCTCCTCCTGGAGGGCCAGCCCTGATGTCCACTCTGAGGAGCCCTGGGGCCTGCAGTGCTCCCAGTGCCCACGTGGGGGCTTGAGTCCTGGCTGATGTGGGGGCAGTGGAGGAGAAGCAGACGCTACAGGCCGGGCGACCTACACTCAGGAGAGACTCCAGGTCATCCCTGTGCAGAACGGGCTCGTGACCAGCAGAGTCATCTGCCACCTGGAACCCGAGAGAGGGAGGGCTCAACCCAACCCTGCAGCCTTCCCCAGAGAGGTGACGGACCTGGGGCCATGGGGTGCTTCCCAGGTGGGGCAGGTCTAACGCTGAACCCTTGAGGCAGCAGCAGGGGGCAGGTGGGCAGAAGTGAGCTCAGGGCTGCCTGCCCCCAAGTGTTCCTCAGGCCTGGGACGTAGGGAACTAGCCAGGAGGACCACGCTGTGGCTGGAGACCCAAGGCCAGCCAGTCTCTGCCCTACAAGCATGCCAGGGCCCATGTGGGGACAGGGCCCCAGCCATACCCAGGCCCAGGGTGAGGCAGGAGAGAGGCTCTATGATGCTGAATCATATGAAATTGCTGGGTTTGCAGCTCAAAGTTGCTGAATCTCAGCTCTTCCACACAGTCTGGTCTGGTAAATACAGGCCCAGAGAGGTGGGGCTGGCACTGGGTGGCGGAGCTGGAGGAATCCTGGGGGACTGCATGGGGGCCACTGATGCTGCATTTCCCCTGGCGGCAGGGAACCTAAGAAGCAAGGGACTCTGAGCAGGCTCTGTGGGCCCTGAACACCCCAGCGCTAACCGGTGGGACGGGGGCGACGTGTAAAACAAGCAGGGGCGGCGGCAGGCCACTGGTTCCACCGAGCCCCCGGGGGTGGGGGCCGTCCTGCTCTGATGCTTGTCCCGGGTGCCTGGCCAGAGGCAGAAGCACTGCAGCCTCCTGAGCAGGACACACGGTGCATCTGGCATCTCATCTGACAAGCGAGGCATGGAGACGGGCAGAAAGAGCTGCAGGCTGGGCCATTGGTTACCGAGCGCCCTTGCTGCAAAAGGCGCCACGTCCTGATTCCGTGGAGGACTGGGGTCCCACGGGGTCCGCAGCATGTGTCAGCCCCAGTCCGCGGCCTCCTCCCTCTCTCCCTTCACCCTCGGCCTGGGCAGCCCCAGGGCCCAGGGTCTCTCAGGCCCGTGGGAGACTTCAAAGTTGCTCTTAGGCATTTCCTTTTTAAGTAGATTTAAATTATCAAAAAAGTCGGTTTATAGAAAACTGTTTTATAAAAAAACTAACACAGGACCAGTGGGTATGGCGTCTCCGCCCCAAACCCGGGGTCCCACCTCCACACCCGCTACAGCACTGACCTTGGCCAGCCCGGGGGCCGGGAGGGCGGGGCTGGGGGCGGGCGCTCCCTCCCCGGGAGCGGGGCCCGGGTCTCCGGAGCAGGATTTGCAGCGCAGGCGGGTCCTGGCGAAGGAGCGCAGAAGCTTGGGCCGGGTCGGGCGCCCTTTGCTGTGGGGTCGCCGGCCCTCCCTCCCCAGCCCTGGCGGCCCGGCCGGCCGCCTCACTCACCCCGGCCCGGCGGCTGCTGCCGGGAAATGGCAGCGCCAGTGGAAAGCGGCGGCGCAGTGCGCGCACCGCAGCGCGTCAGTCCCGTCCCCACACACTCCGCACCGCGCTCCGGGCGCGGGACCCTGCACCAGAGCGACAGTGCCGGGTGACGGGGAGCGAGGGCATTGACCGAACCCAGACTCTCCGCACCCTGCCTCGGGACCACCCGGGGGTTAGACGGCAGGTCAGTCCCCGGGAAGCCGGGGCGCCCGTGGGAAACGCAAGGCTGCGCGTGGCGGCTGGAGGGCACTGGGTTCCGTGCTCCTAAGTCCCGGAGCGCAGGGACAATCCCAGCTCCTTCGGGCTGCAGCCTGCAGAAATCAGCCCTCTGCGCTGCTCTAGGGCCCCTGCGCTGCCTCACGGGGCGAGAGGGGCTGGGGCGGGCGGGGCCTCTGAAGTTGCCGAGTTTTCGGGCCAGTCGGACCTCCCGAGGGCGGGCGCTGGTGGTGCCCGGGTGCCCGGGTTGGGGTGGGTGTTTGGAAGCAGAGAGTGTGTCGCCCCAGCTGAGAGCCATCCTGGAGGCCCCCCACCCAGCTCCGCGTCCCTCTTCCCACAGCTCACAGAGCCTGTGTATCCTAGCAGCCTCCCATCCCCCTGCCCTTGGCCAGTCTTGGCCAGTCTGCTTCCTCCTGGCAGAGGACTCCCCAAGCCCTGACCCTTCCTCCTTCGATTCCTACTCCAGTTCTCACAGGTATGGTGGAGGATGTGTCTTCACTATTGGCACAATCCCCTCTCCCATTTCTGGTCCATCAACTGCCCTGCAGGTCTGGAGCCCCCTGAAGACTGTGGCCTGACCCCCAGGGCCGCCCCCTCACTCACCTGCTGCCCCTCTGGGTTGGCACTCATCAGGGAGGGGCACAGAGCAGAGGGGTCCAGCACTGGCAGGGTGACTGTGGGAGGTGGGGCAAGCAGGTGTGCATAGGTGAGAGCAGTGTCCACAGCAGGGGGTGCCTCCCTGGGCAGGCCTCTCACCTCCTCTCCTGCTGGCCTCAGTCCCAGGGGGACCTGGAATCCAAGAGTCAGCACTCCAAGGGACTGCAAAACACTACTGGTCACCACCTGGGAGTCAGTGACCAGAAGGACCTTGAAACTTGGGGCTGGGGAAGGGACCCTATACTGAGCTCTGGGAGTAGAGGCCTGATGCAATCCAGGCTCTGTGACCCTTGGCAAGGTCTTTGGCCCTTCCCCATCTGGAACATGGTGCCCTGCAGCCATAGGGCCCCAGAGCAAACACCGGGCAAGCAACAGGGTGTAGTCATAGCCCTCGGGCTTTGCTGCAGCAGAAGCTCCACACACCTTTGGGGTGTTATCAGTGGTCACAGTGCAGCCCCAAGGGTGCTGGGGCAGAGCTGAGGACCCCGTCAGAGCAGGGCAAGGGTAGATTCCCAGGCCCTGCAGGAGATTCATGCACAGTACTGACTGTAGAGTCGGACTGATCAGGCAGGGGAAGGGTACAGTTCTACCTGGGGCAGGCCAACCCAAGGAGTGACCAGGCTTAGGACTCCAGAGGGGCAGGAGATAGGAAGGGGCCACCCAGCCTCAGGGGGGCCTGGGCATACCGTGGGCTCCGCAGGGGCTCTGGAGGCTGGTGCTCCTCGTCCCGGAGCAGGCCCTGCTGGACTCTCCCCTGGAGGCAGCATGAGCACCTCCAGGTGCCACTGCTCATGTGGCCACCAGTCAGAAGCATGCAGGACAAAGCAGAAACCACGGATGGACTCCCAGACCCACAGGCAAGGAGGCCTGGGCACTCCTCATGCCACTATGTCCTTTTATAGGTCGGGAAGTGGCCCAGGCCACAAGTGCCCCTGGCAGGAGATGCAGGGGGGATACTGACCCCTGGTGGGGCGGCCCTGGCCAGTGTGGTCAGTGTCCCCTACAAGTGCTGCACTTTCCAGTGCCCAGTATCCTACAGCAGTCTGTGTCTGCCTGTCACAGGGTCCCCTGCTGGCGGGCTCTCCCTCAGTGGGACCACCCCATTTCCACGGGGAATGGTGCCCAGGAACGGTAGGTGGGTGGGGCAGAGGGAGGGGAAAGAACGCCAGCACACGGGGCAGAGGGAGGGCCTGGCGGAACCCCTTCCTTTCAGGGATGGAGCTCAGAGACCGAGGCTCAGAGAGACGAGGTCAAGCTGGGCAGAGCCTGGGGCAGACCCTGGGTCTCTGGATCCATCGGCCACCCACCCCTCCCCACATACCCCAGGCCATGGACTGAGAAGGCTTCCCACCAAGGACAGGGTCTCATGCCGTGACCAATGATACCCAACAGCCCTGGGGGCTGCCACTCTGTGGCCCCCTTGTTCCCCAGTCCACCTGGGAGCAGGGCTTTGTGGTGCTTAGGAAAGGGGTGGATGCCCCTGAGAGTCTGGGGGGCTGGGGGCCTGAGGCCAGCTGGGACAGCAGGGCCACTGTTGCCTTGGGCCTCCGTGCTTGGGGCATTGCCACCCTCAGGGGTCCTGTTGACCTGGGCGAACTGTGTGGCTGGGAGGGAGGCAGGTGACATGGTGAGAATCCAGGCCCCGCCCACAGCCCGTGCCCTGGACCAAAGCCCCACCCAGGAGGGCCTGAGTCCCCCTCTGTGGTCCAGAGCCTTCTGGGGTGTCTTCTCATGCAGGGCCGTGGATGGTGGCATCTGTGGATGGAGGTGGCCTTGGCAGCGGTGGCCTCAGCCGGCAGGCTCACCTGGGTATCTCCCGCAGTGGTGGGGACAGGCAGGCCAGGTGGAAGGCCCGGGGGCAGCCGTCGCAGCAGATGAGCTCCCCACCGTCCCGGCACAGGGCACACTCGTCTTCGTTCTTCTGGCGCAGGCAAGAGTGAGCCATGCAGACCCCGGGCGGGGGCACCTTCCCAAGAGCCCCTCTCCTGGGCAGCTCACCTGTAGTCCCTCTCGGGCACCTGCGCTCCCAAGTCCCTCCCAGCCCCCTTGCTGGCCCGCAGCCCGTCCACCTCTAAGGCTGTATCCCTGATTGACCTTCCAGGGCCATCCTTCTTGAAGAAGCCCTTTCACTCCTGGGCCCCTGGGTTCCTGGTGGCCCCTGGACTGCACCCCACCCTCAGGCAACCCCTCCTCACCAGGCAACACGGGCCCCAGGAAGCCTCCTATCAGCCTCAGGCACCTGCTGCTCCCTCCCCTGGGCCTCCACCCACCCTGTGCCTCTGCCTGGGCAGTGTGCATCCTGCACGTAGGGGTCCAGACAGCACGTCCTCCAGAACCCCAGGCCGGGCTGGCCCTGCAGTGACCGTCACACGCATGGCCATATTTCCTAGGTGTGGGACAGCCAGGGCACTGCTACAGGGCAGGGCAGGACTGCCCACCCTGCGTGCCCAAGGCCAGCACAGTGCCTGCAACCAAGTGCTGGGATTTGTGACCGAGGATGGCAGTCACCAGTCACATCCATCCACCTCCCCAAGAGACAGTGCTGGGAGCCAAGGACAGCTGGACTTCCCTGGGGATCCTCCAACTCTGGCTGGTAGCAGGCCCGCCCACCACCCAGCTCACACGACCTGGACCAACACTGATTTTAAAAACTTAAGAGCACCTCACTTTTCAGACTCATCTGAAACTTGTGTGTTATCAGAAAAACACGGCCAGGAAGGAGGGGCACAGGAAGGAGAAGCTCGCCTGGGCAGGAGCTCTGGCCCCTGTACTTCAGGCACCCAAGTGCCTGGGACGCAGCGGCCTCAGAAGGACCTGCCCGGGGGGCATGGGTGAGGCAGGTCTTCTCGCAGGGCCTAGGGCATTACCTGTTGGACTTGGGGCTCACCGGGATGGCTGGAAGGACGGGGACCCTGTCCTGCTGCCTCATCCTCGGCTCACCTCCACCCTGCAAGGGAGAAGAGGGCCACCGTGGAGGGACCTGGGCAGTGAGGGAACTGTGGCTACTGGCACCAGGTGCCTCTCGGCCACAGTCCCCAGCTGCCTAGCAGAGCCCCAGGCCCAAGGGCAGCACTGTTGCCAGGTGCGAAGGGGGACAGATTCCCACCCCAACCTCCCCAGGGCCCAGCCTCCCACAGACAGGTCAGGGCATTGCTTACCAGGGCAGCGCCCTGGGCGCCCTTGGCTCGGACCAGAGGCTTCGGGCCACCACCACTTCGAGCCTTGTTCTTCCCACCACCAACAGGGTCTTCAAACTTGCTGGGAGTGTAAAACTCCCCCCCAACCTGGATGCACTTCTTGGAGCCCCCTGGGAGGAGATGCCAGCTGTCCTGGGCTCAGCCTCCCACAGCCCCAGCCAGTCACTGGGGTCAGGGTATGGGGAAGAGAGGCTGCGTGAGCTGAGACTTGCTGTCCCTCCACCACCCCATCCCTGTCCCAGCCAAGTCAGGCCTGAGTGCTGGGCACGGGAGGATTCTCTGCTGGGCACTGTGCTAAACTGGACAGGCCCCCCCAAATTCACATGCGCCCAGAACCTCAGAATAGAACCCCATTTGGAAATAGGGTCTTTGTAGACGCAATTGATTAAGATGAGGTCACACTAGACCCTAAATCCAATAACTGGTGTCCTTATAAAAAGAGACACAGGGAGAGGACACCACAGCCCAAGCCAAGGGGTACAGCAGCCCCAGACAGGGGGGCGCAGGAGGGACCTTCCCAGAGCCTGCACAGGGCATGGCCTGTCCACACTTGCTCTGGGGATCTCTGTTTAGGCCGCCGGCCTGGCCGTTGTTGTACACCCCTAGCTTACCCATACAGTGGTCCTTGGGATCAGCCTGATGGGAGACCAGGGCCAGCATCTGCTCCCAGGCCCACTGTCACCATCCTTGGTGTCCCCAGCCAGTGTCCACCACAGAGAACATTGTGGCAGGGACTGTGGAGTGAATGACATGAGCTAGCCTCCGTCCAGACCCCCTGTCCTGGCTGGACACCAGCCAGACTTCTGGTAGTTGCCTCACACCTGGCACGCCCCGCAGCAGGTGGCACCGTCAGCCTGGAGCCACGCCCCTGCAGGACAGGACGTGTGCACCACACACACTGCCAGGGCAGGAATGGGCCGCCTGGTCACGAGCCTCACCAGCTGGATGATGTTGGAGACTGAGCCAGTTGGCAGGCTTGATGTTCTCGCCTCCTTCCACGAGGCCCTCGTAGCCCTGAAACCAGAGAGGGAGCAACGGAGACAGAGGCCACAGCGGCCAACAGCACCCTCATCTGGGGAACAGAACCTCTGGTTGCAGACTAAACCTCACCAGCAGGAAGGAGGCCCAAGGGTCCTGACCTCCAGGCCCAGCCACCCCATGCCCTCTGGCAACGGAGCTGGGACTGCGTGCTTGTGGCTCCAAACCCCATCTACATGGCTGGGGAGTCTGTTCAGGACGGAGAACGTTCACTTGGCCTGCCTGGTGTGCGTTCCCAAGCCGAGCACCGGTCACCGCACCCAGATGGGCACAGACAGGGGCAGCACGCGGAGGCCCCGAGGTAACACACCGCTGCCTCCCAGAGGCACAGATTGGATCTGCCTGAACTGGACTTGGTAGGAGAGACCCGGCAGAGGGGTCTGCCTGCTCCCTCGCCCCCTCCTCCCAAGGCTGTGGCTGTGCTGTGCACCCTGCTAGCTGCGCGATGGCCACTGTGGAGACCCCCACTCCCGCCAATGGACACGCGGGAGGGGTGCAGTTCTGGAGGTGGAGATCAGGCTGCTGAGAACACAACATCTCTCCAGAGATGTGCTGTGGGAAAGCACATGTCTGAGGGGGTCCTCGCGAGTCCCAGGGCAACGTCCCAGAGCGCCCCGAGTGAGCCTCCTCGCCCCCGCGAGAAGAGATGTGGGTCCACGTCCCCACAGCACTAGGCAGCACGAGTCCTTTCATCTGGTGGCAGTGGATAAGCCCGATCCAACTTGAATTCCCCTGATGACATCTGCCACTGGCCATCTGGACAGCCAAGTGCCCAGCATCCTCTGCCCATGGCCACCCTTCTTATCTGTCTGCAGGAGTCCCGTGTGCAGGCTGAACATAGCTCACGGGTGCTTCAAAATGTGCAGGGACTAGAAGCAGGCCTCCTCTGCTGCCCCCAGACCTCCAGGGCCACCACTGACCCCAGACCCGAGGTGACACAGCACACTGCAGCTCTGCCTAGGGCTGCCCCAGTTCAGCTGTGGGCTTCTGCTCCTCCTGGCCTTTTCCAACTAGGTGAGGAGGCCACGGGCGTGGGTCAGTGCTCCCCAGGGGGCAGTACACACCAGGGCACCGTGCGGGTTCAGCACAGGACACGGAGGGTCACCCCTGGCACCTGCAGGGAGCTTGCACCAGCCTGAATTCCACATGGGCCAGGCCAGTGGGCACATGCCAGGTGCCTGAAGCAGAAGGTTCTCAGGGGGCACCCCGTGCCCTGAGGGCCACACAGCAACCTTCCCGGCTCGGGCCAGGCCAGCCCCACTGGCTCTGGTCACACCAGGCCACCAGCCATGTGTGCAAAAAGCAGAAAAATGGTTCCAAAGGCCAGGCCCTGCCCAGGAAGCACAGACCCACCTGCAAACCCAGGCCAGGCAGAGCCCAGCGCGGCCCACAGCCTGGCCCCTGGCCCCGTGTGGAGGGACGACCAGGCAGGGTCAGCCCGGCAGGCCCTGCAGACCCCGGGGCGGCCAGCAGGGCCTGCAGGAATCAGGCTCACACTCATCTTTCCTGCCCCTGCCCCCCAAGATGTCTCTGCACGCAGGGTGCCCTTCTCAGGCCCTGCTCACCTCTCTGCTCCCCGACCCTCCGCCCCCCGCAGGCCTGGCCCCCAGGCAGCCTCCAAATTAGTTCTTGTGCCCTACCATCCCAGAGAGGAAGGGATCAGAATTCTCAGAAGAAACGGGGGTCTAGGAGGAGAAGGGACATGCACACAGGCTGGAAGCCGGCCGGGCCGGAGCCCCATGTCCTCAGGGTACCGGCCACACTGCCCAGTTCCTTCCAGGAGCAGGATCTGCAAGGTCCCAGCTCCACCCTGGCCACAGGGAAGGGAGCCCCCTCACTCACTTCTGCACTCACTCACTTAGTCACTCATCAGACATCCCTGTGGAGCAGAGGGGGTGGACCTGCCACAGCTGGGGTCAGGACAAAGGGACAAAGACACAGGGCAGAGAGGGGAGGGGCAGAGGCACTGGGAGGGGCAGAGCTGGGGCTGGTTACATTGTATGTAAACAGTGAGAACAAATAACAAAAGGTGACCAGAAAACGACAGGACAGCCAGGGAACTGCAGAGAACTGTAAGAGAGAAAGAGAAGCGGAGGGAAGAGGGACACTGCCTCCAGGTGTGCAGGGCACACAGGGCACGTGTTCGTGCCCCACCTGTCCACAGGCTGCAGGATCAGCCCCAAATCCACGACGGGGGCTGCAGAGCTGAGGCGCAGGGAATATCCCACAGTCAGTGTCAGAACAAGTTAGGACAATGCTCCATGGCTCCATGGCCAGGGCCCGTCTGCTGCTGGTTACGGGGCAGGGTCACAGGGGCCTCAGAGGGGACCGGCAGCCTCCCAGCAGGAAAGCACTCCCCTGGGCAGGGCCAGGCCTCCAGGGATGAGCAAAGACCAGCCTGGTGGTGGGATGGGCTGCTCTCCTGCCCCTCCTGCTCCCCTGGAGGCCCCTAGGAGACCACTGAGCCTGGCTTTGGCAGGTTCCTGGGTACCAGGAGGCCACCAACCCCAGGGAGGTCTGCTTCCCGCAGATGCCTCGGCCAGACCCCTACTTCCTGCCCCACACTGCCCCAACCCTGTTCCCAAGACCCCCACTACCACAGGCCAGGCCACTGAGGGCTTCCAAGGCGACCTGCGTACAGCAGACCACAGCACCCAGCACACGCCTTACCTCATAGATGAGGAAGACTTTGGCTCCCACGTAGATGCCCATGCGTGTCACAGCCCTGACAGCCGCGTTCATACCTGCGAGGGAGTCAGGTGCAAAGCCCATCAGTCCAGCGTCTGGGACACGAGAGAACCCGGCCCAAGCCAGCTCCAGAGCCTCAGAGTTACACAAGGAAAGCCCCCAAAGCAGGAGACCAGTGTGGCTGCTCTTGAGGGTTGCTGGCCTCCTCCTGCTCGCTGTGCCCCTGCCTCTGCAGCCCTAACCCGGGCAACAAGATTGGCCCCTTGGGCTCCATTGGAAGAGCCCCCTCCCCAGACCCACAGAACCAGGCACTGACCACAGGACCCAAGGACAGAAAGCGCAGGGCCTGGTCCCCTGCTGCAGACTCTCAGGCCAGGACATGGATGAAGCACCCATGGGTGCTGCGGAGTGCCTCTGGGCCTGGGCACACTGTCCTACCAGGCAGAGACCTGCTCTGTCCCCAAGGCCTCAAACAGGGCTGTGGGGGGCTAAGTTCACCTCCTCCTTCCTGTCCCAGGCCTGCCCTCCACATTGCCACTGCTCTGCAGGAGTTTCTCTGGGGAGGTGACAGGGACCAGGCAGAAGAGGCAGAGCAGAGGAAAAGCCTGTGGTGGTCTGCCTCAGGCCTGCCCAGACCCACATCACAACAGGGGCAGAGGGCCAAGGGGGTCTGCAGTCGTACCCTGGGGCCCCTCCCCTACACTGGAGCACAGCTGGATGGTGCTGCTCTTGCCTGAGGATCCCCCCCCCTCCTGCCTTCCTTGACCAGCCTGGGGAACACGCGCACCCTCCAGCATCCGTCCCCAG
Organism: Sciurus vulgaris; assembly: GCF_902686455.1. Classification (NCBI taxonomy): domain Eukaryota; kingdom Metazoa; phylum Chordata; class Mammalia; order Rodentia; family Sciuridae; genus Sciurus; species Sciurus vulgaris. The sequence continues at coordinate 1,794,501 of NC_136470.1, forward strand.
CCTCAGGAAAGCTTTGCCCTGGGGAAGCCGTGTCCCCCAGCCCCTGAGCTCTGGAGGGTATAGCTCTTACCTGCTAGGTGCCGTGCTAAAGCTTCAGAGGGCTCCTCAAATGGAGTGCGGTCTGCACTGTGACCCCAAGAGAACTCATGGCCTTACCCTGGGACCCCAGTGGTCTCAGCTTAGCCTGGGCATTTGGAGGACTGAGCAGTTCTGAGACGATGCGCTCAGGCTGGTGAACAGAGCCTCACACAGCCTGCCCACTGCCCAGCCCTCGACACGCTTGCCTCATCCCTCGGCCGAGATGAGGACCCTTGCTCCTGGGGCGAGCAAGCCACCTGCCAGAGCCCAGGGGAGAGGTGGAGCAGGGACCCATGGGACCCCCAGGGCTTGGCAAGCAGTCCTCTCCAGACCCAGCAGGCGCCAGGGCTGCTGGTGGAGGGGCACCCAGGCATCAGGGTGGGCAGGGCCCAGGGGCCGGCGGTCACTCACGGCTAGCCGCACTCACACTCACATACTTGCCAGAGACAACAAAACCCAGACAGCCAAGCACCCCAGCAGACCATAGCACCATCTGAGGAGCTCAACTCTGAAGTCAGGGCCAAGGCTGGGCAGTGGGCGGCTGGCTCCCCTGCCCTCATCTGCCCTCACTGAGCAGGGACAGAGAGGAGATGAGCTCAGCCAGAGCCCCAGAACCAAGCAACAGAGGTTCAGACAGCTCTAGCGGAAAGGGTGGAGCCAGCTGCTCAGACAGGACAAGGAAAGGGCTGGAGGAGGCAGAGGCCAGGATCCCACTCTCCAGTGCAAACCGCTCAGGGAACCCCAGCTCCAGGTGGATCCAGGCACTGCTGGGCAGGCCCGCCTGGCATCACAGCCATCTCATTGGTCAGCCTCGTGGGCTCCTTGGGAGACGTGGGGACAGCAAAGTGCCCAGGTTAGGGCAAAATGTGACCACACCCCTGGCTTGCAATGACTTCAGGACACCGTAAGATAAAACCCTCATGACACCCAGAGGCAACAGCAGCCAAATCCAGGCTGTGCTCCCCTCTCCAGAGAGGAACAGAGCAGCCATGTGATGTGGAGTTGTTTCAGGCTGGGCCAGGGCTGCTGCCATGGAGCCGGCCACCTGAGGGCAAGGGATCTCTGTAACCCTCAAGGACTCTTGCTCTTCAAAAGGCCTACTTAACCAGGTGAGGTGGCGCACGCCTGTAACCCCAGGGACTCAAGACCTGAGGCAAGAGGATTGCAAATTCAAGGCTAGCCTCAGCTATTTAGCAAGGCCCTAAGTAACTTAGTGAGACCCTGTCTCAAAATAAAAAATAAAAAGGGCTGGGTCTGTGGTCTGTGGTTAAGCGTTTAAGCACCCTTGGGTGAATTCCTTGGTACCAAACAAACAAAAGGCCTATTTAACCCCCTTTAACCAGAGGGCAGGCAGGAGAGCTGCCTATCAGCTGACGAGAAGCTCCATTCTCCCCCTCCTCTGCTGGACCAAAGGGAAACTGAGGTCTGAGCTTATGCATTTGTTTCTGAAGCGGCTTCACCAGTTAGGTCCAGGGGCAAAAAACTAGGTCCTGTGCAAGAATGTAGGGACCCCGAGAGGAGGGGAGGCAAAGCCACGGTCATCAGCTCGCAGGCCAGCAGAGCCGGCTTGCCCCAACCCCAGACAGCACTGGGAAGAAAGAGGGGCAGCACACTCAACCCTCAGGGTACAAACAGGAAATCAGCATCCACAGTGACCAGCAGGGAAGGCGGCGCCTCCGAAGTGGGCATGGAGCTAGAAGAAAGGGCAAGGAGAATAAGTGCCCAGGACAGGGCCACCGCCAACGGCGGAGTCAGGCAGGCAGGCTGGCTACTCCTGTTTTAAGTCTCCCAGTTACTTTTGCACAATAGACATCCTGAGCGCCTGCCTTCCATGCAGCTACAGACTCCAGGCCAACAGGAAGGGAGAGACCCACAGCTGCAGAGGACAGGACTTCCCGCTGGCTGGAAGGAGCTCGCAAGGAGGCATGTCAGGCCCCTTCCCCCTTTTTAAATTAGGGAAAGCCGAGGCTGGAGGGAAATGCTGGGTCAGGTCACAGAGCCAACAGCACAGGCCAGCTCAGGACTCAGGCTCTGGGGCCAAGCCTCCTCCACGGGTGGGGCCGCTGGTTGGCACACTCCTGCACAAGCAGACGGCTTTGGGAGGGAAGAGCAGCCCTGACCCGTCCTCCACCAGCTGCAAGCCCAGTGCTGTTGCAGGGCACACTGGGAATGTGGAGCCTGGCCACTACCTAGGGTCAGGTCGCAGGAGCAGCGCTGACCCGGGGAGCTCATCACAAAGCCAAAGGCCCTGCTCTGCCCAGATGCCAGCTGCTGCCCCTCGTCCAGTGATCACTGACGACTACCGAGCATTCTCCCCAAGCTCTGAACCAGGGGAGTCTGTGGTGGAGACCCCCTCACTGCCCCCGCACCCAGAAGCACAAGGTCTCCAGGCTGCAAGTCAGAGACCAGAGCCCACATAAGAGGAGCAAAGCTGCCAGGGCCCGGGAAGACCCTTGCCAGGAAACTGGCTGGGGCCAGCCTGCAGGTGCTCCGACACACACCCCTACGTGCCGGTAGCTGCCCACTCTGTGCGAGGCACCTCGCAGTGTGTGGCAGGCACAGAGGACCCTGTGCAGACTGCTCTGCCCTACCCTGACCAGGCCAGTAGGACTGCTCTCCAGGTCCTCCACCAGCATCCCAAACCACATGTCTGCACCCTGAGCGCTGAGGATGGACCTGCCCCATCAGGTCCCTTCCTCTGAGGGATGGGCCACGCACAAGGGCCCTGCGTGCACACCATTCGGCCTTCCTTATGCGGAGGCTCTGCTGCCTCCTTTCTGCAGACAAGCTCGGGTGGAGGCTTCCTGGCTGTGGGAGCCTGAAGCTCCAGAGGGAATCTGGGCCTTCACCATCCTCAGGGAAGAAGTGCCTCTCTGGCAGACAGGGGCGTCCAGCCATCCTAGGATGTGTCTGTCCTCCACCCACCATGCCTTCCCCATAGCCTGCCTTCATGGGACGACGCTTAAGGGCCCCTCCAAGCCCATGGTCTCTTCACCCAGCCCACCCTGTGGGCAGTCGCCACTGCCCAGCAGCAAACTTGACCATGTCATGGACATGCAGAAGGGCACACTGACCAGCCTGAACTGAAACCCCAGTCAGCGAGACGTCCACCTTCCTGGGCTGTCCTTATAGAATCTGTTTCTCCCCTCTGCCCCAGCTCCCGGTAGGGGATGGGCTGTCAGGACTGTGTCTCGGGGAGGGCATGTGAGTCTGCATCTCTGAACTCTCCAGAAGGAAATGGACCAGGCCACTGCAGCCCCTCCCAGCCCACCACCTGCTTTCCCATCTCCCTAAGGCCTCTCCTCTCTCCTGAAGGCTAAGGTGGGTGGTGTTGCCAAGAGGCTGTGCTCCACAGGGGCTGCACTGGCCATCTTGGACCACTGGAGACCAGAAGTCAGGGCAGGACCAGGCGACCAGGAGAGGGGCTGAGGAAGCACAGACACACCCACCCCAGGCCAAAAGCAGGCGCACCCACTCAGCCCTCCCAGGCTAGGTGGACACTACAGACCCTGGGCAGATGACCACCATCCGGGGCCTGTCTTAGACCTGGCAGGTGAGAACAGGACTTTGCTAAGAAATATCCCAAAGCCCCAGAAAGCTCCCCTCCCCACAGCGCCCTCTTCCCCACCTAGGCCCCAAGTCGAAGGCACAGGGAGGAGCTGGGAGGAGACTGGAGGCGCAGTTGCTGCCCTGGGCAAGTCGGCCCCACGAGGGTGGCAGGTTCTCGGAGGGCGGCGGGGGCAGGCTGGGGAGCCCTGGGTCCTGCTCCTTTCAGGCTCTAGGCTGGGCAGTCCCACCGCCCCCTCAAAGACCACCGCTCCACGTGGCCTCTGGGAAACAGAGGTCCTGACACGTGTTGCCCAGAAAGAGGTGGCTGAGAGCGGGGGGGGGGGGGGGCGGGGGGGCTGGCAGGGGGCCTAGGGCCGCGGCTCTGCGCCCCGCGCGCGGATCGGGGTCCCTGCCGGCCGCGCGGACACACCCCCGGGGCCGGGCTGGACCGGGCGCGAGGGCGGGGCGCGCAGAGGCCCGTGGCCAGCCGCACGTACGCTGGCGACCCGGGGCGCGTCGGGGCGGAGTCCAGGCACCCGGACCCGGAGGCGGGCGCCCGAACCGGAGGCCTGGCTGGCCCCGTGTCCCCAGGCCCCAGGGCAATTAGAGGGGGGCACCCCGGGGAGGGCGGGCACCCCCGCTGCCCCGGGCCACAGGCCCTCGCCGCCCGCCCCCTTGCGCGTCGCCGCCGCTGGTCAGCACACCGATGGCCTTGCCGGCCCCCGACATCCGCAACTTCTCCAGGTCCACAGTGGCCATGGCGGCGGCAGAGACCCAGGGCCCGCGCTCCGCTCCCGCCGGCTCTGCGCGCCTGGTCGCTGTCGCCTGGTCCCCGCCCCGCGCCGCCCGCGCCAGTGCGCCCGCCCCGCCCGGCCCCGCCCCCCCGCCACGTCTGAGTGACAGGCGCAAGGACGCGGGCCAGGTCGCCTGGCTGCCCAGTGGCTGCAGTTGGGGCGACCCGACTGGGGCTGGAGCGCTGCAGCCGGGAACCCTGCCGGCGCAGGGCCGGCGCAGGACACCCTCCGGAAGTGCCTGTCCCGATCCCGGAGGCCCCTGGGGTCCCCTGAACCTCACGAAGTGGGGTCAGTGCCCGCACCTTGCCCGATGGGCGGCCTGTTTCCGTCAGGCTTGTTAAGCGTTCGCTTCTTAACCGTGCCTGCGCTTCGGGTGCCTTAAAGACCGTGGCGCAGGGCTGGACCCGAGTGCGGCCCAAATGCGTTCCCCGGCCCTGCCTGATCCTGGGGTTCGGCTTGCCGGGACATGGCCGGCCAAGAGTGTGGTTTCTGACGACACTTTTCAGATTCTGTGGAGTGGCCACAATCTGCCCGCCCTCCCGGGAGGTAGGCCGGGCAAGGCCCGCACGCTGTAGCTGAGCCGGGTCGCTGGCAGATGCAGTGGCAGAATGTAATTGAAAGAAAACCGGAGGAATTCGTGACAGCAGTGAATTTGCAGCACCCTGGAGAACCCTTGCCCACCAGGCAGCCAGTGGGGAGTTCACAGCCGGGCACTGGTCCTGCCTGGGATGGTCAGTCATGGAGTGGGGGTCTAGCCCCGGGGACAGACAGGCCCCTGCCCTCAGAGCCTTCAAAGTTGGTGGACAGCAGCCAAACTCAGGGTGCTAAGAAAAGGTGTCCATGACACCAAATCCCCGGGTCAGCAGCCCAGCAGGTCAGACACCCACTGGGGTCCCAGGGCGGGGGTGGGGTGCATCTGGGTGATGATCACATGCAGGGTTTATGAAAACTCCTCCTGTTGCTGAAAGCTTGGTCCTTGTCCCCAGTGCCAATCCAATAACGAGGAACAGTTTTGAGAAAAAGGAAAAAGGTTTATTGCTTTGCTAGCAAAGGAGAAACTCAGGGGACTCCTGTCCCAGAGCTGTGATTCTGCCCCTCCGCAGGAGCAGGGGCTTTTAAAGAGGTGACTCAGGGGCTGCATTCCACGTGTTCTCTGCTGGAGTTGTGATCCACTTGTGAATTTGGGAGACAGCCATTCCTGAGACCTTTTGGTGCCATCCCCAAAGTCAGGATTACTCTCCCTGTGGCGGGTGTGTGCTCAGCACAGATAACTGTGCCCAGGATGGGGAAGAAAGGTGATCCTGTTTCCCCTGAGATTAGGGAGGGGAGACTAGGGAGGAGCAGGGAGAGAGGGAAAGAAAGAAACGTGTCCAGTGTAAATATGAGTTCCTTTGGTGGAGCAGCAAGGGCTATATTCAAAGCATAAAGTGGACCACGGTTATATACTTAGGAGTGGGACAGCTGGGTCAAATGGTGGTTCTGTTCCAAGTTCTCTGAGGAATCTCCATACCTCTTTCCAAAGTGAATGCAGCTTCACCAGCAATGTATTAGTGTACCTTTTCCCCACATCCTCACCAACATTTATTGTTACTTGTATTTTTTTCCCCACCTGCCCCATACATAAATTGTTATGATTCAGGTACTGGCCAGCAATGCCCCTTGTGGGCCCCGTGCAGGGTTCTAAACACAAACCACAGCAGGAAAGTTCTGAGCTTTCTTCCCATAAACACACCCATATCATTATTTACAGAATTAAATTTTATACTGGTATCAAAAATTATGCTAAAAATTTATCACTCAACTACCTTTTTTATATTTTTCCCCTCTTACATTTCTTTGCTAAGTACCTTCACTGTCCCTTGGTAGTCCTGATTGTTGACATTCTGACACTGGAGTGACACTAGTGGTTTTTTTTTTAGTTTTTGAAGTTATTTTTATTCGTGCATTTTATATACACAATAGAAAGAGTGGAGGGCTGGGGTTGTGGCTCAGTGGTAGAACACTTGCCTAGTGTGTGGAAGGCACTGCGTTCCATCCTCAGCACCATCTAAAAATTAATAAAATAAAGGTATTGTGTCCATCTACAGCTAAAAATTTTTAAAAATGTAAGAGCATTATGCCATGGTTGCATGTATACACAGCTTTATTTGATCAGTTTTATTCTTTCTATCCTCTTCTCCCCCCCAATCTGATTTTACTTAATAGTTTTAAAGAACATGAACTTGTTTCCTATCACCCTCTAAAAGTGACCAATTAGCATTTTTAATATCAGTAGGAACTCAAGAATTCAAACAATTAATGGTTTTCGATTACAGGTAGCACCCTGCTTGACATTCAGAGGATAATATAATATAAAGCTGCTCCCCCGCCCTTTACCCTGCAGTCATTTCCCAACTTACAACCTGGCTTGTCAGTCTGTGAACATCCTAGCTAGCCATTGGTTCATCAGTCAGCTGATCCTTCTCCATTATCGGTCCCCTGTTAGCCCGCAGAATTCGACTGCTTAAGAATAGCTTCCCCGCCATTTCCTCTCTCTCTCCTCCTCGCTTTCCTGCTCTCTCCTTCATTTCACTCTCTCTCTCTTGCACGTGCTCTCTCTCTCTCTCTCTTTTCCTCTCATTTTCTCTCTTGCCCTGCAGGGAGACACTCTGTTTGCTTAATAAACTCTCTTATGTGAGTTCCCAAGTCCGGAGTGGTTTCTGGGTTCTTATTGGTGCCGTGACTCAGATGGGCTCTTCCACTCTCTCTTAAGCAAGTGGAACCCCATCTGACACCCCGGACATAGCCTCACCTTCCATTCGGCCCAATGCTCTGCTCTGCATCCATCACTGGACTCCAGATTGGTGAGTCCCCGAGGCAGGTTCCCCAGGCCAACTTAAACACTCCTCTACCAATCTGAGAAGTGGCTGTTGAGTATCCGGGGCCCTCGAGGCAGCCATGACTAAGCCCCCTTAGTCGGTCTTATCTGCCGGGTGATGTTGTGGGGCACAACTTAAGAACAGACTGATCACCACTGAGAAGTCCAAATTTGAGAGTCTTTATTAAGCCAGCTGACTGACTGTCTCACCCAATGCCCCCAAAAATAGCTATTGGGAGAACAGCCCTGACCACAAGGTTGTAGGGGTTCTTATACCAAAAATGACATCAATCATAAGTGTCTGTTGCTATGATTTGAAATTACAAACTAACATCATGAGATTATCAACAGAGAGAGAAGTGGGTCAAAATGACCCTTACCCAGGTACAAACTAAAGAATGGTTGCTAACATCCACACAATCACTGTTCACATGGTACGTTGTTTAGGAGCAATAGGGATCAAAAGAGAGCAATTCTTTACTACATAGGAGTTGCCATTGTATATTATTAAACATGTCACACCAAGTAACTGATGATGGGCACAGAGGCGGGGTGTTCCCATGGGAGAAGCTTATTTCCTACATAACATGGAGTCTCAGAGCAACATGGAGCCTGCTTAGTCATTTCCCCTGAGAGTCTGGCCTGTGACATTCTCATGGAGTCAGATCTGTCAGCCCACACAGTGGGTTCCTGACTTTATGGTGGAGATTCTCTCAGGGTTGAGGCTCCTCTTCACGCTCGCTCTCTCGTGAAAACCCTCATGTCAGGTCCTCAACTCTCTTGGCTTTTGCCTGGCCTACATTGATGCTTGTGTGACGACCCATCACTGTGCTGCCTTCTGTCTCCAGCCGACTAGTCTGTGGCCTCAGGATGCCCTGGACACTGGCTCAGCTGTATCAGTCTCCACCCATGGGATCTGGGTCCTCCATTCCAGCAGATTCACCCCTGGGATGTCTGTTAGACAACTTTAGAACCCTTGGCCTGACCCCCGGCTTAAAGTCATCAAAACTTATTCATTTGAGTAATGATATTTGGCCACAGTGCCCTTTAGATAATCAATCCAAAATGGCCACCTAATGGCACACAGCTTCTGTGAGCACACAGGCAGATGGAAAGGGAGCCCTTATCTTCAAGTCTTTTCTTTTTTGTGCTTCTTTGCTCTTCCTGCAAACTCGAACGCCTCCTTTTGGCTTCCTCTCCCGCTCTTAATCCCTCCTCCTTCTCCAACTTCGACTCAGATAGTATATAATGATAACTTCCAGTACTAATTCAGACTCCAGTTAAATAAAAGGGTAAATAACTGTAAAGTTACAGACATTGAAGTTAAAGCCCAGCACTCTTACTTTATGACTGGTGAGACTGGCTTACTGGATGGTTAAGATCAAACTTAGAGATTGAAATTAAATACAGAAGCCAAGAAAAACCAGTATCTTGCCCTCAAAGTTAGCCTGAACCCAGGGAACAAGAGGACTTCTCTAAGGAGCTTTGCAACTCTGGGTCCCATGACCTCCCGATCAGGGAGATTGATGAGGCCACTAGAGGATAAAAAGTCAATCAGTGCACCTGCTGCAGAGGTGGGTCATGGAAAAAGGGAGACATCCCTGGTGCTTCCAAGGGAAGCCACCTCATCGAGGAGACCCTGCCTAATGGACAGCACTAACGGAGCTAAGAAGCTGCTCTCAGCTGACTCTTTAACAGACAGGAACAGGTCAATTTGGCCAGCTTGATCTTACATACCTAGCAAAACAGTTAAAACCAAAATATAATCATTCTTGGGCATTTAAAAGAAACAATAATTAAATGTAACTTAAAATATACACTTTTGTTAGCCCACTAGAATAAAGACTGGAAGCTACAAAAGAGAGATTCTTAGGCAAATGTGCCTGATAACTATCAAGAGAAACTGCCAGAGTCAGAAGATTTTAGTCAGTTTAAGACCTACAGACACAGGTAGGCTTAATCTATGCTTGCTAGTATGATTATCTAGTCCTAAGTAACAGAAATATAGAGATCTCTACTAAACACAGGTTATACCAGTAAAAGAATATTTTACAAAAATCAGATGACATTAAGTAGCTTATTTATATTTTCTGGGGACATCAATGACATTAAGAGTTAAATGTGTTTACATTCCTAGTAACCTGGACAATGTTAACATTCCCAAATAAAGGCCTTGTCCTCTCCAGCCTTTTTTAGGCCTTATTATAGGAACAATTTCTCAGCTCTTCCACCTCCTGGTGAGGGATTATTGACTTCTGTCATCTTCATGATATTCATTGACATGTTCTAGATTCTGCAACATTTATTTTGTACTAATCTCATTTCAGTGCTCATGGCTTTTTGTTCTTTTCTCATAGAAGCACCCACCCCCAGATGCCTTTACAACCTGTTCTTCCCCAGCCAAACTTCTACCATGGACCCCTCAATTGACCCGATTTCTAAAAGGGAACTCCAAACTGCTTGCCCCATGCTGCCCACTTCCAGCTCAAAGAAACCAGAGCGGTCATTGCCCTCTTTCCCTATAGCAGTAAGGAATTCCTAAAACTAGAGGGAGGAATGAAGCCAGATTTGGGGATAGGCAGTTAGTGTAGAAATAGGGGATTGGTCAAATTAAGGAAATGAAATCCATGAAGGCCATCTGCCTCTGGAAGTCTGGATGTTGGAGACTGCTCCTGGGAGAATGGAATGCCAAGGATATTTGGAGCCCATTGATTACCAAATTTCCCTGCCTTTATCAAGGACTGCAAGCAGGGAGCTGCTAACTAATGCCCCCTGGGCCCTTGCCTGGCTGAATTACTTTGGCCCTCCCCCTGCCCCATATGCTTCTTACTTTTTACATCTCACCTGCAAAACCAGGTCTAGTCATGTAGGCAGGAAGGAGAGATAAGGGGGGAGAGAACTGGGGAACAAAAAGATCTTCTAATAAAAAAACAACAGGGGAATAATATAATATAAAGCTTCTCCCCGCCCTTTACCCTGCAGTCATTCCCCTGCCTCCCAACTTACAACCTAGCTTGTCAGTCTGTGAACATCCTAGCTAGCCATTGGTTCATCAGTCAGCTGATCCTTCCCCGTTATTGGTCCCCTGTTAGCCTGCAGAATTCAACTGCTTAAGAATGGCTCCCCCGCCATTTCCTCTCTCTCTCCTCCTCGCTTTCCTGCTCTCTCCTCCTGGCTTTCACTCTCTCTCTTGCGCTCTCTCTCTCTCTCTCTCTCTTCCTCTCATTTTCTCTCTTACCCTGCAGGGAGACACTCTGCCTGTTTGCTTAATAAACTCTCTTATGTGAGTTCCCACATCCAGAGTGGTTTCTGGGTTCTTACACAGAGTGTCCCATCTCGGGCCAGCAGGAGCCTCTCCAATCTGGATCCCGAGTTCTTTTGACATGATCCTAGTAATCTTTGACAGCTTCCTCACCAACTGCTGTGATGTTCCCAGTTCAAATTGTACATTTCCTGCCCCAGACCTTGAATCAGTCATTTCTTCAAGAAGCCTTGTTTTCTTTTTTTATTTATCTTAATTAGTTATACATGACAGTAGAATGCACTTTGATACATATCTAATGGAGTATAATTGATACATATATAATGGAGTATAATTTCTCATTCTTCTGGTTATATATGATGTAGAATACCACCGGTCATATAGTTATATATGTACATGAGATAATAATGTCTGTTTCACTCTACTATCCTTCCTATCCCTGTATCCTCTCCCCTCCCTTCACTCCCCTCTACCTAATCTAAGGTAACTCTATTCTTCCCTAGCTACCCCCCATTGTGAATTAGCATCTGCATTTCAAAGAAAACATTTGGCTTTTGGTTTTTTGGGATTGGCTTATTTCGATGATATTCTCCAGCTCCATCCACTTACTAGCAAATCCATAATTTCATTCCTCAAAGCTGAGTAATATTCCATCATATATAAATATATATATGGATACACACACACACATATATATATATACATATATCATATTTTTTAATCCATTCATCTGTTGAAGGGCACCTACATTGGTTCCATAGTTTAGCTATTGTGAATTGAACTGCTGTAAATGTTGATGTGGCTGCATCACTCTAATATGCTAATTTTAAGTCCTTTGGGTATAAACTGAGAAGTGGGACAGCTGTGTCCAATGGTGGTTCCATTCCAAGTTTTCTGAGGAATCTCCATGCTGCTTTCCAGAGTGGCTGCACCAATTACCATCCCACCAGCAATGTATGAGTGTGCCTTTCCTTCACATCCTCGACAACATTTATTGTTTGCTTTCTTGATAATTGCCATTCTGACTGGGGTGAGATGAAATCTTAGAATAGTTTTAATTTGCATTTCTCTAATTGCTAGAGAAGTTGAACATTTTTTCATGTTTGTTGACCATTCATGTTTCTTCTTCTGTGAAGTATCTGCTCAGTTCCTTAGCCCATTTATTGATTGGGTTATTTGCTTTTTGGTGTCACATTTTTTGAGTTCTTTGCATATCCTGGAGATTGATGCTCTAAGATGCCAGTGCCAAAAATTTTCTTCCATTCTTTAGGCTCTCTCTTCACATTCTTGATTGTTTCTTTGCTGTGAAGAAGCTTTTTAACTTGAATCCATCCCATTTGCTGATTCTTGATTTTACTTCTTGCATTTTAGGAGTCCTGTTAAGGAAGTTGCTTCCTAAGCTGACATGATCAAGTGCTGGGCCTAATTTTTCTTCTAGTAGATTCAGGGTCTCTGGTCTAATGCCTAGGTCCTTGATCCACTTTGAGTTGAATTTTGTGCAGGATGAGCTATTTTTTCCAGTTTTTCCAGCACCCTTTGTTGAAGAGGCCATCTTTTCTCCAATGTATGTTTTTGGTGCTTTTGTCTAGTGTGAGATACTACCTATGTGGATTCATTGCTGGATCTTCTGTTCTGTACCATTAGTCCACATGTCTGCTTTGGTGCCCATACCATGCTGGTTTTGTTACTGTGGCTCTGTAGTATGATTTAAGGTCTGGTATAGTGATGCCTCCTGCTTCACTTTTCTCACTGAGGATTGCTTAGGCTATTCCAGGCCTCTTATTTTTCCAAAAAGAAGAATTTCATGACTGCTTTTCCTATTTCTATGAATAACATCATTGGAATCTTAATAGGAATTGCATTAAATCTTATAGCACTTTTGGTAGTGTGACCACTTTGACAATGTTAATTCTGACAGGCAATGTCGGTCTGAAACACATCCTCCATTTCCAAACAAGAGTCACCTGAGGGTCGCTCTGACTCAGCCTGGCCTAATCCAGAGGATTCTCCACAATAAGAAAGGAAACTGTTATCTGGAGTTGAAATCCTAGAAACGCCTGGTGTAAGTGCAAAAGTACAGGAAGCAGACCTCGACAGACTTGGAGAAGCCTTTATTCCTTCACAGGTTCGGGCACCATTGGGGCCCATTTTCCAGATGGGGAAAATGGCTGTCAGTTACAGAGGGGATTTGATTTTATAGGGTACAATGCTGTAATCATCGCGAACTGTGTAGGTTCAGTTTTGACAGTCAGTGGCTGGTTGAACAGGTTAAAACTTTACATTAAGAAGGTAGTTGTAGGGGCTGGGGAGATAGCTCAGTCGGTAGAGTGCTTGCTTTGTAAGCACAAGGTCCTGGGTTCGATCCCCAGCACCCCCCCCCAAAAAAAAGAAGGTAGTTGTAAAAAGGTTGAAACTCAGTGTTGTCTGGTGAGATAAGGGTCCAGATCCCAGGGATGAGTACTCACCTTTGGTATTTGCTATGCTTCCGTTTAGGACTAATTAGCCATGGGGCACAGTCATGGGCCCAGCAATCAGCATCCACCCCTTTCCTACAGGGACCATTGTTCCTTGGCTAGTTTTCCCCCCCTCCTCCTGACCCGCATCTCTCTCCATTTTTCTTTGGAGAGCTGTCTTATACGAATATTATTTTCCATAACCCTTCATTCCAGACTCTGAAAGGGGAGAGAGAATTGGGGCGCCAAGTCTGATCTGGTTGCTTTGAGCTGAGAAGGGATGAAGCAGGGGACCCCTCCTTTCAGAGTTCTGAAACTGAGCATGGAGACCCTGGGGGTGGGGACCTTGAGGCCGTTGTAGGTGAAGTCCCCTTTGAGGGACTTCAGTGGTCCCCATTGTGTCTCCAGTGGGTCAGGAGGTGAGCAGGAGAATGGCCTCCACATGTTCCAGGAAGCTGCTGGGACTGTGCAGGTAAACCTATTAAGAAATTGTTCCCATACAGAATTAAGAATAGGCAGGGGAAAAAGTACAGTGAACTCAGGTGATTCTAATAAAGGTGACTATTAATTGATTTGCTAATACTAAGGGAATAACTTTGAAAGAATGGACATTTTTTTAAGCTGTTTTATCTCAACTCCCTAAGGTCTCCCTCCCAGTAATGGGAACAAAGCCCTTAAAGCTGTTCCAGGAAACAGCCCCAAACAGAGAGTAAAAGTAAATTGAGCCTGATAGCCAGATAGTGATCAAACAGTAGGATTACCAGAAACTATTGACCAGAATCTACACCCTGTTGTAAAACATTGTGAAACATGTTGTATGTTATCAGCAAACCCAGACCCCCTTTGAAATTTCCTGGCAGCTTTGTTCCCCATTTTTCCTTTTTTTCCCCCTTTTCCCCCTTCATGTGCGACCCCTCCCGATGTGTGGTCTCTGCCTTTATAAACCTACAAGATTTTCTGCTAGGGACTCGACTCCTGGAGTCCTGCGTGAGTCACGAGTCGGGTCCCAGCGCGCTGGAATAAACACCTCTTGCGGTTTGCATCAAGTGACGCCTCCTGCGGTTGATTGGGGTTGCCGTCGATCCATGGGACAGAGTTGGGGTTTCCTTTTTGGGGGCCTTACAACTTCAGCAGGTAATGCAGTTTGGACTCTATTGTCCTTAGTCAGGGCTGTGGGCCCTACTCAGGCTTAGGAGTACTTTCCATGACTCCATGGGTCCTGCGGAGCACAGCAAGTATGATTAGCCTTGGAATCATGGTTTTCTGGCACTTCAATCATTCCACCCTGCTTGACAAAGTATGCAAAATAAGGACAGAAATAAAATTAACTGTACGATTATAACTAGTAACCCAGCTACATGTGTAGAAAAGTATTTAAAAGGGTCCAGAGAAGAAATACCTTCAGCTAAACTGCCCCAAACTTCTTCATTATTAAGAGTAGGCTCTTGCATGGGCCATGGCCAGAACCTGAAATTGTAATTTTAACACAGCTAAAGAGGCATTATGAAAAGGATCAAGTCCCTGATCGATATGTACTCAAGTTTGCCAGGTCTCAGTAAGAATTTTTGAAGTTGTTGAAGGAAATGATTTGTGGTGCCTGCTAGTGCAATGCCACCACAGCAGCAGGGGCAGAGGCCATCGTCCCAGCCACGATGACAATGTCAGCTGTTAGCACTCAGATAAAACATGTAGCACTTTTACAGGAGCCAGGTGGCTACTGGCCTTTGGGAAACATAACAGTTTGTCCTGAACTTTATCATATACTCTGATTGGCACATTGTCGACACATACAGTTTTCAGTTTTCATATTTAACATAACAAATGTTTGTGAGGCATCATATTCTACTTGAATAGATCCAGACAATAAAATACAGGGATTTCTTATACCTGCTGTGAGCTAGGACTCCCAAGGAAGGAAATGTTAAGTTGGGTAACATTTTAAACTTATGATATTGAAAATCACTGTTCGAGATTTGAGTCAGACTTGTCTTCCTATGCCAGGGGGTCCTGGAGCTGTTTAACCTTGTCTCTCATCACTCCTGTTTTTGGTTTACATAGAAACAGCATTCTTCACTGATTGACAGATATCAGGGAGTCCAACTGAGTTTGTAAAGTCAGTACCAAATCAGTGACCCATTGGGACATCTGTAATAACCTGTGCTATTTTTACAGTGAATAGAGGTTCCTAACCCTGCTGCTCCTGTGTTAATCCTGGCGGATGTTTTTAGCCCTATGAGTAAGGGAATAATTTGCGGGGGGGAGCTCCTGCATCTGGCGTGTGCTGTTCTTGAAATGGGTAGGCTTTGGTTGTAGGGTAAAGTGTCAGTTTGAGGAGTGATTTTGGTAGGCAGGATAAATATGAGCCTCCCAAAGGAAAAAACCCTCAGAATTCAGGGGCATCAGGGCTGTGGGCCTGGCAAGGCGTAGGTCTTAAGTTCCTTAATAAAGGAACTATTGTCTTCTTTTAAATGCTCAGGTGAGGCTATAGTTTGGTTATAACTGTTTTGCTAGGTGTTCAAGACCAAGCTGGTCAAACTGACCTTGTCCCTGTCTGTTAAGAGCCAGCTGGGTTCCCACAGGGGTCACTCCTGGGGAACTTGAGAGCAACTTCTTAGCTCCTTTAGTGCCTGCCATTGGCTAGGTAGGGTCTCCTCAATGTGGTGGCTTCCTTTGGAAGCATCAGGGATTTCTCCCTTTTCCAATGACCCTCCTTGGCAGCAGGTGCACTGATTGGCTTCTCGTCCTTCGGTGGGCTCATTAATCTCCCTGATCAGGAGGTCGTGTGGCCCAGAGTTGCAAAGCTCCTAAGAGAAGTTCTCTCGTTCCCTGGGTTCAGGCTGACTCAGAGGGCAAGAGCCCAATGCTGGTTTTCTTGGCCCTTTTGTGTTAATCTTGATCTTACATTTGGTCTTAAACATCCATCAAGCCAGTCTCACCAGTCTTAAAGTAAGAGTACTGGGCTTTAACTCTAATGTCTATAACCTTACGGTCACTTCCCCTTTTATTTAACTGGAGTCTGTGTTAGTACTGGAAGTTACCATTATACTATCTGTCCTGTAGGTGATGGCTTATTATCTCAAGTTACCTAGATTGTGTTTCTTGAAGCAGCACCTCTGCAAAACATTAACAATTAACAGTCTTACAAAATGAAATTACCAAGAGTAAAAATATAGTGGGCTTGCATGACAGCTATCTTGGATCTTGACTGAGTTATACATTGTATCCCCTTATATGAGATGGCAACAAAAATAAATCTTTTGAATAGGACTTTAAATGAGCTGGAGTCTGGCCTCCTTTTTTTAGAATGACTTCTGACAAGCAGCAGGGCGGGAGGCAGAGCCTTACCTCAGGCAAAGCCTGGCTCTTCACTGGTCGGGACAGTGTCCTAGTCCTGATGCTGATCTTTGCCTCTTTCTTAAATGTCTGGTTCCTCATGAGGATGACACCACACAGCTCCCTCCCTGGCAGCCCACAGCAGCGGCCTACGGGATGCCCCGAAGTTCCCCACCCCTCATTCCTCTAGCAGGAGCGAGCAGACACGGCACCCAGAGGCCTCCCCACGGGCTGTGAGCAGACGACCTCGCAGTCTCCCCTGGGCCCCTCCACAGGTTGGTCCTCACCTGCTGCTCCTGCTGGGCCGCCCCCGCTTCCCTCGGAGCCTGTGAGCATGGCTTCCCAGCGTTGGGCCCACAGACGAGGTTGCAGGCCAGGCCCCTGGCAGGACTGTGGTGTGCCCCCGGCATCAGTGGGCTCCCTTGGGAGCAGTTGTTTCTGCACCTCCAGCTCCAGGAGGCAGAGCCCATTGTCCTCACCCGCACAGCAATGGCAGTAGGAGAAAGGGATGTTCTGGCGGTAGGTCCTGGAGGCCTCAGATAAGAATCTGGGCCACTCCGACCTCAGGTCACGAAGCAGAAGGAATGGCTGGAATGGGTGAAAGTCCTGCTGGACCTCAGCACCCTGAGGCATGCTCCAGGGAAGGCCTGCCTGCCTGCCTGGTGGTGCCACTCCCAGCAGGGGCATTTTATAAAGACCCTTCATTACTCTACAGTGGTGCCATCAGACACGTGGTCCACTTACAGACCTCCAGGCTGGACGCGCCACTTGCCTGCAAGAGTGGCGAGGGCCGGCCTTCCGCCCCGTGCTTGCAGGCCTTGCTGGGTGAGAGAGCGTAACGGGTTCCCCTTGATGCATTGGCCTGCTATCCCTTGTCGCTTTGAGACGTACGTGGTTTCTCTCTTTTTCCCGACCTTTTCCTTCCCTGACCTTCTCCCTGATCCTATCTCTCCCTGATCTTCTCCTGCCCTGAATCCTTCCTCCCTAATCTCATTGTTTCTGAGTCGCCTCTTTAAAAGCCCCTGCTCCTGCTCCCTCGGGACAGGAGTCCTCCGATGTTCTCTCCTTTGCTAGGAAACAATAAACCATTCCTTTTCCTTTTTCTCAAAACATGTCCCTTGTTACTGGAATTGGCATCAGGACAGGGACCAAGCCTTTTGAAGAAGCTCACAGCCATCCTCACGCTTTGTCTTGCCGCACACAACTGAATGCTATTATTTTCCAGAGTGCCAGAACCTCGGGGGTATAGTGGCACAAGCCTGTAATCCTCGGCCAGCTTGGAGGCTAAGCAAGTTTAAGGCCAGTCAGCAATTTAGCCAAGGAACTGGGAGGTGGAGCTCAGTGGTTCAGCACCCCTGGAGTACAATCCCTAGGCTACCAAAAAAAAAAAAAAAAAAAAGGTGGCAAACCATCTTTTCAGAATGTGTGAAACCCCACAAATGGTCGCCTTGTGTGCGTTGGGTCTACTTCCAGCACTCGACGGGACACTGCCAGGCCTTCATGACCCGCTCGCAGCGCCTCCATCTGAGGCACGCCGCCGGTACCTGCTACACCAGCACACCTCATCCACAGGAAGGCCCCTCTCCTGGGGTAGCCCAATCGAGAACCTGCCCCATGTTCCTGGCCCTCCTGGTCTGCACGCGGACACTTGATGAAACACTGGCCATGCCAGGCAGCATGCAGAGTCGGGTACGGAGGCAGCGGCCTCTAGCTCAGGGCCGGTGGGCCATGGCAGCCGGACTTGCGCCTTGTGAGGCCTCATTAGGGATTTTTATTTCCCCTGCCACCATGAGAAAAGCCCCGCATAGTCTGCTGTTGGATGTTGTTTTTGTTCTTGGCCTGTCTTTCCTTTTGGCTCTGGAGAATGTCATGTATTTGCGTTAGAGCAAGACAGTGGGCTTCGGTGCCCTCCCCACCCCAGCACTTTTGAAGGGTTCCTGCAAGGACCCCACAATGAGCAAAGCGAGGACACTATGAAAGATGGAGGGGTGGAAGGGTGCTTGGAGGCACTTACCCAGGCCAGGGCCCTGAGAATGGGTGTCCTGTTGGGGGCTTCCTCAGGGTAGGGCCAAGGATGACCTTCACCTGGGCTGCCTCTCTTGTGGGCCAGTGCCTCTGCCCCCCCCCCCCCCCCCCCACCCCCCCACCCCCCCCGCTGATCAGAGCCAGTGTGCAGGTGGGCAGGCGCAGGGAAAGTCGCAGGTGGGAAGGAGCCACCCTCGGGGCCTCCTGAGGCCTGGTCTGCAGGATGGAGACCCTGCCCTCTGCGGCCCTGGTCCTGAGATCGCTGGGAATTTGCAGACCTGGCACCCAGGTTAACCAGCTGAGGATTTGAGAGCTCCAGTTATGAGCGGAGCTGACAGGTGTCTCCTCCATGTTCTCAGCCAGGAGTTCCAGCCCTACTTGGCCATCTGGAGCCTATTGAGTTCAAGAAATAACTGAGTTTCCTTGAGCCCAGTGAGCTTATATTATCCACCAGATTCTTCATTTGCTGTTCACAAAGACCCAAACCAGAACCCGATGGTCCCACATGGAGGTCTTGTGCAGGACTAATAACCGTCATAGATTACTGATGGTACCTGGGTCATGGACAGCTGAGCATGAAGCCAAGCAGGGGCCCCTCGATCAGCCCGGAGTGGTCTCCTGCAGACGAGAGCGGCTGACGCAGGCCCCCACAGCCTGGACTGTGTCTTCTGAGCCTTTGCAGTGCCTGGCCAGGCAGACTTCACTCCAGAGGGAGGGCTGTGGCTCAGGTCTGGAACGTCCCAGAGGCCCACGTGTCGAAGGCTGTCCCCGCTGCGGCAGCGTGCAGAGGGGCCTCTTGGGGAGTGGGGTCATGAGGGCACTGACCTCGTCAGTGGAGTGATCCAGGGATGAATCATAGTTTGATGGCATTAGGGGAGGACTTGGAAACTGTATGTGGAAGGGCCCAGTTAAGTCACTGGCGGTTGAGGACCTGGAAGGCATCTCTCGTCTGCCCTTCCCCCTCCCTCCCCCCCCTCCAGCCCCACCCCCTTCCGCTTGCAGTGAGCTGAGCTGCTTTCCTTCTGACCTTTCCACCGTGATGTTCTGCCTCGCCTCAAAGCAATGAACCAGCCAACCCTGAGCTGAAAACCATGACCCAAATTAGATCTTTCCTTTTCTAAGTTGCTTTTCATCAGGCATTTTTTCACAGTGAAGAAAAGCTTGTCAAACTCAGGGGCCTACTGCAGCAGAGTGAGATGGCACTCAGGGCCAAACCCACAGGGCCAGCAAGGACTTAGAGCCAAGCAGCAGGCACAGTGGCCCGTGGGAGACTTGTTCTCCAGAACATCAAGGACAGGACTGTGACCGAGCTGACAACAGATCCTTGCTGAAGGCAGGCTGGGGTGATGGGCCATCCAGGGTGAGGAGGGGGATCTGTCATCAGCAACGGGGAGAGTCAAATTCCAGGAGACAAACTCCTTAAGCTGACTGTGCAGGGCTCTTGCTAAAACTGGATTATGGGGTCAAGGACAGAGCCCAGGTCAAGGTCAAGTCAAGAACCCACAAGAGGCGGACTCAGGTGTGTCCAGGACAGTCCCCAAATCCATGCGCTGAAGCCCTAGCCTGCAGTGCCTCAGAATGTGACTAGTTGGAGACAGGGTCTTCCAGGTGAGGTTGCGAGGGTGGGCCCTAATCCCACCTGAGGCCTTTTAAGAAGGGATGACCCCGGGAGGGCATAGGGGGACAAGGTCATCCACAAGCCAAGGAAGAGAGGCCACCTCCCCATCTTGATCCCCGAGGCCGGCCTCCAGGACTGAGAGATGGGCATCTGGGACTTGAGGCCCCAGGAAAGTCAGACAGCGCCACGGGTTCTGTGGGCGGCTCTGAGGCGGGGAGCAGCTTGCAGGTTCCAGTGGGTCTATCGTATCTTGCACCTGCTGCTCACTCTGTTGGCAGACACTGGACGCTGTCATGGTCAGACACCTTCTGAGCAGTGGAGGGCACCAGATGAAGGAGACGACCTCCCCCACAACAGGCGGGCAGGAGCAGCAATACGGCACCCAGAAGCTTCCTCAGAGGACAAGCCAGGGCTGTGGAGCTCCAAGGTCCTGCCTGAGGCGGGCAGGCTTGGGTCGGGCTTTTTCTTTCTCTTTCTCTTTTGCTTTTTTCCAGGGCTGGGGGTGAACCCAGGGCCTTGCCAACGTTAGGCATGTGTTGTACTGCTGAGCTACACCTCAGGATCAGTGATTTTTCGTTCCTTTTTGAAATGCTAAATGGAGGACAATGGTGAAAGGAGGCACACTTGCCACCAGGAGTAGGGACTTCCAAGACGCAGCCAAGTCCCGAGGGGCCCTACCCCAACCTCCTTGGCCCCCCGCTGTCATCCCCAGGTCAAGGGGGAGTCAACCTGCACCTCCCTCCACACACCCCAGAACTGGAGTCTCGTGGTTTCTGACCTAACCGAACTGCGCTGGCAGGGAGCCCCAGCCTGCCCACCAGCCGAGCCCACGTGTGGTTAGAGTCAGGGAGGTCAGGGACTGGGTTCAAGCCGCTAGAGCAGCCGGCCGAGTGGAGGAAACAGCACAGGTGGGACTGAAGCCAGCGGCCCCAGAAAGGGAGCCCTGGGCCCTGGGGAGGCCGCAGCCCCTGTCTGCAGAGGGACTCGGGGAAGCCAGGTCTCCAGTGTCCCCGGACCCACTGTGAGACCAGCAGAGCCAGCGCCGCCCCGTGCTGAGAGGACGCCAGGCACTCCTGGGACAGGGCTATGAGGATTTCCTGGCCAGGGCGTGTTGGAGGAGGAAGGCAGGGGGGCTGTGGGCGCTCGTGGACGGGACTTCCTTGGTGCAGAATGGCCTGGGCAGCTCCCTGACCTGCCCCATGGTCCCTCCATCTCGCCCCCAATGCACGTGAAGAGTGGTGGCCTCTGGGAGTGGTGGCCTGAGGGGCCAAGGACTGTGTGTCCTTGCTGTCACCTCCAGCTGTGGCTCCCTGCTGAGCCCTTCCAAGGCAGGCAGGAGGAGACCAGCACGTGGCCCAAGCCTGGCGAGACTGCCGGCCTTTGACCCCCACCTGGGCACTGACACAGGTCTGCAGGTGGGGCTACCAGGGCTCCGTCATCTCCTCCGCCTAGGGATGTGGCCCGGAACTGGGCAAGGGCCCCTCCCAAGCCACACTCCAGTAGGGGACAGTCAGAACTAGACAGAAGTCAAGGCAGTGCTGTGGCAGCTACTGTGATAAACTAAGGCGCAGCCCTGTCCCATTGTCCCTCTCCCCACCGTGGCTGGCTGTACCCAGTCCCATGATCTCGAGTCCATCCTGCAGACAGGCCATACGGCTCCAGCAGGACAGGCCTGGCCTTGCTGTGCCCTCGGCCCAGCCCGCCACCGGCTCCTCTCCCCTCCAGGGCTCTCCAGCCCAGATTGCAGGGCACTCTGCCCCGCTGGCCCCTGCCTGGTCTGTGCGTCCCAGCAATCGACCTGTCTGAGGTCACTGCCTTGCTCGTGCGATCCGTCCCTCCACTGGAAGCCCCCGGGGAGCCCTAAGGCTGGGAACGCTGGGCACCCAGAAGATATGTCCCCAGCTTCTGGAGGAGGGAGCCAGGCTGGGCTGGTCTGAGGGACCTGGAGCCCCTCTCAGCACCAGGGGGCAGGCAGCAGAGAGAACCGCCACGCAGCCGCCGTGCCTAGTCTGAGCTTGGCCTCTGGAGTTTGTGAGAGAGGAAGGGGCACCGGAAGGGTCCTGGGGGTAGAGGAGGAACCAGGCCCCACAGGGTCTCGGGGGCTGCACAGGACTGGGACGTTGCTGCAGGGGCACAGGAGTGGCTCCCTGCCCTGCGAGCTTCCCTGGGGCTTCCAGGCAGCGGCCTGCACCTCAGGCAGCAGGAGCACACCCGCGGAGGCCAGCAGGAAGCCCCACAGGCCCCACAGAAGTGGTTTTAATGTCAGGACACATGATGGTCTTGTGTCCCCCAAAGACCAGCATCGCCAGCACTTGGAACTCTCCAGTTCTTCCTGGCCCTGGCCCGACCTGCCCATGTCCCCCTCTGTCCTCTAGGAGCCCCGCCGTGTGAGTGCGTGCTCAGCATCATCCACCATGTGGGCACAGGGTCCTGGGCCATCTGGATCAGGAGGAGAACGGGGGTGCCTCGGCCAGCGGGCGGGACATGCTCTGTATGGCCCACTGCAGGATGCCGTCAAAAGAATTCTACGAGAAACAGGGCCCTGTTAGGACCTCAGGGAGGCCACACCCACCCCGCCACAGATCGGGATCCTCTGACCCTCTAGTAGGAGGCAGGGCCAGCCAGGAGGAGACCCCTGACCAGTCTCCTCACTGAGCACAGGCAGGGCCTCCAAGGCTGTTGTGCCTCTCGGGTGGCTTTTTCCCAGCTAGTGAGGCCAGGCCAGCCTTCCTTATTCTGCTCAGGGGTCTGAGGCTCCACAGGACTGGGGAGTCTGGGGAGGCCCCTGGGTCCTCCAAACATCTGCCCCACCTCAGAGCTGTACCACCCTCATCCACGCCTGAGTTGCTTGTCCCTCGCTGGACCTGGAGTCTCTGGACACCTGCAGAGTGGGGACCTGCCTGCGCAGGACCCACCACACAGGGCAGGGCTATGGTTGGGTGAAAACCTGAGGGACCAGGGTGGACACTGAGGAGGACACACTGGCCACTTGGGGAGTGGGAGTAGCTGGTGGAGTTTGCCGTCCTGTAAAACAACGGGGCCCTGAAAACCAGGGAACCTACTGTTCCTCCTAGGAAGCAGTGGACAGAGGGGAGGGGCATGCGAGTCGCCCCGAGGGACGGGGTGCTGGGTCCAGCCCCACCCCAGTGCGCCTGGGGAACGGGTGGGCTTGAGCACCATGAGCTGGTGCTGGGAGCCGTGGGCCGTGGGCCTCCGGGCACTGGCTCTGAGGACCCAGGGGGACTGCTAGAAGCAGGAGGGGCTCTTCGCAGGGCCAACAGGACAGGGCTGGCCCTCCTCCTGGAGGGCCAGCCCTGATGTCCACTCTGAGGAGCCCTGGGGCCTGCAGTGCTCCCAGTGCCCACGTGGGGGCTTGAGTCCTGGCTGATGTGGGGGCAGTGGAGGAGAAGCAGACGCTACAGGCCGGGCGACCATTACCTCACTCAGGAGAGACTCCAGGTCATCCCTGTGCAGAACGGGCTCGTGACCAGCAGAGTCATCTGCCACCTGGAACCCGAGAGAGGGAGGGCTCAACCCAACCCTGCAGCCTTCCCCAGAGAGGTGACGGACCTGGGGCCATGGGGTGCTTCCCAGGTGGGGCAGGTCTAACGCTGAACCCTTGAGGCAGCAGCAGGGGGCAGGTGGGCAGAAGTGAGCTCAGGGCTGCCTGCCCCCAAGTGTTCCTCAGGCCTGGGACGTAGGGAACTAGCCAGGAGGACCACGCTGTGGCTGGAGACCCAAGGCCAGCCAGTCTCTGCCCTACAAGCATGCCAGGGCCCATGTGGGGACAGGGCCCCAGCCATACCCAGGCCCAGGGTGAGGCAGGAGAGAGGCTCTATGATGCTGAATCATATGAAATTGCTGGGTTTGCAGCTCAAAGTTGCTGAATCTCAGCTCTTCCACACAGTCTGGTCTGGTAAATACAGGCCCAGAGAGGTGGGGCTGGCACTGGGTGGCGGAGCTGGAGGAATCCTGGGGGACTGCATGGGGGCCACTGATGCTGCATTTCCCCTGGCGGCAGGGAACCTAAGAAGCAAGGGACTCTGAGCAGGCTCTGTGGGCCCTGAACACCCCAGCGCTAACCGGTGGGGACGGGGGCGACGTGTAAAACAAGCAGGGGCGGCGGCAGGCCACTGGTTCCACCGAGCCCCCGGGGGTGGGGGGCCGTCCTGCTCTGATGCTTGTCCCGGGTGCCTGGCCAGAGGCAGAAGCACTGCAGCCTCCTGAGCAGGACACACGGTGCATCTGGCATCTCATCTGACAAGCGAGGCATGGAGACGGGCAGAAAGAGCTGCAGGCTGGGCCATTGGTTACCGAGCGCCCTTGCTGCAAAAGGCGCCACGTCCTGATTCCGTGGAGGACTGGGGTCCCACGGGGTCCGCAGCATGTGTCAGCCCCAGTCCGCGGCCTCCTCCCTCTCTCCCTTCACCCTCGGCCTGGGCAGCCCCAGGGCCCAGGGTCTCTCAGGCCCGTGGGAGACTTCAAAGTTGCTCTTAGGCATTTCCTTTTTAAGTAGATTTAAATTATCAAAAAAGTCGGTTTATAGAAAACTGTTTTATAAAAAAACTAACACAGGACCAGTGGGTATGGCGTCTCCGCCCCAAACCCGGGGTCCCACCTCCACACCCGCTACAGCACTGACCTTGGCCAGCCGGGGGCCGGGAGGGCGGGGCTGGGGGCGGGCGCTCCCTCCCCGGGAGCGGGGCCCGGGTCTCCGGAGCAGGATTTGCAGCGCAGGCGGGTCCTGGCGAAGGAGCGCAGAAGCTTGGGCCGGGTCGGGCGCCCTTTGCTGTGGGGTCGCCGGCCCTCCCTCCCCAGCCCTGGCGGCCCGGCCGGCCGCCTCACTCACCCCGGCCCGGCGGCTGCTGCCGGGAAATGGCAGCGCCAGTGGAAAGCGGCGGCGCAGTGCGCGCACCGCAGCGCGTCAGTCCCGTCCCCACACACTCCGCACCGCGCTCCGGGCGCGGGACCCTGCACCAGAGCGACAGTGCCGGGTGACGGGGAGCGAGGGCATTGACCGAACCCAGACTCTCCGCACCCTGCCTCGGGACCACCCGGGGGTTAGGACGGCAGGTCAGTCCCCGGGAAGCCGGGGCGCCCGTGGGAAACGCAAGCTGCGCGTGGCGGCTGGAGGGCACTGGGGTTCCGTGCTCCTAAGTCCCGGAGCGCAGGGGACAATCCCAGCTCCTTCGGGCTGCAGCCTGCAGAAATCAGCCCTCTGCGCTGCTCTAGGGCCCCCTGCGCTGCCTCACGGGGCGAGAGGGGCTGGGGCGGGCGGGGCCTCTGAAGTTGCCGAGTTTTCGGGCCAGTCGGACCTCCCGAGGGCGGGCGCTGGTGGTGCCCGGGTGCCCGGGTTGGGGTGGGTGTTTGGAAGCAGAGAGTGTGTCGCCCCAGCTGAGAGCCATCCTGGAGGCCCCCCACCCAGCTCCGCGTCCCTCTTCCCACAGCTCACAGAGCCTGTGTATCCTAGCAGCCTCCCATCCCCCTGCCCTTGGCCAGTCTTGGCCAGTCTGCTTCCTCCTGGCAGAGGACTCCCCAAGCCCTGACCCCTTCCGATTCCTACTCCAGTTCTCACAGGTATGGTGGAGGATGTGTCTTCACTATTGGCACAATCCCCTCTCCCATTTCTGGTCCATCAACTGCCCTGCAGGTCTGGAGCCCCCTGAAGACTGTGGCCTGACCCCCAGGGCCGCCCCCCTCACTCACCTGCTGCCCCCTCTGGGTTGGCACTCATCAGGGAGGGGCACAGAGCAGAGGGGTCCAGCACTGGCAGGGTGACTGTGGGAGGTGGGGCAAGCAGGTGTGCATAGGTGAGAGCAGTGTCCACAGCAGGGGGTGCCTCCCTGGGCAGGCCTCTCACCTCCTCTCCTGCTGGCCTCAGTCCCAGGGGGACCTGGAATCCAAGAGTCAGCACTCCAAGGGACTGCAAAACACTACTGGTCACCACCTGGGAGTCAGTGACCAGAAGGACCTTGAAACTTGGGGCTGGGGAAGGGACCCTATACTGAGCTCTGGGAGTAGAGGCCTGATGCAATCCAGGCTCTGTGACCCTTGGCAAGGTCTTTGGCCCTTCCCCATCTGGAACATGGTGCCCTGCAGCCATAGGGCCCCAGAGCAAACACCGGGCAAGCAACAGGGTGTAGTCATAGCCCTCGGGCTTTGCTGCAGCAGAAGCTCCACACACCTTTGGGGTGTTATCAGTGGTCACAGTGCAGCCCCAAGGGTGCTGGGGCAGAGCTGAGGACCCCGTCAGAGCAGGGCAAGGGTAGATTCCCAGGCCCTGCAGGAGATTCATGCACAGTACTGACTGTAGAGTCGGACTGATCAGGCAGGGGAAGGGTACAGTTCTACCTGGGGCAGGCCCAACCCAAGGAGTGACCAGGCTTAGGACTCCAGAGGGGCAGGAGATAGGAAGGGGCCACCCAGCCTCAGGGGGGCCTGGGCATACCGTGGGCTCCGCAGGTGGCTCTGGAGGCTGGTGCTCCTCGTCCCGGAGCAGGCCCTGCTGGACTCTCCCCTGGAGGCAGCATGAGCACCTCCAGGTGCCACTGCTCATGTGGCCACCAGTCAGAAGCATGCAGGACAAAGCAGAAACCACGGATGGACTCCCAGACCCACAGGCAAGGAGGCCTGGGCACTCCTCATGCCACTATGTCCTTTTATAGGTCGGGAAGTGGCCCAGGCCACAAGTGCCCCTGGCAGGAGCATGCTGGAGGGGGATACTGACCCCTGGTGGGGCGGCCCTGGCCAGTGTGGTCAGTGTCCCCTACAAGTGCTGCACTTTCCAGTGCCCAGTATCCTACAGCAGTCTGTGTCTGCCTGTCACAGGGTCCCCTGCTGGCGGGCTCTCCCTCAGTGGGACCACCCCATTTCCACGGGGAATGGTGCCCAGGAACGGTAGGTGGGTGGGGCAGAGGGAGGGGAAAGAACGCCAGCACACGGGGCAGAGGGAGGGCCTGGCGGAACCCCTTCCTTTCAGGGATGGGAGCTCAGAGACCGAGGCTCAGAGAGACGAGGTCAAGTGCTGGGCAGAGCCTGGGGCAGACCCTGGGTCTCTGGATCCATCGGCCACCCACCCCTCCCCACATACCCCAGGCCATGGACTGAGAAGGCTTCCCACCAAGGACAGGGTCTCATGCCGTGACCAATGATACCCAACAGCCCTGGGGGGCTGCCACTCTGTGGCCCCCTTGTTCCCCAGTCCACCTGGGAGCAGGGCTTTGTGGTGCTTAGGAAAGGGGTGGATGCCCCTGAGAGTCTGGGCTGGGCTGGGGGCCTGAGGCCAGCTGGGACAGCAGGGCCACTGTTGCCTTGGGCCTCCGTGCTTGGGGCATTGCCACCCTCAGGGGTCCTGTTGACCTGGGCGAACTGTGTGGCTGGGAGGGAGGCAGGTGACATGGTGAGAATCCAGGCCCCGCCCACAGCCCGTGCCCTGGACCAAAGCCCCACCCAGGAGGGCCTGAGTCCCCCTCTGTGGTCCAGAGCCTTCTGGGGTGTCTTCTCATGCAGGGCCGTGGATGGTGGCATCTGTGGATGGAGGTGGCCTTGGCAGCGGTGGCCTCAGCCGGCAGGCTCACCTGGGTATCTCCCGCAGTGGTGGGGACAGGCAGGCCAGGTGGAAGGCCCGGGGGCAGCCGTCGCAGCAGATGAGCTCCCCACCGTCCCGGCACAGGGCACACCTCGTCTTCGTTCTTCTGGCGCAGGCAAGAGTGAGCCATGCAGACCCCGGGCGGGGGCACCTTCCCAAGAGCCCCTCTCCTGGGCAGCTCACCTGTAGTCCCTCTCGGGCACCTGCGCTCCCAAGTCCCTCCCAGCCCCCTTGCTGGCCCGCAGCCCGTCCACCTCTAAGGCTGTATCCCTGATTGACCTTCCAGGGCCATCCTTCTTGAAGAAGCCCTTTCACTCCTGGGCCCCTGGGTTCCTGGTGGCCCCTGGACTGCACCCCACCCTCAGGCAACCCCTCCTCACCAGGCAACACGGGCCCCAGGAAGCCTCCTATCAGCCTCAGGCACCTGCTGCTCCCTCCCCTGGGCCTCCACCCACCCTGTGCCTCTGCCTGGGCAGTGTGCATCCTGCACGTAGGGGTCCAGACAGCACGTCCTCCAGAACCCCAGGCCGGGCTGGCCCTGCAGTGACCGTCACACGCATGGCCATATTTCCTAGGTGTGGGACAGCCAGGGCACTGCTACAGGGGCAGGGCAGGACTGCCCACCCTGCGTGCCCAAGGCCAGCACAGTGCCTGCAACCAAGTGCTGGGATTTGTGACCGAGGATGGCAGTCACCAGTCACATCCATCCACCTCCCCAAGAGACAGTGCTGGGAGCCAAGGACAGCTGGACTTCCCTGGGGATCCTCCAACTCTGGCTGGTAGCAGGCCCGCCCACCACCCAGCTCACACGACCTGGACCAACACTGATTTTAAAAACTTAAGAGCACCTCACTTTTCAGACTCATCTGAAACTTGTGTGTTATCAGAAAAACACGGCCAGGAAGGAGGGGCACAGGAAGGAGAAGCTCGCCTGGGCAGGAGCTCTGGCCCCTGTACTTCAGGCACCCAAGTGCCTGGGACGCAGCGGCCTCAGAAGGACCTGCCCGGGGGGCATGGGTGAGGCAGGTCTTCTCGCAGGGCCTAGGGCATTACCTGTTGGACTTGGGGCTCACCCGGGATGGCTGGAAGGACGGGGACCCTGTCCTGCTGCCTCATCCTCGGCTCACCTCCACCCTGCAAGGGAGAAGAGGGCCACCGTGGAGGGACCTGGGCAGTGAGGGAACTGTGGCTACTGGCACCAGGTGCCTCTCGGCCACAGTCCCCAGCTGCCTAGCAGAGCCCCAGGCCCAAGGGCAGCACTGTTGCCAGGTGCGAAGGGGGACAGATTCCCACCCCAACCTCCCCAGGGCCCAGCCTCCCACAGACAGGTCAGGGCATTGCTTACCAGGGCAGCGCCCTGGGCGCCCTTGGCTCGGACCAGAGGCTTCGGGCCACCACCACTTCGAGCCTTGTTCTTCCCACCACCAACAGGGTCTTCAAACTTGCTGGGAGTGTAAAACTCCCCCCAACCTGGATGCACTTCTTGGAGCCCCCTGGGAGGAGATGCCAGCTGTCCTGGGCTCAGCCTCCCACAGCCCCAGCCAGTCACTGGGGTCAGGGTATGGGGAAGAGAGGCTGCGTGAGCTGAGACTTGCTGTCCCTCCACCACCCCATCCCTGTCCCAGCCAAGTCAGGCCTGAGTGCTGGGCACGGGAGGATTCTCTGCTGGGCACTGTGCTAAACTGGACAGGCCCCCCCAAATTCACATGCGCCCAGAACCTCAGAATAGAACCCCATTTGGAAATAGGGTCTTTGTAGACGCAATTGATTAAGATGAGGTCACACTAGACCCTAAATCCAATAACTGGTGTCCTTATAAAAAGAGACACAGGGAGAGGACACCACAGCCCAAGCCAAGGGGTACAGCAGCCCCAGACAGGGGGGCGCAGGAGGGACCTTCCCAGAGCCTGCACAGGGCATGGCCTGTCCACACCTTGCTCTGGGGATCTGTTTAGGCCGCCGGCCTGGCCGGTTGTTGTACACCCCTAGCTTACCCATACAGGGTCCTTGGGATCAGCCCTGATGGGGAGACCAGGGCCAGCATCTGCTCCCAGGCCCACTGTCACCATCCTTGGTGTCCCCAGCCAGTGTCCACCACAGAGAAACATTGTGGCAGGGACTGTGGAGTGAATGACATGATGGCTCTGCCACCAGTAGGCCCTGCTATGACCTGGCCAGATGACACAGGTGGCTCCCTACAGCCAGCAACTGGCCGCCTGGTAGGTAGGTCATTTGCTAACTCCCTGGGGCTCAGGATTGGGGCCGGCCAGGGTGTGAGGGGACTGGACACGAGTCTGCAGGCCATCCCCATGGAGAGTGGGTGCCCGAGAGTGCAGGTCAAACTAACTTTCTAAGGGCCCATCTGTGGAGAGGAGGTGAGCTGGGGTGATGGGCATCCTGTGCTGGCCAGGTAGAAGACCCTCCCGCACAGGGGTCTTCAGAGTCCTGTCCCCCAAAGCCCGCAGAGCCAGTGTAGGAAGCCAGCTGCCTCTGCTGAAGCCCAGTCTGCTCTGGAACCTCCAGGGAGCAGAGGGGAGGGACCTCATTTAGTCCTGGGGCCTGGGACCCTCAGTTACCCCCTCCCACCCCATGTATCTACCTGACCCAAACACCTGCTGGATGAGGATTCCCTCCATGGCCCCATGGGCCCCCGGGATGTCCCCAGAGGACACAGCCACAGTTCTCTGGACCGCAGCAGACATGGTCTGAATTCCTGGGGAAGGGACCACCCAAATGGGGGTTGTCAACTGGGAAGACAGTTCCGGAACCCCACTCCAGTCTGGGCAGCACTGAACACAGGGGGTCTGTGGGCAAGTGCCCTGGGCCAGGGGAGAGGCAGAGAGTCCAGGCTGTGCCCAGTGAGGAGCAAGGATGGTCTTCTCACATGTGCGCCTTGAGAATGGGAGCTCTGCAGGGCGGAGGTGGGGCTGGAGGAGGGTCCCAGCGCAGGGCAGGATGCAGTCCCTGTAAGGGCGCCGCAACCCCAGGCCACCCTCTCCCTGTGTCTGGCACAGCTTGACCTTGAGTGAGAAGTCAGGCCCGCCGGGCCACTCCCCCCAGCCCTCTGAGGGCATGTCCCTCCACCTGACCGCCTGCCCCTAGATGCCATGTCTCTGGCTCCCCTCCCCCCTGGCTCCCCTCCCCCTTGGCTCCCCTCCCTGCTCCCATCCCCCTGGCTCCCTCCCCCCTGGTTCCCCTCCCCCGGCTCCTTCCCCCCTGCTCCCCTCCTCTCTGGCTCCCTCCCCCTGGCTCTCCTCCCCCTGACTCTCCTCCCCTCTGGCTCCCTCTCCCCTGGCTCCCCTCCCCCCTGGCTCCCCTCCTCTCTGGCTCCCCTCCCCCTGGCTCCCCTCCCCCCTGGCTCCCTCTCCCCTGGCTCCCCTCCCCCTTGGCTCCCCTGCTCCCCTCCCCCTGGCTTCCTCCCCCCGGCTCCTCTCCTCTCTGGCTCCCTCCCCCTGGCTCCCCTCCCCCTGACTCTCCTCCCCTCTGGCTCCCTCCCCTCTGGCTCCTCTCCCCCCTGCCCCCCTCCCCCTGGTTCCCTCCCCGCTGGCCACCTCCCCCCCCCCCCCGCCCCCTCGCCCTCTTTGCTCACCATTCCCCAGGGGAAGGCGCTGTGACTCGGAGGTGCCCTCTGGCTTCTTTGGCTTGGCTTTCAGATGGGAGCCTGGAAGGGAGAGCTGGAGGCAGCTGGGCCTCTGTGGGGCGGGGACAATGCTGGTGGCCGGGTGGGAAGGCACCATGTGGGGTCAGGTGCTGGCCCTGACTCCCTGTGGGCTCCTTCATGGTCCTGGGCTCTGGTTTCCTCACCAGTAAAAAGGAAAATGAGAACTGCCTGCCCCTTTAGCGCTTAAGGACTCAGTGTTGGGGCTGGCACAGCTGACAGACCCGTCCAGGCTGTCCCTCTGAGTAACCAAAGTGGCCTCTGCAGCCTAGGCAGGCTGCTTCTGTGCCCAGGTGGGTGGACAGATGCTCTGGAGCCTGTAGGGAGGGGTGTGGGACTCCCAAGGGAGACTGTGACCATGGACGGCTCCTCCCACTGGGTACCTGGGCTGGAGGTGCCCCGTGGGGTCAGGGCTGCTGGTGGGGCGGCTCGAGGCTCCTCTGGGGCCTTCCTCTTGGTGGGGGGTCTGGGTGGCAGCACTGAGACCTTGGGGCTGGTAGGGGGCTTCCTGCCCTTCCGGGGCTGGCTGAGGTCCACATCTGCAGCTCATGGGCAGGAGCAAGGTCCTAGAGCCTTTCCTTGGAGTGGGGGTACAGGACTGGACACCCTCAGAGCAAGGTGAACAAGGACTCTGCCCTTTGCCTCTTAGAATCCAGGAGTCCTCGGAGGTTACCTAGGGCCTCCCCAACACCCCTACACACACCCTCCACCTCACGCCCACTGCCCCAGTCCCCCAGCAAGGCTGAACCCAACCAGGAGCCCAGCCCGGAGCGGGGCCCACCTTTGGGGAAGCTGTCCAGGATGGGCCGCAGCCGACCATACCGCTCCAGGTTGTAATCCTTGAAGAGAACCCTCCAGAAGTCCAGGATGGCGGCCGCGTCTTGGGTCAGGAGCCAGGACAGGAGGGCGTGGAAGGCCTGGGGGCAGCCCTCCTTCTCCTTCAGACGCAGGGTCTCCTGCAGCAACAACCAGGTGGGCCGGCTGAGTGGCACGCACTGCTGCTTCTCCCATCAGGATGGAGGCAGCTGGAGGGCCTACAGGAAGTCTGGCCGCCCGGCCCCTCCCCGGCTCCTGGGGACTGTGGCTACAGGAGTGTGGACAGTGAGGGGCAGGGCCCCTGCACCTGGTCCTGGGAGCATCCCCTGGCTCCTGGGTGAGGCCGCAGGAGGGCCAGTGGCTGGGTCCCCCTCTGGCTTATGGCTGGGACACGGGGAGAGCATAGGGGTGCTGGTGGTCAGGAGGCGCTGGGAGGGGGCCGCTGGATACCCGTTCAGGTCCACACCCTGGCTTGTGGGCAGAGGATAAGGGGAGGCTGGGAGGCACTAGTCCTGGGGCTGTCCCTGGTGTGTGGGTGAGCGTGGGCGGGACCTGGGTGCCAAGGGCCCACCTGGAACTTGTCCTCAGGGACCACGTCATGGTCTGCCAGCGCGTGCAGCAGCGGGAAGGCGCTGTCCACGGCCATGGCGATCTCCGTGCGGTGCAGCCTCAGGAGGCGGCGCAGCACTGAGTCCCCGCCAGCCCGAGTCTCGGTGGCCATGGGGCTGGGTCGGGATCCCAGGGCTGGGTGGTGGGCGCACCCTGCAGGCCCTCCACTGCTCTGCCGCTTGCTCCCTCTCCCCACACAGGGTGCCTCGTCCTTGGAGTCCCTCTGAGCTCCTGGGCTGTCAGAGCGGTCTGCCTGCCCCGCCCATGCTCCCGGGCCCAGAACCCCTGTGCGCCAGGCACCAGGCGCCAGGCAGCTGGGAGAATGACTCTTGCCCGCTCTGGAGAGCCCTGCGTAGGCCAGGGCCTGCTGTTATACTGGCTCACCCAGGAAAGGGCAAGGGCTGCTGGCCCAGGAGCCAATCAGGGCAGGGCTTTTGCAGGCGAGGACTCGCAAAGTGCCCTGTGATCAAGAGAAGGTGCCTGGGCAGCCAGCCGGCTCCCCGCCTCTGGGACCCACCTCTGGTGGCTCTGGGCCCACTGACCCACAGAAGGGGGTTCAGGGGTGGGCTCCAGCTTCCCTCAGAGCCAGAGGCAGGGGCTGAGGTGGTCAGTCAGGGACTGGGGGTGGGAAGTGGCAAGAGTTGTGGAAGAAGATGGGGACATCATCCAGAGCCAGGGCACATGTGTGCAGTTACAAAGAAACTCAGGGTCGGGCACAGGGGCAAATGCCTGTAATTCCAGTGACTTGGGAGCCCCAGGCAAGAGGATTACAGGTTTGAGGTCAGTCAACCTCAACAACTTAGCAAGACCTTTTACATCCTCAGTGAAGGAAGGAAAGGAAAGAAAAGAAAAAAGAAAGGTAGGACAGAAGGACAGACATATGCAGGGCTGGAACTTGTTGACTGGCCCAGAGAACCTTCTGGAGGCTGACTGAGAACCGGGCACTCTTGCTGCCCACCTCTGAGCTCTGAGCCCATGGCCACAGTGCTGTGGGTAGTGGCCATGGAGCCATGTGATGCCCTGCACTGGGCCTGTCGCAGACACCAAGCGGGGCCCCTTGGCCCTCTGGGTAAATGGGCTGCCCCTCTGAAAGCCAAATTCTCTTCCACAGCTTGGGTGAGGCCGCTGCTTACTGGCCTTTCCTGCCATCTCCTATGGGTACATTTGGTAGAAATGTTAAAGAAAATGTAAATCGAGGTCACCTAAACCCACAAGGAATGTGGCTCCTGCCCCATTCTGGAATTTTCCATTCACTTACTGATGAGTGCCCAGGGTTCACGAGAGCAAAGCTCACTAGTGGGACCCCCAGCCTGTGGGCTCCAGAACTCACACGGGAAGGCACCCAAGGGACCCAGTGTGTGTGGCTCACTGGCAGCTCAGCCTGGCCCTCTCAGGGCACCAGTGCCTCCTAAGGCCACCCCTCGACCTGGGGGACTTCCCTCCCGGGTGAGGACACCTCCGCCAAGGCAGCAGGTCCAGGTCTGCCCTTTGCTCTCTGAGACGCCCCAGCCCCCTCGCAGATGCTGTGTTCCCCAGGCCTGGAGCCTGACCGTTTGAGCAGGCAGGTGTCACCCAGCCTCCTGGTGGGGGTCAGCAAAGAGGCCCCGGTAGAATTCTGGACTTTCCACTACCTCGTGGGGGTTTCCACACAGCCCCTAACAGCAGGTGAGTAGAAGCCGCCAAGGTTACGTGGCCTCAGCGACCCAGACCTCTCCAGGCCCAGCACCTGGGGCCTTCATGGGACGGGGCCTCAGGTCTTCCGAGGCCCCAGGCAGGTGAGGGCAAAAGTGGGCAGGCAGGGGGCCTGCTCCTGTCCTGGAGGCAAGGGAGCAGAGAAGAGCTGCTGGTTGAGGGCTGGAGGGGGGGCCCTGGGGCTGTGCGAGAGGTCCAGGTCGGAAACCACCAGAGAGCCCCGGAAGCAGGCAGGCGGAGCCAGGCTCGCCCGCCTCGAGTGGCCGGCTGTCGCACCCTTTAATCTGTACACCAGTAGAGTTCGAAGGTTGACAATGTGTGTACCAATTCTAGGTTAAAAATGAGAAAAGTCAGGAAAATATTCTAGGTTAAAAATAAGGAAATAAGAATGATATTACAATACCAAAGCATGAAACAGCTACAAATAAAGATAAAAAGGAATCTGTGGTACTCCTTTTGTTTTGTTTTGTTTTTTTCCTGCAATACCGGGGTTGAACCCAGGGCACTCTGGCACAGGCTACATCCCCAGCCCCTTTTAATGTATCTTGAATGAGTCCCACTAAGTGGGTGCGGCTGACCTGACTTGCCATCCTCCTGTCTCGGCCTCCTGAGTCGCTGGAATGTGTTTGAGGCACTACATTGCCCAGATTGGTCTTGACCTCCTGGGCTCAAGCCATCCTCCCCTCAGTCCTCAGAGGAGCTGGAAGGACAGGTGCATGCCGCCTCACAGGCCAAGCTCCCACAGTTTTAGAGAAGAATGAAACAGAAGTGCCACACTCCTGGATTTGGCTTCTTAAAACACAAGTTATCTCTTTACTAACAAGAAATCGAACACAATTCCAATCAGATTAACAAAGGAGGGCTTTCCTTTAGCACTTGATTCTCATTCTTTGGGAATTACGGGTGGCTGGAAGCAGAGAGCGGCAGGTGCGCTGCAGGACCGTGCCGAGACCAGCTCCACCGGCCGCTCTGGGGCGCTCAGAGGCCATAGGCCCTCCCCAGTGGCTTCAGGGAAGAGGTGGGCACGCCCTGCCCGACACCAGCACCCAGCCCACTGCCACACACACGCAAAGGATTTCGGAGATGAAAAGAAAAAGATCGAAGGTGCTAAAAGAAAACAGGCGAACGCGTGCGCCACCTCGGGTGGGCAGAAGCTTCTTAAGTACAACAGGCGTTAGGTGGGACTGAAGGGCTGCTCGGGAGGGGCAGGACGGCTGGGGCAGCACAGGGCGCCAAAGCCCGGCCACGCAAAGGCGGACAGATAAACCCCACCGACCCTCAGCAGGACCCCCGCCTATTCCGGCCTATGAAGACCCTGGGCAGCCGGGCCACGTGAGATTTTCTCTGGCTCTCCACCCTGACCTGTACCTTAAGAGCCAAAATCCAATAAAGCTTTGCTTCTGCCGCTTGTGTCCATTCCTGTTTGGCCACCCGCCCTCACCCTCCAGCTTACAAGAGGAAGCGTGGAAACCAGACAAGAGCAACAGCTCTGACCTAGCAGCAGAAGACTTCATACATGAAAGATCACAAAACATTAAAAGGGGCTGACACGCTGAAGGAAGCATTGGCAACCTGTATGTGAGATTTATGTCTTCATATCTTTACTATATAAAGTGCCCTTTCAAATCAATAAGACAAATATCCAAAGGTTCAAAAAGAAAAAAGAAAAAGAAAGAAGAGAGAATTTGTGTGTGTGCGTGTGTGTGCTTTGCTGGGGATTGAACCCAGAGGCGCTGTACCACTGAGCTACACCTCGAGTCCTTTTGATTTTTTATTTTGAAACAAGGTCTTTCTAAGTTGCCCAGGCTGGCCTCCACCTTGCCATCCTCCTCCCTTAGACTCCCGAGTAGCTGGGACCACAGGCCAGCAGCACCACACCAGTTTGAGACTCGATTTTCAGATATACAAAGAGCTCAGAGGCGTGGGGGCTGGAACCCAGCACCATCCTTGCGTCTCCCCTTTTCCACTTCCAAGTGCTGGACTGTGGAAATGTGTAACCCCAATAATAAAACTGGTGCTTCACGAAACAGCTCCATACAGCTCCTGAAATACAGCACGAGTGTGGGCCCGGGTGGCAGGATTCTTGGAGCGCCAGTCCTGACCACACCCGCCTGGGGCAGGTCCCTGGCCACCAGCAGTGAGAAGGGGCCAGGTGTACAGCTGCGTCCTGAGTCTGGCCCAGGGCACGGAGGGTGCAGCAGCCCCCATTCCAGCCAGGAGATGGGGACGTCTGGTCACGGCTGAGGGTGGCATCGTGCCTGTTCCTGTCTGAGGCGCCTCTGGACGTGGCGTCTCTTCAGTCGCTTTGTCACAGTCACCATTTTACGTGAATTTCCTGGGTTCCCCTAGTCCCCTGTGGAACCCAGGACCCCCTCCTGGGCCCCAGGTGACAGCCGCACCAGGTCTCCAGGGGCTGCTCCTGGCTGGACCCCGCTCAGCCTGGCCACGGGGGGCTGTCGAAGGACGTTCCTCCCTGCGATTGCGAGTTTTCCTCATGAATGGACTGGTGGGGAAGTGGGCTGTGGGAGGCCCCCGGAGGAGGGGCGCCCTTCTCTTTTCCCCGCACCCGACTCTCCACCATGAGCCTCCAAGGGCCTCACGGTACAGTGACCTAGCAGTACCGTTGGGAGTCACGGCTCAGCCATCACTGGGTGGACGCTGTGCTGCCCCCTGACCTTCCGGGGGGTTGTGGGGAGGGACACTGCACTACAATCACCTGTGGTTACAGACCAAGCCCAGCTCTGGGCCCTGCTGACCCCCAACCTGATCCACACCCCTCCCAATGCCTCGCTCCACCCCAGGCAGCCCAGGACACCCCTCTCCCCTGTCCTTTGCCCCAGCCCAATCTTAACCCCCCACCCCCATCTGCCCAGGGACCCCCACTCCACACCCCCCCACTGAGGCCCCAGCACCTCTCCCGCCCCCCCCCCCCCCCCCCCCCCCCCCCCCCCCCGCCTACCAGCTAAGCCCTCCTCCTCCTTCCCCCTGAGCTCCACCCCTGAGCGCTGCCCCCACCACCCCATCCTGCCCCCATCCCTCCCACGCAGTTGCCAAGCCCCGCCCCCGGCGCCCCGCCCCCACCCTCACCCCACCCTGCCTGGGACCCCATCCTCCACCCGGCTCCCCTTGAGCTCTTAACCCCACCCCACCCTGAAGACCCCCTGCCCCTCCCCCAACCCAGGACATCTCTGCCTCCCCTGAGGCCCTCCAGCCTCAGTGCCGGCAGGGCCCTCACCCCCACCGCCCCGCCCCCGCACATCAGGCCTGCCCTCACACGGGTCCTCAGCTGCCCACCGCACTGGACTTGGTCCTGCACAGCCTCTGGCCACCTACGGGGAGGCACCAAGGCTGACTCCATGGCCTTCTCCTCCTCCGACACCCTGACTCCCGACAGCCTGGTCAGCTCTGACCTGGACCCAGACGGCCGCCTGGATGGGGCGCAGTGGCGGCAGCCCTGTGAGACCCGGAGGCCCTTTCCCGTCCTGGCAGCCACAGGCCTGGAGGGTGCAGGCTGGGAAGACCTCCCAGGGGTCCCTGGTTAGGGCAGGGGGGCCGCTGGGAGGCAGGAGCATGGGGTCCCTGAAGGTCCAGGGCTGGTGTGGAGGCAAGCAGGGCTGCAGGGGACATTGGCGCCTTGGTCCCTCAGTCCCTTGTGAGGAAGTGGCCCAGCCGGGCTGGTGAGGGGCACCCGGGGGGCCCACCCAGTCCTCCTGCTGGCTGGACGGGTGGGGGGGTGGCTGGCTTGGCTGGTGCGTCTCCCCACCCCTGGGCTGGGCCCACTGGGGACCCCACCAGAGGCTCACAGCGGTGGCTTTCTCCTTCTGCCTGCACATCGGTGTCCCTCCCCACGGTGGCCCCAGTCCTGGACCTGGAGGCTGAGCACAGCATGGACGTGATCCTGGTGGGCTCCAACGAGCGGTCGCCCCGCTCTTCAGCCCCGCTGGGCAGAGGTGAGGGCTCATCCGCCCACTGGACCCATCACTTAGGGTGCGGACCCCAGGCCTGCACCGTCTAGAGATTTGCCTGTGTCTCCACCCAGCTGGGCAGGCTCGACCACCCTAAGGCAGGGGCGGGCGGTGTGGTGCCCAGGCCCCTGTGACTTCGGAGGACACATTGTGGCCTTCCTTTGTGGCGCTGTTCCCGTAAGGAATGGGAGGAAGCAGGGGCCCCTTCTCGCCTTCTTTCCAGATCTCATCGCATACGAAGTCGCTGTAAACCAGCGGAACATAGAAGGTGAGCTCACCGCCCGCCGGGCCGCAGGGAGGACGCAGGCTGGGGGCTCCGCTGGTGCTGTGTGTCCCCTCCACCCCCAGGCCCCTGCAGCCCTGTAGAGGGCAGTGGACCCTGAGTGTGTTCAGAGTAGAGTCCTGTGGCCTCCCCTTCTGAGTCCAGAGCACCTTCATCATCCCCAACGCAAACTTGCCCCGGTTGATAGGCGTCCGAATCCCCCTCCCTGCCCCCTCTGTGGCCCCAGCACCTCTGGTCTGCCTTCTTGCCCTGTGGACTGGCCTGTTCTGGACTCCCTGCAGTTCCAGACACTTCAGGATGGGCTGGTCAGCTCCTGCAGCACGGCCAGCTAGGATTTTGAGAGGGGCTCACTCGTCCTGCCTCTGCAGTAACGTTAGGGCTTCTGATCCAAGAACTTGGCCTCTTGGCCTTTGGAGCTTTCGTTTCTCTCAGCGTTTGGGGGTCCGTGTCCGGGCCGCACAGCTCTTTGGCTGACCTTCTTTCCGTCTGCAGAGGGCTAAGCTCCTCGCTCTGTTTCCCCGTAGACATCTGCCTCTGCTGTGGGAGCTTCCAGGTGCACACGCAGCACCCACTCTTTGAGGGGGGAATCTGTGCCCTGTGCAAGGTAAGCGGGGGCCAGCAGGGGCCCCACTGCCTCGGAGGAGGGGACACCCACAGCCGCCTTTGCCTGGCCCAGGACAGGTTCCTGGAGGCCCTCTTCCAGTATGACGAGGACGGGTACCAGTCCTCCTGCTCCATCTGCTGCTCAGGAGAAACGCTGCTCATCTGCGAGAACCCCGACTGCACGCGGTGAGCCGCCCGGTGGTGCCAGGGGGTGCCGGGGCGTGGCCGGGGTGGTGCCAGGGTGGTGCCAGGGTGGTGGACTGGGTGGTGCCAGGGGGAGGCCAGGGTGGTGGTCAGGGTGGTGCCAGGGTGGTGGACTGGGTGGTGCCAGGGGGGTGACCAGGGTGGTGCCAGGGTGGTGGACAGGGTGGTGGCAAGGGTGGTGTCAGGGGGAGGCCAGGGTGGTGGACCGGGTGGTGCCAGGTGGAGGCCAGGGCAGGGTCACGAGCACCAGGAGCACCCATCCCTCACGGCTCCTGCGCGAGGCTCCCAGATCGACAGACAGTCTCCTCCCACCCTCTGCCTGAGGCTTCCTTTGTCGGGAGCCCGGCACGTGGGAGCGGGTCAGGAGGCTATGTCTCAGGTGGTCTTTGCAGGGTCCTAGCTGAAACCTAGCTGCTCCTTCACTGGCAATGGCAGAGGGGATCAGTGTGGGGCTGCAGGTCAGCACCAGGGATGTGTGAGGGGCTTGCTGACCCCTGTCCTGGCCGACCTGGGCTCCACCCACTGTTCCCTGCCATTGGTCTGGGTGGGCCTCCTCTTCCCAGCCAGACCTGAGTTGTGCCCCCAGGAGGCTGCTCCTGCTCCTGGTTTCCCCAGGGTTCTGTGTGGGCTGTGGAGTTTGGGGAGGACAGCAGCTTAGGGCCTTCATAAGATCACTGTCAGGGCGGGTCGTGGCTCAGTGGTAGCAGTGCCCAGCATGTGAGAGGCACTGGGTTCGAGTCCCAGCACCACATAATAAATGAATAAAACGAAGATCTATCAACATCTAAAAAATATTTTTAAAAAAGATAATTATCATTGTTCGTAACCCTCACCTTCCTTTAACACTCTGAGTCGCCAAGAGGGACAGGGTCCCCTTCCGGCCTGTGGCCTTGCCTCCCCCAGGAAGTGCAGACAGACCGGGCTGTTTGTTTTCTCAGATGAGTGGAGGGAGACCCTCGAGGTCCCAGCAGCCCTGTGGCTTTCTGTTTTTCTGAAGGTGCTACTGTCTTGAGTGTGTGGACACCCTGGTGGGCCCTGGGACCTCGGGCAGAGTGCATGCCATGAGCAGCTGGGTGTGCTTCCTGTGCCTGCCCTTCTCCCGGAGTGGGCTGCTGCAGAGGAGGAGGAAGTGGCGAGGTCGGCTGAAGGCCTTCCATGACCACGAGGCGGTAAGGAGCAGGCCACGGCGGGCTGCCCTGCCTTCCCCTGCCTGCTGGCAGCTTGGTGCCCACTGCTTCCAGTAGGGACACAGCCAAGGCTTTTGAACACATGCCCTTTGTGCCATCACATGGCTATTTCTTCAAATAGCACGGTGACTTTGTTTCTCACAAGCAGGGATGAGCGGTTTGTCTCAGGAAGGAGGGGAGCTCAGGGGAGCCGACTAGCAGGCCCTCTGCAGGTTTCCCAGCCCAACAGGTGGCTGCCAGCTCTGGGCCAACAGGGGGCCTCCTGGTCCAGCCAGGGCAACCAGCCCAGAGCAGGACTTCCTGCAGCCAAGCAGGCAGAGCATGAGCTCATGGAAGTGTTGTGTCCCCAGAGGTCCTAAACCAGGTGCCTGTGAATGCAGCCTTATTCAGAAATAGGGTCTCTGCAGATGACATCCGGTTGAGGATCTGAGGACGAGATCCTTGTGGCACCCAATGCAAAGACTGGTGTCTTTAAAAGGAGAGGGAGATTCTGGAGAGGCAGAGACAGGAAGAGGCTCTGTGAGGACAGATAGAGAGGCAGGTGCCCCATGTCCATGAGCCAAGGTGTGCCCGGGGCCACTGCAGCCCCCAGAAGCAAGGGTTGTGGGGGGGGCTACGGAGTCCCTCCCTCCAGCCTCCAGAGGGAGCCTGCCCTGCTGGCACCTGGCTGCTGAGCTGTGTTTCTGCTGCCTCGAGCGGCAGTTTGTCCCAGTTTATTACCGTGGTCCCCAGAAGCTCCCAGGGAAGGGGTGAAGCCTTGCAAGGAGCCGCAGAGCAGGGGTGCACAGCACAGCTGCCAGGCCGAGCTCTCCAGGTTGACATCGGCCTCTGCTTGCCCGGTGAGGCGCAATCTGATCAAAGCAGACAAGGAGCAGGCGGCGGTGTAGCTGTGGGTCGGTGCTCTTGGGAGCAGCCTAAGGCTGGAGCCCTCTCCCTGCCCACCTGCTCCTGCTTGTGGTGGGCTGGGGTGCCATGGGCACTGACTTGGGGTGGCCTTGCCACCCCTGTGGGGTCCTCCTCTCAGGGGCCTCTGGCCTTGGGGCTCTCTCTGTGAGGGTGTCAAAGCTGTCCCACTGAGCCCAGGTTCTGCAGACGCCAGCTGCCCCGTGCTGCACCTACACGCGTGCACGCCGATGGCACACGACGGTCCAGGCTCCTCCTCACATGGGCGCAGGCACCCCCCTGCTCATAGTTGCGAGCAGGTGTCTTCTGGAACCCTCTGTCAGGTACCTCGAAGGACAGAACACTTGCATCTCGCTATTATAGAGACCCCTGTGCTCCAAGGCTGCCCTGGCCCCTGCCTCTCCTCTTTCTCCAAGGGCAGCCCAGACTACCACACCTGTTTGCTTTCCACCTGTTTTGAACGCCCGTCCCACCACGTGGGACACACAGCTGGTCTCAGGCCCATCCTGTCCCTGATAGTCCTGCATTTGCCCTTGACCAGGTGCCCCCACTGTCCCTGTCCCTCTCTGACCAGCGTCCTGGAAAGGGAGGGCAGGCAATGTGCACATCACACACCCCACATGGAGTTTAGAGACTTGTGCATCCTGTGTGCCCAGCATGGCTCCACTGTGTCTGGGCTCAGGGTGCCAGTTCCTGGCCCCACAGATCACAGGCAGCAGGTTCTAGGCCTGAGGAACCCCTCACCTCGGCACTCAGACATTCCCGGCCCTCCGAGGGCATTCTGGGGGGGCCCTCTGCTGTGCTGAGACTCTCCCAGGTTTTGGAACCTAGG
This sequence comes from Sciurus vulgaris, assembly GCF_902686455.1. NCBI lineage: Eukaryota > Metazoa > Chordata > Mammalia > Rodentia > Sciuridae > Sciurus > Sciurus vulgaris. The sequence continues at coordinate 1,836,810 of NC_136470.1, forward strand.
AGTTACGGAATCGTCTGCTGGGATTGCAGCACCCTCCTCTGACACCAGGGGGCGCCCTCATGCCTGCCTTCCCTGTGGATGGGGGGACCACGGCCTGCAGCTGTGGAGGTCTTCGTTGGGGGGCCAACATCGGTCAGAGCAGGGCAGCGGCCTTGGCCAGAGTGGGCCTGGGGCCTCTCCCCACAGAGGGAAGTGCTGCGGTTCCAGCACTGGCTCAGGCTGCAGCTCAGGCTCTGACCAAGCAGCTGAAGGTTGTCCTTGTTTAATAGGAGAGTCCCCATGAGATATATAAAACCGTGCCAGCGTGGAAAAGAGAGCCAATGCGTGTGCTGTCCCTTTTCGGGGACATCGGGAAAGGTGCGTGCAGCAACGTGCAGGAAGTGGGGAAGAGGGTGGAGAAGAGGGCTGGCCTGGCTAGCTGAGCATCCCTGCATGCCCCCAGCAGAGGAAGGAAAGGTCTCCACGGAGGGCAGCAGTCTGGAACCCAGATGGGAGGCCCCACGGGGGGAGGGGCGGGAGGAGGCAGAGGCAGGACAGGGAGGGAGGGTGTGGGGACAGAGGCCCTGGGCAGCCTGAGATGCACAGTGCTGTGAGGGACCAGTGGCCCAGCGGCCAGTGGCAGGCAGCCAGCCTGCCCGCCCAGAGGGCCGTTTGCACACAGCCTCGCGGCTCCCCCACCCCCGTGGTCTCCTCCTGCACCTAAACCTCCCCTGCCCATCTGCCCCTCTGGCTGTGGCTCTGCTGACACCCCTGCTGGTGGCCTTGAAGTCCCACCTGGCTGGTGCAGGAGAGCCCCAGAGACACCCCAGCCTCTGGAGGATTCGTGGGGTGGCCCCTAGGCCGAGAGCATCACAGGGTGCCAGGAGGGCCCCTGCAGCAGCTTGATCCTGGCACCCCACCTGGGGGACATGGACCCAGGCAGACTGGCAACGGCTTGGCTTGGCCAGGCTCTCGCTGCAGGTGGGGCTACAGGCGCCGGGCCTGCTCCCAGGGTTACTGGCTGGCCGAGTGATGGACACCACTGTCCAGCGGCTTCCTAAGCCAGCAAGTGACAGCCCAGCCCAGAAGTGCCTGTTCAGCAACAAGCTGCTTGGCCTTTGACCTCGGTGCTCGGTGGGCTTTCTCGCTTTCAGCGCTCAGAGGCAGAAGTGCTGCTCCTCTCCCAGGCCGTCGATGGAAACGAGGTTGTTCGTGCTGACAGGAACATCCTGGGTGGGCGCTCAGCTCCTGCAGCTCCTCTGCCCTTCTTGTCTGTCCCACTCCAGAGCTAACCAGTCTGGGGTTTCTGGAGACCGGCTCCGAGGCAGGAAGGCTGAAGCACCTGGAGGATGTCACCGACACTGTGCGCAGAGATGTGAGTAGGCCCTGTGTTCCCAGGCAAGGGAGGCACAGGGAAGGAGGCCGGGACAGCAAGGCCAGGCAGGTTGTGTGGGGTAAGGCGGGGTCAGGAGGACCCTGGGGCTTCCAGGCCAGCGAGGGCCCTGGGCCTGGCGAGTGCTGTTCACTGGCTGCTTGGTCCCTGCTGGAGAGGTGGACGACCCTCTGTGGACCTGCACTGACCTCCACATAGAGCTGGGCAGTCACGCAGACATCTTGAAATCCAGTGGCCTTTTCTACCACTGTGATGAGGCACTGCCCAGCGAGGGGGCCCTGAACCCCACTCCACCCTCTAAAATAAAGATGCGTGCGGAGCCCAGGACCCAAAGCTGCCGGTCGTTTGAAGGCCTTCCCAGCACTGCTTCTCTCCTGGGGGAAGCCCACTTCTGCCCTGGTGGCTGCTCCCCGGAGACGGCCCCCCCCTCCATTCCGTCCCACAGGGTAGTCGGTAAGAGAGGGCACAGCCTCCTGCTCCAACTGACCCAGCCTCTCCTGCCTCCCAGCCCCTCCTCAGTTCACACCCCGCCACCAGCTGGGGCCCCAGGCCTAGGGCCAGGTGGAGCCAGGAGGTGGGCTCAGTGCAGGTCTCCCCAATGCGGAGAGCTGCGCGCGTCTGTGTTGTCTGGGGCTGGGTGCTGGGATTGAATTAGCCCTGTCTCCTGCCAGGCTGATGCTCCACTGCCAAGCTGTACCCCAGCTCCGGAGTCCATTCCAGATTGGGCTGCCAGAAAATGGGGTCCAGCATTCGGGAATCTCTTGAACTTGGAAGAAAATGACCCGCGGCTGGGCCGTTGCTGATGAGGCAGTGGCCCTCTCTGTCCCGAGAGGCTCCTCGACTGGGGTGCTGAAGAGCTCCTTGTCTGGTCCCTGTTGGGGCGGGACTGTGGCTGGCTGCTTTGTCTTCTTCCCGTCCAGGCACAGAGTGACCGCCTGGTTGTTGGGGTCGTGTGGGGCTTGTTTATGTCCCTGAGGGACTGTTCCACGCTCACCGCCTGCTCCCAGCTGCTGGCCGTTTCCCAGGCGGCGCACAAACCCCTGGAGGGGTGCCTGTGGGTCGAGCAGCCAAGCTGCCACGGGGAGGGGTGTTCTCAGATGGCCCAGGGCCAGGCACACCCCTGAGGGCAGAGGGCAGTGGTGGCTGCTGATGGCTCAGCTCTGGTGGGCTTCTTTGCCCCCAGGGATTCTGGGAGGGGTCATCGCGTCCCATCGGACAGGCACCTGGGCCCCAGGGCTGACTCACCACCAGGGCCGAGCACTGGGCACTCAGTGACAGCCCTCGTGTGTCTTGTAGGTGGAGGAATGGGGCCCCTTCGACCTTGTGTATGGCTCGACGCCCGCCCTGGGCCACTCCTGTGACCGTTCTCCTGGTAAGACGTGCTTTGACCAGAGGACTGAGGTCCGCCCCGCTCCCCAGGGCATCTTGTCCCCAGCCCTGCCACCTCTCCTCTCTCCCACCCACTCCAGCCCCTCAGGCAGGGCAGAAACTGCAGACTGCATTTAGAAGGCGTTGAGCCGTCAGTGACGTATGACAGGTTACACGGTGTTACAGATGGGGTCACTTGTGAGCATTGCCATGACGAGAGAGATACCCATTGCCCCCAGGCTTCCTCACGCCCCTCTCTCGGGCCCCTGCCAGCCCCGCCAGGTGGCCTGCAGGTACTCCGTGTCATGCGGGCTCACGGCCTCTGCAGTGTTAGGCAGCGGGCAGGGTCAATGGCATGGCCGCCCCGAGGTCTGGCCCTCCGCCATGTCTGCCTGGGCAGGGCTTCTGCCCTTGCTGAACCTGGCCTTGCGGGCCCAGGCCCTTACGTGCCGCCACCTGGCCCCTGCAGGCTGGTACCTGTTCCAGTTTCACCGCCTCCTGCAGTACGCACGGCCCAGGCTGGGCAGCCCGAAGCCCTTCTTCTGGATGTTTGTGGACAACCTGCTGCTGACCAAGGACGACCAGGCCATCGCGTCCCGCTTCCTAGAGGTACGTGCCAGGCCTTCCGAGGGAGACGGGGGCCCCGGGGACGGCTCAGCATACACCTGCTATGGGGCACCCAGCACCCCAGACCTGGGCCTTCCGCGAGGGTGCCATGCACAGGGGCAGACCAGCTCGACTCCACCTCAGGCTGCCGCTGCCTCTCAGGACATGCCCCTGGGGGCTGCGCCTCCTGCCCTGCCTGCCCAGCGGGCACACCTCAGAGTGCCTGCACACACGCATGGCACACGCGGTACCGCACCCTGCACAGCCGAGAGTCACACGCCTCTACCTCACACACGTGCCCGTCGCGCGCCACAGGCAGGGCACGCTCACGCTCCCCCTTGGGGCACCCACAGCCCTGCTTTTCTGTCCAGAGCAGCCCCTCGGGCCCCATGGCTGAGCCTGTCCAGGCCCTGCGTGGCAGGGTTCTGGGGAAGGGCTGTGGCGGGTGAGCTGCAGCGAGGGCGTGAGGCTCTGCAGGAGGCTCATCATGCCCACAGGTCCAGAGGGGGGCGTGGGGGGCGAGGCCAGCGTGGGGAGCAGCCAGGGGAGCCCAGTGTTGGGCTGCTGTCCAGCGGCTTCGGCTGGCTTCAGGGCGGGCTTGTGACTGGAGCAGGAGGATGCGCCGAAGCACAAACTCAAACTGAAGGTGTCACTTTAGTGGGAGTTTTAACACCTGGACCCTCCTGGGGACCCCTCCTCAGGGGTCAGCCTGGCCAGCCTGGTGTCCCTCCTGCTGGTGCCTCCCTTGTTCACGTTCTACCGTGATGGTAAAAGCCCCCGACCCCTCCACCCTCTCCAGCTCCCTGCTGCCAGGCACCTGGCTCCCCGGCTTCACGGTGACCTTGGGGGACCCCCTCCCCCAGCGCTCCTCTGTCTGGCCGTCCCGTGCTGCACGTTTTCCCTGGGGACGTGGACGTGCTTGCCAGCTTCCTACTGCTGGATGACTGGGCGCCTCCTGCCTTGGGCTCTTGGGGAGGCGCCATCCATGGCCAACCCCAGAAGGCAGCTTCTTGGTCGAAGGGTGAATGTGGCTGTCACAGATGCTACCCGCCGCCCTCGTGGAGTGGCCCACGCAGTGGGCGGGGTGTGGGAGTGATCCCTCCAGTCCCTGGTGCTCCCCGGCTGCCTCTCGCAACCACCTCCCTCTGACCCTCCAGCGGGCTGGTCTGTGCATGTGGAGCTGGCGACTCTGCCCTGACGGCTCCTCCTGCCTGGCTGGCTGGGTTGCTTCATGGGCTGAGCGTTCTGCTTGATTCGGGGAGACTTGCTGTGCATGTGATCAGTCCAGTGACAAATAGTGAGTTTTTCTCCTGATTTTATACCTGCAATTTTTCTCTTCTCTGGCAGAGCTGCCGGTCTCAGGGACCCCGGCAGTGATGGGGACACGCTGTCTCCTTCCTGCTCTTCACGGAGCAGCGGCCCTGGCTGAGGTGCATCGCCACCTCAGTGCAGTACGCCGAGGGCCGTTTCTGCAGGTTCTTGTTGGTTTAAGCGTCTTTATCACGGTGATCTTGGGTGTTATGACACGTTGTTTGAGTGTCTGTGAGGTTAGATGGGGATCTTCCCCTCTAGGTCTATCGAGAGGACGGAGCGTAGCATGGACGTCCAGGGGTGAGCTGTGTGTGCGCTGTGGGGAGAACCTGCCTGGCAGGGGTCATGTGGGATGGGTTTGTTTAGGATGCTGTGCCCACAGCGGGAAGGGGTGTGGCAGTTCCCTGTGCCCTGGCTCACGGCAGGCTGTGGTTTCTGTGTCCAACTTGCCCCATAAAATACTCGAGAGGGAGATGGAATTCTGTGACGCAGCTGCTGCAGCTGCTAGGAGATCTTGTGTGTCTGTGAAGATTTCCTATCTCTGGGGTCAGTGTTGGGGGTTGTTTTCCTACGCTATGATCCACTTAAAGTTCTAGGTTATTTCTACAGGGGGAAGCAAAGGACCCTCTTGCTTACTTGCTTCTTTAGGGTTCCTTCTCCTTATTAGGAAATCTGGACATTAAAAAAATACCTACACAATGTCACATACGAGCGTCAGGATCAGATTGGTAAATTGCACTGTTTTACCAAAAAATCTATTCCTGCCATCAGTAATTGTGGGCCCAACTGAAACATGGCAGTTGCTGAGCCTGGCACCCGCTAGGACAGACAGAGGACAGCAAAAGTACTGGCTCCCCTTGTGAGCTCGGTAGTTCACAATTAATTGGTCCCAACTCAGAAGTAGCACAAAGGGAGACTCGTGGGTTTTCTGTGACCCCATCCTGCTGTGGCACCTCATCCTGCTGAGCGCAGCAGCGCCCAAGCTGGCTCTGGGCAGCTGGTGCACCCCCCGACTCTGGGGGAAGCTGTCAGGATCAGGGGGCGTGGAGCCAGGTCACCCGCAGGGCCTCCTGCCTCAGCTTCTCCCTCCCTCCGCTCCCCCGGCCTATGGGCTAAGATAGGCCACTGCCTCCTACTCCCTCCTCCTCTCTGGGGTTTCTGGAGAGACCATGACTGGCCTTAGAGGCAGCCCACGTACCTGCTGCCAAGATCAGGAGGGTGGCACTCCTTGGGCAGTGCTTGTTGGCCAGCAAAGCGTCCTAATCCCTGGGGAGCTGCGGGCCAGTGACTTGTGGGATAAACATCTGCTGGCTAAGCAGTCTAACCCAACAAACCCGCTGTTCTTCCCATAAGGCGGTTTCTAAGAACAAAGGTGTGACGTGTAGGGAGGCCGCTTGGCAGATGTGGTCAGCCTAGGCCTGCTGACCACTGGGTCTGTGGGGAGGAGGTGACTGGTGGCCTTTCCCTCCTCAGATGGAGCCTGTGACCCTCCAGGACGTCCATGGGAGAGTCCTGCAGAATGCTGTGCGAGTGTGGACCAACGTCCCCGCTGTGAAGAGGTACTTCCTGGGCAGACGAGGCTTCAAGGCTGCAGGGACACAGCCGGCACTGGGCTGTGAGGACGTGGGGTTGGAGACAGCAGGGTTTTCCAGCACAGCCAAGCCTGAGCAGCCCTGGGGCTGTCGGGCTGAGTTTAGTCAGCCTTGGGGCCACCTGCATCCCTGACGAGCCTGAGCCCCTGGGTGCCCTCTGCAGGGTGGTCTCCACTGTACCCCAGCACTGCCCAGGGTCCTGCCTCGGGACTGCATGGGGTGCCCTGGCTCTGAGGGCAAAGCAGGTGCCTGGCAGAGGCTCACCTCACCCTCAGGACTGTGCCCCCGGGGCCCCGCCTTCTGAAACCCCACACCCACACGACCCCAAGGGCCCTCCCGCACGCTCGGACACACACAGCACACTTGCACGCTCACATAAGTCCGTAGGCAAGTGTTCCTGTTGGACCAGCCTGGACACTAGCACACTCACCCAAGCTCACAGGCACACACTCGTGCTGAGTCAGCCTGGACACCTGCATACTCGGGCTCAGGCATGCGCTCGTGCTGAGCCACTGTGGACTCTCGCACACTCACACAGGCTTGTAGGCACATGCTTGTGCTGAACCAGCCTGGACATTTACACATGCACACAGGCTCCTGCACATGTACTCGTACTGAGCCAATGGGACCGTACTGTCTGAGATTGCTAAGTCATGTCTCCTCCCGCCCAGGAGCGAGCTTCTGGAAACTTCTTCCCACTTGCTCACAGGCCCCAGCATTCTCCTGGCTCCCAGTCCCTGCACAGTCCCGGGGCCACTCCTGCCAAGGTGTGGTGCTCATGGTCCCTCCCCACCCCAACGCTCCCGGGACCTTCCGGGCTTTGTGCCGAGGTGATGTGAGGCACTTTTCCAAACTAATTTCTCTTTATGAGTCTGAAGGCTACGGCCCCTCCTGCATGCCATCCACCCCACACCACATTGCTACCTGGTGGTGACCAAGCAAGTCAATCCCTGGTGGTGGACATGTGACTTTGTGGGTCCAGTGGAGCAGCAGGGGAAGGGATGGCCTGCGGGAGAAGCCAGGGTCCACTCCTTGCCCGCCGCTCCACCTGGCAGCTCTTTAGCCCCCAGGCCCATCGGTTCAGCAGTGAACCAGGAATAACGCCTCAGAAGTCACGTGTGGCCGGGGCACAGTGGCCCACGCCTACAGCCCCAGTGACTCGGAAGTCAGGCTGAGACAGGAGGATTGCAAGATCCAGGTCAGCCTGGGCAACTTAGCAAGACCCTGTCTCAAAAACAAAAAGGCCTGGGGACGCAGCTCAGGGGTATAGCACTTACCCAGGATGCATGAGGCCCTGGGCACAATCCCTCCCACTACGCAACAAACAGAACAACCCCAAACGAAAAGCCAGCCCTACAACAAAACAAATTACGTGCGGCAGGCACAGCCTGACCCCGGCCCACAACCTGCTGCAAGAGGCAGGTGCCCCCTTCCCAGCTGCCTGGGTGCCTGCCAGGCTTTGGCTGTGCACACACGGCTCCCTTCCTCCCGGGCCCAGCCTGGCCCCTTTCTGAGCCCTGTTCCTGGGGTCAGAGTGCTCCTGAGGGGCTGGAGGCCATTTCCCCTCCAGGCTCGGGGCGAGGTGGGAAGGGGGAGTCGTCTGGCTAAGACCTCTGGCAGCTGTACCATGGCACTGTCCCAAGCCGCCCCAGGGAGGGTGCAGTGCCCCTCCACCAGCCCCACAGCAGACCAAAAAATGCTCCTAGCTGCCGTGGGGCCTGGGCCACGGGCCACCAGGTGCAGACTGGCCCGTTCCTCCCACTGTCCTCTGCTTCCCGGGACAGGCCTTGCATGCTTCCACACAGTTGCCCCGGGCCTCACAAGATGACCTGAGTGCCAGTGGGTCTTTGCTGTCAGGATCCCTGGGACACTTGGGGACACCCCGGGTCTGACAGACCTTTGTCCCTGAGTCCTGCCCTTTCCTCCATGCGGGCCCACTGCCCAGCAAGGCCAGTATCTGCTCCTGGCGGCTCCTGGTCTCCCCTCCCTCTTCGCAGTAAGAGATCTGCCAGCTGGACCCCAGGCCTGATGCTGACCTGTCACCACCTGCCCACCTGCTTCTCACAGGACCAGCTCCTCACAGAAGCTGGCAGTCCCCAAGGGCGTGGATCCTGGTGACAGCAGAGCCCCGGCAGCTCCCCTGCCCAGCCCAGGGGGCAGGTGCTGGTTGGTAACTCGTGCCCCTCTCCCTGGCAGCAGGCACTCGACCCTGGCTTCTGAAGAGGAGCTGCTACTGGCTCAAGACAGGCAGCAAGGGAGGCTGCCCACCCAGGGCCCAGCTGCACTGGTGAAGAACTGCTTTCTTCCCCTACGAGAATATTTCAAGTATTTTTCTCAGAACGCACTTCCTCTTTATAAATGAGTCATCGTACCATGAAAAAAAGACTTTTCCTAGAACTTTCCTCTTACTGTCTTTCCCCCCTAAGTTACTCTTTCACTTGCTTGCTTGGCTTTGGGTGTCTCTTGATGCTACAGACCCACCTCCTGCTTGGTTCCAAGTCTCAGGGTCTCCTGGTCCCAACGGCTGTGTTCAGGGAGAGGGGTGAGGCCCTGCGTGTGGACCAGGTCCTGATGTGATGAGCACGCTGTGCTACCTGAGAGGACATCTGTGTTCCCACTGAGAAGTTCAAATACATCTGTTACAGGAGGACCACTGGCCGTATTTTGGTGTTTTGTGTATAAGCAAAGCCTTTGTTCTGCAGGACGAGGGACAGCAGACTCCACCACAGTCACCAGGTGCCTGCCCCATGCACACCTGTAGATGTGACTGCTGTTTACTTGTTGGTTGAAACCACTCACCCTACCAGGCTGCCCAAAGCACCCCAGACCGCTTCAAAGTATACAGCAGTCCCACTCGGCAAAGCAAGAGCCAGCTGAGCCAAGGGTGCTCTGGCCCAGGCCAGATCCGCCTGCAAATTATGTGACCTTTTTGTCTCCTAACCCAGATGGCATTGCTTGCTGAAGCAGGGTCCCCAGGGCCTAGGCAGTGCCCAGTCCAGAGGATTTAAACCCACCAGAAGGCATTGACTGGATCCAGCCTCTCACATGATGAATCTCACGGGACTTTTTCCCAGTTAGCCAGAACCATCCCATCCCCACGTCTAGACTCAGCAACCAAACAGACTCAAACTGTCCTGGACACCACAATTGGGACTTGGGGACACTTTTAGTGGTCTGTACAATGCTCTGTGGAAGAAAGGGAGTTCAAATTGAACCTGATGAAGATCCTTAGAAATGCTCTCAAACATGCACGTGGAACTGCCCCCACCTGGGGATTTTAATCCTTCACAAAGGCCCCATTCATGATCCCCTGTGGTCAACTGAATAACAGTCCCCCAATACCTTGAAGTACAATGAGGTCACCCCTTGGATCAATGTGGCAGGGCACGTCTTCCATCCAGGACAGTCCTGAACGCAGACAACACAGGCATCACGTCCAGGGCTGATTCAGCAGGGCTGTGATGGAACCAGGCTAGACGGCCACAAAGACACAGCACGAGAAGGAGAGAATTGCTCAGCCAGGTGCAAACAGACCCCTCCTGGTGGCCTGGGCTCTGCAGCCCGCGTTGACCCCCAGAACTGGCTGAAGCAGTGGGCATGAGCCTGTGACCATGGCTGCCCAGTTGGGGCATGGCAACCCTGCACAGGGCTGGTGGCAGCCAGGCTGCTTTCACCAAGGCAACTGATGGCACTGCAGAGAGGGAAGCAGTGCCTGCTCCCCATCTGCTGCAGATGGGCCGGGCTCAGGGCCTCGGGGCGCGCTCCGCATCTCCTCACTCAAACATGCGCGCAGAGCTGTCCCCACCTGGGGTTCTCCTAGGTATTTTAATCCTTCTCAAAGGCCCCATTCATGATCCCCTGTGGTCGGCTGAATAACGACCCCCCAAAAGATGACCACGATCTACTCCCTGGAACTGTAGGTGTTACCCCACATGGCAGAGAAGGACCCCAGATTAAAGTGAGAGCGCATGCTTCCTGGGTTACCCGGGTGGGCCCCATGTGCAATCACAGAGAGCGAGGCAGAGGCAGGCTTACTGACCACATGCAGAGGGGACAGCCATGTGACCAGAGAGGCAGAGACTCCAGAGCTGCAGCTCGGCTGAGGGGCACCCCAGGAGCTGGAGGCTAGGACGGCTTCTCCCTTGAGCTTCCAGATGAAGTGATGACTTCAGACTTCTGGCCTCCAGGACTGTGAGAAAAAGATCTCCCTGTTGTTTGTAAGCCTCCAAGTCTGTGGTGATTAGTCACAGCAGCCTCAGGAAGTGAACAGACCCCCTAGAGAAAAGATCACCTTCCTCGGCCAGGAATTGGGTTCCCAGCGTCCTCTGGGAGGTTGGAGGCACGCGGGCACGCCGACTGCCGGGTACTGTGCTTCCCGTGTGAAGGAGGACCTGCAGCTAGGTTGCTGCCGGGCCCCTCGTCAGTGGGGCTCTGGGCCCGGGACGTGCTGCTCCCTGGACGCAGCAGGGAAGTGGCCGGGTGCAGCTGGGCCATGGGGGCAGGTGGGGGCATCCAGACGAGCCCACACCTTGCTGGGGAACGTGACTCTGGTTCCAGTCCTGATGGCCTGGGTCTGTGTCTCCCACCCCAACACCAGCTAGCTTGCCCACCTGCAGTCCTGGCCAAGGACAGCCCCCTCCACAGAAGGAAGCCTCCCAAAGCGCTTCCTCTTTCTCCATTCATCTCATAGTCCTGTGTTGGAAGCTTGTACCTATAAGGTGTGCATCGATTTAGGACGGTCACACAACTCTGCACACATGTATTACCTGATCACCTTGCCACAAGGGTGCCTCGGGGACTCACCTGACCGAGGGGAGGGTAGCAGCAGCAGACTCTGGCCCAGTCAGACCACTCTGCTCACCTGGCCAGTGATGCTGGGCTGGTTCTCCCCGAACTCCCTCTTCTGCTAGCTGGATCCAAGCCGTGGTGGGGAGGGGACTGAGGCCACCAACATCATGTCCTCTCTCCATGCTGGGTGAGCCCCTGAAAAGGCCCTGGCCACGTGTGTTCTGGCCCACATTGGACATCCTTTTCTGGCTCCTGGAACTGGACCCATCCCAAGGCACATGGTTTGGTCTATGCTGGCACTCTGCTATCCAGCACAAAATTCACTTTTCCTCTAGGACACTTCTGCTCCCCAGCGCCACCCCAAGTACAGACCCCTTCACCGTACCCTCGAACATGGGCAGGGGTCCTCTGGTCCCTGCCCTTCCCGGCACAGGGGAAGGCAGCCCCTCCTGAAGGAGTGCCTCTGAATTCCCACTACACCCCAAGCCCGAGGGCATGGGGACCACGTCTCTGTCCCTGCCCGTCTCCTCGGGAGCTCCCTCACCACCTGGCCTTCCCTTTTGGCCCTCTTCACCTGGTTGTCCACAGCCGCGCGGGAACGGTAGCTTCCAGCTGGCAGGGACCAGGGCCTTTTCCATTCGTGCTCTGGGGACCTAGTCAGGGCCAGGTGCTCATCAAATCTTTGTTGAATGAATGAATCTGCAAGGGGATTGGGGTCAGGGACTTCCCCCTCACACCGTGGCCCAGGGACGGCTCCCAGCTAGCTTTCCGTCTTCTCGAAGTCTGCCCCAGCTTCACCTTCAGCCTGGCAGGAGGCCTGGGGGTGGGGCAAAACAGAAGAGAGAGGCTACAGCCCTCGGCTGCTCCCAGGGGACAGGACCTCCACACCTGCAGACTTCCAGGGGCAGGCTCAGCGGGGAGGGGACAGGGCTCCCACCTCCTCAGCCTGGCAGTGCCTCTGTACCCAGCCTCAGGAAGGAGGAGGGAGGCCCGAGTCAGCAGAGAGGAGGGCCCAGTACTGTGTGCTGGGGGCGGAGGAGCAAGTGGCCCTTGGACCAAAGCCTAAGACTCAGCATATTCTTTCCCAGACCAGGTGCCAGAGAACACTGGCCACACATGGGAGTGCAAAGTCCCACAGGCTTCGGAGGAGCAAAGCTGAACCAGTTTCCAAGAAGTGGGCTTCTCAGAGCATTTTATATGCAAATATGCTGTCCAGGAGGCCCTCAGATGCCACAAAGGCCAGGGAGCAAAGCTGGGTGTATAGGGGTGTCAGGTCCAGGCCTGCCTTCCCTCCCTCTTCCTCTTCATTCGGAAACAGTCACTGGGTGCAGTTCACCTACTGCCCACCTGGAGATACCTACTTTTGGCACCTGGTTCAGACCTGGCCTAGTCCTAGCCTGGGACTTGGAGTCCATGACATCCTCAGGGAAGGCAGAGGGGGAACACTGGGTCAGGGATGGGGATCAATCTGGGTCCCATGGCCCAACAGTCCCTCCTCTGGCCTCTCTGCCCTCCGGCACCGACAGCCCAGGCCAGTGTCCCCGCCGGCAGGAGGACCTGGCCCTGCCTGGCACTGGGCGGACGGGCACACTGGTCTGGAGCTTAACTCTCCGGAGCCAGAGCGCGACCTTCCGCTCCGCCGCGCCCCGCCTCCTCCCGGGGGCGGTCACGGTCGCGGGAGGCCGGGCCGGAGGCGGGACCAGGGCTGCACCCAGCGGCCGCGCGCTGGGCGCCCAGAGCCTCCGACGCGCCGTGGGAACGCAGTTGGAGCGAGTCCCTGCGGCCCCAGGTCTCCGCGGCCCGAGGTCCCGCCTGGTCTCCGCGGCCCGAGGACTCGGCGCCCACCATGCGGCTGAGGTGAGCCCACCTGCGGCCGCGCCCGGAGCTGCGGGGAAGGGAGCGCGGGCAGGGCGCGGTGACCCCACCCGAAGTGGGGCCGACGGCGCCCCGAAGGCAGCGGCGCGGCGGGTCCCCAGCTCCGGGCGGCTCCGACGGGGCTCGCGGGCTCACCTGCAGGCCGGGCGGGAAGCGCGCGGGTTACCTGCGGGCGGGTGTGAGCGGCAGGGGCGGCGCGGGCGGCGTGGGCGCGCTGGGCGGGCCCCGCGGGGGAAGGGGAAGACGGGGGCTGCAGCGGCGGGCGGAGGGCGCACCCCGCAGCGCCGGCTCCGCGCACCGCCCTTCTGCGCTACCCCGCTGATCTCCCAGGAGGAAGATCGGACACGCGGCGACACCGCAGAGGCCCGCGGGTGCCCACCGTTAGCGACACGGTCTCTCCCCGCACACCTGGGATCCCCCTTCCCGTTAGCAGATCCAAACTGGGGAGGCGGGCGCTGCGGGCCGCGCAGGGGCGGGTGGGGGCTGGGGTGGCAGCTCTGCGCCGGGCTCCCCTCCCCAGCAAGGCGGGCCGGCGGAGGCAGAAGCCTTGACCTTGGCTGGGGCGCCCACACACTTTCGTCACTGTCATCATTGTTGAGGGGGGATCCGGGCCGGCAGCCCGGAGACGCGATGCGCAGGGCAGGGAGGTGTGGCCCCCCGCTTCCCCGAGTGCCCCGAGGGAAGCCACATTTCTGATGGAGCCAGGGCCCCCTGCGGGCGGGAACGCCCGCTCGCCTGCTCCCTGGGGCAGAAGCTAACTCACCTGACTTCTCGGTTGTTTCTTCTCCAGTCCTGGCCTGCTCTTGCTGCTGCTCAGTGGCCTGCAAGCTGGTGAGTCCGTGCTTCACACAGGGTGCTTTATCCAGCCGGGAGGCGAGCTTCCAAACCTCTCACTGCCAGCTGTGAGTGCCTGGGGCAGGGCCTTAGGAGTGTCCTGTCCACCGCCTGCCTGCTTCCCAGGGGTCTTTTGAGAAAGCTGGTCCTGCATGCCTCCCTCAGCGTGCAGGACAGAAGGGCCTACAGGGCACTGCTTTTCCAAACTCTGTAGTTCTTTAATTTCATGCTCAGGGTAGGTAGAAAGCAGTTCCTCTGAGCCAGGGGCTTCCTGCCCCTCCTGGTCTCTTTGTCCCAGTCAGCCCCACTGAGATTTAGGAAGAGCCAGGAGCAAGGATGTGACCCCACGGCGGAGACCCGGGGCCCCCCAAACCATCCAGCCTAAGCCAGAGGACACACTACTCTTCCTGCAGGCAGTTAAGTGGTTGTACAAATGGCAGGACCCCCTGTGCACATTACATGAATTTTTCTCATGAGCACATGAGAAAATGGTGAGAAATGTTTTCTTTTACATGCCCAAATTTTAAAGACCTTCACATTTTGCGTTGATTGGTCTAGACTCCCAAGAAGTAGCTAAAATAGAGCAGAGCAGCCCAGGCGCCCTCGCTGGCGTCTTCCAGTGGTGGCCTTTACATGCCTGCTCTGCACCATCAAAGCCAGTCTACTGGCCATGGACAGCAGAGCCGAGGGTGCCCCACGGAACCCCTGAGCTGCCACAGCGCCAGCCCTCCTGTGCACATCTTATCAACACATTCCTTTTCTGCTTAAAAGTGTCAGGATCCATGTCCAAGCCTTATAACCCAGAAGTCTGGGTGACTTCACAGGCTGGGAATCACTCTCGGAAAAATCAAGCTCACCCTTGAATTCTTGTAGATATTCAAGAAAAGGAAGTCAAAGCCATGGTGGGCAGTGACGTCAAACTCAGCTGCGTCTACCCGGGAATAAACAGTTTTGATTTAAACGAACTGTATGTCTACTGGCAAGTCAGCGAGTCGAACACGGTGGTGACCTACTACCTCCCCGAGAACAGCTCCACAGGCCGCGAGGACAGCCACTACAAGAACAGGGCCCACCTGTCGCTGGACAGCATGAAGCGGGGAGACTTCTCCCTGCACCTGTACAATGTCACCCCCCAGGATGAGCAGAAGTTCAACTGCCTGGTGTTCAGGAAGTCCTCAGAGTTAGGAAGGATTCTGGAAGCCGTGGTGATGCTGCACGTGGCGGGTAAGTCTGCGAAGCACAGAGCACTCATCTCCAGCCTCGAGTCCTGGAGAAGGCACCCGCCCACCTGTTCCCTTCAGCAGGGAAATCCTGTCTTGGTGACTGGGTTTCTCTTCACCTGTGAGGCAAGCAGGTAAAAACTTGGTCAGCTTGTAGGACAGGTCCCCAACCTGAGACCACCTGGCTTCAGAGAACCCCCAACCTTGCCTTGAACTGCCTTGAACTCTTCAGCTCGAACTCGATTCTTCAAAATGATTTAGGAGACAGTGCTACAAAACACTAAATGACTTGAAGGACTTTTTGGGGGGGGGGGTTAAATATTTTTTTTATTTGGACACAGTTTCATTGAGTTACTTGGGACATCACTATGTTGCTGAGTCTGGCTTTGAACTCATAACCCTCCTGTCTCAGCCTCCCAAGTGACTAGGATTACAGGCATGTGCTACCGCGCCCGGCAGAATGTAAGGGAATTCTAACAGAGGACCAAGGCCAGGGCACACTTCAGCAGGGACACAGCAGGGTCACTCATGAGAGATACTACATCCAGTGAGGGTCTGAGCTGGCCCTGGGTGCAGGTTGCTGCCCACTAGGCTCAGTGGCTCCCCAGTTAGATGTCCTGAGGGGGTGCCTGTGCTGGCAGCCTGGACCACAGCCCTGATCTGACCCATCCTCCAGGTGGGCTGCCTTCCCCATTCCGGCCCCCAGACCTGCACCCTCCATGTCGAGCTGCAGGTCCGGCCTCGCTCACCACATGCTCCCCTGCCCTGCAGCCAACTACAGCATGCCCATCATCAGCACGCCCAGCGGTCCCTCTGCAGACCAGGAGCTCACCTTCACCTGTGTGTCCACGGATGGCTACCCGAGGCCCAGTGTGTACTGGATCAATAAGACGGACAACAGCCAGCTGGACAAGGCTCTGCATAACGACACCGTCTCCCTGAACCAGCGAGGCTTGTACGATGTGGTCAGCGTCCTGAGGATCCCTTGGGCGTCCAGTGTGAACATCGGCTGCTGCATAGAGAATGTGCTTCTGCACCAGAACCTCACGGGCAGCAGCCGGACGGGTGAGGCCCAGGAGCCGGGGTTGCAGGACTTGGAGAGGGTCCCTACGGGGCGACTCTGCAGCGGCATGGGAAAGGTGGCGGAAAGGAAGGAGGGAGGGGAGGCGTTGCCACGGAGAAGTCCCACCGTTCGGGAGCAGAGGGCGCTTCCCCAGACACCCCCAGGTTCACCTTCACCTGCTGAACAGGTGAGCTGGACAGCAGCTGACCAGGGTGGAGCCACACCTTTGCAGCCCACGCCCTCTGCCCCTGAGGCCCCTGAGAAGAATGAGCCCCACCAGGGAATCCAGCTGGGCCTGGCTGCTGGCTGGGTCCTCCTGTGCTCTGGGTGCAGGCTCTCCCAGTCAGGTGAGGGGCAGAGGGTGGGGTGGAGAGGCTGCAGGCTAGAGTCTGGGGCCCCGCCAGCCGCAGAGAAGGGTGCCTCCCACAGGACCTGCGAGGTAACCTGCAGGATCCAGGGCAAAGTGGAAATGCAGGCGTCCACCCAGGACCATGGTGATCCAAGCCGCTCAGAGAGGCCCAGAGAGGCCTGCGCCGGGGCCCTGGCTGCCGGGGCCCTGGCCACCGGTTCCCCGCAGGCTGAAAGCCCTCCTTCCTCCTCCCTCCTGGAATCAGGCTGCAGCCCCAGGACTTGTGCGCTTGGTCTGGGCCTCCTGGACCAGGATGAGGGCAGCACCAACGCCTCGGCAGCTGCCGCCTGCCAGCGTTCTCCCTGCGGGGCAGCCAGGCAGCCCTGGAAGGTAGAGCCCAAGGTTCTTGCAGGCTCAATTCTAGACGCACAGTGGGGTTACCTGCAGCCCCACCCCTGACCCTGGCATCAGGACAATGTTTTGGTTTTTGGTTTTTTGAGAGTTTTTTTTTTTTTTTCTTCCAGTTCTGGGGATTGAACCCAGGGGTGCTTTACCACTGAGCCACATCCTGAGCCCTTCTTTGTATTTTATTTAGACACAGGGTCTCACTGAGTCGCTGAAGGACTCACTAAGTTGCTGAGGCTGGCTTTGAACTTGCCATCCTCCTGCCTCAGCCTCCCTAGTCCCTGGGATTATAGGCATGTGCCACTGCACCCCACTAAGACAGCATTAAGAAGCTACTAGATGACGCTGAGTCGCGTTCAGGGTTGATCTATGTTGAGGGCATTGTCCCTGGGTGTTAGAGACACACTGCATCTGTAACCAGCCCCCCTAGGCTGGTGTTGCTGACTTACCCAGAGAACCACTCCCTGCAGGGCCACGACGGGAGGGCCAGGCTTCACGCTGCCGAGGGAAGGCGGAACAGCACCCTTCCCCGAGAGGGCTGGCAGGCTCCCAGGAGCAAGATGCAGGGTTGCAGTGTGGCCAGTTATTCAATTTCACGTCCACCCAGGGTGGGGGCTCAGGCAAGTGCCTGTGAACACTGAGCACGGTTCACAAGAGCCACAGGGACCTGAAGCGTACATCACAGATGGGGGGCCAGATGCTGCATAGCCATCCGCACGAGGGAGTATTATTTAGCTGTGAAAAGGATGAGGTGCTGACACAGGCTACAGTGTGGTGGACCCTGAGGACATCATGCCTAAGTGGCCAAAGCCAAAGTCAGTCGCCAGAGGCCACACATGAAGTCATCCATTCACAGAAAGGGCCAGAACGGGTGGTGCACAGTCACAAGAGTGGAGGTGACCAGGAGTGTGACCTGGGGAAGCGGGAGTGACGGCCAGTGGGTAGGGGTTTCCTGGGAAGGCCGTCGCTGTGAAGCGCTGAACGGCACTGAACTGTCCACTCGGAAGGGTGGACGTGAATTTCACCTGCACTTGAGAAACCTCCAGGCGCTGGAGTCAGGGCCGGGCTGCCAGGGCGCCAGGTCTGCGAGAGCAGCGTCCGGGCTGCGGCCTGATGCCGGGACCACGGTGGCGTCCGCGCCGAGCGCGTACCTGCAGGCCCTCCTCTCAGGGCCGAGAAAGACCTTCCCCTCCGGGACTGAAGGCCCGGCTTGTTTCCTCTCCACAGAAACCTTCACTGGGCCTGCAGTTGCCGTGACGGACAACCCAGCGCATCCCCACAAGGAGAGAAGGGTGGCCGTCTTCAGCACCCTTGCCGTCCTGCTGGTGACGGCTGTGGCTGTAGGCTGGCTGTGCAGGACCCGGTTTCTCCGTCGCAGCTACACAGGTGCGTGTGAGGTCCGGCCATCGACCTCTGTAGCGCTGAGCTGTTGGCTTCGTGTGAAAGCATTGCCTGGGGGAAGCGTCAGGGCCCTCCCAGGTGGGGAGCAGAAGCCCGGCCATCTCTCGGGTGCCGTGTTCCTGTTAGGGCCACGTCAGAAGGGCAGCCTGGGACGCCCACACGCCCAGGGCCGCGCCCAGCGTCACACCCAGTGAGGGATTCCAAGTTTAGAGATTGGGATGGGGTTGATTTCTGAGGAGGCCAACTGCAGCCGCCCAGGTCACTGGCAAGGCTGGCCATCTTGGTCCTGTGCAGCATGAGGACAGATCCTGAGAGTGAGCTGGAGCGGCAAAAGCTGTGGGCTACGGTGCTGGACCCCGTAGCCATGCAGACGCCCTGCCTGGATACCCAGGAGGGCAGAGGAAGGACAGGGGTTAGGTGGAGCCGGGTATCGGCCACGTGGAAGAGCCCCTGTAGCTAGCACGCCCTGGATGGAGGTCTCCCTGCTCCCAGGTGTTCCTCGCACGTGGCCACCCCAGAAGCACTTTCCACGGCCCATGATCCCGCTGCTGGTCCAGCCAGGCTGCAGCAGGGCCCCCCAAGCCCAGGACACACCCTTGCTCCTGAAAGAGCATCTTCCCTCAAAAGCAGGGGGGCCTGGGAACCCCTTACCTGGGAATCCACTCCCTGTCCAGGGCAGGACCTGGGGAGATGTCTAGGCAGAAGGGTGGGGCTGCTCTGAGTTCAGGACCACTGGGGTCTTCAGAGCAACTGCCCCTCCCTCCATGCTACCTGGACCTCTCTGACTCAACCCACAGGTGCGAAGGTCGTGTGGCCAGAGGAGGAGCCCACAGGTGAGTTGTCCCCAGAGAGGAGAACGTGAGGCGGGCGCGGAACCTCAGTTGTTTGCCTTGGCACCTGGCGGTTTTGGAGACACGGGGAGATCCCAAGGTGCACCCAGCATTTCCTGTTGGCTCCCCTGGCACCAGGTCCTGCCCTCGTGTGCTCTTCCTGATGTCACATGATGGAAGCTTCCAATGTGCACACAGGCAGAGCCCAGTCAGTGACCCGGGCCCTCCCTGAGCTGGGATAGTGGCCTGCCAAGCAGCTCCGTGGCCTCTGGGGTTGTGTGCTCGTGGTCTCAGGAGCAGCAGTTGATGAGGATCACCCTCCCAGTTTTGGAAGAGCAAGATGTTGCTGGCTACCACCGCAGGCCGGGACCCTGGGCAAAGGGCTCTGCCTGCGGGGGTGGCTGCATGTCTCCTCACCTGGTTTGGTGGGGCCCAGGAACCTGTTTCCCAGGTGAGCTGTGTGATGGCTGGTTTTGCAGCCCCTGCCCCCTGCAGACAGTGCCAGCCAACTCCAGGTCATTTTGGAGCAGAACTTGCTAGAACAGTAGGGCCCCTTGGGGAATTAGCTGCCTCCTGAAGGCAGCCCTCTTCAGTTTCCAGGCCCTTTGTCTTCCCGAGTCCTGAGGAGGTCGGTCTCTGTCTTCAGAATGAGGAGGAAGGCTGGGTGTGGCTTGTTGGCAGAGGGCCTGCCCATCTAGTGAGAGGCCCTGGGTTCTGTCCCCAGCACTGTGTGGAGGCAAAGGAGGGGCCGGAGCTCACGTACCTCTCTTCTCTTTCCTCCAAGACCATGTTTGACAGGAACTCACTGCCCAGGATGGGGACAGGGCTTTCATGAAATGCCACTGGGTGGACATCCGACGCAGCTTGAGAATGGACTTGGACAGGCTTGGTGACAAAAGGGACCATGAGCCACCTGCCTCTGTGTGCTGTCGGCGAGGACAGGATCCACCTGGCCAGGAGGGGCACAGGAGGCTGCCTGGGGAGACCCTCAGACACTGCCCGTCAGAGCGCGGTCCTTCACAGCAGGGCAACAGTACTGGCACGTGGGCGCCCAGAGCCCACAGCCCCTGCGCTTCAGCACAGGCTCCTCCCAAACAGGACCAGGCACGGGCCTCGCGGGGCCCTGGGGTTCTGAGAGCGAAGGAAGGACGTTGGAGTGGAAGGAAGATGCAGCCACCCTCTGCCTTCCAAGGCGGCCTCTGATCGCCGGAGCCGCGGAGGGTGTGTGCAGGAGACCGACCCCAGGGCTCACCGGCTGCCGTCCTGCCAGGAGCTCCTGTGTAGTCGTGCAGGTGGTGCACACCTGCTGCGTGCGGACAGGAAGTGGTCTATGCTGGAAGCCCGGGGAGACCTGCTGGACTTCACTTTCCTCCAGGGTCTCCAGTGGGAAGAACACCGGATCTTGCTTGTTTTGTCAAAAGCTCCATCATCCTCCTGAAAAGGCTCATGTGGAATTTTGCCCAAACATAGTGCGCTACAGGGCCACCTGTCTGGATGCAGAGGCCTCCTGGACCTGCCGCTCGGCCACCCTGCCCACCTCCCCAACCCAGCCCTGAAAACGTGCAGTGGCAGACATGAGCTGCACCTGAGGTCATCAGAGCCCTCCGGGGGACTGCTCAGTGGAGGCCCAGGTCCCCTGCCAGCCACGGAGGTCTCACATCCCAGCACTGACTCTCTCAGAGCCCAGAGAAGGCAGCTCTGCAGGCCCCTCTGCCCTCCCCGGAGGACCTCCACGGTGCGAGGCCTCCCATCAAACGCCAGGTTCCTGCGGCTGATAGGCCACCACTTGACAGGCATCAGCCCTGGCCATGCCTCCAGGGTGGTCTCTGTGTGGTTTCCAGAATGGACGTAGCAGGGGGCTCAGGGCATGCCTGTGTGCACGCGTGTGCTCTTCCAGGTAAGCTTGGCTTCCAGGTAAGCCAAGTGCACCATCCCAGGAAGCAGTGTGGCTTCCCTGGACAGGTCTGTCCCCCGGCTGTGGGCAAATGCCCTCCCTTCTCACCTGCCCGAGTAGCCCAGGCCTGTGTGCCACATCAGTGATCTCTGGGTACTGAGGGGCATGTGAGGGCTTCTCACCTCGGTGGAGCGAGCCTCACACTTTGCCACCCTGGCGCTTGCAGGCCTACCGCGGCGCCTGGGGAGGGGGCCGCCCAAACTCCACCCCGAAGCCTTGGTGTCAACAATGGAGGAATAAAGTAGCCAGGCACGGCAGCCATGCCCATGAGCCCCATCACCTGGGAGGCGGGGGCAGGGGGATCTCGAGTGTCAGGCCGCCTGGCAACTCAGAGAGACCCTGTCTCAAAATAAAATAGAAAGGGCTGGGGTAAGCTTGATGGCGGAGCGCTCGCCCAGCCTACGCGAGGCTCCGGCTTCCGTCCCGGTGCTGCAGGAAGAGGGTACTCATGTCCGCAGCACGGGGGTGGGGTTGGCTCCCAAGGGAGGGCAGCACAGAGCCGCCGGGTGGAGGGCCGGCAGCTGTGGGGAGCAGGGAGCAGCACCTATGAGCCAGGACCAAAGGGACCTGGGAGGGACGCCTGGGAAGCTGTGCCCCCAGGCTCCCGAGCTCCAGGATGTACCCCCTTAGCCTGGGGCCCTGCTGGCCTGGTCTGCAGGAGACCCTGGGTGTCCCTAGAGAGGCTTGTGGGCCGGGGACGGGATGGTGGCAGCCGGCTGGGAGCTGAGTCTGGCTTCAGGTGTTTCGGCCTCCACCCAACAGCCGGCTGGGACTGCTCTCCCCGTGCCACTGGGTTCTCCTGGACCCTGGGCTCTGGCTGACTGGGACCAGGTCTTGTCTCCCTGGTCCCTGCAGGCCCAGCCACCCTGACAGCAGCTCCCTCTCCTCTTGTCTCCTGAGGGCTGAGGAAGCAGCTCCCAGCAGCCCCTCAGATGCCTGGGGATAGCCCCAGTACCCCACGTGAGGCTCGCCGTGAGACCCTTTTCCCTGGGACCTCACATCACTGTCCGCTCCTTAGTCTGAGTGTTGTCAGGCTGGCTTTTGGTGTTTTGATCTCCAAGACTGGACTTAAGCTCTTACGAGATGCCAGCTGGCTGTGTCGGGCAGCTCTCCTCAGCGGGCGAGTCTTGGCACATTCAGCCCAGCTGTCTTTAATCCGGGCAGGGCCTACCGCGTGTCCCTGTCACTGCTCCACGGGCCGCCACTGCGCTGTGGTTCTCCCCCAGGAGATGTGGTGAGGTCACGCGGGGGCGTCGCTGGCCTCTGAGGAGCAGCAGCAGGCATGCAGCCCAGCGTCCTCCAACACAGCACAGCCCCCTTCTCCTGGGTCACCTTGCCATGGGATAGGCAGGTGAGACTTCCAGCCCCCGGGTGCAGGTGGTGGAGCGTGCCCGCCACAGCCAGTGCCTGGCACTGGAGAGGGGGCTCCTGGTTCACAGGCCGAGCGCAGGCAGTGCTCTGGGTGCACTGGCCACCTGGCGCCGTCTGGAGCCCAGACCCCCCTCATTGCACGGAGCTCAGGAAGCGCTGGGCCCCACCACCTTCTACCTTGGAAACCCCCTCCCTGCAAGGACGTCTGGTTCACGCAGCAGCCACACTGTCCTGCACGTAGTAGGTGTGCAGAAGCAGCCATGAGGGGCGGGGCCATGGTAAACAAGGTGGTCCAGCCCAGGGCAGGAGAGAGGAAGCACCCGACTGGCCCTGAGCGTGCCACCAGGCCTCCTTAGGGAGGGGGGCTCCTGGAGCCTGGTCCTGGCCCAGAGCCCCACCCAGGACGGGCCACCGTGGTCTGGTACATCTGGCCACCCTGGCACCTCCAGAGAAGGCTCTGCTGCCACCTGACTCGAGCCCAGTAGGGTGGTCTGGGTGCAGCGGTTGGCACCCCTCTGGGATCCTTCTGGGGCTTCATCTCCCGCCAAGCCCAACCTGTCGAAAGGGGACCTGTCTAATGAGGCAGCCGCTGCTCTGCTGGGTCTGGTACCTGCCCCAGCCACCCCACAGCCCAGCCAGCACCAGGAGCCCCAGGGCTGTGGTCTGTCGTGGGCTTCTGGTCACAGCACCGTGCCAACCCCAAGGGTTAGAAATTCCTGCTGCCCTGCCCCATGGTGGACACCTGCAGGGAGCCCTCACATCCCTGGGTCCCTGGGTGGCACCGGAGGCCCTCCTGCTGGCCACCTCCTGAACAGTCCCCAGCGCTCAGGCCTGGGTCTCTGAAGACCAGGGCGCTCTCAGTGCCGCTGTTCGGAGAAGCGTCTCGCCAGAGTCTAGGGTAGCTGGCTCTTCCCTTTGAAAAGTCCTGCGTCGTCTGGGGAGTGACAACTGGGGGCTTCTGTGAGGGGCAGGCCAGGCCAGCTCCCAGGCATGGTAGAGAGTGACCCCACGTCCCAGGGGAGGTGGGTCTTCGCTACCGAGAATCCGCTCCAGGCCATCCTGTCTTCAGTGGCCTCTGGTGTGGCCAAGTCCTGGGGAGGGGCTGCTCCTGCCACCATCTCCCCTGGGAGGGCACAGCACTCGCCCTGGGAATGCTGCAGGGGTGCAGCCCAGCGTCCTCCAACACAGCAGATCCCCCTTCTCCTGGGTCACCTTGCCATGGGACAGGCAGCCTCGAGGAGCTGGGTGGACCTACAGGAGCCCAGGGGCCGCACTGGCTCCAGACCAGCCAACCCCACAGCGTGTGACCAGGGGTTGCCACTCAGGATCAAAACCCAAGGAGCTGGGCCCAGAGGCTCGGCCCATCCAGGCCCTGCCCTTGACCTTGGTCAGCCAAGCACTGGCCAGGCCCCCACCCTCCCTCCTCCGTCCCCATGTTTTCTTGCCACGTGTTGTGTCGTGGGCCCCACACACTGCTAGTCCCCACCTCCCCTTGGCAGTCGGGAGCTGGACTGTCCCTCCCCTCCCGTCCTGTGGACTGAGCAGCAGCAAGGCCAGGGCCCCACCCTCTCCCTGGAGGGCCATCCCAGGCTGCTCGGAAAGAGGGAGGGCAAGTCACAGCCGGTGGGGCTGCCGTGGGCGGGGACCAGGCTGTCCTCAGACCCACTCCTCAGAGATTTGGGCCCCAGGGTCTGCGAGGCAGCGGGGGAGCAGGGAGCTCTGGGCATCCGGAGGAACCCCTCTCAGAAGCCACACTGCTGTACCCGGTGGGAGTGGGTAGGGGTCATGGTTCCAAGTGTCCCGAATGAACCACTCAGGGGCAGGTGAGGAGGACACAGGAAGACTCTTGGCAAACCCAGGGAGCCTTGCCCTCCCCCTGAACCCAGGAGTGACCAGCAGGAGCAGACGAGCAAATACCCAAGAGGACCGCTGGGCAGGAATAGCCAGTGGCTCACCCTCAGGCTGGCGTCTGCCCAGGACAGTGCCTGCCCAGCTGGGAGCCCGTGAGGGCCAGCAGCAGCCTGGACACTGGAGAAGCAGACTCCTCCCGCAGTCTGGAGGCCACATTCGACTTCAAGGCGTGTCAGCAGGGCGGGCCCCCTCTGGGGCTCTGAGAGCAGGACCTCAGCCTCTTCCAGATCCTGCTGGTCCCAGTGCCCGTGGCTCGTGGCCACATCGCTCGGCCTCTGCCTCTAGGTGCCTCCCTCCTGCGAGGACACCCACCCAAGGCTCAGGGCCACTCCGATCAGGTGCGACCTCTCTTGATCACGTCCGCAGAGACCCTATTTACAAAGAAGGTCAGATTCTGAGGTTCCAGGAGGAACTGAGTTCTGGGAGATGCCGTTCAAACCACAGGTCCAAGAGGAGGAGCAAGGAGGACGAAGATGGGAGGAGGATGTGGGGAGAGGTCGGGAGAGGAGACAGGAGCACAGGGGAGGGTGGGGACTCCGGGCTGGCCGAGGTCGGCCCCCACATGGCTTCAGCTCTGCTCCTCAGGGCGCACGCAGTGCTGTCTCCCCTGGACTCTGCCAGGCCTGAGGGCCACTCACAAGTTCGGACTTCGTCCCCTCCTGGCTACTGCAGCTGAACACCTGCCACGAGCCCCTTCCACAAGCGCTCTCCCGGCCCTGCCCAGGGCACACGGGCGGCTGGGCCCCAGGTGGCCACTGCGCGATGCCTCTGCACACGGGCCCGCTGTTTAGGTTCACGGTGACCCACGCTCTTCAGGCTCCGGCGGCTGGGGCTCAGCTTTGGGGGCAGCTGAGGAAGCAGGCCTCTCACAACGGCATCTCCAGGCCACGCTGGACCCCTGACCTGGGGCCTTCCCTGCAGGGCCAGACCCCTTCAGGTGCGTCCGGCAGCCCCACCTGAGGATGTGAACCACAGCGCGAAGGAGCCGTGCGGTGAAGCCTTTGTTCCCAGGGAGGGTGGACGTGGCCAGCTGAGTCCAGAGGGAAGCTGTGGTGAAAGGAGGAGGGGCAGAGCGGCCCTCGCTCGAAGGCCACAGCATCGTGAGAGGCACCCCAGAAGCTCGCGTGTGAGACCACGCGGGAAGTTTGCAGGCCACAGACGGGTCAGAGGAGCCTCGCCCTGGTCAGAGCACTGACCCCTGGTGGGAGGTAGCCACAGGCAGGTGTGCCGGGAAGGTGGGTCACTGGGAGTGCTCCGGGGTCATGCTTTGTCCCTGGGGTGTAGAGCTGTCCCTCTCTGCCCTGGTTGCCCCGTCCTGAACCGCCTTCCCCACTACACCCTTCCACCATGATGCCTCAAGTCAGGCCCAAAGCCGTGGAGTCAGCCGACCGCCGATGGACCTCTGAGGCTGTGAGCCACAGTGGACCTTCCTCCTCTGCATTATTCTTGTAGGTCTGTGGTCACAGTGATGAAGAAGCTGACGAAAGCAGGTGGGGATTCAGGCACTGTGGTGCACACTTGGAACCCCAGCAGCTCCGGAGGCTGGAGCAGGAGGATCATGAGTTCAAAGCCAGCCTCAGCAACTTAGCAAGGTCTTGAGCAATGTAGTGAGACCCTGTCTCTAAATAAAAAATAAAAAGGACCCGGCGAGGGATGTAGCTCAGTGGTAAAGCACCTCTAGGTGTATTTCCCAGTATCAATAATCAGTCAATCAATCTGTTATGCTGTGGCTGAGAGGCGTCCCCCAAAAGCTCAAGTGTGAGACGATGCAGGAAGGTTCCGAGGAGACACGACTGGGTCAGGAGAGCCTCCACCCAGTCAGCGATTAACCCCCGATAGGGATGGAGGGAGTGGTGACTGGAGGCGGCGGGTTTGGCTAGAGCAGGTGGCATGGGGCCTGGCTGCAGGGCGCGCATTTGGATCTGGCCAGCAGAGTCTCTGCTCCTGACCATCTGGGAGCTGCTTGCCTCCACCACACTCTGCGGCCACGATGCTCAGCCCCAAGGAATGGAGCCTGCCGTCTGTGGACTGAGACCCCCAAAATTGTGAGCCCCAAATAAACCTTTCCTCCTCTACAATTGTTCTTGTCGGGTCTTTCAGTCACAGCAGCAAAAGCTAACACACAGTCAATAAAAAGCAGGCGGGGAAATGCCACATGCAGCCAGGCACTCAGAGCTGGGCTAGGCTAGGAGTCCAAAGGGCAGCGCCAGCACAGACCGCCCAGTGCTAGATGTGCCACCTTCCCACCTCGCTGCAACCCCCAGGGCCCCACTCCAGCCAAAGCAGCGAGCCTCGAGAGCTGTCCTGCACCCAGGCCCAAAGAGGTCTGCGGTCCCAATGGAGGCCTGGTACCAGGCCAGAGCCAAGGAACTTAGAGGCACACGGCAGAGTTTAGAGGAAAGATGACTTTGAAAATGAGACCAACTGCCCAAACCAGATGGACCTGGTGAGCACAGAGCTGGACTCTAACTCGCTTCACCCATTGCTGGGAGTGAAGCCCAGCCAGTAGAGGCACAGGCCGCCTGGGAGCAGCTCCTGGGGGGCGGGGTGCACGGCAAGGCCCCCTGAGGTCCCGAGCTGAGGGCTCTGCAGGTCGGGGCGAGAGCCCCTGGCCTGGGAGCTGCGGGGCAGGCGGTGTTTACAGCTGCTCTGCTCAGCTCGTGAGCACCCCAGACACACGTGGACTTCCACGGCCAGTGGTCCGCCCCAACCCTGAGCTGCCATGGCAATCCCCACAAGACCAAGGCTACTCGTTGGTGGCTCTAGGGGCCTGCTCTGTGGCTCTGGAGGTCCTGGCCTGGCTGCGGTGTCCACCTGCTATGGAAAGGGGGTTTGCTCGTGCGACTGAGCTGCTGGGTGAGCTGGGGACTTCCCGCTGTGCCCTCCCCCACTGCACACCGAGAGCACGCCAGGCCATCTGCACAGGGTTTAGCACCTCAGACGTCCAGGGACTTTGAAGGTTTCCACCTGAACACCCAGGCCGGAGCTTCCTGTGGACAGGCCAGAGGGACGGTTAGCACAGCGTCATTCTTTATGGAGTGAATGACCTGTCAAGCCTCCGTTGAGCCCAAGACCTCAAACAAAGGCACCCTGAAGAACTGTCCATCAGGGAGGCCAGGTGGCATGGCCTGGGGTGTGGGTCACAGGGAGGGCCCTGGAGTTGTTCATCATGAAGAATTGGGTCAGCAGGCCTGGCGCCTGTCGGTGTTGGGGCACTGCTGCGGGCATTGTCCAGGGAGAGCTGGGCCGTCCATGCAGGAGTGAGTGCCGCCCATTCTGCCTCTGGGGCAGGATCCCGGGCTGAGGGAATGTGGTCCTGAGGCTCAGACAGGCAGAGGCTGGTCTGCGGTGGGCTTTACTCGTGGTGGACATTGGCGTGGGCAGTCCTTGGCAAGCACAGGCCAGCAGCCCCATGGAGAACCACAACAAAACCTGACCTTTTAGAGGAAAAAGCAACAGACATTCAGTTGAAATTACGTCTTGACTTCCTCTCTGCCTTAAGAGCTGAAAGAGGAACTGATGCTGTCTCACCAGGCCGTGGTCACCCCAGGAGCCCACGGAGAAGGACTTTCAGTGGAGAGCCCCAGAGCAGCTCCGCATTCCGCTCAGGAAGGAGACTGTGAGGCCCCTGTTCCTGCACACCAAGGGACAGGGACCCAGTGACCCCACAGAGGGAGAGGCCCTGCGTGCAGGCCAGGTAGTGCCATGGCTGACCAGCTCAGAGGGAGTGTCCCAGAGGAAGTGCTGAGAGTGGCAGTGGCTACAGAGTGCTCACATTGGACCGAGCAGCTGCCGCGTCCTCAGCTGCCTGCAGTCCCTTCGGGGGGTAGGGAAGCTGCCCAGAGCCCCTCCTCTGCCCGAGTGGGCTCAGCGCCAGCCCTGGCACAGGGCACTGCAGGGGGCCTCGAGCACTGCCCCAGTGGGCTGGGGACCACTGGGGTCAGCTCCATCCTGCCCACCTCGAGGTGGACCTTGCACGGTGCGCAGGCTCGGACGTCGCTCAGCAAATGAAAAGCCATGAGCTGGAATTCCCCTCACTGGCCTTCCTGGCCTCCCCCACACCGAGCCCTGGGCCTCTAGGGAGGTGCTAAGGTGCCCAGGACAGGAGCTCCTGCATCCCCAGGCCTTGCTGAGGCCAGGAGAGGACAGATGCCCTGGGGCTGCCCACAGAAGTCAAGGGATGGCTTGTCCAGGACGTCCAGTCACGCCCTGGGGTGTGGGGCGACACCGCCTTCAGGCCATGTTGGTGAGTCCACCTGTCCGTAGGGCCACCTACGGACTGTGTGTACTGGCAAGCGTGCCACCAGCTTTGGCCCTTGTGGGTTCGGGTTTAGGTGAGAGACTGTGGCCACCCAGAGGATGTGGCTGAGTCCGTCAGGACTGGCTTTTTAATTGTTTGTATCGAATTCAGAAAAGCCTGCAGCCCACAACAGCTGGATCAACCATCCCGCCCTGACCGCTGACCTTCCTCCCACAAGAGACAGAGCTATGCAGATAGGAAGGACCTTCGGGAACTTCGCCAAAGCCTGGCCTTGGTCTGGAGTGGAGGAGAGAGGACCAGGCACGTGGGCTCGTTCCCCACCAGGCAGGCTGGGCCCCTGTGGCAGGCGGCCCCCTCTGCTCTGCCCTGGGGCACCCACACTCATGGCCTCCTCCTTTAGCCTCTGTCTTCCTCCGAGCCACATGCCAGCGTGAGCTTTTTGTTTGCCGTGGGATTCCACACCTGGCCTCTTCCCGCTACGCCTGAGATACCCTTGCTGCTCGGCATGGCTCCTGGGTACCGCCTGCCCCAAGCAGGTTAAATCAGCAGGACATACACTGGGGCACGTTAGGATGACCTGGGAGCTTTTAGTAGTTTCACCCCTGGACAATACAGAAGGTCTTGGGCAAGACCCGGGCATTGGAATTGTCTAAGTACCTCAGGGAGTCCAGCCCAGCCAGGCGTCCTCCCTGGGCCTGCCCTGTGCTCATTCCTGGAAGACCCAGAGGAATGGTGGCCATAATGGACCATAGGCCCCCCCCCCCCGCCCCGATTTTACTGACAAGGAGTGAGTTGGCCTGACCCAGTTTGTGACCCAAGATAGGAACTGAATCAGCCAGACCAGAGCTGGGTGAGAGTGCGCGAGCCCCACCAGCCCAGTCCCGCCAGGTCCAGCCTGAGCCTGCGCCTGCTGCAAGTCCACGATGTCCCTGCCGTCCCCTCGCCCAGCCCTGCCGGGGCCCAGGCAGCAAGTGACACTCAAGTGTTCCTGAAGAGGCCCACAGCTGGCAGACGCAGGGCAGGACCGTGGAGAACAGCCCCACAGGGGCCGGCAGACCCCACAGGCCCTACAAGCAGGAGCGGCATTATTGGGCTGGGTTTGAAGAGCGGGGCACGGCCATGCTGCACCCTGGCCCTGAGGCCCAGCTCTGAGCCTGGGACTCTCTACAGACTATCGGCAGCAAATCCTGCCTCACGGACTCTGTCCATCCAGAGTCCAGCACACGTTGGCCGGGGGCATTCTCCTTGAACGCCAGCCTGTCCTGAGGGCCCTCGGCTTGTTTCCAAGGTCCAGGAATGAGCTGTGGATATCTGCGGGTTTTACTTTTCTGTACTGGGAATTGAACCCGGGGCACTTTACTACTGAGCCACGTCCCCAGCTCTTTTTTCATTTAGAGACAGGATGTCACTAAGGTGCTCAGGGCCTCGCTAAGTTGCTGAGGCTGGCCTTGAACTTGCAATTCTTCTGCCTCACCTTCCCAAGCCGCTTGACCACAGGCCTGTGCCACCATGCCTGGCAGTATCTGTTTTAAATGGCTATTGAGTGACGGTCTTGCAAGGGCTCCCCAAGGCTGCACACACCTGCCAGCCTCCAGAGCAACCTAGCCTTGTGTGGTCCCCTGGGGAGGCTGCCGATTCAGCAGCCCTCCGCTCTGGACATGTAAATTTTGTGGCTCAGATACACAGCTCCTTTTAACAAAGAGAATTCGCTTGGTTGGTTAAAACACCTTTTTTAATGGTGTCCATTGTTAACACACTCATCTGGGCTCCCACATTTGTCCTGCGAGCCCCAAACTCAGCACATCTGCCCTCTCCAAGACCGTTCTGGCTGCTCCCTTGGCCAGCGCCCTTCCTCGGCAGCCATTCACTGTCCAGTGCACATCCACCCTTGCCTGGGATGCTGAGCGGCCGAGGGGGTCGGTTCTGGGCGTCAGGCACGGAGGGCAAGCTACGCAGAAGTCAGACGCGCCAGGTGGCATTGGGGACTGAGGCTCTGGGAGAGAGCGAAGGGGTGCTGGGTGGGGCGCTGGTCTCCTGCCCCTCATTCCTCACTACTCACCCACTCGCGCACCCCAATGCTGGGCCGGGAGCACAGGCGAGGGCGGCGTCCACGCTCCTCGCTGTGAGCAAGGCCTGCGGGAGAGATGGACACAGGCACGGCAGACGTCCTCCCCAGAAGAGGTGGCCCTGGGGCCGAGAAGCTGGGATGTTCCTCCCCAGAGCAGAGGGTTGGCAGAGTGACCAGGAGAAGTCTCACCAGGGCAGGCAGGAACCTGGGTCCATCAACCTGGGCCCACCAACCACGCCCAGACAGGGACGGGGTGTCCTCCTAAGTCTCCTCAGGGACACCTGGAGAGTGCACGCATGAACGCACCAGGGGACTCCTGCCTCCATGCACGTCCGCGCAGCACCGTCGGGATGAGTGTGTGAGTGAGTGAGGCAGCGCTGAGCCCTGGGGGATGAGATGCCCACTCATCAAGGAGCGCTCCTTCCTGGCCTCTTCTTCCTGTGGTCGGGGGTCCTCAGCCCACTCCCAGGATGCCCTTCCTGCTAGGGTGAGAGCGCTGGCCGTGTGCTGCAGAGGCTGCCCGTGGCCCCCCGCAGACCTTTGGTCAGGAGATGGTCAGATGTGACGCCTGTGATGTGCAGGTGTGGCACTGAGCTGGAGCTGGTGCCCTCGAAGGTGGTTGCTGACACTGTGTCCTCTGTCCTGAAGCTCCAGGAGCACCTGAGCATCGCAGGGAAGAGCAGGGCAGACGGGATGGAGGAGGGAGCTGAGGGACCAGTGCGCACAGAAGTGAACAGTGTCCCCACTGCAGCTAGGACTAGAGTGACAACCTGTGATGTCTCCCCTGGGATTCAAAGTCACCAGCGGTGAGATGCTCTGGCCTGGGCACACCGCTGTGTCCCTGGATGCCTCTGTGCCTGAGCCATCTCTCCCGGGCTGCAAGTGGTGGCTCTTCTACACGTGGCCCCCCACCCTTGCCTCCTGAAGCCCGACCAACAAGGAGAGTGAGAGGGACAGCCTCCCCGCCACAGCTCCCTGCTCTTCCCTGGTGGCAGAGGAGCCCCGCGGTGGACCCCCGGAACAGCCTGGCTGTGCGGGCGTGTGGCCGGCCCAGGAGGAAATGCAGCCGCAGCGCACTGACGCCTGGGCAGCCATCTGCACACCGTTCTGGGCCACCTCCCCGCAGGTGCAGGGTGCTGGGCGCAGAGCAGCCCTGCTGGATATCTGGTGGCCAGTCCCTTTCTGACCAGGATGCTAGGCGGGCTTTGGGAGGCAGGGTCAGGGTGGGTGACTCGTTCCTTGACCTCAGGAGACACCAAACCTGCAGCCGTAAGGATGAGAGGAGGCAGTAAGTCGGGAGCTGGGACAGGCGTCCTCCAGAGAGGAGGGCGATCCTGGGCACTGAGACAGGCTTCTGCAGGACCCGCAGGGCCACCCGAGCCCAGCCCATCGCCTGGATCCTAGAGTCGGTCACTGCTGTCGCTGCTGTTGCTGGTGCCAAGGGGCTGGGGGCCGGCTGCTGGACCTGAGGCGGCACAGGGCTGGCACAGTGTGGGGGTGCAGAGTGACCAGCTATAGGGGGCAGAGGCTCTGCTGGCCACTGCCCAGGACCACAGCCAGTGGGGAAATGGGAGCTCCCTGGTGCAGGGCGACCCCACAGCCACACCCTGCGGGGACTCAGACCCACCCCTTCATAGTCGCCTTCCTGCCCAGCCAGCACCGCCATGCACCGGCACCGCCGCTTCCTGAGCCCACCCGTGTGTGTCTCCTCCACAGGCCGCACGTCCGGGGCCCCAGACCAGAGCCAGCTGCGCGCAGGGTCAGGTATCCGGGCTTAAGGCTGGCGCACCTTGGGGAGCCGAGCCACGTCCTCTGTGAGCACTGGGACGTGTACTTTCTTAAGTCAGGAGTAAGTAGGAGCGAGCAGGTGCACAGGTCCGCCCGAGACCGACTTCAGACCCAGAAGTCTCTGTCCCCGTCCCTGAGTCACTCGTGCCGACAGATGATCTGTGAAGGGGCAGAGTCACGCCTGTCACGCAGATAGCGAAGGGTGCATGGTGCAGGTTTCACGCAGGCCTGCGGGCAGGAAAGGGGTCAGACGCCCCGGCCAGGTCACAGGAGGGAAAAGCAGAGCGTCCGTGGGGCATGACTCTTCTGAGATGGGGTGCCTCCTCAGGGCGGGCCCCGGCCCACCACCCTTCCCTGTGGCTGTTGTGGGCATGGCGTCCTGCATTGCCAGGGCCTTGCCCAGCCTACCTGCATCCTCCAAGCCATCACTGTCCACGGCATGCCAATGGGCAGGGACACCTCCTCCAAGCCCACCATGTACCCCAAGTGCAGACCCCCAGGCTTGCCCTGGGGCCTGGGCCTTCGGGGCCCTGGGTCAGGGGTGTCTGGGGCACAGCCCGGCACAGGATAGGCCTCCCATGTCCCACCGATGGCAAATGGGCAAGGAGAAGGAGAGGGGAGCGAGCAGCCCACTTGGCAGAGTCATAGGGACGTGGGCTCGCAGGCGGCCCCAGGTTTGGGGGGCAGAAGTGGGGCTGTGTGGGAGGGAGGCTGAGGGGAACACAGGTTTTACAGGGCAGCACCTGTGGAGAAGGACAGCAGCTGCCAGATGCAGCAGATGTGGGCAGGTGCACTGGGCTGGCCCTCCCAGCCCTGGGCACCCCTGTCCTGTGGTGCTGGACAGCCAGCACCCACCTCCTGGTCTCTGCAGCAGCGCTCTGCTGGGCTGTTGGGGAGCAGCCCTGTCCCCTGGGCAAGGGTCCTGGGAGGCCCTGGGAAGGGAGGTGGACCTCAACCCAGGCCGTGGGGGTCCTTGACATCATCTCCAACAGGAAAGGGCGGGTGAATGCGAGGCACAGGCTGAACTCACTGAGTGAAGGACAGAAGTCCCCGAGACAGGGCCAGGCGAGGGTGTCTGGGAGGAGCAGGGAGCCGCGCCTCGCCGGGCGTGCGGCGCGGCCATCCAGCCTCCCCTGGATCGGGGCTGCTAGCTGCCTGCCACCATTACGACCATCACGGCTGTTTCTTTTCCTTGTAGCTGATGCGCTCTGCCTCTGCTCCTGGCCGGCTCAGTGGGCTGTGTCTGATGGAGCATGAAGCGGCCCCCACGTCTGGGTTGAAGCGTGGCCCCACAAGCCCCCTCCCACCCTCCTAGGTCGAGCTACCTCCGTGCGGCCTTGGGCCAGCCCGGGGTTTCCAGGAGACCACGCATGTGTCTCCTTGCCCAAAAACATCTGCAAGGAACGCAGAGTCCTGACGCGGCCGCTGGGGCTCATCTTCCAGAGAAGCACATTCCAAGTCTGCACTTGGTGGTGGCTGAGGGTCAAGCCCCGTGTCCATGGCTCCCAGAGAAGCAAACAGACGCAATCCTGCCCTGCTTCACGGGGTCTCCACCCGGCCAGCGCCTGCCAGCAGAGGTCTTGAGGCTGTGGTCATCCGTCTACAAGCATTCATTAAGCGCCTACTACATGCTCCACAGAGAGTCCAGAAAGTGACTACTTATCCTTCCCTCTGGTTAAAGAAGCCGCTGGGCCCTGGGACGAGCTGAAGAGTCCTGCTTCCCAGCCCCACAGCCCTGCCCCCTCCCGGCCTTGTGCTGCATCACGGCTGGATCCGCATACGCCCATGTGCAGGGGCAGCAGAGGGCCTGGGAGTAGACCTGTCCCCACACCCGGGGGAGCAGCCAAGAGTCACCCCAGTGGAGAGAGGAGGGCAGGAGGGGGCGGGCAACCCCAGAGATCCAGGGTGGAGTGCGGTGAGGATTCCAGCCCAGGGAGCCCCTGGCTGCCGGTGAGCCATGTCAGCCAAGTGCAGAGAGGCGTGGGGGTCCTCACGCCACCTCCACTGGTGTTTCCCAAAGCTCGGAAGACCACTGTGTTGTGGCCTCCTGTGTCGGCTCCACAGAAGGTTTGTCTGGCTGGGCCAGGGTAGGAGCTGGTGGGCGGCCCGGGGGCAGGGACTGCCAGGCTCTGCAGGCGGCTCCAGAGGTGGCCGTGCCTGGGCTGCACAGAGCACGGCAGCCTGGGCGGTCGTTACGGGCTGGGGCCTCCTGGGAAACTGAGCAGCATGAAGCGCCCACACTTCGAGCCCTGATTCTTGTGATCAAGTCAGAAAGATTCCAGGCACGTCACTCAGAGTAACAGGTATGAGTTTATTGACGGGATAGGGAAAGGGGATGGGGACACTCAAGGGACAGAGTGGGTCCTCTTAGAGTTCAATTGAGGATTCCCAGAAGTTTCCAGAGCCCAGGTCCACCCCTGGGACTTTTGACTCACAGCAGCATGACATCAGACTTTCAAGTCCCCAGGGCCATGACAACTCTAGATCACCTTGTCTCATGCTGACCAGTTCTAGTGCATGGTGAGGAAGACCCGTCCTTGTCTTCCTGAGCTCCTGGATCTGCTCACAAGTCTCCCTCTTCAGGTCTCATTGTTAGCGTTTCCCCTGCAGCTCGCAGGACGTCTGCTGGACGTGACACAGCCTGGCCGCTGAAGCCAGGCAGGGCTGCAGGTGAATTGCTTCTTGGGAAAGAAAGCCTGTGTGCGCACAGTGGGTCCACCGTGTGGGCTCGGCCCCTCAACCTGTGTTCCCACCACCAGAAACGCATTTCTCATGGTTCTGGAGCTGGATGTCCAAGGCAAGGTGCCAGCAGGTCCGGGTCAGGGCAGGTTTGTGGAGGCCGCCTCCTCGCTGTGCCTCAATGTGGCAGTGAACAGCTCCGGGCCCAGGCTCATCCCGGGGCTCCGCCCTCCTGACCTCCCGCCTCCCCAGGCCCGCTCCAGCACCACCCCTTGGGGAGCAGACGCCATATAGGAACTGAGGGACAAAGACATGCAGTGCATAGCGGAGCAGCAGATTCCGTTTCAGAGTGAGAAGAACAGGCGCGAAGCCGCCCGCAGCCCAGCATCACGTCCCTGAGTCAGTGGATCCTCATGTGTGGCCTGGTGACATGAGGCAGCCAGGGCGAGGGGGGACACGGACGCTGCAGGAAATGGGCGAGTCGTGGTGGAAGAGCACAGCCCTGGACTCTGCTGCTCCCGGTCCACAGCACAGGCACAGGGCAGCGGAGGTTAGAGTGCAGTCACTCTCAAACCCAGTTGAGAGTGAGGTTGGCAGGTGGGGACAAGGGCATCTGACAGACACAGGCAGAAAACAAGGAAGGAAAGGAGAGGCGGGCGTGTGGCCGAGGAGGTCGCGGCCGGAGGAACCAGGCAGCATGGGGCAGAGCACTGTGGTGTGGAGGGAGGGGCTTGAGTGCCCCCCATGGCACCCTTGTTGAGATTGGATCCCCGCCATGAGGTGTCAAGAGCATGGAAACGCAATCTGGTGGGCCTTGGGGGTGATCAGGCTAGACAGGGCCATGAGGCCGCCAGCCTCTGTGACTGAGCCCTTGTGACTTTACAGAGAGGGAGACCAGAGGGCACGCACAAACACACACGTGACACGCGATTCTCTGCCGCCTCAGGACTCTGCCAACAAGAATGCCATCACCCGACGCAGCCCCTGGACCTTACACCTCCAGAATCACAAGCCAAAACATACGTCTTTATAAAGCAGCCTGCCTCGGGGGTTTTATTATAGTCATGCAAGGTTGACTGACACACAGAGGAAGTCTCCAGGGAACAGAAGTCCTTGGATTGAACTGGTAGTAAGGCAGTGCCTGTGACTGACTGGGAGGCAGAGTCCTGGCCAATGCAATCAGCCTGGCGCCATCACAGGATCTGGCGGCCCTGCTCCAATCTGATCGGTGTCCTCATAAGAGAAGACAGACACAGGGAGAAGGCCTCGCGACACCGAGTCGCCAGGACAGAAGGGGGGCTCTCAGGATGGTGCAGATCTGAGGGTCTCTGACTCGTTGTTGCCCTCAGGAATGTGCTCGCGTGCCTTGTCCGGCTAAAGGACACTACGGGGACTACGCTCTGTCTAGGCTTGGTCTAAGGAAGTCCTTGCTCAATGGCATGTGGGAGATGTCGGTCTTTGTATTCCAGGCCTCCATGGCTCAATTTTATGTCCTTGAAAGATGACTGAATCTCACCCCTGAGGACCGCATTCCAAGGGGACCCTGCATTTGGAAAGAGAAAGCTCAGATCTGCAGTTCGCTCAGCTCCACCCCCACGCCTGCTCCTGGTGACCACTGAATTCCTCCCAGCTGCTGTGGGTTACGTGACACCCCAGGGTCCCTGGGGTGGACGGGAAGCTGTGTGCCTTGTCCTTCGACATGTCGGCAGAGAGGACTGTGACAGCCCCAGGTGCTTCTTGGGCACAGGCACATCCCACATGACCTTGGTTTCCTTTTCTGGGGACTCTGCAGCCCCAGTGATGTGGGGGAGGTCCCATGCCTTCCTGCTCCCCCACCTGGGCTCAGACCCTTCCTGGGGCAAACGTCACTGCCAAGTGCTCGGCTCAGAGCCATTCACTCCACAGCTGCCGGGAACGCAGTGTGGTGTCCAAACACCCTCCGCAGGGAGCCAGAAGCCAAGTAAATATGGCTTCAAAGCTCTGGGTGGGTCGGCAGCATCTGCTAGGCGGTCTCTGCAAGCCCTGGGTCAGTTCTCAGCTTGAATGACTGCTCTTGTCTCATACAGCTTTCCTTAGATGTGGCTTGTAAGAGCCTGAGGAAGACAACCCCTCCCCAGGCACACTCCCAGTGCCCTGCGTCCTCCAGCGAGGCCCACCTCCCGGTGGTCCATCCGGCCGTCAGTGGGTTAACCCACTGCTGAGGACAGAGTCCTCAAGATTCAATACTTCCCCAAAGTCCCACCTGCGAACACATGAGACTTTGGGGGACATTCCAGACCTACACCATAACATTCCACCCTTGGCCTCCAAAGCCCCATGCCTGTCTCATGTGCAAAATGCGTTTGGTGCATCCCCAAGAGTCCTGTAGTCTTAATAGTTCCTCTCTTTCTCAAAAATCCCAGTCCAAGGTCCCCTCTGAGACTCAAGGCAAACTTCTGGCTGTGAGCCCAAAAATCCAAAACAAGTTACTTACGCACAATAGAAAATGGCACACAGAACATTCCCACCCAAAAGGAAGGACTAGGGTATAGAAAGAAAGGGTGGGCCAGAATAGACCAGAACTCCGCAGGGCAGACAGTAAGTCCTGAGCTCCACGTTCAGTGTCCATGACACTCAGTGGTGGGGTGTGGGTCCCCAGGGGCAGGAGGAGCCCTGCCTGTGTGGCCTTGCTGGCTGTAGCCCACATGGCCTCTCCCTTGAGCTGGCCCTGCTCACTGCCTGCAGCTTCCCTCTGCAGCTGTTCCATGTTCCTGGTGTCTCTGACTTCTTGGTTTCTCCATCACAGTCTTAGTTTCACTCTTACAGCCTCACACATCGCCTTTCGGGGGCTACCAGCAAGGACCCTGAAACACATTATCTGGCCTCGCAGGCCCTTCCTTTGAAAACTTGGTGGAAGTCTTTGTGACCCCATAACTGCAGCATCTTGCAAAACCAGCACCACGTGGACAGTGCCAATGTCGGTCACCAGCTCCAGCAGTAGCCAGGCCCCCTTGGGCCATGGCTGCAGCAGCCTCTGATTGCCTGGGCAGCTAAGAAGGGTGACGGGAATCTAGGGAAACAACTTTCCAGGTAGGAAAGCAGAAAGCAGATCTCACACATGAAGGCCCACGTTCCCACCATGGAGCCAGCAGTGGGTGTGGGCTTGATGTTTGAGTTGCCCTCAGGCACCTTTCCTCTTGTCCCTGTGCAATGGACTTGGTTTCTCTTTAAGGGTGTTGATCTCTTGAGCATCTACATCTTCCTTGTCCCCAAGGGTACAAGCACTTCTTTTCTGGCCAAACTACAAGTTTTTAAAATCTTTCTTTCCCCTCCAGTTTCTGCTCCCCATTCTCATAGTAAACCTGGCTAAGAGTTGCCAGCAGTATCTATGCCAACATCTCAATGCTGTGCTGCCTTGAAATTTCCTCCACTAATTTGTCCATCACTTTAAATTCTGCCTCACAGAAAGCCTCAGGACATGAGGAAAATGTAGACAAGTTATTTTCCAGAATGTAACAAATGGCCTCTAGTCCAATTCCCAATAAAGTTCTCATTCCCATCTGAAACCTCATGAGCACAGTTGCTGCCGTCTGCAATCCTGTTGGCATTCTGGTCCTCTGAGATCCCATCAGAATCACCCATTAAGTTCTCCTTACCTAATAAGGAGGCTCTCCAGCCTGCATCTCCAACTTTTCCAAACTCCTCCTGCAAACCAGTTCCAAAGACTTGAATCACGTGGTCAGGGGTTCACATAGTTACAACAATGACCCCACTCCTGGAACTAATTTTCTCTATTAGTCAACATTCTGTTACTGTGACCAAAACGTTGACAAGAACAACTTAAGGAAGAAAGATTTACTATGGTTCATGATTTCAGAGTTTCCAGTCAGACGACTCTGTTGTTTGGGACCTGAGGTGAGGCAGAGCATTATGGTGGAAGAGTTGAGAGGAGGAAAGCTGCTCAGCTCAAGGCAGCTGGGAAGGAGAGAAGGGGTGGGGGTCAGAGGGAAGATGAACATTTCTAGGGTTTCCCGAGGTGACTTCTTCCAGCCAGGCCACCTCCCAGGAGTCCATCCAGCCTTCAGGGGTTAACCCGCTGCTGAGGCCAGGCCCTCATCATCCAGGCACTTCCCCAAAGCCCAGCTCTGAACACACGAGGCCCTGGGGACATTCCAGATCCAGACCATAACAACAGCAGTGTGGCATTTTCTCTTCTCTCGGGCCTCTGCTCCCAGTCTCACATCTTCTTCCTGATTCCAGTCTCTGGCCTCCCTCTCAAGGACCCTGTGATGAATTCAGCCCACCAGGATTATTGAGGCTAAGGTCTCCCTCTCCATCTCTAATCCAATCCCATCTGCTAACATTTTCCGTGGTGTGAGGCCCCATATTCACAGGTTCCAGGATAGAGCTGTGGATCTCTTTGGGAGTCATGAGTCACCCTGGGTTCAGTCTCAAGTGCCACCAAAAAAACCCTTAATTACTTAATTACCTAATTAAATTAACTTAAAAAAAAGTCATAATGTCTCCAGTGCCCAAGACACTGGCCCATCTGGGTGATACACCTTAATTTAATGGCTGCAATGTGGAGACCCTGCATATGGCAGGCTATGCTGAGGTCCAGGTGAGCAGAGTGGGGGTGGGGGGATGAGGGGCCAAATCCAAGGGCAGAGTGGGCTCTGGGCTGGTGGCCTTGACACGGAGGCAGAGAAGTACCAAGCACTTTCCCAGGAGAGCAGGCTGGGGACCAGGCACCAGAGCCTCATCTGCTCATGTTCCCTCTCAAGAGGACTTGCCAAGAGCCTGCAGCACCTGGTGCTCACAGCGAGCCCCATCTCCCGGCCTCCCCCAGTGACCAGCACTGGTCACAGCACATGTCCCCACCGAGGATGAGCCCACCCTAGACTGGGCTCTCTGGGCCTGAGCAGGTGTCCTGGGTTACCAGGAGGCAGGTGGGAGTTTACAGAGGGACGGTGGTGCTCTGGAGCCACAGCAGAGCAGGGTGTGACTAGGTCCCTTCTTCCCACACACCGGATGAGCAATCTCAGCTCCTCGCCACCGTCCTGAGGGTGCAGGGAGGGCAGTGCAGGCCAGACGGTCAGGAAAGCTCCACCCTCATGGCCAGGAAGCCATTGGGCTGCACCTGGTGCTGTCCTTGATTCTTAGTAAGGTCCCCAAGCTGGGTGCCAGTGTGCACCTCACACACACTCATACATAGGTGATGCATCCTCGCACGCTGAACCCCAGGCCCCCCACACCCCATTACAAGCTGCAGCTTCATCGCCTTGCCAGTGAAGGCAAGAGGGAGCCAGCTGGTCAGCACACCACCAGCTCAGCTCACCCGGGCCACACAGGTGGGCATGACCTGCCTGCCGTACAGACGGGCTCTGTGGCCACTCCCCGGGCTTCAGCTCTGCTCCTGGAGTCCACTTCACCCAGGAAGCAGCAGACCAGCACAGCCGCAGCTTCTCTGAGAGAAAGCTTGATTTGTCCACCGCATCACGTGCGAGGCACGTGGTGACAGGCCCCTCACGAGGCTGTGGAACCTGGGGCTCTATGTTTGTCCACAAAAAATGCACTTGAGGCACATGATGGCACGGCACGGAGGCACCAGAGGGGCCGTGGCTTCTCCCGGCTGCGACGTCAGGGAAAGCTGGGTGCCTTTGTGGGTGCCAGGGACCCCAACAGTGTGCCCACTGCCTCAAGGCCTGCTGACGGGTGTCCCAGAAACCACTCCGCTGCACAATGCGCAAAGGTGTCAGCGACTTCCCAGCGACTCTGAGGACAGTCCAGCTGAGCCCACCTGGCAGACCCTCGAGTCAACTCTCACGTGATTTTTGAGACATAGCTAGGAAATGACTCAACATAGCTAGGAAAGGACTCAGACTTAATTTTTTATTATTGTTATTTTTTGCTGCCACAAAACCCCTTTCATTTCCATTTATAGAATGAAGGAGCGACCCAGCATCCATGCTGAGGTCAGGGTGATTCTAGTGATAACCAAATCCACACAGTGAGCAAAACAGGCCTTGCTAGGAGTCACTTCCCAATCAAATCTGACTCTTACATCTAAACATTATTTATCTATTCAGGTGTGGCCTGCACTCCTGTAATCCCAGAAATCCAAGAGACTGAGGCAGGAGGATCACAAGTTCAAGGCCAGGCTGAGCAATTAAGACCCTAAGCAACTTACCAAGACCCTGTCTCAAAATAAAAAATAAAAAGGACTTGGGGATGGGGCTGGAATTGTGGCTCAGTGGTAGAGCACTTGCCTAGCATGTGTGAGGCACTGAGTTCAATTCTCAGGACCACATAAAAATAAATGAATAAAACAAAGGTCAAACAACATCTAAAAAATATTTTTTAAAAAAAGGACTGGGGATATGACTCAGTGGTAAAGTACTCCTGGGTTCAATCTCCAGTGCAAAACAAAAGTTATTTATCTAATGTTAATATATGCTGGTTGTTTTCATCAAATGCATATTAATTATTGCAATGCTTATAATTCAGAAAAACTTTTTTATACTCAGAACTTCCTGGTCACAGTAAATGTATTAGCTCTGGTTCTAAAAGTGCATATTTTGCTGCATAAAAATAAGACAGCAATCAAGAAAAGATATTTAAGGATAAAATATATTAGGAGAAATTGCTCTGGGAGGAGAGAATGAAAATGAAAGGTTGAGAGAGGAAAAGACATAAAAACACACAAGGCAAGGAAGCTTTGTTCGAGCGCTTGTAAGTGGTAGGTGTCAAATCGCAGAGGCATCGAATACTTTTAGAAGTGTGAAATCACAATCATTTTTTAAACATTGATTTTCACTGTATGTCAGAATTTATATCCTTATTGGTTCCCCCATATGTAAGCTGAAGCTTTTCTCTTGCAGCCTTTAAAATCCTATCTTTATTTTGAATGTTAGGCATTTTCATTATAACGTGCCTTGGTGTGGATCTGTTGTGATTCTGTGCATTTGGTGTTCTGTAAGCCTCTTGTATTTGATTTTCCATTTCATTCTTCAGGCTTGGGAAATTTTCTGATATTATTTCATTGAATAGGTTGTTCATTCCTTTGGTTTGTATCTCTGTGCCTTCCTCAATCCTGATAATTCTTAAATCTGGTCTTTTCATGATGTCCCATAGTTCTTGGAGATTCTGTTCATGATTTATTACCATCTTCTCTGTTTGGGCAACTTTATTTTCAAGATTAAATATTTTGTCTTCATTGTCTGAGGTTCTGTCTAGTCTGTTGGTGATGCTTTCCATTGAGTTTTTTATTTGGTTTATTGTTTCCTTCATTTCAAGGATTCCCATTTGTTTTTCTTTTCTTTTTTTTTTTTTTTTTTTTGTTTCTGTTTTTGTTTTTGAGAATCTCTATCTCTTTGTTGAAATGATCTTTTGCTTCCTGCAGTTGCTCTTTGAATTGCTTATTGGAGTGATCATTCATTGCCCGCATTTGCTCTCTTATCTCATCCTTTGCTTCACAAATCATTTTATTATGTATATTCTGAACTCCTTTTCTGACATTTCTTCTACCATGCTGTCACTGGATTCTATTAATATAGAATCTAGGTTTGTTTGGGGCACTTTCTTCCCTTGTTTTTTCATGTTGTTCATGTATCTTCCCCTCTAGCGCTGCAGATCTGGGGAATTGCAGTTTCCCCGCTACAGGCTTATAGTGACCCTATGGGTGTCCAAAACCTTTTCTTTAAGGGGGAGATCAATATTAGCAGCACCCATACAGACAATATGTAGCCCTAAATCAAATAGCCCCTATGAAGACATTAACAATATTGTGATAATAAACAGAATGAGTTAAATTATTATATATAGTATAACAAATAGATTTGCAATAAGGTCTGCCGTTTCTAATGGAGGACAAAGAGGATGGGGAGGGATGTAGAACGTGGCTGTTAATGGGATAAGAAAAGAATATATAGAAGTTCTAGAGCATAGAAAGTGTGAGAGTGTAATCAAAAGAAGTTGGTTGTTAGCATGAGAAAAGGGAGAAAGAGACTTTGTGGAAACAGGTAAACAAAAGCAAAATAGAGTGAGAAAAGTAGAGAAATAAAAACAATTTTTTTCAAAAAGGAGGAAAAAAAATAAGAAAAAAGGAAAATAATCTACACTATAATAGTTATACAGTATTCAAACCTCCCAGTCTTCAGTAGCCTGATGCATGAGAGGTACCTGACAATGAGCTTCCAGTCTCCAGCAGGCGTCTCCGGATGGGATTTGCCCCACCTAAAGATGGGAGCTTCTGCTTCCAGGACGATCCAAGATGGCTGCACTGGTTTCTGAATGTGTTGGCAAATGGGGAGCTGCAGCTCGGGCCGTGGGCATGGTCAGCAGGGGTCCTGGAGGCGGGGTGTGGTTGGTCTGGTTGAGGGGTTCTGGAGCCTGGGCATGGTCAGTCGGTCTGAGGGTCCTGGAGATGGGGTGCAGTCAGTCAGGTCGGGTATTCTGCAGGTCCTGGTTGTTGTTTCAAAAAGGCAGCAGTCACGTGTAACCAAACCTGCAGGTACTGTGACAATGGACTTCCAGGCAACAGCAGACAGCTGGTGATCCACTGGCCATCTGCAGTTGGTCTGCTGGCTAATGGCAGATAGTCAGTAGGCCGACCTCAGGTGGTGGATGATAGGTAGGTGAAAGGCAGGTGATGGACAGGCAAGAGGCAGGCAAATGGCAGATGATAGGCACCAGTCAGCGAGCAATCTGCATTCAAAAAGGAGTCGATATGCTGGCTGACTGCAGGTGATCGTAGTAGGCTAATTGGGTAAACAGCAGGGGATTGATAAGCAGCAATTCGATTCGATTGTGAGAGTCTGAAAGCACAGATCTGGATCTCTGACCCACCGGTACAACGTGCTCAGGAAGCCAGTCCATCCCACTGTGACCAGCCCTGAAACCAGCCCACAGCCTGGCTGCCTAGAGTCAGGCCTTGGAGCTCAAGTGCCGCACTGCCAGCCCAGGAAAATGAGCTGCCATGGCAACTGTCCCGACCACAGGTGCTTCTTCAGTAAACAAAATCATCAACAGAAGCAATTAATTAGCTCTCTGGGTTTTTGTCCCCACTCCCATCTTAGGACAACACTTAAATTGATCAGTGAGTGGCTTCCAGCGTCCCAGCCCACAGCCTCCGTCAGGGCACACCTTGGCCTCCCTCTCCCCGCTGGGAATCTTCCCCTCCCCAGCCAGCTCTGCATACACAGCCTCTGGTCAGGTCTTTGTTTGTTTCTCGGTATTATGTGTCCTGGGGATGTGGACTTCAATTAGGGGTGTGTGAACAAGAGTTCGGAGGCCTGAGAAGGGCTGGCGGGCAGTGCGGAGCACAGGGCAGCGAGCAGAGCCTCAGCACCCAGCCTCATCCTCGGGCAGCAGGGGGCCGCCAAGGAGCCAAGATGGAGGTGACAAGATTGGGTACCTGCTACGA
Source organism: Sciurus vulgaris (assembly GCF_902686455.1). NCBI lineage: Eukaryota > Metazoa > Chordata > Mammalia > Rodentia > Sciuridae > Sciurus > Sciurus vulgaris. Next base: position 1,881,259 of record NC_136470.1, read on the forward strand.
TCTCGGGTCACAGCCAAGTGGGGGTCAGGGTGTAGCCTCCCTCCTGACCTCAGACGCATCAGTGGGGCCTGGGAAAGCCATCGGCTCACCCAAGGCAAGTTTCTCGCTCAGTCTGAATCTAGCCCAGTGGGGCTCACAGCCTGCGGGGCTCCAGTTCCACCCGCCAGCTCGGAGCCCTCCCATCTAGACGGCAGGTGAGGGGCAAGTTTGCAGACCTAGGGGTGCCATGTTGTCTCTGCTCATGGACCTCCGGTCTGCACTCAGACACGGGGCTGCACAAGGGAGGCTGGGAAATGGAGGCTGGTGAACTCCAGGCCCCCTCTCTAGGATGGTGACTATGGAGATTGCGGCCACAGACCACACAGACCCAAGGTCACTGTGCTGGGAGCAGGACACAGACAGTGCAGTCAGCTCTGTGGACAGGCAGGAAGGGTGGGAGGCCAGAAAGAAGGAACCAGCTGTACAAGCTGCACAGCCCGACTGTGAAGAAGGGTGGAAGGCCGAAAGACAGCAAAGTCAGGGCCTTTCCCCATTCCCCGATCTTGATTGAGTGTTGGGAGAAGAGGAGAGAAGAAGGCAAGGCAACTTCTGTATGTTGTGCATTTTGATCGTCTGTGGCTGCAGTTCAAGTGGTCTGGCTGTCTCCAAGTACGCTGGCCCATCTCCAAGTACGCTGGCTTGCGAGTTCAAGGCAAGCTTCAACAAACGGACTTCATTAGAAGTTTCATCGGATTCCATCTCCACAGTCTGCCAGAACCTCACAGCCAGAGGCAGAACAAAACAAAAACACAGAAAAGTCTCCAGAACAGAAAGCACGGTTAACTCTTCCATTCAGAGAGCCCTTCCACACACCATCCATATGCAAAGGAACAGAGTAGGATCCTGCCTCACACCACGCACAGGAACCTCCTCAAGTGGACCAGAGACCCACATGTATGAGCTGGAACGATGACTTTAGAAGGAAAAAGAGCGAGACTGGGAAGTGTGGAGCGAAAGTCTCATGACCCAGGATTTGGCAGTGATTTCCTGGATGTGAAGCCAAAGCCCGTGCAACCAAAGAAAGAAAAGAAAGCCCGCCTGTGGCAAAATGAGAACCTTTTGTTCTTCAAAGGACACTGTCCGCAAGAGTGAGAAGGCAGCCCGCAGAGCGGGAGAAGGTCTTTGCAAACTGTACATCTGATTAGGGTTAAAATGGGCAAAGGGATTGAATAGAGAGTTCTCCAGAGGAGACGGAAAAATGGCCAAGAAGCACAAGAAAAGACAGTCAACGTCACTAGTCATCAGGGAAATGCAAATTGAAACCACAGTGAGACACCACTGCACACCCACTGGGACAGTGCTTATGAGGACAAAAGCTAGCGCTGGCCAGGACGTGGGGGGACGAGCCCTGTGCCCCTTGTGCCCCTTGTGCGCTAGGTGGAGGGGAAGGCAACACAGCCACGCCTCGACCAGGGGCGCAGAGACGTGGGCCGGCCCTCCCAGCTCCGGGTCCCGACCCAAAGGAATGCAAAGCACTCAGGCAACAGACCCCCGCACCCTGTGTCCACAGCAGCAGGACTCACACACGAGGGGACACTAAGCTTGAAGGAGGGACCCCTGCGCCTGCTGCGGCGTGGCTGAACCCTAAGACCCCGCGCAGAGGGAGTCAGCCCTATGCAAGGTCCCGAGCAGGTGAGTCACAGACACGCTGCCCGGGCTGCCAGGAGCAGGCAGCCACCACGAGGTAGAGTCACAGGTGTAGGTTCCTGCTTGGGAAGACGAGGAGATCTGGGCGGCACGTCCCCTGCTGGGGCCACGGGGGTGCAGGCACTACAGCGTGCTCAGAGGCAGAACCCGAGCCCCTGGAAGCCTGCCGACGACTGAGCGGCTGAGGGGCTGACTCCGTGGACCAGCACCTAACAGCTGGGTGCTTCTAAGAGTTGACCATGCTTTCTGTTCCGGAGACTGTTCTGCCTTCTTGTTTTGTTCTGCCTCTGGCTGTGAGGTTCTGGCAGACTGTGGAGACGCAATCCAGTGAACCTTTCAATGACTCGGTTACCTTCGCTGCCTGCTCTGCTGCCAGGTCTGGCACGTAGGAGGCTCCCCAAGGTCCAGGAGGATGGGCTGTCACAGCTCTGGGCACCACGTAGTCAGAGGCACCCACCAGCAGGGAAAGGACTGCTGCGGTCACGACACCTGGACTGCAAGGGGCGGCCGCCCAACTCAAACGCGAGGTGCTGACCGGGAGCCTGTGCCCCAGCCCGGGTCGGGAGCAGTGGGCCACCCAGCTGGACTCTGGTCTCCTGCTCCCTCTGAGACTGGCCATCATTCTTGTCCCCTCCAGACCCCTTGCTCTAGTCCCCTGGGGCAGGGGCTGAGGCCATCTAAAGTCCAAGAACCTCTAGCCCTTTAGTGCAAAAGTCTGGAGGAAGTGGGCTTAGCTGCAAATTCTCAGCCCTGAGGAAGGGGTCCGACCCGCCTTCCAGGGCCCAAGGTCAGGGACAGGGAGTCCTGTGGACAGGAGAGGCAGGTCTCCCCCACGTCCACCCTCTCCCACCTCTCGGGACAGCTGGCAAGGTCACGCTGGTGGTGGGGAGCAGCAGGAGTGCTCAATGTCCTCATTTCATGGACACAATGACAGCAAAGTGAGCACAGAAGTTCCCCCAGCGGGCCCTCAGCAGGTGCCTGTGCTCCCTGGAGGGCACGTGTGACTGCAATGCCCTCTCCTCACTCCTGCCACAGGTGGGGAAACTGAGGCAGGAATGGTGACGTATTGTTCATGACCAACGGGTCACCCAGGTGACCTGGTTCCTGTTGTGCCCCTGACAGCCAAGGCAGCTGGCCCCCACCAGGGCAGGTGAGGAAAGTGCAGGGCGACTAGAGAGAGGCCCTCCCTGGGGATGGCTACTTGAAGCCATATCCTCCACCTGGCTGCAAACACTGCTCTTCCAGGCCTTGGACAGGGAGGAGGAGCAGGAGGCAGGACAGGGTCAGCAGGTTCTGCCCAGCCAGACGGGCTCTCCTTTACCTCAGACAAGCGTGTGGTGACCACACAAGTGTGCAGCCTGCAGGGCCTGGCCAGTGTGGACCCAGACCATAGCACGGGCCTGAAGCCCTGGGGAAGGCGTGGGGCAGTTCTGCAGGGGCCATGGCTGCGGGGCAAGCCTGTGTGTGCAGACGAATGGTCGGTTCCATCGGCCCCCCACGACTGCCCGTCATGGCACACCTGGCTTCCCTCTGCCCAGGCGGGCCCCGCCCTAGCTCTGCCCAGTGATGTCTTGTGTCTGTCCACCTGCTAGTCTTCAGGGCCCTGCCGGGAGCAGAGGGGTGCCACGCAGGCCCATGCCCTGGCCCTGCCAGGACCATCTCTGGGAAAGAACTCCCTCTGGAGGTCCCCAGGGAACAGCATGCCCCATGGCGTGTGGTGAACGCCATCCGAGGTGGCGTGGTATGACTGGAGGGCTGGAGGGGGAGGGGACACTGCTGCCGCCAGCTTCAGTGGAAGGCAAGAGTGGCCAAGGAGGAAAGCGGGGTCAGGGACTGGCAGGACGCTCCCAGCAGTCTCAGGTGGCCTCTCTCGGAGCAGGGAGGGCCATCCCCGCCTGATCAGCAGCAGCCACTGGAAGGAGCCAGACTGAGTCCCAGGAGGGAGGACGAAGGAGCAGGCAGCAGGGCTGTGGGCCGGGGGCTCCCCTCCACAGGAGAGGACACACAGGGCTCCCCTGACTGGGTCTCCGGGACCCTTCATCCCCGCAGGCCCCCAGGCAGCTGCAAACTCCATTGGCTGAGCACATGGCAGGGAGCAGGGAGAAGGCTCTGGAGCGCTGCCTCCCTGCTGTGCGGGGCCTGGAGGAGCCAGCGGGGAAGGAGGGCTTGCCTTCCCAGCAAGCACGGCCTCCAGAGCGGTGGCTACCAGCCACCATTGCTGAAGGAGCAAGGGATAAATTCAGGCTGCTCTTTTCACTGGACAAAAGGTAGGAGATTATTAAACGTGGCACTAAGAGCCAAGATGCCAGGAGGGAGAGGCTGGAGCGGGCAGGAGCAGCGGGTGGGCGGTGCAAACAGGAAGGGCCGACCCCGGGCAGAGTGCGGCTTGCAGAAGCCCTGGGCCCAGGGGACGTGAGAAGCTGGAGGGGACACAGCTGCAAGGTGTGACATCTAGGTGGGTCTGGGAAGCCCAGGAGTGGCCACCTCAAGGTGTCAGAGAAGAGCAGGACAAGGTCGAGCGGTGAGAAACAGCCCGAAGGCAAGGGGCACCTGCCAGTGGAGAGTGGACACCCTAAGGAAACAGGACAGCAGAGCCATGCCCATCACACCCAGGCCACCAAAGAAACCTCGGCAGACAAGGGCTCACTGGGTTCTAGGCAAAGGGGAGGAGAGTCAGGCTGGTGCCCCTCGACCCTCAAGTGGGAACTTTGAGCAAGGGCCCAGGGGAATCGAGGGCCAAGGATGCCCCAGCCATGGGCCATGGGTCCCCCTCCCTGCTGCGGACCAGACTTCTGCTTCCCACTGGGAACAGGCCAGGCCGTGGGGTGGGGTGGGAACTCAGCCCATGACACCCCAGTGGCCTGGTTCTAGGCCCTGCCCCTGGGACCTCACATCTGCACCTGCTGACGGTCCCAGCCTGTGCTCCTGATGGAAGCCAGGCCCTCCTAGTTTGGGCTCAATGAAAAGTCCTGAGTTATGTCTGGAAAACGTAGTCTTCTTCTGTCAGGACAGACGCCAGCTGTGTGGCGACCTGAAGGAGCCGCCCCTCGCCACTAGCTCAGCGCTGGTGTGAAGCCCACCGTGTCTCAAGGCCCCTGACCAACCCCTGTCTTCACGTTCTCCTAAGCCCATCTGGGTCACGGTGCCAGCAGCCGGCTGGGCTCAAAGTCCACACTCACCTCAGGACAGGCAGCCCTGGGGCTGGGGCCATCCACAGAGCACGTCAGAGATGCAGAACCTCAGGACCTGCCCAAACCCAAGGCAGCACCTGTGCTGCACGGGTGACCAGGCCACTTCTCAGACACCTGCCGTGGACGTGGCTCTGTGGAGGGGCAACAGAGCATTGCTGTCAGAGTTCCGAAGTCAGGGCTGCTCCATGCGTCACCCTCCACGTCAGAGGGACTGCGGCGATGTGGTCAGGGTCACTAACCAGCTGACCTCAGAACAGGAAGATGGCCTGGGCAGGTCTGCTAACACGCCGATGCCTGACGAGCAGTCTTTCTTCTGCCAGGCAGAGAAGGGGAGGCCAGGATCACACATGCCACAGCCGGCTCCTGGAGGGACAGGCCCAGACAAGGCCCTGAGCATGACCCCAGGACAGGAGTGTGGGCAGGCCCTGCCCAACAGCTCTAGGAATGGGGACCTCCGTCCGGCACCCAACCCTGCTGACCACCTGAGCGAGCCTGGGAGGGATCCTGAGGGCCGGTGAAGACAGACTGGTGACATTCGGGCCAGCCTCAGCTCTGGAGCAGAGGACCCGGCTAGACCTTCAGCCTGGGGCGGGGAGCTAAGAAAGGGTGCGGGTGGAGTCCATTTGCTTGTTGATTTTTCTGTAAGTAAAATACCCAAGACATAAAATCAACTATGACTATTTTAAAACGTGCAGTTCCGTGTGCCCACACTGTTGGGCGACCACCGACTGTCCAGCTCCAGAACATTCTCCTTCCCGACGGAGACCCAGTGGCAGTCCGTCCACCTCACTTCCATCCCCAGGCCCTGGAGGCCAGGCTGCCTTTCACCTCTGTGGGGTCTGCCCGTTTGGTGCCTTCCAGCGTGTGCCCGGGCTCCGCCCCTTCCTGTCGAGCAGCACCCTCCTGCGGGCGGCCTGACCCTGACCTCCGCTCGGCTATCCCTGGGAGCGCGGGCCGTTCCTGCCGTCTGCTGCCTGAACAGGCGCTGTGAGCAGCCTCGTGCCAGCCCTCCCCGCCCGTTCTCGTTTCCATGGCACCCAGGCAAGGACGGGCCGCCTGCTGAGCAGCCGGAGTGGTTTCTGTACAGCTGCTGCGCTTTGCCTGTCCCCTGCAGCTCGAGTGGCAGTGAAGCTGGCCTAGGCTGCCAGCCTGTGCAGGTAGGAGGCAGAAAGCTAACCCAAAGGCCAGCCGGCTCGGGAGGCGGACTTCCTCCCTGGACCTTGTCTTTGGAGGCCAGGCTCCGCCCTGACTCGCGAGGCCCCAGATGGGCTCAGAACGGCCCCACAGGGCCACAGCAAGACCCCAACCACACAGGGTGAAGAGGACCGCGTGCGGGCCCTGGAGGAGGGACAGAGGCTAAGCCCTGCCCTGCTCTGGGGGAGAGGTGCCCTCAGATGCAGGTCCCCTGAACCCAGGAAGGCGACCTCGTAGAACGAGGAGCTGTCAGGTGTGATTGACTGAGGATCAAAGTGAGACCGTCCTGGAGGTGAGAGGGCCCCATGCCCAAGCTCGTGTCCTTAGAAAAGGGCACTCAGGCCCCCAGAAAAGGAGCCCTCGAGCAGACAGCAAGGCTTCCACAGACCAGGAGCGGGCAGAGCCAGGAAGGAGAAGAGCCTTCGGGGCCTGCCGGAGCGGGTCACTGAGTTGTGATCCCGCGGCCTCACCCCAAGAGGGCTGGCTGGAGGAGGAGTGGAGGAGAAGGCAGTCCAGGGTGCAGCCCCAGAGAAAGTGTGTGGGTCCCCCAGTTGCGCCTGTGGCTTCCTCCAGCAGAGCCCCCGCCTGACTTTCTCCAGCCCAGGGAAACTCCACTCTGGGGTTTGGGATTCACTTTCAGGAGCACAAAACCATGAGCTCAGGGCAGGGAGGAAGTGAGCAGGACCTTTCCCAGGCCCAAAGTCCCTGGCTGGCATCTGGCAGGAGGGAGAGAGAGCCTCTGTCCTGCTCTGACCGTGGCCACCAGGGCAGCGGGTCTCCTGCTCAGGACGCCCGGCTTCACATGGGGCGTCCTGGGGCTCTGGGAGCTCCCCAGAGGATGGCGTGGCTTCCTGCGGGAGCGGGGGCTGGGCTGCAGAGCCGCCCCCTTCCCAAGGGCCTGTCTGTGGCTGGGGAGGGGCTGAGAGAGGGCCCCCAGCAGAAACCCACAGGAAGCTGCAACCCCCCAGCAGTGGTCACAGGTCACCTCGAACCTGCCAGAAGCCTCCCTCCTGGAGTAGAGCCTGCCCAGCGCGGCCTCTCCCTGCTGGACGGCACATGCGTGCACACACACGTGTGCTCCTGGCAATGTGAACAGAAGGCAGCGAGCCCGCCACAGACGTCCAGCGGCAGGAGTCACGAGCAGGGGCCACTGTTCCCACACAGAACCAGATCAGATGGGGACGGGGTGGGGTCACAGTTCCTCTTGACCTCTCAAGACAGACTTTTATACCAGAGCCTTCTTTCTGCCCACCAGAGTACTGGAAGGCCATGGACCAAGTCTACTGCCCGCCCCCCTCCTCTGGCCTCAGCTTTCTTTCCAAAAATGCTTCAAACAGGCCTGGCTTTGGCTTCGGCCAGTCCAGGTGCTCGGCCCTGGTCCTCCATTTCCTGGTCCTTCCAGTTGTGTGAGCTGGCCTGTGCTTGGCAGGGTCTGAAGTGGACCCAGGAGGATGCTGGATAGTCACTAAGGGTTCCAGAATTCCCACCGTCGCTGCTCTGGGGGACCAGGGCTGCGGATTTGGGCGCAGCCACTGTGGGAGTCAGGGGAGGATGCTGGGCACCAGGGCAGGGCCCAGTGTCCACACCGGTAGACGCGTCTGCTACCCCGAGACCACATCCTAAATGCAGATTGCATGGCTCCTGAGCACACCTTCCGCCACCATGAAAACCATGTTCTCTCCGATTAAACAGAAATTTGGAAAGTACAGAACAACACGGAGAAAAATCTAAAAACCACCAGTCTGCTTGGCCTTTAAAAAGACGTTTCACTTGAAAGAATCGACCACAACAAGCGACACAACAAAGATGTGGGTCTCACCAGAGCCCGCAGGAGTCTGAGGTGCCGTAACCGCGGCCCACACCTGTGCTCTGGCCCTGGGGACCACATGCACACGGAGCCAGGGGGCGGGAAGGGCCCCAGACCAAGGAGGCAGACTGAGGTCCCCAGTGGGCGGGGAGGGTGTGGGGCAGGCTGCACCCTGGCCAAGCAGGGAGGGCAGCTGCGGGGGTGGCCGGCCTTTGCTGTCGGGCCTGCAGGGTCCGCAGCGGCTCGCTCCCTCAGGGCCCTGCATCACCTCTCCACCGGGTCCTGCTGCCCCCGTGGCCTCTGAGCAGCTGTCCAGACCCAAGGCAGTTCCTTCAGGACCTTGGGTGGAGTCCCATCTACAAGGACGGTTCCCCAGAACCCAGCAGGCAGGGCCCCTACCCTGCCCACCCGACCTCTCAACCTCACGCTCAGCCAGCCTGGTGGACCCCACAGGAACCTCCCCGCTCCTGGGATAGGCCACTCTCTCCTGCCCGTCACCCCAGGACTGGCCTCAGAGGCAGCGCCCACACTCTATCCTCACCAGTAGCTCCAGGACCCCGGGTGCCCTGGCCCATCCCAGATTTTCTGGATCACAAACCATTTTATCAGGTGGCCATTTTTGAATGGTGCACAATTAAGAGGTGAGTGTAGGTTAAAAAAGAGGGGCTAATTTCCTATCTGCTTCTTCATTCGGGTTTATTTTTAGAGCCCATGTCAGACACATTTGGTAACATTTGTATCAAATGCAAAAAAGATATTCAACTGCCACTTGCCATGGAGAAACCAGACCCGATTATAAAATGAAATTAGAAGAGCATCATGATGAGGAACCATGGCCTGGCGAGAGGGTTGCATTCCCTGTCTGTCAGCTTCTAATCCCCCACGGTCCCCACCTTCTGGATCATGCATAGCCGTCTCTAGGCGTCGCACTACTTGAGATGGAAACGCCCGAGCCAGGCTTTCAACGCCAGATTCAGCAGACGCCTGTGGAAAGAGTTGTTTCTTTTACACTTTGTAACTTTCTGAACTCTGTAGAAACGGCTGCAGCACTAAGTGGCTCCTATGAATTGTAGGTTACTATGCCAACTAACTGCTGTGACGTATAATAACCTCATAGGCTCAGTTCTTAGAAATACACCTCTTAGCCTGGGAAACTCAAGTCACCTTGCGTTCCTGCTGCCGGTGGAAATGGCCACTTCGTGATGACACTTCCAAGTGTCTTACTGCCTTTGCTCTACACCTGTGAACCGCTTATTGTAGAATTTTTATACGCAGTCCTTGGTCACGTAGGTCAAGAATTCTAATCCACCAAAGTTGTAACGGTTAAGAAATGATGTAAATTTTCCTTTAAAACATTCCCTGTGACTGGAGTTGTGGCTCAGTGGTAGAGCACTCACCTAGCACGTGTGAGGCCCTAGGTTCGATCCTCAGCACCATATAAAAATAAAGGTATTGTGTCCACCTACAAATAAAACAAAAAGAAATCCCTGTGCCAGGCGTGGTGGGGCATGCTTGTAATCCCAGTGGCTCAGAGGCTGAGGCAGGAGGAGCGTGACTTCAAAGCCAGCCTCAGCAAAAGCCAGGCGCCAAGCAACTCAGTGAGACCCTGCCTCCAATAAAACACAGAACAGGGCTGGGGATGCGGCTCAGTGATGGAGGGTCCCTGAGTTCAATCCCTGTACCAAAAAAATAAAAAAAATACAATAAAGCATCCCTGGAACTCCAGCCTGGGGCCCAGAACTTGAGAGCACTGGCTCATTTGGGCCCACTGGTGAAACGAACCTGAGTTCCCAGCCTTCTGGGTGGCACCTGGTCTCCTGCCGAGTGAGACTTCCGTAACACGTGGCACGCGACTCGTTTTTGACTCGTGTGAGAAGACTGCTTTTTGGTAGGCACCATGAAGGGTTTGACTTGGGAACCGGACACGCTCACCTGGGGTGCTGCTCAACTTCAGCTCATGGCCGCAGAAGGAGTCCGAGGAAACGATTCGGGCCGGCTGGCAGGCGAGACCCAGGCCAGGCCCACCTAGGCAGGGTGGGAGTACCCGGAGCCCAGAGCACTCCAGGCTTAAAGGAACGTCGTCTGCCAGGCATGGTCCGACTCCCCGGGGAATCGCTGGCTGACAGTGCTTCCTCACCCCATTTGGGACCACCAGGAGCCCTGCAGGGGGATGCCTTCCTGAGACCTGGCGGAGGGGCCAGCCGCTCCTCTAACTTCATCCTTGTCGGAGGCAGGACACTGTGTATCCCCCTGGATGCCCTGCTGCTAGGCTGGTGAGGTGCAGGCACAAACCAGGGCAGGCAAGGACCCAGGCCCTGGGGGCAGGGGCACTGGTGGCCTCCATAGCAGGCTTGCTGTCCACCCCTGCCATCCTGGGCGGCAGTTCCTCCAGGTGTCCTCCATAAGCAGCTGCAGAAACTGAAGCCCAGCCGGGCGGAGGAGCCGGTCCCCAGGCCGGGATCCAGGAGCCAGGACATGGGGGCTGGGCTCAGGGAGCACGTGGCCTGGAGCTCCCCTCCCACCTATAGCTTGCGAGGACAGTGCTGGGCAGCTGGGCTCTGTGGAGGCCATTCTGGCAGGATTTCCCGCCCATCCAGGCGCTGTCAATGCCCACTGGCTTGTTTCCCTTGGCAGGGACATCCACCTACCCCAGCCTGGGGCCAGCAGAAGGTTCTGGGAGAACAACTCACTTCCTCCCAGCCTGGCTCACCCGGGCAGGCAGCCAGCTCCAACCTGGAGAAACCAAAATCGGGCAAGTCCCCCTGCTTCCCAGGAAAGTCCCCACAGAGTCCCCAATCCTTCCCAACACCCGCGGCAGGAAAGGGGATTTCTTTCCCTGAGTCTCAAGGCCACACCGTGCTTGTCACATGACCCTACGGGGTTCCTCTGGCTGTGGTCCACTTGCCACAGAGCCAAGATGCCTCCAGGGAGCGGGAAGGTTGGCTGAACTGCTGGACATAGGAACTGAGGGCCCCCAGCAATGTGATGTGGAGACAGGGCCTCACCCTCAGGCTGGCACTGCCCACGGCTGAGCCACATGCCACCATGCCTCTGTACCCGCTCTGGGGGTGGAGGTCTGCAAACACCTGAGTGGAACAGCCTCCCCCACCAGGGCTCACAGCAGAAAGGCAAGGCCAGAACCAGGCTGCCTGGGCAGAAAGGTGAAATTCCAGAACAGGTGCACCCTGGGCTTCCGGCCAGTGGCCCCAGGACCCCAGGATGGGGACAGTAGCAAGGGAGGGGCCAAACGTGTCAGTAGGGTCACCCGTGCCCACCTCCCCTGCAGGCCCTTCCCCTCTGTTCTGCTTCCCACTCCAGGGAGGCTTCCAGTCCACAGGCAGGGGTGAGGCCACCCAGGGCCTGGGGCACTGGGAACATATGGGCAAGGTCTTCCCCACCAAGCAGGTGACACTGGAGGAGGGACCCAGAGCTGAGGGAGCCACCTGGAGTGTATCTCAGGGAGGAAACGCTTTTCCAGGCAAAAGGCACCGCTGTGGGAAGGCCCTGGGCAGAGCTGCTCAGACACGGAGGATAGGCTGCCCTCCCAGCTTGTAAAGGGGTCCTTCCCACCCAGGCCCCTCTGTGCTGATGGGCAGCTCCACCTCCACACACGTGGGGCTTCCCCGGAGCCCACTCGGTGGCGAGGAGTCTGGGACCCAGACTGTGGCCAAGTCAGGCCAGGATCATGTGCCAGGGGCTGGCCCTGCCCAGGGGGCACCTTGGAGGACCAGAAGAACCCAGCCACACATGGAGCTTCTCCCCAGGGAGGCAGCACACAGGGGCACTGCCCCTTCCTCTCCTTTGAGCGCCAGGCCTCAGGCACAAGGGCAGCCCGCTTCCGTGCCACTGGGGCGGGGGCATGGGCGTGGCCGGGGGCCTGAGGGCGAAGGGGAAGGAGAAGGGGGAAGGAGAAGGGGGAGCGAAAGGTCAGAGTGGGATGCGCCCGACAGCCGGTCCCCTAGGGCGAGCATGGAGCAGGCAATGGCGTGCTGGCAGAAGGCAGGACTCTGGCTAGACTCCCAGCAGCCAGTGCAAGCGGACCTAGGCAGGAAGGGACAGGGCCTGGGGTAGGGAATGGACCGGGGCAAAGTCTGGAGGGGTAAGGAGACCAGGCTGAGGCAGCCACCGGCAGGAAGGCATGCGGGGCCTCTGTGGGGCAGGGCTGCGTCCGGCAGAGACCTCCGCACACTCCAGTGCGGCTTCAACCCCACTGGGTCCCCACACAGCAGTGCTGCCCAGAGTCCCCACCTGGGGCGCCCTCAGATCTGAGTGGGATGCAGGGCTGAGCCTATAACCAGTCAGGGCGTGGCCAAGGCAGCTGGGGCCAAACAGGGGGCTCTAAGGCCACAGTTCCAAGGCCTCTGGAACAGGGAGGGCAGGGAGACCATCAGGAATCCCTGCGTCCAGGGGCAGCCCGCCCACGCCTGTCACTGGGAAACTGGTCAGTGCTGGGGGGAATGAAGGGAGGGGCCAGGAGGAGGACCTGGATCAGGAGGAGGGTGGGGACCCTAGGACAGGCCCCCGCCCGGCACCTGTTCAGCACTGGTCCAAACGCACCTGTGCCCAAGCAGTCCTCCTGGAGGGCTTAGCAATCAATGTGGTTGGCCAAGAGCCTGTGACTCACACTTACAGTGCCCCTGTGTCCACAGGGTCACTGCACCAGAGGCAGGGACAGAGCTCCCCACAACAGTCGCAGGCCCAAGAGGGCCCGTTTCCGTCCCGCTGAGAGGCGTCGAGGAACCAATCAGGTGCTGTCTTTTCCCTACCAGGGCGCGGGATGGGGCACGAGAGAGGGCAGTCAGTGTCCACGGGGACGGGCTTCAATTTGGAAGGGTGAGGGAGCTCTGGGGGAGGGGACAGCTGCACAGTACTGTGTGTGCTTCGGAACTGTGCACTCAGGAGGGGTGGAGCTGATGGAGTCACGTCATGAGCATCCACCACAATACAAAATTAGTATTGGTTTAAATTTTTTTTCATAACAAAACATTGGGACAAACTTCCAACATCCTGAGCCTCAGCTCCAGGCAGTGGGTGGGCTTCTCTCTCGGATGCCAGAATCTCTCAGAGGGATCAGCCCATACCCTCAGCTGTATGTCCTCACGGGAAGCTGCGGTTGGGTTGGGTGAATCAGGAACTGGTTCCTAGCTGCTTCTGTCCTGGGCCAACCTGGCAGGACAGTTTCTGCCCCCAGCTTAGTCATACTGAAATTCAGTCCACGTTCACCACCCCAGCCTTTCCTGGATGGTCCCAGGATGGAGGGATCAGACTTTCAGCTCGGAGGGGCTAGACTATGGCCTGGGATGCATAGGGCCAGTGCCCAGCTGCCAGGGCTGGCTGCCTCGTCCACCCCAAGGCACATGTCCTACGCTGTCTATCTGACTCTTCTGTTCCTTTGTCCCAGACTTGGGGGAACAGGAGGGGCCAGGCAGATGGGGCCCTGTGACCCAGAGAACTGGTTCCTATCTGAAGACACCACAGGTGCCCTAAAGCATGTTTTCGGCAGGGAGACACCAGCACAGCTGTCCAGCTGCCAGGAGAGCAGGGAGCACAGAAGGGCACAGAAAGCCACAGGGGACCTCGGGTGTGGATGCTTGCTGGAGACAAGTCACGGACTAGCTCCAGAGTGGGCTCCTGTCAAGGGCTGGGTCCCCAGATGGACCTCAAGGGAAGGTCACAGGCAGAAGGCGAGGGCAGGGCCCAGCTGAGAAGAGGGTCAGAGGGCCCAGCGTGGGCATGCGGCACCTCTGCCCAGTGGCATCTGGTCAGGGCACAGACCTTAGGAGTGAACCTAGCCTCAGCAACAGTGGACACCTGGAGGGTCGAGGCCAGAAGGGTGGGTGCATGTGTGGCAGGTGACACTTAGAGAGGAGGTTGGGGGACCTCCTGCTGTCCACGCACCGTCTGCAGAAGCCCTTAAAGAAGAATCATCCCAGGAGGGAGCACGGTGGAGTCAGGGGTGGGTGGCCACCCAGGCTCCCAGCGCAGAGCCCAGGGGTATCCCAAAGTGCTGTCACCGCGAAGGCCTGAGGGAGCCGTGCAATGCTGCGGAGCCTGAGGCACTGATGGTAGACAGGGTGGACACGGGCACAGGCCCTGGATTGGGCCACCGGCCTGTGCCCACCTGCTGGTGCAGAGCCCATCCCCCAGGGGCCCACACAACCCTATGTTGTGGTCCCCCTGCCCTAGATCCAGCCCGGCTGACCTTGGACCCTCTGCCTACTTTTGTTCCTACTTGCCTGACACCAAATGTGCTGACTGGCACCAAAGGAGGACCCTCTATCTGGGAGCGGCTACTCCCCATGGTAGCATGGTCAACTTTCTTCCCAAGGCTAGGGGATGAGGACGTGAGCGCCTTTCTCCTCTCCAAGCCCAAGTGCCCGGAAGAGCCACAGCAGCTGTCCCATGGCCATAGCAGCTTTGGAGAGGGTTCAGGGGTCCAGGGATGCCCCTTGGCACGTAGACACTGGGGTATGGGGGACACTTCCTTCTGCAGACCTCCAGGGAGGCTGCCAGGCCCCACTGCAGGCCCAGGTGGGGCAGGACTAGCAGCCTCACAGTGCTACAGCCTGGCTCCTGGCTGCTCAGAAGACCCACCGTGTGCCCAACTCTGCCTTCCCAAGAACAGCAGCAGGCAACCCCATCAGCCAAAGCGGGGCCTCCCAGGCCAGGAGTGGGTGACCACACAGCAGGATTGTTAGAAGTAGGCGAGCCGTCCACACGCCCCAACGGGCAAGCGTGGACCGCGGCTGTCTGGGGCTCATGGGACATGGCTGCACCGGGCTTCTTGCAATGCTCTACCTTAGCGACACAGTCCTAAATACGGGGAGCTCAGCCGGCAGCAGAGTTCTGGGACGCTCCTTCCCCCACCTTCCCCGCTGGTTGGGAGGACCACCTGGGAGTGACTGCGGGTCTTCCATGGGAGCCCCCGACTGTCGGTGGACAGTAGCCTCTCCATTGCCCGCAGCACCCAAGGCCACCTCCCAGCCTCACTTCCCCAGTGGCCCGGAGAGGGGTGTCAGGACAGAGGCCCTCACAGAGAGGTCCAGGCAATGCCCACCTCTGGCCTAGGAAGGCAGGACAGGGGTCAGTGGCAAATCTGATGCCATGCCTGTCCTGCTGTTTCTGCAGCACTGGGGCTGGAGCCCAGGACCTTGCACATGCCAAGCAAGTGCTCAACCAGGGAGCGGCACCCCGGCCTGAACTGGTCTCTGCTTAGGTTTTGGGTCATCCAACTTTGGCAGGACCACCGGGGAAAGGGGCAATGAAGGAGCTGGGCCGCCCTGGAGACACAGGCAGGCCTAGGTGTGGTGCACGAGGGTCCTTGGGCTTCTGCCCCATGTGCTGGGGAAGCAAGGTCCCAGCCTGCTCCAGCGAGTCGGGGCTGGGGCTAGGACCAGGTTGGTGGGATGCAGGGGCCAGTGAGGCTTCCCTCCATTTCCCTCCAGGGCCTGGACAGCCCCTCCCAGCTGGGGCTTCAGGCACACTACTGGGACCTGAACTACTGTGCTGCCTCTCCCCTGTTCCTCTCTCTACATCTGTGTCTCTGTCCCTATCTCTGGTGACACTTCAGATAAAGGACAGCTCGTTCAGTCAATAAAAACCGTCCCTTGGTTGGAAATCCCCTGAAAAGACCAACTTCCTCTCCAGAGTGTGATGACTGTGGCAGTACCCCTGTCACCTGCTCTCGTGGGCAGGTGGCACCTGTCCTGTGCTGGCTCCTTCCATAGCAACTGCTGGGTCAGGCAAGGGGTCTGGGGCAGTGCTGCGACAGGAGTGTGGGAGGCTCATGGGAGCCTGCGGGCCCTTCCAGCTCCCCACCCAGCAGTACTTGGCGAAGCCATGCCATCTGCTTCCCCAGGGGTGTAACTGTGGAGGCTGCTGGGAGCAGTGACATCCCACCCCAGAGCCGTGCTCCTGGCCCACACCTGGCCTGTCCCACGGCAGGCGCTCTGGCTTCTAACAGCCAACACTGTGGGGCTAGGCCCTCTCTGGCCCAAAGCAGAGGAGGCTCCTGGGAACCTGTGCTCAGGACCGTGGACAGGTGGCCAAGGAAGCCCTCCTGCCTTGTGCACTCACCCCAGCTCTCCTGCAGGAATGGCCAGAACCCAGCTGGCCTGCCCTTCCCACTGCCCCACCCGCACGGCCTTCTGCAAGCTGCCTCTCACCTCCACTGACCCCTGAGGAACCAACCAGGAAGCAGCTTGGCCTGCCACCTACTGGGGAGCACAGCTCAGAAGAGGAATCCCTGTGGGAGCTCCGGGACCTGAGGTGCAGAAAGCTCTGGGGGCTCAGGGCTCCTGGCACTTTCCCAGAGGGACCCTGCAAGGACAGCTCCTGCTCAGAGACACTGGGACTGCCCACAGCCAGCATCTCCTGACCCCGATGTCTCCCAGTTGCCCAGGCAGGAGCTCACTGGATGCTGGTCCCTGAGCCTCACTAGCGAGCTCGCAGATGGATGGGAAAAGGCCCGCTGGGGCCCACACAGTGTGGTGCAGAGCCAGGATCCGAGACTAGGCAGCCTCTTGGTTAATTTACTTTTCCCCGAGGACCAGTTCAGCAGGTTTCCACTGGTGGGGTGGGCCAATCCGTGGAGATGGTACCAGGTGGGTGTCAAGGGGCCCACTGCACTTGAAGACTATGGTCCTGCCGAGTGACACTGGAATGGCCGGGACAGTGGACTTTGTGCAGTGTGTGCCTGACCCCAGGACTTCAGCATGTGAGTGCATGTGGAGAGGGGCCTTTCAGGGTGACAAAGGTAACATGAGGTCACTGGGTGACCCTGATTCAATCCATGCCCTCGTAAGGTCAGGGAACAGACACCACCAAAGATGACCCGTGAGGACGTGGGAGAAGACATCTTCCAGAAGCCATGGAAAGGGCCAGCCCTGTGGCACCTTGATCTCACACTTCCAGCCTTGTGGACTGGGGGGTGTTCCTGGCCCCAGCAAGTGAGCATTGCTACAGCAGCCCACACAGCCCTGACTGATTGATGCACATTAACATAGCTTCCCCCAAGCCAGTTTTCAACCCAAGTAAGTTCAGTCATGACTCCCAACCTGCAAGGGTCCCTGTCCTACATTCCCCACCAAGCTGGCCCTTGCTTGGAGCCCTGCAGGTTGGGAACACCCACCTTACCACCCGCTGAGCACGGAGACTTCTGGCCAAGGGCCTCATGGAACTTCCTATTTCAGGCCCGATCAGAAACACCATAAGATGCTTAATGAGAAATATTTTAGTACTTCTGCTATTTGGTTTAGCCAAAACCAGGAAGTGTAGGGACTCACGGAAATGAGAATATAAAAGAACATTTAAAAGCAGTGAAAAGTCTGTGACTTGAAGACAATTCCATGAATCTCTTTCCGCTACCTGCTCACTCCCTTCCCTTTCCTGTCCCTGTACAAACACCCTTCCTTTCAGAGCCAGGAACGAGGCCACACCTGGGTGCACAAGACCTCCAGGGCATCCCAAGCACAGCAGAGGCGGAGGGCCGATGGCCAGCCTGAGTGGCTTCCTGTGGGGAAAGTGTCAGCAGACTGTCACAGAGAAGTACGGCGGCAGCTGGGGGCTGCCCGTGGGCTGTGACCCACCCTCTCCCTCTGGGCCCGCACCAAGGGGCTCCTGGGGTTCCCCAGACTCAAATCAGGACGTGACCCAACACCAAGGGGCATTCTCAGGGGCGGGGTTGCCTGAAGGGCAGCCCTGACTGGCAGTCCTCTAGCAAGACCAGGAGTGACGAGCACACAGGGCAGCAGGCGGGACAGCAGAGCCCTGCTCGAAGGACCCCAGTGGTGCCTCAGTCTCCCCCGGGGAACAGGACCACTGTGCTCCTGTAAGCTGAACCAGTCCTCACAAAGTCCACGCGGAGGCCTCACCCCTAGGACAGAGCGTGCCCCACTTTGGAGGCAAAGTCCCTATAGATGTGATTAAGTGAACTCGTGATCAGGGTCTTCGTAAGAAGGGAAGTTTGAGCAGAGCGGTCACGTGAAGACAGAGGCAGAGACCTGGGCAAGGCTGCCCCAGACCACAGAAGGCCAAGAGGACCCGCACACACCGAGCTGCGGAGGGCCTGGGCCAGTGTGCCCCAGAGCCTCCAGAGCCAAGGAGCTGGCCCTCGGGGTCCAGGCCTCCAGAGCGGAATGCTCTCTCACGTCAGGAATGTGGTCATCAGTCACAGCAGTGGCCAACACGCCCACTTTGCAGATCTGTAGTGACAATGAGATAAAATGTGTGTGGTGCCTGGCACATGGTGGTGTGAGTAGCATGGGGCTGGAAGGTTCCAGAACACCTAGCGGATGGGGAAGAATGTGAGCCAAGGCCTGGGACTAACCGAGGAAACTCGAAGGGGCTGCCAGCTGGGGTGAGAGCCGAGAGCCAAGCTGGGCATGGCAGGCTCCGCTGGGGCCGAGCCCTGCATTACCCACCCAGCACCTTCACATCCAAGCAAGTCCAAGCACCTCCAGCCTGCGCCCAACTCAGGGCCGACACCGGGCTCCGAGGAGACAAAGTCAGGACAAGGAGTTTCCGGTCTCAAGGTGCCAGCATGCCACGCCCCTGCATGACCCGAGGGCAGGCTCCGGTGGCCTCCTCGGGTGCCCCACCCCCGCACTGAGCCAATGACTCATTCAAGGACCACAGGGCTCCTGGCCTCGCCAACCCCTGGGCTGCACCGCTCAGAACCAATCTAAGGGTAGGCTCTGGGCAGGGGCTCCTGGAGGGCACTGCACCAGCCGCAGACACCGTGCGGGCCGGATGCCATCACCACAAAGGGCACCGGAGCTGCCAGCCGTTCGAGGGCCAGGACGAAAGGGGCTTTGGGAATAGGAGTGACCCCAGAGTCGAGCTCCATGGAGGGGTGATCATGGAGCCTCACTCACCACCTCTCAGCTCCAAACCTCATCTGGGGTCCTGCTGGTCAGGACCGTGTAGTTTCCTGCCTGAGCACATCTAGGCCCGAGACCCCCTGACCTCTAGGACGGTGGGCGGTGGGGAGTGGTACCACAGAGCTGTCCAAAGCTTCTCTGCGAGGTCAGAAGCTGGAGGCCCTGGGCGGCCACGGCACCAAGGACAGCACCCAGGCAAGGACTCAGCTCAGAGCAACACCCTCCTCCCTCCCGCTCCCCACGCGGGATCCACTGCCTGTGGCCATGGTGCGGTGTCTACCTGTGGGCCAGCCTGGTTGGCGTGGACTCTCCTGTGGCCGTGGTGTGTTCTAGGAAGTCAACCCACACTGCTCAGGAGCAGAGGACGTGGTTTCCGACACACTGTCCCCGCAGAAGCCTGCTGGGCCCACCCCATGGGACGTACGTGCCCACATCCCTGCAGACACCACACAGCTCCTCACCCCATCCCCAGGCATCCAGCCAGGCAAGAGGTGGGTTGGATCTGGAGCTGGGCTCCACTGGCCGGCCACTGCCCCCAGCCCAGATGCGTGTCCTTTCCCGCGAA
The DNA here is from genome assembly GCF_902686455.1 of Sciurus vulgaris. NCBI lineage: Eukaryota > Metazoa > Chordata > Mammalia > Rodentia > Sciuridae > Sciurus > Sciurus vulgaris. The sequence goes on from NC_136470.1 coordinate 1,900,582, forward strand.
GCCTCCCATGGATGGTGGCCACAGGGCAAGCGCTTTCAGCAGCCACGGAGAAAATCTGCTATTTTCTCTCTGGTCCGTGTTGGTCCACACTTGCGGCAGCCGCCACCAAGCACTTCTGGCTCCCCTGGCTCTCCAGCTTTGCCGAACTCTCTCCAGCATCGGAGGCGGGAATCTGCTCCCGCTCACCTGTTCACAGCTGTCCCTCAGGCCTTGTGAGCAGCTCTCCAGGACACACAGGGCAGGACCTGGACAGTGTCCCTGTCTGGCAAGTCTGTCCTGGAGGAGGCCCCCAGTCTGGTGGCCCCATTCCCAGGGATGACCCTGCCTTCCCCACACAGTGCTGTGCCCTTGTGTTTTCCAGCAGACAGGCTGTGGCTTAGATCATGGAATGTCCAGCCCCGCGCCATGGCCTGCCCTCTGCCTTTCTGCTGGTGCATGTGGCAGGGGCTGTCCTCAAGTCTGCACCACGGGGCCTGCGAGGTCCAGCTCAGAGCCGGCCAGAGTGGCTGTGCAATAAAGACCTGACTGAGGCTGCCCGGGGGCCACCTGCTGCTTCCCCAAGGGAGTCCAGCAAGGTCACCAAGAAGTGACCCACGAGGCCAAGAACGGTTCCTCAGGAAGCACCTCAGACAAGGCCCAGCAGGAAGCCAGACTGGGCGTGGGGAGAGGGCGAGGCCTGCCTGCTGGTGGGAAGGGGAGGTGCGTGCCAGCAGCTGCACTTCTCACCTCACCTGGGGCCGGGGAGACACACCCAGGTTCACACGAGCCCTCGGGGACGCGACCCGGGGGCCCTGGCTGCATGAAGGGTGGACGAGTCGTGGTACCCGGGGGACGTCACTTGCCTTAGAAAGGGACACTGACACGGCCACATGGTGGGTGGACCCGAGGCCTGCAGACAGGCGACATGAGCAAGACGCTGCCACTCTACAATCTCACCCACAGGAGGCCCTGGAGTGGTGGGTACCGGGAGGGGGAGGAGGGGCGTTGTGCTCACTGGGGACAGAGCCTCAGCGGGGAGGATAGGAGACCTGGGGACGCAAGGTGACAAGGCCTGCACAGCTGCTGGATGCTGCTGAACTGTGCTGTGGAAGATGGCTGAAAGGGTACATTTCACGTTGCCTATTTAACCAAAATAAAAAAGTAAGTAACTTGGGTGTGGCAGAGGGTGCCTCTAATCCCAGAGACCCCACAACTTGGTGTGACCATGTCTCAGAATAAACACCAGAAGGGCTGGGGACGTAGCTCAGTGGAGAGCACTTGCCTAGCATGCGCGAGCCTGAGAGACAGGCGGCAGCGGCCCCTCCCCAGGAGCCCAGCTGCAGCCCCGAGTCTCAGCACCATGGCTGACGGTGCCTCTACAACCCCTTCCCCGGTTGCCCCTCCTAGCCGCATGGCCGGGTGGCCCCTGAGGACAGGACAGGCCCCAGCCCATCTAGGCAGATGTGATGCTCAGGGAGGTTCCCGGGGCTCCGTCTGGCCCCGCCATCCCCTCTCTCTTTTACACCCTTCCTGGGCAGGCAGGCACCCGGGACCCTGCTCACGCCTGGCACAGGGGCACCTACGGCAGCGTCACCCCCATGCGGCAGCCCTCCCTCAGCCCCCACCCCTCCAGCCAGGGACATGGCCCAGGACAGCAGCTCAGACTTGGGAAGGGAGCGCCTCCCCACCAGAGCCAGCATGCCCATGCCCTGCAGCACCAGGCAAGGAGAGGCCGGGGCCTCCAGCCAGCACTGGCTGGCCGGCTCAGGTGCCCTGCCCTGGGGCTGGCCCTGCCTGAATTCAGAGCTGACTGAAAGGGACACTGTGCCAGGAAGGCTTGAGCCAGGTACAGAGCGTGCCAGCTGCAGGAAGTAAGGCAGAAAGGCAAGCTGGAAAGAAGCAAGAAAACGCCCTCCCTGTAGAGGAGCGCTGAGCACCCGCGAGCAGAGGAACCGGCCCAGAGTCCTGCCAGGCAAGACTGCCCTCCAAAGGGAGGTAGAGTCTCCAGGAGAAGGCCGCTGCAGCTCAGACCTGCGCAGCAAGAGCGGAGGAGCAGAGGCGGAGTGAGGACTCTCACTGCCCCACTCCCGGCTGCCCCGACGGGCCTGTCCGCCAGCCCTGCGTACCTGTGCCTGTGCGCCTGGCGGCGGCGGAACCACACAAGGGACAGGAGAGGGCTGGGGATGCGTAGTGAGGAAAGACTGAGGCTACCTGAGTGGCTGTGTTACTGGAAAGCGGGCTTGGATTACTTATAAACGTATTGCAAATTCTAGAGCAAACATTAAAAAGTTAAAAAAAAAAAAAGGTAAAAGTAGTGTGACTGATGCCCAAAAAGGAGAGGAACAGACCCAAAGGCCGGGGTGCAGCTCAGGGTAGAGTGTGTGCTCACCGCAGGCAAGTCCCGGCTTCCATCCAAACAAACCCACAGCAGCCAAGGAAGAACAATGGCAGAAACAAAAAACAACTGGGAAACACAAACGCAGTGGACGTCACCCCAATTCCATCAGTAAAACCTGAACAGCAAGGTCTAAAGGCACCAACGTCAACAGAGGCAGGGTGGATTAAAAATCAAGCCCCAACTCGACGCCGTGTACAGGGAGCTCACTTTAAATATGAAGGCACATACGGATTAAAAGTAAAGAGATGGGCTGGCACAGGGTGCACGCCTGTATCCCCGTGGCTTGGGAGGCTGAGGCAGGAGGATCGCAAGTTCAAAGCCAGCCCCAACAACTTAGCAAGGCCCTGATTAGGGAAAAAAAAAAAAGGCTAGAGATGTGGCTCAGTGGTTGAGTGCTCCTGGGTTCAATCCCTGGTACAAAAAATAAAGTAAAGCGACGGAAGGGAGATACGTGTACACTCATCAAAAGGAAGAGGGAGAGGTTGGGGTGACTGCAGGCAGCAGACTTGGGGCAAGGAAGGTTGCCGGGGACAAGAAGGGACTGCTTGGTGATGACAAAGGCTCAGTCTCCAAGAAGATGGGCCAGTCCTTAAGGCGTAAGCACCTATCAACGGGGGACAAAGGACACAGGGCAGCTCCAGGGTTCCTGGGACAGCAATAGCTCCCAGAAAGCACAGACCCGCAGGCAGGACCGGTCAGGACAGCCCCGCAGCACCGCTGCAGCTGCCCCATCCCACGAGGGCAGAGCCCTCTTCAGCTCCCACAGACACTCGGCAGGATGGACCCACATCCAGGCCAACAGAACACAGCTCAGTGTGAAGGAGCGGAAGTCACAGGGGCCTGTGCTCAGACGGTCAAAGGGAACCAGACCAGAAATCCACAGGAGAAGGAGGCGCGCCCCGCACTCAGCCCGCTAGGTAACGGGGTCAGGAAGGAAGTGGAAGAGAAATGCCAGGTCTGCGGAACTGAGGGAGAGGCGCTGACGCACACTCAGCACGGAGTGGGTGTGGCGAGGTCAGTGGCTAGAGAAACCCGACAGCTCAGAATGTGTGCGGGAGGACAAGCCCGCTAAGCTGCCACTCCGACGGCTCGAAAAAGGAGAGCCAGTTAAACCAAAAGGGAGAAGACAGAATCAACCAGGACAAAAATAAATGGAACCGAAACAGAGACTCAACTCGGAGAAACCAACAAGACCAAAAGCTGGTGCTTTGAAAAGATCAATGAAACTGATGAGACTCCAGCAAGCTAACCAAAGAAACAGAGGACACAATCTGGGCATCAAAATCGGTGGCTGAAAGCACAGCGAGGCGCATCACTAGCCCCTCAGGCTCCCGAGTCAGCAGCCCAGATGAAGGGACCTGCTCCTGAAACAGCCTGAAGGAGATTCAGCCAGTCGATGACCTGCCAGCGGAAAGCACCAGGCCCCGGCGCTTCACTGTGGACTCCAGCAATTCTCCAGCCGCCCTCAGAAGATAAAAGCAGAAGGAACACATCCACACTCACTCGGAGGCCAGCGTGACCCTAATACCAGACACAGACATGGCAAGGAAAGGAAAGTAGAGACCAGGATCTCTCACAAGCATAGGTGGAAAAAGTCTCCAACAAACATCAGCAGATCAGATCCAGCAACGCACAGGAGTGATGGCACACCACAACCAAATGGGGTCTGTCTCAGAGAGGAGAAGCTGGTTCAACATCTGAAAATCAATCAATCCATCACATCCACAGGTGAAAGGACGAAAGCCAATCACACCAACAGATGCAGAGAATTCACTGGACAAACCCCACGACACATTCATGAAACCCGGAGAAAGAGTTTGGACATACTCCTTCTCAGGAAACTGATGTTGGAGGGGAACTTCCTCAGCTTGATCAAGAACACCCATAAAGCACTGACAACTAACTTCACTCTTGATGTTGAGAAACCGGGAGCTTTCCTGCTAACACCAGGAGCTTGAGGAGGACATTCCTTCACCACTGCTGTCCCACATCACACTCGAAGTCCTTGCTGACGCAGTGAGACAAGAAAAGGAAATAAAAGGTGTGCAGACTGGGCAAAAATAAAACTGTCTTTGCTGATGAAATGACTGTCTATGTAGAAAATCCAAGAAAATTAGCAAAAATACCTCCTGGAAGTCATTGCAAGGTTGCAGAATACATGGTTAATATACCAAATTACCTGCTTTCCTATAAACCAGCAATGAACAAATAGAATTTGAAATTAAAATACAACATTTGCATTAGAATCTCAAATGTGAAATGCTTAGGCATAAATCTAATGTGTATAAGATCTATGAAAAACTACAAAACTCTGATGAAAGAAATCAAAGATCTAAACAAATGGAGAAATATTTCCTGTTCATGGATAGGAAGACTTACATTGTCAAGATGTCAGTTCTGACATCTTGATCTGTACTTGATCTGTAGACTTAACACAATTCAGGAAAAGCCCAGCAAACTCTTTTATGGATATCAGCAAACTGGTTTAAAGTTTATGTAGCAGCAGGGCACAGTGGTGCACACCTGTAATCCTAGAAACTTGGGAGGCTGCAGTAAGAGGATGCAAGTCCAAGGCCAGCCTCAGCAACTTAATTATGTCCAGAGTAACTTAGTGGGGCCCTGTCTCAAAAGAAAAAGGGCTAGGGATGTAGCTCAGTGGTAAAGCATCCCTGGGTTCAATCCCCAATACTGAAAAAAAATTTAAAAAAACATATAGCAAGGCATAGTCCTACAACATATAATTGAAGGCAAAGAACAAAATTGAGGAAGCACATTATTCATCCTCAACTTATATAAAGTCTCAGTGACACAGTGTCACAATGGCTGAAGAATAGACAAAGAGATATGTGGAGGAACTGGATACAGTCAACTGATTTCTGACAGTGGGTCCAGGCAATGCAATGGAGCAGACAGTCCTCTCCAACATGTGCTGCTGGAACAACTGGACATTCGCCTGCAAAGCTAAGTAAATGGATAAACGCAGCTAGACACGGACCTTCTGTACCTATCCACTGTCAGGTGAAACGCAGCTAGACACGGACCTTCTGTGCCTATCCACTGTCAGGTGGAACGCAGCTAGACACGGACCTTCTGTGCCTATCCACTGTCAGGTGGAACGCAGCTAGACACGGACCTTCTGTGCCTATCCACTGTCAGGTGGAACGCAGCTAGACACGGACCTTCTGTGCCTATCCACTGTCAGGTGGAACGCAGCTAGACACGGACCTTCTGTGCCTATCCACTGTCAGGTGGAACGCAGCTAGACACGGACCTTCTGTGCCTATCCACTGTCAGGTGGAACGCAGCTAGACACGGACCTTCTGTGCCTATCCACTGTCAGGTGGAACGCAGCTAGACACGGACCTTCTGTGCCTATCCACTGTCAGGTGGAACGCAGCTAGACACGGACCTTCTGTGCCTATCCACTGTCAGGTGGAACGCAGCTAGACATGGACCTTCTGTACTTACCCACTGTCAGGTGGACTCACTGGAATTAGATTTGTGGGCTGGCTTGTGGCTCAGTGGTGGAGCGTTTGTCTAGCATGTGTGGGGCACTGGGTTCAATTCTCAGCACTGCATATAAATAAATAAAATAAAGGTCCATTGACATCCAAAAAATATTTTTTAAAAATTAAAGATTCCTGCTCTGTGCAGACACTGTCAAGAGTGATGGGACAAGCAAATGACTGGGGGAGAGAATGGCAAGAGACATGTCTGTTAAAGGACAGGCACCTCAGATCTACAAAGAATGTCTAAAACTCAACAAAAAGAAAAGGGACCACACTTAAAAATGGGCAAGAGAGCTCAGGCACCTGCCAAAACAAGTACACAGATGGCCACAAAGCATATCATACATTACCAGGGAATTGCAAATTAAAATGAGATGCCATGATGCATCTAGTAGAATGGCCAAAATCCAGAAGGCTGTATTCCTTGCCATTTACCCAAGGAGCTGAAAACTCATATCCACAGGAAAACCCGCACAGGGATGCTGACAAGTTAACTCACAATCCCAAAGCTTGGATGCAACCAAGGAGTCCTTTAGTAGATGAAGACAAATGGTGGTGTGTCTAGACAGTGGAGCAGAGTTCACTGCTAAAAAACATGGAGGCCAACAGTCTGAAAAGACTGCACTTGCAGGAGCCAAGTAGATGGCCTTCTGTAGACAGTACAGGCCCAGTGTCATCAGGGGCCAGGGCAGAGGGAGGGATGGACAAAGAGGACTTCGAGGCAGAACTACTCCATCAGTACTTCAGAGGTGAACGTGACATCACACGTCCACCAGGCCCCCAGAACACGCGACTCTGGACGGCCACATGACAATGGAGGTTCATCAACTGGTGGAGGGCCCGTCTGGTGGGATGGTGGTGACAGGCAGCCGTGTGGGTGCTGTGGGTTATACAGGGAAATCTCCCCAATCTCCCAGTCAGCCCTGGCAGCTCAGCCAAGACAGGTCTCTCAGGCCCCTGGTGGCGGAGCCCAAACCACAGCCTCCCTCCAGGGCAGGGCAGGCCTTGCTCCCAGCAAGTGGCCACCAGCACCCCTCACCGCCCCCCACAGGGCATCTGCATTCCTGGCTGGTTCCTCTCTCCACGAGGCCTGCTCCCTGTCCTGACCTGTTCCCAGCACTGCCACCCTCCTCAGCTCATCCCTTGGTCCACCCTGCAATGGGGCTCAGTGCCCACAGGAGCCCAGCTGAGTACCCGTCACACAGAGGAATGCTCCCAGCAGGGCCTCAATCACTGCCTAGCAAGTCAATGGTCGAGGCCTGGGTTCTGCTCTGCAACGCCCCACCCCGGGCCTCCCACAATCCAGAGCTCTCTCTAGTACTGGTTCTAGTGCTATCCTGCCTGCACAGGGGTCCCACTCCCGCACCAGCCCCCCATTCCACCCCCGGAACCCAACAAGCAGCTCTGCTGTGCAGCAGGGACAGAGCAGGGCACAGGGCATATTGGGCATGGCTGAGCTTCAGAGGACAACATGCACCTGGCCGCTCTGGACACTGGCTGCACACCTGAGTGAAGATGGACAGTAACCGTCCGTCCATAGTCCATAGGGCCAATGCAAACCTAACTGTGAGGATGTCTCTGGGGGCTTCTCTCGAGTTCTCGCTTCCCCCTGGTTACCTGACCTTCAGTGGCCACAGGTGGTCCAGAAGTGAGGTGGAATCCAGCAGTGGCCACCACCTGAGCCTGGCTTTCACCTTTGGGCACCTCATGTTCCCACAGCGTCTGAGAAGGTCCCACCCCTCTGGAGGCTCTGAGGGGCTCCACAGGCACAGGGCCACCTCTACACTGGTCAGCCCCAGGCACCAGCCCTCACAGGGGAACTTGGGCAGCTGCACTGTTCTCTGCCCGACTGGCAACTCATGCCGCAGTGCAGCATGGGACCCCTGAGCACTGCTGGTGTGGGCATGAGGGAGGCAGCGAGGCTTCTGGGGACAGCGCAGGCCAGGCCCTCACAATTGGCCACTTCCTCAGCAGAGCTTCCTGGGCCACGCCCACTCACCAGGCATGGTGAGGTCAGGCAGAGTGTGGGAGAGGACATGGGGGACCCACTCTGTTGGCAGAGGACTTGCATCCTGATGCACGAGCAACTCCAACAAGCAGCTGGGGAAGTGGCCAGCGACCTGGACGCCACCAAAGGGGCCGACCGGAAGGCCATTGAGCAGAGGTGACCGTCCGACTCAGTGGATACAAGGAGCTGCCAAAAGAAACCCCAGGCAAGGCCATGAACACTGAGTGAGAAGATCCTGCCAATCCCAAGGGCAGAATGAAAGGAGCCATTCTGGTGTGGACCGCGGCTGGCAGGACGCCCAGGGGACTCAGGGCTGGCGCTGTGGAGACAAGTGAGCGAACGTGCCACTTGCACTCTTCTCCAGATGCCACGTGTGTAGTTTGAGCACATGTGCTCACAAGGATAGGAGGAGGGAGGCCTAGGCCTCGGCCTCCTGACTGAGTGGCCTGGGAAGGCACCTTGGCTGCCTCACACAAGGACCAACCTGGCTGCCACCTGAGGCTCTGCTCTGGTGAGAGGACAGGCCACCAAGAATCATGGTCCCATGAAGAACCAGAAACTGTCCTCCCGTGTGGGGAGCAGCAAGGGCCCTCCCCTCCCCTTGCAGGGTCTCACTAGGGCCAGAAGGCACTGTGGCGGGAGGGAGGGTTGGTGGCGTGTGGACACCAGCACAGGGCCCGCAGCTGGGTCTAACTGACCACTGCCGCTGAAGGCCTTGTCATTTAGGCAGACAGATCAGAAGGCAAAGAATGTTCCAGGTGAAGTGTGCAGAGGCCTGGGCTTCCAGCTGAACACCCCCTACTCGCCCTGCAACAAAAAGAAAATCCCCCAAAGGACACCAACACACCCGCAGCTTTTATTCTTCCTCCTGCACACACCTGCGCTTCTCCAGAGGAGCCCACGCCCGGAATCAGCGTGAGGATGCACCCAGCAGGCCATCGCAGGGCCGAGTCACAGCGATTTCCCCCTTGCCTCCACGATTTAAGAAGCCTCACCGATACACCCAAAGCATCACTGTCAGGAGCCTCCACTTCTGAAGAAGCTCACTCTGCAGTGAAAGGGACTGCCTGCTATAGAAATCCCCTTACTTTAATTAGTGTTTACTTCAGACTAGAGGATTTTTCTTATCCATAAACATGGCACTTCTGGTCTCCTGATTTTCAGACAGGTAACACAAAAACTCGTTTCCTTCCAAGCCCACGCATCCTGAAGCCTCAAACCCAAGACCACAGCGCAATATTTCCCGCCAAGTATCTCTTGGGCAGGGAAAGCTGGCTCAGGTCCCAGTTTCTGGGATTCACACAGGGTGGGGCAAGTCACCACTGCTGCTCAGGGGTGGAGCACAAGTGCCGGGTCACCTGCCAGGGTGTGGCGGGCCTCCCCCTGCCATGAGGAGCGCCAACTGAGGACGATGGCCTCAGTCCAGGCCCCTCGGCCTGCAGCAGAGCTCCCACCTCAAGCAGAAAGCGTGATGTCCAACAGAAAAGCAGCTCCAGCCACGTGCCCAGATGGACACAGGTGGCCGCCAGCTCCACAGGTGGGGTGGCCAGCGTGCAGGGGTGTCACTTCCCTGTGAGTTCCAGCACTTCCTTCACCATGGCCCCAATCCCGTCGTAGATGTGGTGGAGGGCGGTCTCACACATGAAGGCCGGGGTTGTGACCACCTTGTTTTTCTGGTCCACATGAGCTTCGTGCGCACAAGTTAGGGAAAAGCCATCATCCAGCAAAAACCAGAGGGAGGCAGTGAGCCTTGGCCACACTGGCAAGTGGCCCCCATGCTGGGCGGCTGTGCCTCTCAGTCAGGCCCGAGGATGGTTTCCAACTCCCATAGCCAAGAGGACGACGGAAGCTTGGAACTCCAGGGAGCAGACAGCTGCTTTCCCAAGGCACCACTGCAGCCTGGGCTTCACCCCGGGAACCGGAAGGAAGAGCAAGCCTGGTCACTCCTGCTTCCGCTCCCTCTGCCGCCCCCAGCAAGCAGCCCTCCTGGTCTCTAGGCAGTGCCTGGGTCTGAAGCTCCCCACAGGCACCTCCCCTCGTGGTGCTCAGGACACAGACCAGGCAACCCAGGTGCTGCCCTGCAGGGGACGTTCACTGAGCAGCTCAGCAGGTGGGCATGGAAGCATGGCCAGTGCACGGCCATCCTCCAACCACACGGCGTCAGCCTTGCCCTCCTGCCCAAGCACATCCACAGCAAGTACAGTTCTTGGGCATGAGGCCCCTGCCAGGGGAGCCTGAAGGGCCCAGAGAGTGTCCCACATGCCCCGACCACCTCAGGGACCCGCCGCCAGAAAGGATATGGTCACGCCCTTCACACAGTGCTTGGCGCCCAGGGCCTTGATGGCCTCGGCGGTCCCGGCGTAAGGCCACTTGCCGCCCTCCTCCTGCTCGTGGCCCACGGTGACCTCAACGCCTCTGAGCACTTTGGCCGCAAGGACAGGTGCAATGCAGCACAGGCTGGAAAGCGAAAGGGAACAGAGGACCCGTGTGGATGCTGGGGCACTGTCCCCCACGAACCAGGACGCCCTGTGGCTGGTGGCACCAGGTGGCCAGGGCTCTCCACAAGCCCAAGCAACCCCTCAGGGCACCCAGGCACTGGGCAGTCCTGGGAGAGCCAGCTCTGAGGACCCAGAGGCACAGTGAGACTAAGCTCCCCCAAAGCCAAGCGGCTGCCAGTTGTCCAGAGCCCCTGCGATGCCCAGTCTCCCCAGTGTCCAAGAACACTGAGTCCTCTCACTGAGAAACTGATGGATGGGGTGGCTGGCCCTGCCCAGTGTCAGAGTGATCTATCACCCCTCCAGGTAACACCTGACCTGCTGGTAAACCAGCCCATCTCTGGGCACGGCAGGCATGGGACACAGAGGTTCTGCCAGCAGTCATGCTTGAGCTGTGCTGCGACCTTCAGTGTGCAGAGCCACACAGGCAGACCCCAGGCATATGCAGCCAGTGACTGTGACAGCCCCGCTCCAACCCTAGTGCACAGTCCACAGTGCTCCTGCGGTGGTTGGGTCCCAAGGACAGGCTGTGCAGGGTGACCAGAGCCTGCCCTTGGGACCTTCTCTGCTTTCCACCAAGAGCTCTGACCCTAGTCAGCCCACAGGGGGCCCTCAGGTGGACGGCCACAGTGCTGGGGAGCCCCCGCAGTGCACACCCGGATGGTTCCTTTATCAGTGCCCCTGGACTCACTGCTCCTCAAGGGTCCCCCAGTTCAGGGGCTGCTCCAGGGCAAAGCCACTGCCAAAATGCACCTGACTCCAGCCGGGAAGTGAGCTGCTGGAGGGCTGGAAGACCGAGGAGCGAGGCCGTGGCAGCCACGGTCAGCGCTGTGACGAGATCACGTGTGTCACTGAGCCTGAGCCTGGGCTGGCGAGGGATTTCCTGGAGGAAGTTCACCAGCACTGCCCATCCGTGTGATCTGGCTTGACAGCTGTGCAGGCACCAGTGCAAGAGTCTGGATGTGCCTGCACAGGCACAGGGCACTGAAGCAGCCCGGGCCTGCTCCGATGGAGGACGGGCAGTCAGGAGGATAGGGACGCTTCTGAAGCCAGGATGCTTCTGAAAGTCCCCACCACAAGGGAGGAGCCCCCTCCTTCCTGTTTGGTCCTCAGAAAAAATGATGGCCACAGAGCCTCTGGAGCCTCAGTCAAAACAAGGAAATGAGCCGCTCCCGAGCCCAGCTGAGCGCCGGAGGCCGCCTGCCCGCCCCGCAGGCACACCTACCCGACGGGCTTCCCGGCTCCGTGGAACTCCCTCAGGACCCGCTCCACATCCTTGTTGACTTTGCAGTCTTTCCCGTCGACGGCGAATGTGCTCCTGCCGAGCGGAGAGGGCTCCTTCAGCGTGTGCTAGGGACGGCATCGGCACTCCAGGTGCGCCCCACCCACCGCCCCCGGCTCCACCAACTCTTGAGCAAGCTAAGCAAGCAGCCCGTGTGGATGCAGATGGGTGCACACAGCCACCCACACGTTGGCCACAGGCAGGCTTTCCTGCTTTCCAAACCGCAGCACAAAGGCAAGAGGCAGGTGGGAAGGAAACCAGGCATGGACAGGGTCGATCCGTGACTACACCCAACCTCCCGAGTCCAGACAGAAAAACTCCTGAAGTTTCAGAAGAAGAAATGCAACTAGCCCCAAAACAGCAAGAGATGCTTACTTCACCAACAGGGAGAGAAACGACATTCAGCAAGCGTCCACTCTTCTGCCTCTGACAGCAGGTGGCCACTGCGGAAGTCTACACTGTGGGTGTGCACCTGGCAGAGCCTTTCACACTTAGAAGTGCATGTGCCTCTGTGCCCTTTCCAAGTCCCAGTTCCAGAGCTCTCTGCCTACTGTGTTCTGTGCTTCGATTCTAGGTCCTAGCCCTGGGCTGTCTGCACAGGCCTGGAATCTTCTGGTGTCCTGAGAGCAACTACTTCAGAGGGTACGTAAGTGTGCTGAATCTGCCAAATTCACCCTTTAAATATGTGCCCACAAACTCTAACTCCAAAATGCTATTCAAAACAAACAACAGGAATCACCTAGTAACTATCAGAAGGGACTAGCTGATGAGCCACAACCTGTCCACCCAGCAGGGCTATGCTGGGAGCTCACCACCAGCTCTGAACTAGACCACTGGCCAATGGGGAACGCAAAGCACAGAGCAGTTTCAGATGCTCCTGTGCAGCTGCACTACACATTCCCCTAGAAGCAGACTCTTTCTGGGATGTACAGACTTCTGGCAATGGTGCCAGAAGAGGGCCTGGGGTCAGAAGCAGGAAGGGGGATCGATTCCCACTGAGCCTCTGCCGCCACTGAAGGACCCTGCCATGTGGGCCCAGCAGGAGCCATCCTATGGAGGGCCTACCTTTCTCCTGGCAAGGTCACAAAGAATAGGAGTGGCAACCAGGAAGAGGGCAGCTTCTCCCAGAAGGACTACAAGTCCAGATACACATACATACAAATCCAGATGAGATCCAGCAGCATGGAGTTTAGCTAAGAGGGCCCCAACACACCCTGTCAGCCGTGAGGGTCCACAAAAGCTCAGAGGGGGGAGTAGAGAAAGAGATACATCTCACTAAAATGCTCCCTGAGCCCCAGGCCAGAGTGGCTCCCTGAGTTGGACACAGACACATGCTGCCCAGACCTTTGGCTTAAGGGCAGGTACACACACTGCTTAGACCCTTGAAGCTCAGATACGCACAGATTTTTGGCAGCTCCAAAGCCTCCGGGGAAGATGGCAGCATCGTGGTTGGCTGCACTGAGCTGGGCCAGGTCAGAGATCTTGCCTCGGGCAATCCTGGCTGATTCTGTCAAGACATTCCTGGGAAAGAGCACAGAGGGACACCAAGGAGCAGTGTGCAGTCAGGGTCAGAAAACAGATTGGGAACCTGTCCAGCATGCATCCTAGAGGGACTGTGTTCATGTGTGAAGACTTGACACTTTCCAATCAGCATTTAGGATCACCACCAAGAAAAGGTGGGAGAACTGCAGTGGCCCTAAACCTACGTCGGAGGTTGGCCCTTCAGGACCTCTGCCCAATGGCTGGGAGCCAGAAGCCAGCAGGAATGGAAACCCTTCCAAGTATCTACAGTAGACAGACTGCAACACACTATCAGGAGCAGGGCCGAGGGAGGGGAGTCACTGCTCCAGTTGTGTGAAGCCCAAGGGTCACCACAGCAGGAAGCAACTGCCTCCCTAGGCTTATGGGGCAGGGGCTTCAGGGGCCGGGGTCTCAGGGAGAGAAACAACAGGGGTTCTGAATGGGGCCTCAGGAGACAGGGCTACTGCCTGTGTGGAGAGGAAGGTGAGGACACCTGCAGTCACAAGAGGCACATGCTGGGTGCTTCCACTCTTCCGGAAAGCACGGGAGGTAGGGAATATTCTGAATGAAGCAGGCGCTCCTGGGGCAGCCTACGATGACTCTGAGGGATGCTCATGTGAACACATGGACTCGGGCTTCCAGCTGTGCACCATGGACAGGAAGTTCCCCCTCAGTTCCCATCCCCCAACCACACCTGCCTTCGCTCTCAGAAGGTTGCCCCTTGGTGTGATCAATCACATGCATCTGACGGACATCAGGGGCAAAGATCTGGACCTCAGCCCCTCCACGGCTCAGATGCACCAGGATCCTGCAGGGAAACACCAGAGACAACAGCTTGGGACATGCCCAATCCAGAAGATATGTGTTAATGTGCTTTTGAAAACGGTATCAGCTAAGGGACAGGCACAAATTCCTGGTGTATGTGGACACCACACTTGCTGTGCAAAGTTAGGGTCAGCATGCTGATACTACTAAAGCCAGTGGTGCCAACTCCCTCCCCTGGTGGGCTACAGCAGAACTGCAAAAGCTGGCTGTTCACACAAACCAGGGTGCAGCCAGGAAGTGACTGGCCGAGCGCCACAGCCGGAGGTGTTCAGGTTCCTGGGCACTTTGCCTTCACCCACAGCCTATAGAAAGTATTTCTATAAAATGGGCCCACTGTGCTGACTCCCACATGCTTTCTTTTCTTTCTAGTTTTTCTTTTGGTACAGGGAATTGAACCCAGGGGCACTTAACCACGGAGACACACCCCCAGCCCCTTTATATTTTATCTAGAGACGGGGTCATGCTGAGTTGCTTAGGACCTCACTAAAGTGCTGAGGCTGACTTAACTCATGATACTCCTGCCTCAGCCTCCCGAGCCACTGGGATTACAGGTGTGCGTCTGGCCCTTTCGACATTTTTAAACCAAGAAAGGTCATCTACAATACGAGCTTCTTCTAAATCGCTCTGGGGAGCTCCTGCTGCAGACTTACGCCGAGGCCTCATGGATCTCCGTCCCGTCATAGACTCCACAGCCCGACAGCACCTGCGGAAGGAGGGGCGCTGACCAGGGGAAAGAGCCCACGGGGGCAGCGGAAGCTCGGGCGGCGGGGGCCGGCAGGCAGGGCAGGGGGCGCTCGGGCGGCGGGGCTGCACTCACCAGCGCGACCCTGGCCCTGGGGCGAGGCGCCGAGCCGTGAAGGGCCGCGCGCGGGGAGGGCGTCCGCCCGTGGACAGGCAGCGGCCGCAGGAGCTCGGGGAGCGGATCGATCGCGGAGGCCGCTGCCAGCCTCGGAACCAGCAAGGCCCTCAGGGCCGCCATGGCAGCGCAGGGACAGCGGGGTCGTCGGGTCACGCGCTGCGGAGCCCTGCGCAGTAGCCCGAGCGGCGCGCGTGCGCCGGTGGGCGGACCCCCAGAGCGCGCCTGCGCAGTGGCCACGGTGCTCCGCCAGCTGTAGGCCACCCCGATGGCGGTTCTGCTGTATTCCGGAGCGCGGGTCCAGTATCTTCCTATCTCCGAACGGACTTTAACCGGTCACACCTAGTTTATGCCCACCCCCGCCCGTCCTTGCTGCCCGTGTCTCCCAGGAGTGACCCGATCGGGTCTGCGAGTCCCCGCTAGAGGCCGCTATCCGCACGCCCGCAGTGGATGGCGCAGGGGAGGCTGGGTAGCGGCCTCCCTCTCCGGGATTTACCAGATGCTCGCTGCTGGAGGACTCCGCAGCAAGCGATTTCACCCAGGGCCCTTCCTGTCCTAAAGTGCCCATCGTTAAGGCTTACTGTTAAGCTCTACAAGATTGGAAGACTAGAATAACGAGCAAGAGACATGGGGGACATGCCCTCCGGACATTCCACTCCGTGCCCATGCCAGTTCCGACTTTCTGGTTTCTGGGGATGGACCTAAAGAACCCTTTGGAATCCTGCCCTGCTGCTGGGAAAACTCCCTGGGGCGTGCTGGCTTCTTACCGTTCCTGGGGCTTGGATGGCACTTTCTCCTAGGGCACATCAGGGACACCAACTGCTGGGAGTGTTGATTTCATTTAGGGTCTTAGGATGGGCCCTATCCCTTTGTGACTAGGTGACAAAACACACATAGATTGTTACAGGTACCGGGATAGCAGCCCATGTGGAGGTCTGGAGTTGTGGTGAGGTCCACAGACTTCCCTCGGGAGAGTTCTAACTAGTGAATTTAAAGCAAGCAGACAAGTGCCACTGTGGTATGCCTACCCAGTTCACGCAGGGTGGGGGGTGGGGTATCAGTGGGGCCAGTCCGGCAGAGAGGTGGTCACTAGGGAGCAACAGTGAGGCAGAGATACATGGAGAGATCACATAGGAGGTGAGGGAGCATACCACTGGAAATAGTCCTGCTTCTGGTGTAAGAATTAAACTTAGGGATTGGGGAGATAGCTCAGTTGGTAGAGTGCTTGCCTTGTAAGCATCAAGGCCCTGGGTTCAAATCCCCAGCACCACACACACAAAAATACTTAGAGAAACAAAATGTATCCCATTTGTTTACAATAAAAATAAATTTAAAAAAAAGAATTAAACATGTTCAAAATGCACCCATTTTAGACATCACTAGGGCAGGGGTGCAACTCAGTGGTGGAGCACTTGCCTGTCATGCACGAGGCCCTGGGTTCCACCCCCAGCACTATAAACAAAAAGAAGGTAAGAAGCTGAGGCAGCACCACAGACTGCAGAATTCACAAACACAGATGGGTGCCAAGAAGAGCCAGCTCTTTTGAGAAGGGACATGTGCAAGGTAGACTTTGATTCAGTGGGTTTGGGAGACCAGACTCCTTCCTGCCCACTGGCCTGAAACACAGGGCAGAGGCTCCTGAGCCCCATTGTTGAGCTCTATTTATATGGACACTAGGCTTAAGTGTATCACCAGAAGTTTGGGGTGAGGAGGGAGCCTAGAAATTCTGTGGGGCAGGTAATAGCTATTTTCCAGTCCACATGGCAGAGATCATGTGGGAGCAAAACTCCAGTGAAAACAGGCCCAAGCACTGTTTCTGGTTGGGAGGCCTCTGGGTACATTCTAGGTGACTGAAGCACTTGGGTATGGAGTACCCTCCCCGTGCACTGGGTGTCACGCGAATCATGCCCCAACCTATGGCCTGGCGCCAGCTGCAGACAGATAGGCAGGCAGGTTACCAGCTCCAGCGACTAGAGTGGGGCTCGGACGTACCATTCACTGACCTGGGTCACACTGCTGGCAGGTCCTGGTAAGACAGCATACTCAGGCAGCGTGGGTGAAATGCTGCACGAGGCAAGGCTGTACCTCCTGTGTGGCCCATGTGGGCTGACACAGCAGCTGAGGGAGCCACGTATACCCTCCAATGTCAAGAGTCCAGAGATGCTCCCTGCCCCAACCCTGTGCATGCTACAGATCGCCAAGACCACAGGCCCAGGCAGGTGGCCACTTGCCCTGTCCTCCTTGCCTCATCCCGCACAGGATGTTTAGTTTCTCACACCCACTAACAATAAGCACTTTAAACAGAGTTTAGATTCAACACATTTTCAGAAATCTCATGTTTCTTATTCCAAGTTCATCTTCAGAACTTTGTATTAAAAATATAAATAATTCTCACATTAAGCTTACAAATCCACAAACATGAACCTATTTTACATTTCGTGAAGGCAACGTTTAGGATGTCCCACACTGTGGGATCCTGGACCCACGACACTCATGTGCCTACTTTGGTGCCAACAAGTTGGCTTGCTGTCCTGTTGGGCTATATGCTTCTCACAGGAAAAGGGAGTCCCCTGAGAGCATCCCAGTACTTTGGATGCCCTCCCACTTCCTGGGCCTAGGTGGAAGGAGGTTCCATCCCTCTGGAAGGCCTTTTTTTTTTTTTTGGTACCAAGGATTGAACCCAGGGGCACTTAGCCACTGAGTCCCCTCCCCAGCCCTTTTTTTGTATTTTACTAGAGACAGGGTCTCACTGAGTTGCTTAGGGCCTCACTGAACTCAGGATCCTCCTGCCTCACCCTCCTGGGGTTATAGGTATATGCCACCACGCCCGTCTCTGGAAGGTCTTAACCAAGACAATCAGGAGCAACGGTGGCAGTGGGCTCTACACCAGCTCTGCTCCCTCCTTGCCGGCTCCTCTCAGCAGGTGCAGGCTGTCCTCATCAGATGCCTCCCCATCATCCTCGATTCCTGGCAGGTCTAGAGTGCGTTTCACACCCCGCTGCTTGGACACTGCCAGAGCATACCGGAGGTTGTAGCGGTTCCAGTCACAGCTGTGGATACAGAGCATCAAGTCAGTGCAAAGCATCATCTCCGTTCTGTACAAGCGCCCTGGCTCAGGCTGCTCCCATGATCACTGCCTTTCTGCCCAGACCTGGGTTCTGCCCCAGCAGCCTCCTGGCCAGGCCCTCACTCTAGTCACTTAAGAGACTGGAAAAGTGTTTTCTCAATCAGTTAATTCCTCACATTCACATAACAAATTAGTAACTCCCTCACTCCTACACAGCCCCCAGGAAGAGAGCAAACCCCAAGAGTGAAAAAAATCTGAGGAAAAGTCACACCCTGCCCTTGGGGACACAAGCTAGCTATGCAGGGTCCTCCCCAGATCCACAGTCACAGCACATCATCAAGTCAGCAACAAGTCAAGGAAGCAAGTCAACCAGACAAGGAATGGCACCCTCCTCTACAGTCTAGGCTGTGCCAGCCATGGAGGCCTGGCGTGGACAGGGAACAGGGCAGAGAACAGACCTGTCACCAGCCCAGATGGGACACCTGGCAACTGATGGTAACAGAGGGAAGCAGACATCCTTCCAAGGTGAGCTGTGAGGTACAGCCAGGGAAGTGGCCTTGCAGAGTACCTTCAGGGGCAGGCACTGTCCCAGCACCTTAGATGTACACTGCCATCACCACCATCACCCCCATTTTCCTGCTGGGGAAACTGATGTGCAAAGGTCCCAGGAACCCAGGCTGCCTGTCCACAGCCAGCCCCTACTGCTCATGAGGAGATAAGCAAATCCAGAAGAGATGACCCAGTACTAGAACTATGACAAATCCCTTTGGAGGTTGGAGGTTTATGCTGCGCCTCGGGCATATCCCACCTCCAGCTCAGCTTGTCCACCTGTGGCAAGGGCTCCTAGTGTCCTTCCGCTAGCACCAGTTGCACCCAAAGCTGTGCTTCAAGACCCAGCATGGGTGGCAGACTCAGCTCATGCCAGCAGGGGGAAAATCTCCAACACTGGAACCTTCTGTGCCCTGATCAGACAGTGTAGGGAGCAGTCCCAGGCACAGAACCCGTGACAAGAGCTCAAGCCCCACCCTGCTGCCAGCCCAGCACGTACAGTTTTGCCAGGTCATCCAGGTGCCGCTGGAGGTTCTTCTGAAGGAACTGGACAACAGGCAGCAGTCTCCCTGCACTGGAAAGCAGAAACCCTCAGAGCTTGGTGGTTACTGGGGGCAACACATGCTCCAATGCACACTGCTCCTGAACCCCCGTCACCACCAGGACCAGCTGGCCACGTGAAAGGTCACATGAACAGCAGGGAAGCCCAGCACACCTGGGCTTCAGCTTCTGTCCATGGAACATGAGCAACTTCTGTGTCCATATAAGGTAGAATTCAAGGTGACGAGACATTTCAAAGGAAGAAGCTAAAAACTCAAGGGCTTTTTCCACATACAGCTCAGGAAGAGAAGCACTGACAACTTCAACTGCAAAATAAAAGTCATATTTATTCTGTGAAGAACCAAAGTAGCAAAGAGGGTAAGCCCTCGGGCCCCTCTGCTTCCATAGGAACACCTGACCAGGGCCCCAGGCTCACTGTCATCCCGCGGCACAGCCTCCAGGGCTTCCTGCACCAGCTTCCTCTCATTGAGCCGGAAGGCCATGAGGATGGCCCGAGTGAACTCCTGCTGGCGCAGCGCCTCGCGTACCCGCCCAGGGGTGATGCTTGTGTCCAGCTCATACGGGTCGAAGAGCATCTGGGCGTCCAAGGAGTAGATGAGGAGCCCTTCTGTGCTGGTGGCTGCCCAGCAGCGCCCTGGGGAATAAACAGTGAAAGAGCCTTCCCAAAATTTAAAAGCCCGCTTCCCTCATTTTAAAAAAGGTAAGATGTTAAATACGTTCTCATGGTCCAAACACTGAAGTACAGGAGGGAACGGGACATCTTCCTTTTCCTATCCCTGCCCTTGGAAGGAACTGACTGGGTCATCCTGGTGGGCAGCATCCTAGGCCTATTGTCTGCACGTGTGAGCAAGGATGCATGTGCTTGTTTCCTTTGCTTGCACCAGAAGCCAGTGAACTTTCCAGTACAAGGCAGGTGTTTCTGGCTTTATAGGCTACGTGGTCCCTGCAGTAGCTGTTCTTCAAGACCAGCTCAGTGCCTGGGCCGAGATCACAAACAAGTTACATGAATGAATGAATGTGGCTGTCTCAGAGAAACCTGAGCTACAAAACTGGGCGGCTGAGCAGAAGCAGCCCTGATTCACAAGACGCGTGGCTCACATGGTTTCACTCAAACCATATTGGAAAGCACTGGCTGATGAGCCCCACCATGCTGTGCCCAAGGGGACCATGTGTGCCTGATGGGCCCAGATAGACCCTCCTGAATGCCTGAGAGGATGGGGGCAGGGTAGAAGGTAAACAGTGGCAGAGGCCTGAGGAGGCAGCCTCCCAGGATGGCCCTGGACTCACAGGGCCTGAGCCACCACATATTAAAGCCTAATGTGCCTGGGGCTGCGCTCTCAACTGCAATCCCTCCTCAGGGACAAAGAGACCATGTGGCCAGCAGGGTTCATCCTCACATTCCCACCTGCAGGGGACAGAGTGCAGTCCAGACCCTAAGGGCAGCTTAACTGACCTCATCCCTGGGAACACAGGCCATGACACCTCAGGATCAACATCCCTTCACTCGGGGCTCACCAGTGGGAGAGAAGTGCAGTGAAGTCACTCTGATTTCAGGTTTAAAGTGGCGAGAACTCATGTCACCTGGGAAGAAAAGAGCAACTGCAGTTATTGGGCAGCAAGCACATTTAGACTACTCTCAACCATGAGGCCACACTGCAGGTCCACCTGCCAGCCCGGAGGCTATGTGGACATCAAGAACAGCAGCTTCTGTCCCTCGCCCACAGAGTCCATGCAAGAAGCAGCAGGTGAGCACCATGTGGGCCTCTGATACTGTCATGGGTGCCACTGGCTTCCACAGAGCTGCTGCTGCATCAGTGGATGGACCCTAGGACACATGCCCCAGAGGGCATCCAGGCTGGCCAGCAGATGGAAGACCCACCCCCAACCCAGGGAGCAAGTCTGCTGCATTCAACATGGTGCCTGGGATCTGCATGCAGAGGTGCCCTTGGCTTTTTGGCTGGTGGATGTCCTGTCAGGATGGTCTACCTGAGCGTTCCAGAACACCTGTGAGGCAGAGGAACCCCCTGATCCACCCTGTGCCCCACAGACAGGTGGCACAGCTGCATGCAGCAACTCACAGGACAGCCTCTTGCACCCAGAGGGGGCAGTGGCACCAACACCACATCTGCTGGGTCTCCTCCAGCAAGACACCAAGATGCAGTAACTAGGACTCTACACCGCAGCCCCAATCAAGAGAGCAGAATCACTGCCATAAGGAGACAGGCAACACACAAGAGGACCTCTGCTTACCTTTCTTTACCCCTGGCAATGGAATAGCAACTCCCTCCTCTTCCCCAGCATCTTGATCAATGAGTGCCAGGTTGCCAAACTCTGTCATCTTCCTTCGATTCAGAAATTCCTAGAACAGCAAGAGCCACGGACACCTTGTCCTCTTTTCCCTCTCTTGCTCATGTGTCAAGTGGACAAGCCCCTAGCCACGTGTGGAATGGGGACTGAATATAGGGCGGAGGCCAAGGGGTGCTATGCCCTGGTCCCCAGTCTTCCTTTAGAGCCTGCTGCAGAAAGGGTGGAGTGGAGGCCACTGGAGTGGAGTGTGGGAGTCCCACTCAACTAGCCCACACATGGGACACCACTGCCCATTGCGGGGATGGGCTCTCATTCACAGAGGACGTCTACTTGCATGTGAGGGCAGCTGCTCCCCAAAGAAAATGCCAAGGACACTTCCTTCCCCAGAAGCAAGAGGCTAGGTGCCTGGCTCCAGAGAAGGCCCTTGCCCTGGGGCAGGGCCTCAATACTCCTTTACCCTCACCCTGCGTTCCTGTGGGAGCCAGGGTACAGTCTGAGGTGAGCAGAGAGGGCAGGCAACTGTGTGGACAGTGGAAGAAGAGCCCTCCCACCCTGCAGCCAGACGGATGGCCCAGGGCCTGCAGCACCCTCTGCTTCCAATCCTTCCCTTACAGAGCTTAGCGTATGGCCCAAGCCAGTGCACTGGCCACTTCTGTCCCCATGCCACCTAGCACCAGGCCCTGGTGCAGCCCAGGACCCTACTCAGTCACAGTCACAACCGTATACTGACAGGATGCTCTCACAGCCTGCCTGGGTCCCAGGTTGGCAGAAGAGCGTTTCACAGCCTCACGCTGCTGCTCACCTCCATGGCGTCCAGAGAGAGGTTGCAGGAGAGCTCAAACCGCTTCACCAGGATCTGCTCCCGGATGTGGTAAAGGCACACAAACCTGGACATGCCCCCTGCCAGGATGCTCTGGCCGTCTGCAGAGTAGCACAGAGTGGTGAAGGCCCTGGGCAGAGGACACGGGCACTCAGACTCACGCCAGGCCTTTGATGTGCAGCTCCAAAGAAGTCAGAACCCCACCCCAATGTCCCTGAAGGGAAGCGCTCACTCGCCTGAGACCCTCACATCCAGGACCTCCAACAATGTGTCCCTGCACCTGTCGGGGGGAAACTACTGCAGTTGCCAGGAGGCAGCGCTGGACCACATGGCTCAAAGCGGGTCAATGTTGGCACAAAGAATCACCTGCCCACCTCCAGCCCTCCCACAGCTCCTTGGTACAATCTGCAGAAAGCAGCAGCTAGGCCCTGACCACCCTGTGTGCAGCGGTTTCTCAGGTATTACGCTAAAAGAACAAGGGACAACAGAAAAAATACACAAATTGTATGCTGCCCAAATTTGTGACTTATGTGTCAAACACCACAACAGAAAGTGAAAACAACTCACAGAACAGAAAGTATCTGCAACTCTCCACCTACAAATGCCTCGTACCGAACAGAGGAAGAAGTGCGATAGCTCAGCACTAACTAACCACAAGGCCCTAACGCATCCTCCGCAGAAGGCAGAGCCCGCAAGCACTTCAACTCTGCTGGGGAGAACACCCAACTCTAGACACCAACTCACACCCGGCAGACTGGCTCTAAGGAAAGAACTGGTGACAATGTGGGGGAAAAGGAGCCAGTGTGTGGCCAGTGGGGATATAAAATGAGGCAGCCACTGTACAAAGAGCCTGGAAGTTCCCACAGTTAAAAACAGGCCCAGTGGACGGATGCTTGCCGAGCCCCTGGAAGGCAGCTGGTGTACAGGAGCTAAGCCTGCTCTCATGCAGGACAGGCGTGCGGAGAAGTTTTGGGTCTTTCTGTTTAAACACCGGGCTGATGACATCACCAGAGAGAGGGAAGTCTGGAGTTGGATTCAGCCTTTGTGCTGTGCACATTCACATTCAGCAGATCTAGACAGCACCTGCCGCCAGGTTAACACATCCTCTCTCCTGCAGGGGCAGTCTCAGGAATTAAGAATTACACCAGGAAAAAAGTGGCCATAAGAACCTGCCCCAGGGGTCTTGGTTGGGGGAAAGCCCTAAAAACACCAGCTCCGACAAACCAACAGGTGTGTGAAGCAGCTCTGGCCCACACCCTGCTGGCACTCACTTGCCCTTGGCCGAGTGCTTGGCTGTAATCTTGTCCAGCTCCTTTCTGCCAGTCTTGAGGTCATGCCTGCCCTCAATGGAACCCATCTGTACCGCATTCTCAGGGTCCCAGAAGGTAATCTGTGAGTTTAGTGTGGCCACAGCCAGCTCCGCACCATCAGGCCGAAAAGTCACCGCTAGAGCTAACGAGAAACAAGCCTCAGGCTCCAAGGAAGACCTCCAGCCTAGCAGACAGGTCATGCTCCAAACCCCAGGAGACCCACAACCCTTTAAGTGCACAGGAGACTCCTCTTAAGGGATGTGCCAACCCCAGCAAGCAAGAGAACTGCACATGCTGGCTGGGAATGAACAGGAGGGAACAGGGAAGCCCATAGGACCCTAGATCATACTGGACCAGCCAGAGGTGAGACTGGCAGCTGAGTGACAGAAAGACTACTCTGAGGGGAAAATGGACAGGCCCAAGTGTGGAGAGGACAGGCAGTGAGGGCTGCAGTTCGATGAGCCTGGGCTACCTGCAGGGAGTGAGGCAGGGCCCAAGGCCTGGTCTCAGGAAAGCTGAGGGGTGGCTAGGCTCCCAAAGCAGGCTCATTCCCAGGCACGTCGGCAGAGCGCCGGCCTCTTACTGGTCAGAGACAACTCTAGAAAGCAGTGGGGAGCAGCTGCCCTGGGAGCCCTGTGCCCATCAGACTGGGAGCCCAGCTGAGCCTCCCAGCCCCAGAGAGGCAAGGCTAGAATGAAGTGCCATCCGTGTTGGCCAAGCACTGTCAACCTCAGGGCCGCGGCCTTGCCCTGCTGGGTCTGGGCACCCTCACTCTTCCCACCCACTAGGCTCATGTCACACATAGCCAACAGCAAGGCAGACTGAGGTAGGAGGCAACACCGGAGCCCGTCAACAGCAGGACGACACACACCTTTGGCCCCGGTCACTGCCTGCCAACCCCAGCTGCAGCTCACCATCTGATGTGAGGGTCAGTGTCTCCTTGGTTCTCCAACTGTCGAACATGTCCCACAGACGCACCGTCTTGTCCCAGGAGGCGCTGGCCAGGATGGACTTCATTGGATTAAAACACAGACCACTGATGGGCCCCTCGTGGCCAGACAAAACCTACAGGGCACAGCAGTGTGAAGGGTGAGAAGTGAGAAGGGCCGGAACAGTGCTCCAGGGAGCTCCACACCGACAAGTGAGGAGTGGGGAGGCCGGACCAGAAAGCCCCTGTGAGCAGTGCTGCTGCCTCCTCAGGAGAATCCTGCTCCTGCTCTGCTGCCCGGTCTGCAGGAGAGAGCCCTACGACCCCAGCCAGCATGCCAGTCCTCTGTGGTACAGACCAGGGACAGCCCCTTCTCAGGCCACCACCCTGCCCCACCAGGGCATGCCCCCCTGGAACACACTGGCTCTTACATCGAGGAGTCTGCCCGTCTGCATGGACCACACAAAAATCTCGAAGGAGTCCTGGGCTCCGGCAGAGATGATCTCCCCACTCGAGTCAACAGCGACACAGGAGAATTGGGTGGGGCGCGGAGAAGTGAATGTGCGGAAGTTCCGGTACCTGCGGGGAAAATAAGCTTGAGGTTGGCATTGTAGGTCAGGTTGGACATCTTACCTGTACCTGGGCAGCCACACCTGCAGACAGAGGCCATCACCTGTGGAGGTCAAAGGCTCGCACGGTGCCATCCAGGGATGAGGTCACGATGACACAGCCAGTGGCAGTAAATGCCACGCCAGTGACTCCACTGGAGTGCTCAGTGAAAGTGATGAAGCAAAAGCCACTGAGGGTGTTCCACACCTTGACCTGCAGCGGGAGGCCGAGAGGAGCGTGAGCACAGCCACCTGCCTCCAGGTGTGCTGACTGTACACGAGGGGGGCTACGTGAGGTCTGAGGAGGCACCTCAGACCCAGCTTAGGCAGAAATCGGGACAAAGGGATACCCCAGCCCTCCCCGCTCAAATTCCTACAGATAGCCAAAATCATCAGAAGCCAGCAGGAGCACCCACAGCTCCACATGGATGAAGGCCCACCCAACAGCCTTCTGTCCAGCGCTGGATGGTGCCCACCTTGCCATCGTCCCCACCAGTGACGATATACTGCCCGTCCGGGGAATAGGCCAGCGACACCATGCTGTTGAAGTGGCCCTGCTGCTTGAGCACGTAGGACTCACTCTGCCACTCCCACACCAGCAGTTGGCCTAGGCCTGTGGATACAAGAGCAGAAGTCCCTGACTGATCCTGCGACTCCACGTCAGCCAGGATTGGGCTGCCCTGTTGATCAGCACTGCAGACAGTACAGAACCAAGAAGGACCAGGGTACAGAGAGCAGCCCTCGTCTGGCAAGTGACTGGATTGCAGGCCATGCTGAGGCGACCTGGGCAGGGTCACAAGCCCCCAGTACAGATCTAGAGACTAAGGCCAAGAGGCCATTCAAGGAGCTGTGGGCAGGACCACAAGTTAAGCAAGAAACCACAGGCCTCAGGCCTGAGAGGAGCAATCACTCTGGAAACTTCACTCTTCCTGCAACATAAGCCCCTGCAGAGCTGCTCTGCTTAGAGCTGGCCATGGCCTGTGCCTTGTGGCCCGAAGTCCACCACACTGGTGGACGTTATTGGTCCTCTGGCAGGCTTTTCCTGGACTTTCCATTTCTACAGCTGGGCATGGAAACAAACCTGAGCAGCCGAAGGCAATCCAGTCCCCAGAGCTATTGATGGCAATGGAGGTGATCTTCTGATCCGATATGCTGAGCAGAAAGTGCAAGAAGCAATGAGCACAGGACTGACCAGTCCACGCTGGGCCACCCCTTTCCCTGCAGTAACCTGTACTGTAGTCACTTGTAGAACTAGCACTTTAATTTTCTCCACGTTTCAAAGATAAAGAACAAAACCAAAAAAACAAGAAAAAAGAATAAAAATACCACCTCTTAGACCAGAATCCAGGGCCACAACACAAGCTGGCAGGAGTGCCCTGTGGGACTATAGCTGGCTCCCTGATGGCACCTACAGCAACCACTGGGCCCCAGGGCAAGTGCAGAAAAGCCAAGTGAGCACAGGACTCACCTCAGTGAGTGGATGAGGTTGAATTCTGGGAGCTCATGCAGATGGAAGATTCCAGAAGCAAAACCCGTGACCAAGAGGTGAATCTTCTTGTGATATGCTGCAGCTGTCAAGTTGTTGAAGTCTCCTTCTTTGTTGAAAAAGTGCCTGCATTGACAGGTGGACACTGAGGAAGGAGGACCATGGACCTAAGGGCAGCACGCCCCACCTCACCTCGGCTGGCCACACCTCAGCTGCACCTGGGGCACATGCCCTCTCTGCTGCACTCTGAGCGCGGGACCCCAGGACACCTGTTATCGTGTGGATAAGAGGTATCTCCCAAAAGCTCCAGCTAATGGACATTCAGAGCTGAAACTGGACTGAGAGAGTTGTGACCTAACCAGTCCATCCTAGTCTGAATGGCTGACTGGGTGGTGATTGTGGTGGTGGGGCGGGGGATGTGACATGGCCGGAGGATGCGGGCCACTGGGGTTGCCCTGGAAGGGTGCCTCTTCTCCGCAGCCCCCGCCCCATTCTGCTTCCTCATCTGGTCAGAAGCTGAGCAGCATTCCTCTGCTGGGCCCATCCCCATTGATGTGCTGCATCACGTAGACCCAGAACAGGGGAGCCAGCCATCTATGGACTGAGACCTCTGAGATCGTGAGCCAAAATACACTTTTCCTCCTCTAAGTGATCCTTGTGAGGTATTTTGGTTACAGAAACACAGAACTAAAACAACATCTCTCAGATGGTCTCCCCTCCTACTTCTTGCCAAAGAGGGTAGGGTGTCCACAAAGAACATCACCTACAGGGAGGCCGGAGTGGGCGCCCATCACTTCCTGCGCACACAACAGCTCCGGCTTTAGGTGACCCGACCCAGACATGGTTCCACTGTGCATAGCAGCGCTGTCCTCACCCTTCCCTCTAAAAAGGTGACTGGTGCCAGAAGTTCCATCTCTCGCACTCTACAAAGGGGACTGCAGTCCCTGCTAGCTAATGACCCTACCGGATGGTGCCTTGCTGCTCCTCCTTCCTGGGGTCTCCTTCAGTCCTCTCCCAAGTCTTCACTCCAGCTGCAACGTCCCGAGACCCCCACAGGCACCCAGAATCCAGCCAGACCTGTTCTCCCCATCTCCACCTTGGCCTGCACACAGCCCAGCATCCGGCCCTGCCAGGGCCAAGCTGTCCCTCCCCTCCTCTCATGTCCTCAACTCCCACTTAGACCTGCACCTCAAAGTCCAGTCCAGTCGCCCCAGACCCAAGGTGCATTCCCCTTCAAAGCCAGAGGACCTCCCATAACAGAATTGACTATGGACTCCTCCACCCCACAGCCTAGCACGAGGCCACCTGCCACCCCACACAGCCACACTACCACCATACATCTCTTAATTTGGCCACACGGTCATTGCCTGCCTCTCAACTGGAAGGAGGCCTCACGAGAACAGGTAACAGAGTCAGGCCAAAGATAGAGCCCACTCAGGGTGGCACCAAGGAACTGCTGAACAGAGGTGTCTAGGCAAAAACATTCACACAATAGGGCAGGTTACAGGTGACACACAACCTCAAGGGACAACTGGCCTGACCCTGTGCCCCAGTACCCTGACTCTAGGACAGTGTCTCAGTCATCCACTAGACCCAGTTTGGAAAGACCACACCCTCATCTGTGGGGTCTTGGTCACCCACCTGGGTGTGCACTGCTGAAGAAAATGAGGCACATGGAGCTGCCCAGCCCACCTAAGGAGCCCAGAGCTCTAGGGCACAGGAGCTATGGATCCCACCATTCACACCCAGCCAAGGGTCCACTAGTGCATCCCCCTAGCCTTCTCTGAACACTCATACCCTCACACCATGTCTCGTCACCTCAGCGGTCACACCCAGTTCATGCTGAGAGTGCACCATGGACCCCTCATCCCAGAGGCAGAGGAACACTCACACACATCGAACAGTGCAGGAGGTGGCAAAGCCACAAACATCCTCAGGCCCACCTCCCCTCTTCTATCCTGCCTCCAATGCCCTGCCCCAGGAGACAGCATGATTGGGATCACTAAGGTAGTGGTGGGTGCTAGGAGTCCTGGGCATGATCTCAACCCTGCAAGCAATCATGGGTCTTGAACCTGGATCCAAACACAGGCCTGTTCTCTGGAACTCCCTGTGAAACCCATGCCTACACCCGAGGACAGGAGACCCCCCCTCCACCCACACACACACACAAGCGCCACACCAAGGCCCCCACTGCCCTCAAGACCTACTTGGCCAGCCGTGAGTACTTCACTTTTCCCTTCTTCTCCTCCTCGGCTGGTGTGGCCTTTCCCCGAATGGTAGTCTCTCTCTGCTCCTCCTCCTCCTCCTCCTCCTCCTCCTCCTCTCGATGCAGCAGATCTGCCTTCCAGCCTGTGGGGGCTTTCAGCCTTAGGCCCTCGGGGGGTGTGTCACACTGCCACACACACAGGGCTCCATCCTGGCTGAGCGAGTACAGCTGCAAGGGAAGCATGTGGCTGGGCCTTGGTCACCCACCCTGACTCCAGGTCAGACCACCCATGAGCCTCTCAACCAAGAACCTTCCCTCTAGCTTAGTTTCTTGGCATCGGTTCACTCAAGGCCCCTCTGAAGTGGGTCTCTAAAGGTCTCCCAGACCACTTGGACAGCCAAGAGGCAGTTCAGGGAGGAAGGGCCAGGGCATTCCCCATCACTGCTGGGCTAGGGATCTGAGGTCCAGGGCATACATCCAGGCTATTGGACTCGAAGAAACAGGCCACAATGGCATCCTTGTGTCCCCCGAGTGCGTAGTAGATGAGGTTGTCCCAACGCTCAGCTCCAAACACCCAGGTGGACATGTCTTTGCTTCCAACCACAAAGCACCTGGAACAGAGAAACACAGCTCCTCAGAGTTTGTGACCAAGTGCCACCACCACTGCAGCAGTCCACAGCAATGAAGACTCATCTGCCCTCCAACGTGAGCTACGCAGAAACCACCTGAGCCTGTGAGGGACTCGGAGGTGGCGCAGGTGCCACCAAGCACAGGAAAGGCATTCCATAACAGCCCGATCTCCTCTCTGGAGCTGCTGTACCCATCACTCGCCTCTCCTGGGGAGCCAGCTCCTTATACCTCCAGATGCAGCCAAGACTCAACCCAAGTACACTCTGTTTATGGCACAAATAGTCAAATGCATAAGACTCGGTGGCCCTAGCTGGAGTCAGGACAGCCCCCATGGCACACCTGCCCAGGTCTGGCCCATAGGACACTCAAGTGTGCTTGGTGCATCCTCCCCACACTGCAGACCTATCTTGGGTGCAGAACAAGGTGGTTCCATGAACAAAAGCCACGCCACCTCCACCAGCAGCCTGCACAGTGGGATGCAAACTGGTTTAGGAGGTCAGGAACTCCATGGTCACCTCTGGAGCAGGGACAGCCATGGACACAGACTTGTCCTGACGGGGCCTCAGGAGCATGTCAGCCTGCACATTCTGACACTCACCAGTTCCTGGCAGCCCAGCTGCCTAGGATGCATGGTAACACAAACTGAAACTTAATTCTCATTTCCTACCAAGACCCAGATTCTGTCGTCTGGTTTCTAGTATTAAAATGCCAGAGCAGTACAGACCTGGAGCCAGCTGCCCAGGCCTGACACTGTGGGCTGTGCCCAGCACCAAATAAGACTCATGGGAAGACATTTCAAAACGCAACCTTGGGATGTGAGAAGGAAAACACGTTCACAGCAGAGATTGGTCGAAGGCACTCACCTGGAGTCATCAGTCCAGTCGATGCATGTGGTCTCATCGTATGGCCCAAAATAGGTTTTGTCTAGGACAAACGCATTGAATTCTCGCTTCTTCCCAGGGGCATGGTACATCTGAGCAATGTTGCCCTTTGTGATGACAAACTTTCTACAGGAGATAGAAACACAGACAGTATTCAAGACCAACAACAACTCTGATGCCTATAGAGCCTCAAAACACGGCTTGCCCTGGAGGCTGCCGTCAGGAAACCAAGGTGGCTGTGTCAGGAAACAAAGAAGGGATGGCATCACGTGGCATCCTGCAGCACAAGCCTTCTGCTTGCCAGATGCCACCAATGTTAGACTGGCTGTGTACCCAGGTAACCACCCTGAGCCTGAGTGGGAGGAAGTGGACAGGTGGGCTGGCAGTCCAATCACCTCCTCTTACCTGCCATCAGGGGAGAAGGACACGCTGTGCACAGAGCCCTTGAAGTGGTAGTGGTGCAGCACCGACCTGCAGACCAAGCTGACCAGCAGTGCGGCACCTCCTGCAAGAGGCCAAGTACAAGCCTGCAGCTACCTGGGGACCCTCAGATACCACTGTGCCTCATCTGTAGGGTCAAAGCACAGGAAGGTCTTGTGCTGCACATGATTCCTGTGTGATTCTAGAATTCTGGCCCCATGGGACACGAACCCCAGCTTTGCCCCAGGCAATGCCACCAGCACACAGCAGAGAAGATGCGAAACCCACCCTTGGTATACGTTCATCCTTGAGACCCACTGGACTGGATGGTGGACACCTCAGCCCCTGCTGCACCCTCAGAGGACCTGGTCTTTGCTTCCTGCCACCTTCGCACCCCAGTCCTTCCTCCCCTCCTCTTACCTTCATCAACAATGATGGCAAGGCGGCCATCGGGGGACAGGCCCACACACTTGATGTTGTACCTCGTGGCCAGAGGTAGCGTATCAGACTTGTTACTAAAAGAGACAAAACCCACATTGTACAGTGGGTCTCGAGGCCAAGCCTCCCCACATGGCCTCTTCTCTGTGGCACTGATCCTGCACAATGGAGTTCATCTCTCATATTCCCCACAGGGAAGAAGGAATGAAACTGTCCCTGGAAGAAGTTTGGCAAGACACATCAAAATCCTTAAAAAACAGGTTCTGGGTGCCATCAACTTTGGACTGATGACCAATTAGATTCTGCACATATTCAAAGTCAGGAAATGGGAAACAACCTACGTGTCCAACAAAAGGGTCTCACCACAACAGCAGCATATTGGCATAAAGCCGTCTATGTTTTTAGAGAAATGAGACAACGCAAAGAAAAAAAAACTAGCAATGACAGAATGTGTCTCTAAGCATCAGAGGTAGGTTCTAGTTCTATTATTTTTATTTTCTGTTCAATGAGCATGTTCTTTTAACTCTGGAGAGTCCCTCACTAGATGTCATTTAAATAAAACATTTCTAACATAGCAGCCAACCCAACTCTGGGGTCAGCCATGTCCTGTACCAGTCACTGCCTGCAAACAAAGCAGTACCACTGCCATCTTATCTTACAAATGAGGAAACTGAGGTCCAGGGTCACCCAGCTGGAAGAGCCTCAGAAACAAAAAGATCCCACCCAGACCACTGCAGAGAGTTGGTCCACAGAATCTCCAACACTTCTGGGAAGGAACTGAGTACTGTCTGTAATCAGACAGGAAGGAACTACATGTGTAATCAGAAGAAACAACTAAAACTGAGCAACCACATCTGGCCTCTAGCTGACTAATTGGATACTACGGGACTGCCCATCCAAGTAGGGAGACAAGGCAACCAAGCACCATCTGGCCTCAAGGACCTGACGTGCCTCCACCAATGGGGAGGTACTAACCTTGAGCTACACCACTTGCCTGCACCTCCACAGGACAGACAAGGAGCATTCCCAGCATGACCTGAGTGACACACATTAATGTCAGTCTCCCAGATACTAGAGGCTGAGCTAAGACATAAGAATGAAGAACAAGACAGCTCCACTAATGACCCTACTAAATCCTTTCTCAGTTCACCTAAATAATAGGTGTGCCCTAAAAGGCAGGCGATGAAGATGCCAGCTGCCTTCACACACAGGTTACAGTTACCACTGTCACTAATGTCACTGCAGCATACTTACTTCTTAAGATCAAATACTGTGACTCTATTCCCCACAGGACTGATAACGGAATTTCCATCACATGTGAAATTTAAGTTTCCACGCCGATAAACTGTACCCAGCAAATTTGAGAACTGAAAAGAAAATAATGCGGTCTTAACAAAGGAAATACCCCCAACTCCCTGGAGGGAAAAGGGAGGCTTCTTGGCAGAGATGGAAGGAGGGCCAAGCTGTAGGGTTCCAGCTCTGGCATTTCCAGGGTAAGATCCCGAGACAAGAGGCCTCTGCCAGGGCGAGGGAACAGAATCCACACTTCATGAGGAATAAAGCTGCATCAGTGGACCAGGACCAGGAGCACCCTAATTATTCACTCATCAAACACAAGTACTGGCGATACAGCAGATGCGGTGAACCACGCAGACCTGTTCCTTTCGCGCTGTCGAGGGAGGGGACAAAAGCAAACACGGCGGGCCCCAACAGAGTGGCAGCGAGCGGCCACCAGCAAGGTGGCCCCAAGCGGCCGCCTGTGGGGAGGGGCCAGTCAGTCCCCCTTGCATGGCCCTCGGGCCCTTCGGCACGGGCGGGGTTGGGGCCCGGCGCCGCGGGAGGCACACCGCCAAGCCGGGCTTGCACGCCTGGGTCTGCAGCAGGGCTGACCACGCAGTCCCAGGGTTCGAGCGCCCGAAAATGGCAGAATCCCCACACGGCGGACACTGACGCGACAGGAAGCGCTCGAAGGGACGGGGGTCGAAGACGCCACGGTGCGACCCCGCCTTCCACCGCTTCGCCGCCGCTCCCTCCCTCGACCCGGCCAGGGTTTCTGGCGCCCATCGCCCCGCTCACCCGGTATGCGAACTTCATCGCGGCTGCCACACGTGCGGCGTCCCAGCCCCAGCGGCGAGTTCCGGGACGCGACGGAAGGCGCACACGGCGCACTTCCGGGGCGGGGCCAAACCCAGCTTCCGGCGCGCACCGCACTTCCGGGGTGGGGCCAAGGCTGGCGCCCGCCGAGCTTAACAACGCCTGGAGTCCAGCTCGTGGGGACTTAAGTGGGCACCAGGTCACCGGTGTCCAGTTGTTGGGGACAGGACGCAGCGGTGCTCTACAGGAGCCGCAGCGCGCGCGAGCCCTTTGTTTTGAGACGGGTCCCGCCAGGCTGCTCGGGGCCACCCATCTACCCGTCGGCTTCCGAGGCGCTGGGGCCAGCGCGCAGGCGACGCCCCAGGAAGCAAGCAGCCCGGATCCCGAAGCCCAGAGGGCGAGGGAGCAAAGCACCGCGCCCCCGGAAAGAAGAGTTCAGAGAAGCACGGTTTCTTAAAATGTGTATTTTTCAGAATTTTAATGCTTACATTTTAAACAATTTTGATACAGAGGCTTTAGTCTAACATTATATTACAGAAGGGTGTGAAAAATTGACTTTCCATAGTAAACCATGGGAATGGAATCAACACCTGCAGTGTCAAAGTCAACTTGTCACCTTTTCCAGTTAGGGCATCCCAGCAAACTGATGACGTTGGTGGTTCTTACCTCCTGATGTATATATAGAATGAGTAAATTTAGAGAAAGGAGCATTTTAATGGAAAATAAAATTTAAAAATCATGTAGGCTTTATCTTAAAGATCATGGTTGAAAGTAAAACAGATCAGTCAGCCCAGTCAGTTATGTAAGAAAGCAGCATAACTTTTTACTTAAGATACAAACCTGGTGTGTTTAATTTCATTTTAAAATTTAATCTTATTTTATACACAAACAGTACATAAAAACTTTGTGTGTCTTTATGGAATTTCCAGCCTCATTACTGCAGACTCAGTAATGCAGGAATCCACCCTGTCCTGGACAATACTGACAGAGTTGAGGCAGAAGTCTTTCAGATTCAGTACAGTAATTCCCACAGTAGAATCAACAGTTATAATTTTTCCAATCATAGGAGAACCCATGAAATTCACAAAAATTATAACCAATTTTCTTTCCCATTTACATGTTCCACAGGTTCTCTGTACAATGGCCACATAGTCTGTTTTTGATACACATGTCCCACTAGGCTTCACAACTGTTCAACAAAACCAGCCTAACTCAAACACGAAACTAACAACAAAAATCCAGTGACAGCCTCCTAGTTAATCTGATGGTGAATTAAAGAGACAAAGATTTGTTTTTTTGAGTGACATTCTTTAATCTTAAAAAAGAAGCACTCATCTTAGTTTACTAATGATCTTTTGGGTGACTGGGGGAAAATTGATTTCATTCATTTTCCAGATCAGAAGAAATGCCATAAACATTTTGGACTTCCCCTCTGTTTTCCTCCTCTAGATATATGAAATTAGAAAATTCGTCCTGAGAGAATGCAGATGCCAGAAAACT
This sequence comes from Sciurus vulgaris, assembly GCF_902686455.1. Lineage (NCBI taxonomy): Eukaryota > Metazoa > Chordata > Mammalia > Rodentia > Sciuridae > Sciurus > Sciurus vulgaris. Next base: position 1,935,260 of record NC_136470.1, read on the forward strand.
TAAGAAAAATAAACACAACACTGAGTTCTGCTCCCTCTTCCAGAGGATAAATGGGAATCTGCGAATCAAGGAAGGCCTGTTCTTGGCTCTGAGGCTAACAAAGACCTCTTCGCTCATGGGTATTAGCAGGTCAGTAGGTCAATCATCAACTTTTACCATTAAAAAAACAAACAAACAAAAAAACCTCATTGGAGACCCCGAACTTTAGAACCTGGAGTTCTAATTTGCCTAACTAGTTTAACAAAGTTTATTGGTTTTGAACTGCACTTATGGGAGATGAATTTCTGAAAAGTTTAATTCAATACAGGAACATCTTTCTTTACACATTTTTCCAATTTCTAAAATTGAAGAAGACGGGAAAAATCACACTACCTTTATTTAACTGAATGAGTTAAAAGCCAACATACAGAATTCTGAAAACGACTGCTCAGTTGCTTGGCTTCAGTCTGGGCCCCATGCTCCCTGTCCCCTCAGCCTCCTGAGCACAGCGCTCACTGTGGCCAGCCTTGCTGAAGAGGCTCCTGATCTCTCAGGTAACGGAGGCTTCCCCCTCTGCTGGACTGACCACATCTGCTCCCACGGACATTGTCAAGTTCCATTCTAAGCACACTATGCCAGTGAATTCAGAGTACTCTATTTCATATGTACAAAAATACATTGCTTTGGAGAGCTGGAAAAGGTTTAATACATACAACACTTATTTACAAGCTGTGATTTTCACACCAGTAAAAACAAACATTTATTTTGTCCTTGATTTTTGGTGCAACTTATACATAAACATTACATCAGTTAGTCTGTACTTTTAAAAATAATAAATCAACCATATGTACAATTAAATTTACAACTGAAAGTAAATTAACTCGTTGGTATGGTCTGACTGCAACTGAGTGGACCAACACAGGTTAGAGGTTACCCCAGGCCCTGAGTCCTACACGCAGCCTGGAACACACCAAGAAGACCCCTCTCATCTTTAGATGGAGCATCTAAACTTCTAAGACTTAAGGTGCAAAAGAAAGATGCTGATTATACAGTTACAATTACATGTACAGACTTTAAAAGTGAGAGAAAAGTCAACATTAACCCCCACATATGTAATGACAAATATATATTTAATTCCAAGTGCATATGATATTCAATCAACACTGGGAGAAACAGGTTCAGAAACATTCTTTCCTAAGCTCTTCCCATTCTGAGTTGCTCCTTATGCCCTGGTCTAGTCCTCCTCGAGAACCCTTACAGGCTCAGCCAATGGACCTCCCAGGCGGCCTGGCTCTGGCATCCCAAGGCACACAAGGGGTTTGCTCCCTCCCAAGCTGACCCTGCACCCTGCCCACCAGCCCTAGAAAGTGTTCTGTAGAAAGCACAACTTGGTCTGGAGGGAAGGGTTGCATTTCACCCCTTAGAAGACCCACAGTCCTCCCAGTCAGGAGGCTGGGCAGCTGTGTGGCCAGAGGGCACACAATGTCACAGGAAGACTGCAAGGCTTGCTGAACTTCCATCTGAAAGTCAGATGGGCCTGCAAGCAGAGCCAGCAGAGGGAGGCCGTGGGGGAATAACAGTCTGTTATGAGCAGCAAGTGGGTGAGTGAAGGAAGCTGGGGCTCTGAGCAAACACTGGACACTAGCACAGGGCAGGGGTGAGAAAATGACAATAATCCCATTCCAAAGACAACATAAAGGATGCTTTCTCCACCAACAAGCTGACTGATGCCATTCCCCGACTCCTCCCTGGCCAAGCAGGGCAGCCAGTCTGGTTAGAGCCAGCATGCTACACCAGAGAACAATCCAGTCACAATCCCTAAAGTGCACTCACAGCCTGTCTGTGGTGTTGGCTGATCCACAGGTTGTCATGTGACACTGACTTCTAGGACATGGTCGTCTTGGCTGGGAATGACCAGGACCTGCATGCCAGTGCTGGAGTTGAAGACCTGGCCGGCGGGGAGTGCCTGAAGCCGGGGCATGGGCAAGCCTTTGTGCTCACTGCTGGCAGCTGAGGCCACGCTGCCTCTACTCCGCACACTGCTACAGTCCAGCTGGTCGTCTGGATGCTTGTCCACTGACAGGCTGTCATTTTCTATCCAACTGTCTGCAGAATACACAAAAGTCAGACCAAGCCAACTGTCTGCAGAATACGCAAAAGTCAGACCAAGCAGCAGCACTACCAGCCCAGAGGGGCAAAGCCACCCTGTTCTGACCTTTGGGTGTGAAAGAATGTCACCCCAGGCACTGCCTTAACAAAGCCTTGTGGAATAGAGAGAGGCTCAACCTCAGAGGGAGGCCATGACTGTGACCACGGACTAAGGTCTGGGCTAGTTTCTATCAATTCTGAAACAAGTTGATTCTCCAATCTGCTCTGCATATTAGTCTCTCCATAAGGCTACCGCCTGCTTACAGAACTAACACAGACAGTCCCTGTCTTATGATGGTTCCACCTGTGACCTCTTCCAGTTTCCAGTGGTGTGAAAGCAGTACACATTCAGTAGAAACCACACTTCAAATTCTGAATGTCAGTCTTTTCCCAGGCTGGCAACATGTGGTCTGATCCTCTCTCAAGACACTGGGCAGCAGCAGAGAGCTGCAGCAAACAGGCCGCCTGGGGGAACAATCCACACTATGGTACACCATGTTGCCAGCTTTTTCTGGATATTGTGCTTTGTGTTTTTGAATGCTATGAGGTCTACACCTATCTGTGCTCATGAGGTTTTCAAAGCCTTATAACACAGGCTTCACGTTAGATGATTCTGCCCACCCGTGCTGTTCTGAGCAGGTTTAGGAGGCCTGGCTGACCAGGTGGGCCAGTAGGTCAGGCAGAGTGAATGTGTTTTCAGCTTACGACACTGAGACCTTAAGGCACAGCTCTCAGGAGTGACCCATCATAAGTAAAGGAGCGTCTGTACTATTTCTTACAAAGTACTTACCAGCATCCAGTTGTGAGGAGTGTGCAGAGTGATGAGGGAGGTATTTAAACAGCCGGACATCAGGCAAGGGGAGGTAGCCCGCAAAGAGAGGCATCACTTCCATGTGAACTCTGTGAGTGGCCCGAGCAGCCACAGGCATGGAGACGACACCACAGCTCTTCCCACACACCGCCCAGTTGCTGCTGTTGTCAACAACTGAAATGAGGAGGCACAGGGCAGTTAGTACTCAGAGCAAAGTGAGGACCGCTATTTACCAGCCCTCTCACACCTGAAGGTGGAGGCTCCAAACGATGTGATTGCTCCTTAATATAAAACGTGTTCTCATAACCAAGGTCAGCCTTTCTGCTAGTCCAGCATTCGTTAGTCCCAGTTCAGCCTGGGTCACACTGGTGCACACAGAAAATGACTTTTTCCTCTAAATAAATGAAGCATGATTAAAACAGCCAGGGGCAGCAATATGGTGAGTGGCAGCTTCAAGAACAGTGGAAGCACGCAGGCATCCCCAGGCCTCCAGGTGCAACCGCCCCATGGAGGGCCTCTTCCTAAGAATGAGAAGGGAAGATGCACAGAAGGCATACAGCTCCACCCTGGAACACAGCAGCCTCGAGGTGTGGTAGCTGTTATTATTAACAGCAGTTCTAAAGACAAGACCTGCACTTGACTCAGCCAGTTCCAGCACACCAGCCTGGGAAGAGGACAACAGCAGGATAGAACCTGGGGACAGGAGGTAAGCAGGACGGGACCTGGCCTCACAGCTTCCTATCACAGGGACACCAGCGCAGACCAGGATGTGTGATCAGAAGGCCACAAGCAGCAGAGAAGCAGACAGGGAGGCCCTGAGGTCAGGTGGTGCTGCAGAGGCCCAGCAGCATCCACAGGCTGCTCACACTGGCCTTGACCAGGGAACAGTGGCACCCACAGAGGTACAGACTCAGTCATTACCTTCCCGTTCTTCACCACCATGGACAAACTGCAACCTAATTAAAAGCATCCTCTACAAAGCAGTCACCACTATCAACTTAATTAAAGTGAGCCTGAGTAAGCATCTCTAAAAATCATGATGTATTTGTGGACTCCAGAGGAGCTGCAGTAACAGTGGACAGGTCGAACCCACCACAAGCCACCCCACCTGTGCCACCTCACGTATCAACAGGAAATGGACAATGGACAACACAGTGACCAGACCACAGCCCTCCCAGGATGCTCAGCTTCTGCAGGTACTTGTGGCTTGGTACGTCTTTGGGTACAATTCCACAGCATCTGCCACCTGTGTGGCTTCGCAGATCAAGCACTGCAACCCAGGCACAGAACGGTCTGCTGTCACTGACACCAGCCCCTGCTGTCTCCTTACCGCCCTAACCCTTGTCCACCACTGACCCACTCTCCCTCCCTGTACTGCTGTCATTCTGAGAATGTCACAGGTGAACAGCAGTGTACGGTAGGCGGGCTCAGTGTGCCCAGTCCCTGGGCACTGAAGGACAGCTAGGCCCCTTGAAGTCTTGAGCACATGTGCTTCCACATTCTCTGACAGAAGGGAACGTGGGCACCACTGCAGCCATCTCAGGGATCGCGTGAGCAGTGCTGTGCTGCGCACGGGACTGGTTACTGTTTCCATGGAACAGTCTTTTACTTGAACCAATGACAGAGAAACCACGAGTGGTCTTGCAAGTCAGCAAACATTGCTTGAAAGTGGACCATATGAGACTGTCACTCCAAAGAAAAACAACAGTATCTGTTGCCTGAGACAGAATTTAAACAGTTCATCTGGATTTGGAGAAACTTGCATTTACCACTGCAGCCTGTCAGAGGCAGTGCTCAAAGACTTACCAGGTCAGCTTCCACATGTGGGCATTTTTTTTGGTGGCAAGGATTGAACCCAGGGGCTTTTCCCCACTGAGCCACATCCCCAGTCCATTTTTTAATTTGTTATTTTTTAATTTTTTTTTGAGACAGGGTCTCACTGAGTTTCTTAGGGCTTCCCTAAGTTTTTGAGGCTGGCTTTGAACTTGTGATCCTCCTGCCTCAGCCTCCAGAGCTATTGGGATTATGGGCTTACGCCACATGCCCAGCTCAAATGTGAACTTCTGACAGTGTGGAATAGAGCATGTCAGCAGTGGAAGACCTGCCTAACTTGGGAAACTGTCTTCCCAATGGCCAGTGCATTACGTCACACAGCAAGGCCCAGGCAAAGATCCACTCAAACTGCAGCATGAACTGAAGGGTTTGAAGAAATGAGAGCCACAAGGGCACCCACATGAGTTCAGACTCCTGGCATACTAGGTCTGTAAAATGTACAGCATCCAAGAGCGTGACATCTGAGAGGCTGCTGAAGTAATCCCCCTCTCCCAGCAACAAGTCTGGGCAAGGTTGGATTGCTTCATGTTCTTCAAATGATACAACTTGTCACCTTGGAATACAAGTGAAACTTCAGAGACCTTCTATTAAGGCAGACATCTAAAAGATTTCAATGTCATTCTTTTCACTATTTGGGGACAGTTACTTTCATGAAAAATGTCATACAATGGGTTACTGTTATTGTTTTAAAGTAAATAAGTAAATATTTGGCTTATCAGTCATGTTTACTGTAACTTTGAGAACTTTTGGACTGAAGAGGCCCGGGCCTCGGTGGAGGAAGAGTGAAAGGGTTCTGGGAGAGCGCAGGATGGGAGGCTGGGCAGGTGTGTGGTCCCGGAGCCTCAGTAGCTGAGCAGTGGGGAGCAATGGTCAGACCCTGAGACACATGCAGGCAGGAGTGCCACTGTATTCTCGGCATGAGCCCCGAGATTGCTAGATAAATTCTCACTAGAAAAGACTTGAAAATAACAGAGCTCAATACCCAGAGCCCAGGGTACATATGAACCTGTCAATCAGCACTTGTCATCCTAGAACACTCTCTCCTAGGACTCCATTCTGAAGGAAGGGGTGCACCCCTGACACAGTGGACTATCACAAGTCAGGGAACAGGAGCCTTGAGACCTACCTTCATACATAAGCTTTGTCGAAAAGTACTCATCAGACTCTGTCAGAGCTTCATCCTTGTCCACCTCCAGGAGGTCTGTAAGCCGTGTGATGGATACCTCCAAGGAGCAGAGCGAGCCTGTTCTGCAATATTCTGCCCCCACTGGAGGGGATATCTCAGCATTCACGGTGTACAGTGTCTAGGCAAGAAGGGACAATATAACCAAATGTCCTGAAGAAATGCTGCTAGAGGCCAGCACAGCACTGCCCACACACTTGAGAGCAGCTGAGCAAAGGGGCTGCCTGCTCAGTCAGCCAGAAGGGCAGCTGCACCACTTGCCCTACACAGCTCCTGCTGGAGACACCATGCTCTTGGGAAGTCCTACTTTCAGGGCCTTGATGCCTTTTTCTAAATTAAGGACATTTCTAAGCATAAGAAGAAAGGAGAACACAACAACCCTCCATATGCCTACCACTCAGCTTCAAAGATCAGCATTTTGCTTTGTTTCCCCATCTGTATAGTTGTCCACATTTCTGAATATGCCTGACGAATTTTAAGGTAATGCCAGATAACCTGTCATTTCACCCCATATGTTTAGTATGCATTACTAAAAAACACTTTCTTACCAAAACACATTGCTATTACCACAACAAGCAAAATTAACGTGAATTCTTCAGTATCCTCTGTTCAGTCCACGCAGGGAACGGCAAGAGGCTCATTCACACACACCTGCCCGGAGCATAGGGAGCCTGCAGGGTCACACGGTCCCCACTCCAGGTGCCTGCCTGGTCTGAGGAGGTCTAGAAGAGTACACCTAGTCCAGAGTGCTCCTGAGTCCTGTGAAGGAGACAGGCTGGCTCGCCCTGAGCGTGGAGGAAACTCGAGTGGGAGTGGTGACGGTGAGTCTGCTCCAAAGCGTGTGTCCCTGCAGGCTGCTTCCTGGCCACCTCTGGGATGCAAGAACGTGACTGTGCAAGAGGTGGGTCCTTCAGAGAGGACCATGGCAGTGCCTCCTGCCAGATAGCAGTGGCTGAGGCTGCCAGTTCTGATCAGAAATCAGAGCTCCAACAGACATGGTCAAGTGATTCCCAACAAGGGTGTCCAAGCCACTGGATAAGGCAAGAGGTCTTTTCAACAAATGGTATAAGGACAACTGATGAGCCACGTGGAAAGAGTGCATGTGGGCCCTCCCTCTCAACACGCAGAAATTACACCAACTGCACACCTAAATGGAAGCATTAAGACTATAAAACTCTCAGATGAAAATGCAAGAGGAAAAAAAAGCTATGACCTTCAGTCAGGAGACAATTTCTTAGAACCTACAACCAGAAGTTCAAGCAAAAAAAAAGAGATAAACTAGACTTCTAACTAAAAACATCTGTGCTCAAAGGACACCATCAAGAAAGTAAAAAGACAACTAATAGAATGGGGAAAGTATGTGCAAATTATTCACATGGTAAGGAACTGACACCTGGAATATATAGTGCTTAGAATTAAATAACAGTGGGGTTGCGAAGAGCTCCACTTAAAAATCAGTAAAAGGATCTGAACAGACTTCTTTCCAAAGAAGACATACAATGGTCTGTTAGCCAAAAGAGATGTGTGGAATTGGTAGCCACAGGGAAATGGACATCACAACCATGAGATGCCATCTGGATCCCTGGGGATGGCTGCAATCAAAAGGAAACACAAACTAGTGTTGGTGAGAATGTGCAGGAACTGGAGCCACTGGCTTGCTGGTGGGAACAGAGTGGTGAGACCTCTTCAAAGGACAGCTCAGCACTTCTTTAAAAAGTCAAACACTTCCAAGGGTTCACCCTAGAGAACCAAATACATCTGTCCATGCAAAAACCAGCACACAGATCTCCCCTAAGTGGAAACCCACTGGTAAATAGATAAACACATGTTCTGTCCACACAGGGGAATACCAACCACCCATGGAAAGAAACAAAGACCTGACGCCTGCTTCAAAATGAACGAACCCTGCAGGGCATGGTGACACACACCTGGGATCCCAAAGACTCAGGATCACAGCTGGAGGGCAACCTCAGTAACCCTGTCTGAAAATTAAAGAAATAAAATGGACTGAGGGTATAGCTCAGTGGTAGAGCACCCCGAGTTCAATGCACAGTACCAAAAGGAACCTCCCCACCAAAAAAAGAGAACTTCAAAGACATTATGCTATAAGGCTGGGCTGAGGTGGTGGCTCAGTGGCACAGCACTTGCCCAGCACATGTGAGGCACTGGGTTTGATCTCCAGCACATTAAAAAATAATAATAATAAATAAATAAATGAATAAACAAAATAAAGGTATTGGTCCATCTACAACTACAAATATTTTTTAAAATGACATTTTGTTATATGAAAAAAAAGCTAGTCACAGCTATCACATATAATATGATCCCATTAATGTAAAAAGTTCAGAAGAGGCTCATGCACAGACTGTCAGGTATAAGAACTTTGTTCCCTTTCCTGGCTGGATGATATCCCACTGTGTAGGTGGACCATATAACCACTTATTTATCTACTTAGCAGTGGCTGGAATCTGGCTGTTTCACATTGGGGAAATCTGGGTACCAGCTTTTACATGGACAGATATATTTGACTCCCTTGGGCAAACACCTAGGAAATAATAATCTGCCCACAGATCATAGATTTGCCAGAGGAAGAGAGAATGAGGAGTGACTGCTGATAGGTGCCAGTTTCTTGTGGAGTGATAAAAGCGTTCTGAAATAAGATTAGACACTGCCTCATGCACCTTAAATGGGTGAACTTAATGGCACATAGATAATATCTTACTAAAGCTATTCCAAAACAAATGGTACTATATACATTTCTCGTCTCAGAACTCCAGTTTTCAAATGAACAATCCACCAAACATTTTCCGCTAGCCTTTCACTCAACCTGCACAGTCTCTAATGAAAAGCTCTTTCTACACTCTTGATCTGAAAAGGAAGAAAGGGGGATGGAAAAATGCCAGTGACAGTGCTGACTAGCTACGGCCACAGTGTGCAAACCAGCTGGACGACCAGCCCACCACACTGATTCCCACTGCTGCTGCCCACAGGTCAGAAAGGCACCTGTCTGACACTGTGCTCGTGATCACATTTAGCTCCAAGGCTGACACGGAGGGTCCAAGAGAGGCCGAGGGGGAAGACTTACTGTGAAGGACTATGAACACAAATGCCTTCCCAACAAGCTTGAGTAAAGAAAGCAAGTACCACAAAGCTGTGCACTGCATCTGGATTTGCCCTGCATTCGGTCAAGTAGCCTCTTACAAGAACGTGAAACCAATTGGGCTCACCCATCCAGCTCAACGCCATGCTAGCTCCACACTCAAACTGCCTTCTACCAAACGAGGCAAAGACTGTAAGAAAATGTACAATATTCCACAGAAAAATATCTAAAACATTTTTGACTTTTCATTTAAAAAACCAGACCTGCCTCAGAACACAATGCCCCTACGGCCCCAGGAGCTAGCGACCAAGATGAAATGGCTCCAACCTGTATTCCAAGGGAGTGCAAAGCATTGCAAGGAAGAGAGGGGCACCTGTGCCTCAGGTGTGTGTGTTCCTTGGGTGTGCCACCTGGGAAGGACCTGGGTTCCACAGTGAAGACACCCAGGGACTCAGTTACTCCAAGAACTGACCATTTTCCTTGAGCTGCTGCTTCATGACACTGAATAACCAAACCATCTGAAATTTGGGGGCCTATAAAAAATATGCCACCTAGCTGGGTGTGGTGGCTCATGCTAATCCCAGCATGAGGCTGAGGCAGGAGGATCTCTAGTTCAAGGCCAGCCTGGGCAACTCAGCAAGACCCTGCCTCAACTACAGGTCAGGGATATAGCTCAGCAGTGGAACACTTGTCTAGAGTACAAGAGGTCCTAGGTTGAATCCTAGCACCACACACACACACAAAAGATGCCACCTTTTGCTTTCCCTTCCCAGACCCCACTCCCCAAATAATACGTTACATACAAAAAAGTTCTCCAATTGAAATTCGTAAGTGTAGGGCTTTAAGGAGATGGACAGCTGTTCCTCAGAAGCTGGGCAGAATCCAACGGAGAACTGGCAGCACAGGGCTGGGGGAGGCTCCTGTGTCCACTGTAGCTCCCAGACAAAGAACACTGACTGCTTGCTGTGGATGTGCTGCAAAGATAGCCACCATTGTCATGTTGCACAGCATCAGGGACACAGACAACCAGATGCTACACTGCATGCAGAGGGACCTACGTGTTGGAGCCCTTCCACCTGCCTGCAGGTGCTGCCTGTGGCCCTGCAGTGCCACTGCTGTCTCAGCCTGGTCCCACAGGACAGCAGAGGACTGGCAAAAGGTGCTGAGGCCTTAAGGGCCCACAACGTCACAGTACCAGGGATCATAAGAAAGGAGCCTCAAGAGTGTTTATTAGTCTGTGGCACACCCACACACACCTCTCACACAGGGGGATGCGCTAGGGTGAACATGTCAGTGGGAAGTCCTGTGGAAATGCTGAAGGTGCAGACATCTACCAGGAAACAGCCGCGTTCTCAGCACTCGGCAGGCACTGTCTGAACATACGTGGGAAGAGAGCAGAAAAGGCCAGGCAGCACCCGCCAGGCAGTGAGGCCCTGACACAACCCTCACGAAGCTGTTCCAGGACATGGGTGGGGCTCCTCCTCCCCAGCACAGGCCAATTTTACTTAGAGGCAGAAGGGAGCCATTAACTAGGGGAGATACCAGTATGTGCCTGTGTCTGCATAGGCATGTCTGGAGCAGAACAAGTTAAAGAGGAAATTCTCCTAAACATGAAGGAACATCTGTTCATGGTGCCTCAGCTGCATCCCCAGCCCACCCTAACAAGGCCACACACCCCACAGGTGAAATACGGCGTGCTCACACAGCACACGTGGCTCTAGCCTGGGCTGTCCACGATACACACATGCTCTTTTTGCTCAGCAGCAGAACTCTTCTCTGCACTCACAGGCTCAACCTCAAAGCGCATCACACTCTCTCCTTTCAACCGAAACCACATACCTCAGCCTGACACTGACCTCTGCTGAGAGCTGGTGCTCAGCCCTGTAGGACACTTACCTGCTCGCACTGTGGGTTCAATGGAGTCAGCTGTAGGTCAGCAGTGTCACCAGTGTCTGTAAGGCTACTGTCTGACAGCTGGAAGTCAAGTTCTGACAAGTTCTGTACACACACTTGAACATATTTCCTAGAGCAGAGACAAGACATGTGACTTTGACATTTGAGAGTCTCATGAAATACATTTCAGCTCTGTTAGGAAGACCCTCACTGACTAGGGAGTCACTACAGCAAAATAAGAATGAATTGTTGCATATATTTCTACTTTGGATTTCACATGTAAAAGTGCCAGAAAAAAGTAAATCTTTTAAAACAAGCTATTTCTGCTTGTTTCAAATGATGAGGCATCATTGGTCATGATGCAGCCCATCCCTAGCAGACAGCAGGTTGCCAGGAATGCTGGGGAGAGCAGCCCTCGTCACTCGAAAGCCGAGGCTGGGGCTCCCCATCTCCATCCCCATGGAGCTGTGAAGACAGGTCTCTAAAGTGGACCTTAGGAAGAGGTTTCTCAGGTGCACCCGCACAGCACTGTGGCTCTCTGCTGAGAGAGTATTGCGCTTCCAACCATTAACATCTACAGTTCCCCGGCTAGTGTAAGGTTCCACACTTTCGTTTTCAATTCACCCAAATATCATCAATTAATGAAACGAAGGGAGCCATACAGTGAGAGCCCAGGCTTTGTCGGAGCCCAGTGATCTGCACAGCACCATCGCTCAGAGCAGGACAAGCAAACACGTGTCTCCCCTACAGGGTCGTCGTGTCAGCTCCAAACTCTCCTGTCCCACCACGCTCAGCCTCTAGAGCAGCAGTGCCTGCTGCTGAAGATGCGTGGGTGTCAAGGGAAGAGCTGCTACCGCACCTAGTGGGAGAGCTCGGAGCTGCTGCTGAATTCCCTGAGGAGTACACACAGGGCAGCCCTGCAACAAGGAACCAACTGGATCAGGTCAGGTTCTGAAAAACCCTACTCTGGAGACAACGAGCAACTGACAAGAGATCCGGGGACAGGGAGACCAGTTACACAAATCTCAAGGATGCAACCAGTCAAATCCAGAATGGCTGTCTTTCTAGAAGTCCACAGGCCAAAAAATAGGAGGATGGGAAAGAGAACTATCTAGTGGCTCTTCTTCTCAAATGGGGACTTTAAGGACTCCAGATCAAATTAACCAACAATAAAATGTCATTTGGGCTCAGGCACAGACTGGATGTTACAAGATTCAACAGGCACCAGTGGCACTGTGCATGGAAGAAGGCATCCTAGTTATCACCAGGGCTCTGAATCGAGAACTGTCACTCAGCAGAGTCTTGGGCCTTCTTACCGGGTTCCAGAGGAGAGCAGGGAGTGCGTGGTCCTGAAGGGCACACTGAATGTCAGTGCAATGACAGTGGAGTAGATGGACCATGGGCAGTCGATTGACACCTGTGGAGGACACAGAGGGGCACGCTCAGTCTGCCTGCCCAAAGGCAGGCACTGCCACCACCCGTCCAGTTCTGCAGCATTGCTCATGCCTGGGACATTTTACCATGGTTTCAGCACTCATTATGCAGAAAGCACAATTCTATCAAGCACATGCACAAACGATCAAGTGAGAACTGTGAGGTTAAGCAACAGACAAGAAAAGCAGTCAGAACAGGCAGGCAGTCCAGGCTCCGCAGCACAGCCCCAGGGGCTCCAGGCACTTGGCAAGCAGCAAGCCTGCCAGTTGCCCTCCCACACATGGGGCTGAGGCATCAGACACACCTGAGGACACTATCTAGTCACCCCGTCCATTTGCTACTGCACTGAGAACTCAGCCGATGGCAGGGAGGGAAGTGGCCTGGAGCTTCCTTTGTCTCCCCACATGGAACAAATGAGTGCACCAGACACAGAACATGCACAGCCTAGAACCGGCCAGGCCTCCTACTGAAACACCACCTGTGCCTCCCAACTATACCAGATGAGGAGGAAACTTCCTCGTGTGCTCAAGAACTGAAAGCTGAAACTGCATTCTTTCAGGTGCTGGCTGTCTGGTATCTTGTGCCACCATCTCTTCCCAGTGGCTGCTGTCTGACCCCCTCTCTTCCTGTTCTATGCATGTGTTGCAACTTGTGGGCAGTTGGAAAGAGCCCTCAGAATCAGTCCCTGTACCACAGGGTGTGGACACCCCTGAACGAGCATGCCGCAGGCAACTTGGACCTGGGACCAACGTCAAGGATCTTTCCATTAGCTGTCAACAAACAGTGGCCCCAAAGCCTGCCCTCACAGAGCGCCTCCTGGCTGAGTCTGTCATGACGTACACCTGACACAGCTGTTCTGGCCGCTCACAAGACCAACAGATTCACCCTCATTCCCTCAGTGTGGCTCCTGCAATGCAGCCAGAGTGGAGGGGTCAGAGCCTGCTACCCTTCTAGGAAGGGATACTTCACAGACACAAATGGGAGCAGAAGCCATCTCACACAACAGGCAGATGGACAGAAGCTGCCACCAAGGCAGCACAGCCTGCAGTCTCCCTACCTTGTGGTCTGTGGTGACCATGCAGTGGCCACTTTTCTGTCTGTCCTTCTGCTTCCTGTGGAGCTCCGGTGTCCCCTGAATGCCCCTCTCCCCCATAGCTGCTGAAGCTGAAGGTAAAGACAGAACCTCCAGCTCAAACTCGATCACGTGGTACGCAGGCACAGCAGGCAGACCGATGCTAGTGACCTTGTCGGAGGACTGGATCCGGAGCGAGGCGACAGAGGACTCCTCTGTGGGAGGTGTAAAGAGCCCCTCAGACACACCCCCGCTAGCTCCCTCCTGTCAGCAGGCAGTGGGCCTGTGTAAGCTCCTGCTGTCCTACACACAGGGAGAGACGAAGGTGCCAGGGGAAAGGCAGCGAGTCTAAGAATAGCCCCAGGACAGCCACTGCTCTCAGCCTGAAGATCAGACAGGGCAAGTCCCATGTGGCCCTGTGTCCCCTCATGCCTGCCCGCTGCATGCCTCCAGAGGACCACGGCCTGCCCAATGACAGAGCAGGAGCCTCCCGTCACACTCCACAAGGGTGGGTCTGTGGGCTCTGGGCATCGTTGAGGGCTGCAACCAAGGCCTACGAAGGGTGACCTGCTCGAGCTTTCCAGTGTGGGGGGTGTCTCTGTGGAGTGGCCTGGCTGTGAAGCTGCACCGTCCATCAGCAGCAAGGTCAGCACCACCTGGCACCAGCCCAGGAGCCAGGTCAGTCCACTAAGGAACCTCCGTCAGAAGCCTGAGGACAGCAGGGGCACCGGGAAACATTGGGGAATGCTGCCTAGATGGCGTGATGCGGGTCATTTGCATAGCCTCTTGGTGCGTGACAGCACTACATCCACCACACTGCACGCCTGCCTCACAACAGGGTGGCTGGTGTCTTACCTCTCGAGTTGGAAAAGATCGTGGCTCTGTTCTCGGCCTGGCACAGGATCAGCATGGCCTCCACATTGCTGAGCTGGAGGCTGTCCCCATTTTTTACTGTATAATGGCCAGTAGTGACAGTGAACTTGACCTTCTGAGGAATACCTGCCAAAAGGCTATCTGAAGGGAACGAGATGACAATCAATATCACCTCCCCCAGAGATCAGCAGCCCAGTGACTGCAAAGAGGTCAGGGGAGATCCTACTATTTGAGACCCATGCACTCTGGACACTCCATGAGTCGACACAGTCTCCATTCCCTGTTGCATTGACTTCTCAGTGGCCTAACTACAGGACCAAGGAGAACCTCACTGGGAAATGAGAGCTGTGTACCTCAGGGGTGCATCACCACCTGGTTCACAGACAGGGGGTCTCAAAATCTACCTGCCAGGAAGTCAGTAAGAGAGAATCAGACAGTGAGGCTCAAGGACAAAGCACAAGGAACAGAGTAGCTGCAGCCATGCAGAATTTCCCCATCTTTGATTCAGAAGTAGCCTAGCAGAACGGATGGCTACTGCTCACCCCCAGCCAGAACAAGGGCAAAAGTGGGCTGCAGGTCCTGAGCATCCCATCTGGGGTTGGCAGGAGGGAAGGTGGCAAGAGACCAAGAACAAGAGGGAAGAGATAATAGACCAGGAAGCCATGGCCAAAGGCAAGGAGATAGAGGGGTCAGGGGCAGCCCTGCCCAGCTGCTGCTCCTCAGTTCCTCATAGGAGCAGAGTTTAGCCTTTCTCCTGGAATAGTTCTCTGTGAAAAAGCCCCTTAAGAGTTGGACTGTTGTGATGGCATCTGAGAGCCTCTGCTGGTAGCCCTAGCAGAAGTCTGAAAGAGTCAATACGAAAAAAAAAAAAAAATGCTTTCCTTGGTATTGTTTCCAAATGGAAGAAACAAGAACCACACTAAATGACTAAGACATTGACTCAGTAGTGTTTGATTAAGTGCCACGTGGTCTTCAGTCATCTTGAACACCAATCCCTTCTAGTTTTAGAACTTGTCTAAAAGGACAGTAACCCTGAGTTTCTCAAATGCCATGCCAGAGAGTCAAGTTTACACTGTACTTCTGAACGAGAAGACTTGAGGGGAGTATGGAAGGTAACTCCACCTGGCCTGGAGCCCCTGAAGCAGAGGTCCAACAGGAAACTCAACGTATGAAACCCCCCTGCAGCAGACCCTTGCTGATGTTTGGCTAATTTTTCTACTTTTTTATTTTCAGATACACCACAGTTATTAAACATGAAAGCTAGCAGTTATAGGAAAGTGAATATTCTGACAACAGAAGAGTGACAATTGATTAGTTCTGGGCAAATTTCTACTGAGCTATTAGGGTGTCACCTGTAGACAGACACAGCTAACAGATGGGGAGTCTAATGTGTGAGAAACCTCTTGGCACTGCCGCAGCGGCCTCCTCCACGGCTGCAGGTCACTCACCAGCCAGCGGCTCCACATGCAGCTGGGGCTCCTGAGAGTACACGTCATACTGCACAATGGGATAGATGTGCGGAAGGACGAACCACACAGGGCCCACTGAGGCACACAGTTGGCGGAGTGTGTATGTTCCAGGCTCCTTGGCCTAAGGTCAAAAGCAGACACTTGGAAAGATGGCAACATTTTTGAGGCTAGAGCATAATCTCTTCCAAATGCCGGACCTTCTCCCTCCTAACCCTCTGCCCTGTGCATCCATGCCTGCACTTGGGCTATTCCAAAATGCCCTCTACATGCCCAACCCCTGATTTTCTAAGCAGATGCTTCAGTTGGACTCTACACTTCTAGTAGGGTCATCATGACATGAACCACTGCGTGGCAACCTCTACGACAGCTCTCAGTGGACATGTCCAGCAGACCTATTCCAGGACAAGACTCAACCCACATGTAGCCAAGTGCCGCCCACTCCAAGCCTGGTCCCCTCGTGTGAGCAGACTGCACTGGGTGTGCTGCCTCTGAGAAAGACAAGATCTGAGCTGCCAGAGGCAACTGTTCTGACACTGTGTGGCCACAAATGGAAAACAGCTTGATGTGAGTGTGCCACTTCCTTCAAGATCTTCTGACAACAAGTAAGCATGTTAATACTCAGGGAAATAGCTAAATAAATCCTCAAATATCTGCATAAAGAACTTCACTCAAAACTTATCCACAGCCAAAACACCATATCAATATAAAAGATTTTTTAAACACCAGTGTGTTTCCCTAGGGACAAAGACTAAACAGGTGAGTCAAGCAGAGGGCTCCACTGATTCTCATACTCGAGCACTCGTAAGCTCCTGCCATCCTTCTCCACCACCCCGAGTCCACTCCCCAGTCAAGCACGCACCTGGGTCCTGAAGGCTACCTTGTTGGTCCCAGGCTGTAGAGTCACGCTGTGGCACCTCAGCACATGGGCCCCGTCCTCCAGGGCCACCCCTGAGGGTGTTTCTAGAGAAGAGCTGCCTTCTTGCCTCCTCAGGAGCATATGCACATTTCTGCAAATAATCCCTGTTGTGTTCAAGGAATTATCAGAAGGGCTTCGCTCGAACATCTCAGACAGCTCCAGCCCGGGTGAGCTGTTTTGGGATGCAGGGAACAGTGAGGTCTCAGCTGGAAAGTTAATGATCCCGTTGGACGTCTTATGCTTGGTCAGCCACTCAGCAGTCTTCCGGTAGCTATTTTTCTCTATGTTGAAGTGGACATTGACAGCAATCTGGTCCATATGCACAGGGATAGGCATCTGGCTGTACAGAGTTATCTCCACGGAGAGAATGCCACCCGCGTGGACCACAGCATTGGAAGGGTCGAAGTGGAGATCCCTCAGTTGTGCGAAGGAATGCATGGGCAGCAGGACCCTGTGACCTGTGAGCACACATCACCACCACCTGAGCCCAAGGCACACCTCCTGCTGGCACCAGGAGGCAGGGCCTGGGCACTGCACAGGTGGGAAACACACACTCAGCACAAGATGCAGCAACGACCTTCAAAAGAGAGCAGGGAAACTTCCCCACTCCTGCCACCTTCACACCTTAAAAGTACTTTGTCAAAAGCAGAACATGAACCAATACCTAGACTCTTCTGGGAAATCATAAAATCAACAGAAATTCAGGTCTACAAATCTGCTGCAGACAACTTGAGAGAAACACAGATCAATTAACTTCTTAGTTTCAAAACAAAACTTGTCAACAGTCTAATCCCTAGAGTTATTTTGAGGGGATTCCAACACTTTCCCCTGAGTAAAGAAATTCTTTGGGCCCCTGCACACCTGCAAGTAAATGCCAATGTTTGCAGTCTGTGAAGACACCCCGTGTGGCTCTCTGACCAGAACGGCAGCCAAGGGCTGGATGAAGTCACCATTGGGGACGAGTCACCTGCCACTCTAGCCTTCCGGCTTCCTTTCTACAAGCACCCTGGTAAAAATGCTGCAAGATGACCAGTCACTCACCAGCAACAGGAGGGGGTTGGGGGTGTTGCTCAGTGGTTTAGACTGCATGAGGCCCAGCTTCCATCCCCAGAATAAAAAAAGAAAAAAAAAATCAAGTAAAACAATTTGATTAACTAAAGGAGACCTGCTGAGACTGATGCCATACGAGCATGAAAAAGTGGTAAACAATTATGGAATGCCCTTCACACAGTGATGCAGAGTGTGGGCAGGAGGACTGTGATGCCATCGCCTCCCACACCCACAGCATCCGTGGTCAGGACCACCAACAACCTGGTCAGGCACACTAAATAAGGCTACAAAGCCAAACCATTGTTCTGCACTCCTGAAGTCCATCTAGGTGGCCCTCTTCAAGGACCAAGCAAACCTGGAGCCAAAGCCTTTGCAAACCTCAGCTTTCACATGGTAACCATCATGGACTGAACTGTGCCCCCAGACACATATGGTGAAGCCCCAACACCTCTGACAGGTTAAAGATTAGGCTGGATGAGATCAGGAGGGTGGGCCCCTTACGATGGAAAAGTGCCCTTGCTGGAAAAGACAAAAGAGTTTGCTCTCTTCTTCCCCTCCACATAGGGACACAGCGAGGCAGAAGCTGTCTAGCAGTCAGGAAGAGGCCCTCACCAGAAACTGACCCTGCTACACTGACCTCAGACTTCAACCTCCAGAACGCTGAGAAAATAAATGCTTGTTGCGTAAGACCCCATCTATAGTATTTTGTTATGGCAGCCTGAGCTGAGTAACGTAGTAACCATTTTTATTGGCATCAGATCTGCCATTTTGCTGCTACCAGTATTCTGCCCCCCGACACACACCATTTTACAACCCAGATTGTTAGCCCATGAACCACCTGGTCAGTCACTGGTCTGTTGTTACTAATCCGTGAAATTCCACTACTTAAGAACAGCTTCACCATCATTCTCTCTCTCTCTCTCTCTCACCCTGTGGGTAGACACTCTGCCTGTCCGCTTAATAAGATCTCTTGCGTGAGTTCCTGCGTCCAGAGTGGTTTCTGGGTACTTTCATTGGCGCCATGACTCGGATGGGCTCTTCTACCGCCACTTTGGTGAGCAGAATCCCATCTGACATCCCAGACCCCGAGACGCTGGTCTCACCTTCCATTCACCCGGGCACTCTCCTCCATATCCACCATTGGCCTCACTTGGTAAGTGGCTTCTCCCCCGGCTTTTGGTTACCTGGGAAGTGACCACTTTGCATCTGGCACCTCTGAGGCTCTCTGCGGGTCGGGGCAACCCCCAGCCACGGTTCTTGCAACTATGGTTGAATCCCTATTCTGATTGCTAGGGGGAGCTCTGGGCTGACGGGGGACTCTTTCCTGAGAGGACTGTCTCTTGCCAGACCTACTTCTGGTCCTGGGTTCTCTCTATGACATTTTTGTCTCTAGGAAAGCCCTGGCGCCAGGCACCTAGGTACTCCTACAGGCTGAGCTTCAATGCTTACCTAGTGGTGGTGACAATTCCCTGGAGAACTCGTCCTTCACTCGGGTAAGTCCCTGGGGCCAACGGACACCTTGCCTCCTGTCTCACAATGGGCAGCTCGCTCTTAATCCCCACCCAGACCACCCTGGGTTGCCTCTTAGCTAATTTAAGAGTCCCTCCGCCTCACCCCAGACTTCAAACCCAACAGCACTTTAGATCCCAACATTTTTAGGGATCTTTTTAATTTCTGAGAGCGCTCAGGGAAATGGAGAGATTTCCCTACATTCAAGTTTTCTCTTTCTTGCGATCTTTGCTCTTCCTACAAACACGAACTTCTCTCTCTATCTCTTCCTCTCCCTCCCTCTCTCTGCCTTTTTCTTTCTCGTGCTCTCATGCTATTTTACTAAAATAATTAATGACCATTATCATTTTTCTTCTAGGACTCTTGTTTTTCTTAAATGCTTATATTTTTCAAGCTCACAATTTTGATCCTACATACCTAGGTCAATGGTTTTCTGATCAGTTCTATTTTTTATTCAACTCTAAAGTTTTTTTTTTTAAAACATCTATAACATTGCAATGGAAATTCACCTACAGAAAGCTACAAGGCCTTTTGCTTTTGTGTTATATGTATATCCTGTTGTCTGATATCTATTGTCTGTCTATATATGTGTGTCCAAATATAACACTCATAAATTAAAATTTAAAAAATGGATCCACATACCTTTAATTCACGTGATTTAAAAAATGTTCAGTTTAAATAGGGTAAACAAATGAAAGTAAAATGTCTCTGAAATTACTTACCTCACAAGTCAAATAAAATGTTGATGTCTATAAAATGTCTAATATCCTAGGACTTTTCTTCAACAGAAAATAGACGGCAGATACTGTTCAACACACTTTTCTGATTTTTTTTTGGTTTTCACAGTAAAATCAGTAGATTTGACACATATAAGATTACTCAAATGTGTTTGTTAGAGACATCTGATTAATTTACAAAGTTAAAATGCTAACTGTTAAACAACATTGAGTACTCTTAACTCCTTAAATTCCATGGAGTAACATACTTAAACATTATTGGTGTTTTCATAGATTGGTTAATAAAAGGGGTTTAAAATTGCTTTGTGTCATTACTAAAAACAAGGCTACTAAGACTTAAGTCCTAAGTATAATTCTATATACAAACGGTCTAAAAATTTCAACTGTGTTTCAATTAGAGTACTGAAACATAACAAAATATTTCATCTTATTAAAATGGAGTAATTTATCTAAATTCAGAAATTTCATAAGAGTGGTTTCAGAATGTGAACAAAAAAGGGTCAACAAATAGGAAAGAAAAATAAAAGATTCTAGGTAAAAAATATATTTAGTGGAAGGGAGAAGAAAATGTTTCTGGTAGGAAAGTCTTTCTGTGATGAAACCCGGGATGGGATCCACAGTCACTGCCTGCTGGCTCTCCCCTCACAGGGATCTAAGCCACCTTGACTGTGCCCACTCCTCCCTGGCCAAGATCCACCATAGGGTGTTTCCACCTCTTGCCGTTGCCTCCTCATCCACCACAGAATTCGACTCTGGACAGCCTCCCCTCTACTGGCGGTGAGTCCTTAAGAGTTTTCCTACGGTGGCCCTGAACACACACACACACACACACACACACACACACACACTCTCTCTCTCTCTCTCTCTCTCTCTCTCTCTCTCTCTCTCTCTCTCCATGAAAACACCAGTGCTGGGTCAGGATCTCCTCACACAGGCCTGTCAGGGACGGTAACGACCCTCACTGATGGTCTGCTCCTACGTGGGAAATCAGAGAGGTTGTGGGGACTTCCCTTCCTCTCCTGTTTCCCTTCTCCTGGCTCCTGAGAACTCTCAGCCATGGGCTCCACTCAATCTAAAATTCTTTATGACGCCTACCCCCTTGGCTGTCTCCTCAAAAACATTGGACCTCAGGGCTGGGGACACAGCTCAGATGGTACAGTTGGTACAGTGCTTGCTTCACATGCACAAGGCCCTGGGTTCAATCCCCAGCACCACCAAAAAAAAAAAAAAAAAAAAAAAAAAAAAATTCAGCCTCTCCATTCAACTCCAGATCTCAAAACCAAGGCTCATTCTCTATTGCAACACAGTATGACCCCAATATAAGTTAGATATGTCATTTAATGTTCTACAACAGGACCTGCTAGAGCCTGGTTTAAATGTTAATATCCTGAAACATGAAGGCATTTTTGCCACTTTGCCACACAAAAGGAATGTTAAAAGCTCTCTCAGCCTTTCCTTGAATCATGTTTTAGATATAATGTTATATTGTGTTAACTAATGTTCATATAGACTCAGGAAACAATATATGTAAACTTCTTAAAATGACATTTAAGAAAGAGGCAAAGATCAGCTTCAGAACTTTACCTAAGATTTGTGAAGAGCCCTGCCTCACCTGAGATAAGGCTCTGCCTCCCATTCTGCTGCACGTCAGAATGGCTCCAAAATAAGCCAGACTTCAGCTCATTTAAAGTTATATTCAAAAGATTGTTTTTTGTTGTAAAATTACTTTGATCTCAAACAGAGGATATAATGTATAGCTCAGCCAAAATTCAAGATAGCTATTATACAAAATAAGTGTTTGAACTGTTGTTAATTCCATTTTGTATTTTCCTTGTAATCTCTGTAACTGTTGCCTGATTAACGTTTTGCAGAAGTACTGCTTTGAGAACAAACGACCTAAATTAATTTGAGATAATAAGCCCTTGCCTATAGGACGGATAAGATAGTACAGACCCCAATTAAATAAAAAGGGGTAAATGACTGTAAAGTCATGAACATTAGAGTTAAAGCCCACTACTCTTACTTTATGACTGGTGAGACTGGCTTGCTGGATGTTTAAGATCAAACTTAGAGATTGAGATTAAAATACAGGGGCCAAGAAAAACAATATTTGATTCTTGCCCTCTAAAAGTCAGCTGGAACCCAGGGAACGAGAGAACTTCTCTTAGGAGCTTTGAAACTGTGGGCCACATGGCCTCCTGATCAGGGAGACTGATGAGATCACCAGAGGATGAGAAGCCAATCAGTGCACCTGCTGCAGAGGAGGGTCATTGGAAAAGGGAGACATCCCTCATGCTTCCAAAGGAAGCCACTGCATCAAAGAGAACCTATCTGCAAATGGCACTAAAGAAGCTATGAAGCTGCTCTCAAGTTCTCCACAAGTAACCTCTCCACAAGTTCCCCTGTGGAAACTCAGCTGACCCTTAACAACAGATAAGAACAAGGTCAATTTGACCAGCTTGATCTTGAACACCTAGCAAAACAGTTAAAACCAAAAGAGCCATTCCTGGGCATGTAATAGAAGAAACAATAGTTGAACATAACTTAAGAGGTATACTTAAGTTAGCCTCAAGAATAAGTAAGATTGGAGGCTATTAAAGAGATTCTTAGGCAGGAGTGCCTGATAACCATCAAGAGAAACTGCCACAGTCAGAAATTTTTGGTCATCTTAAGGTCTACAGATCTTCCCAAACAGGACCATGCCTGCTAAATTGCCTACAGAAGTTCCTACAAGATCAGATACACAAGTTCCAGAGCTGGTGGATACACACAAGATCACCAACAAATCGGTCAATCAACCGCTTCTCCTTCAAGACTATCAGCCCCTGATACCCAAAGCCAAGACCTGGGATTCACTATTGACACCTCTGGTTCCAAAACTTCTGCTCCCACCTAAAGCCCTTTCTAATTCCCTTTTTTTTTTTACAGGAATGAGACTGTTTGCCACTAACCCACAGTAAGAATCTACAGAAGAAAGACCATCGTCCCACCCCCAGTATCTATAAAAACAAAAAGGGAGGAATATTGGCATCAGATCTGCCATTTTGCTGCCACCAGTATTCTGCCCCTCTACACCATTTTACAACCCAGATTGTTAGCAGTGCACTGTTGTTATCAGTGCACGAAATTCCACTACTTAAGAATAGCTCCACCACCATTTTTTCTCTCTCTTGCTCTCTCACTCTTACTCTCACTCTCATTTTCTCTCTCTCACTCTTGCTCTCTCTCTCTCTCTCTCTTCTCTCACTTTCTCCCACCCCGCTCTCACCCTGTGAGCAGACACTCTGCTTGTTCGCTTAATAAAGTCTCTTGCATGAATTCCCACATCTGGAGTGGATTCTGGGTGCTTTCAATTTTAAAAGGTGCTGCTCTTGGTAAACTAAACATAAGGAGCTAAACTTTATAATAAATTTAATCATGACACACAGCATCATCATAAAGTGTATTTGCCAAAACATTTAATATGGGTTCAATTTCTGGCACCAAAAATGACAAAAAAAAAAAAAATTAACTTGAATTTAAGCATACCAGTCTCATTTCTGTTTAGGTGTGACCTTGATGAAATACTGAGATAATTCAAGAAGGTGGGCCAGTCCAGGGGATAACTAGATCAAAGCATCCAACACTAACAAGAAACTAAGCAGGGACACATCCCACGACACGATGGGGCTGGAAAACACGGAGTCACAGAAGCCAGGCACAAGGCCACAGTTCCCAGTATGTGTATGGAGCACCCAGGACAGGTCTCATGTGAGATGGGAAACAGATCAGTGGTTGGCAGGGACTGAGAGGAGAAACACGGGGTCTTCCTGGGATGAGGACAGTGCTCTACAGTGGCCTGTGGTGGTGGCCACAAATGCCCATGAGTAGAGCACTTGCAGTAGGAGGGTCGCAGGCACATGCATTCGACCTCAGTAAGCTGTTATGTGTAAAAAGAGGTCAGTGTCTTAAAATAGAGATGGGAATGACTGAGATACCATAACCAGATGCAGCATGTGGTCCCTCCCTGATTCTGCTAATAATTCATGACAACTGGGTGAGATCTGGATATAGACCTCTTAGCAGAGCCCCTTGGGTGTGCTTAGAAGACCATTCATCCCTGTCTTTAGGAAACACGTGCTAAACCGCTCAGAGTGATATACTAAAACATGATCTGGAGTTTCTCTGAAACTCAGCAAAAGTGAAAAAGGCAAAAAGGAAGATAAAGATATGTATTTGCTACACACCAAAATGTTGATTGCTGACTCCAGGTAGTCAGTGTATCTTGTGTTTTTCTTCTTACTTTTCTCTAGTATTTGAAAATCTCCTAACGAAGGTTAAAATATTAGTCTTACCTGGGCTGTCCACCTGTTGGTTGGCAAAGCTGAGTATCTCTTGGCAGAAGTGTGCCCGCTCCTCCTGGGTGAGGTGACAGTCACTGGCCAGAAGGCTGCTGGTCTGCAGGTAGCTGGAGTGAAGAGTTAAGGGGCTATAGGACCTCACACAGGGGACACTGGGGGCAAAAGGGCTTCCAAAGTCCTCTCTGGCCTTCAAAGTGTGGCCCAAAGTATCCTTCATTTTTTATTGTTGTTGTTTTGTTTTTAACTTATCAGAAACCTGAAGTTAGATTTTAAAAACCACTGACAAGGCATTCACTTTGCACTCTGGAACACGTGTGAACATGCTGCTCTAAGAACAGAAAGTAACAGTCCCTACTTCGGGAAAGGATACTTTTCGAGTTGCCCAAGGTGCTTCTGGCACTCAGCTAGCTGCTTCCTTGTGTGAGTGACAGGTAGGGCCCAGCCCTCGGCCAGGTAGTTTTTCAAAGCTCCCTGCAGATACGTTTCTGCCTTCTGTGGAGACCTTTTCCTCCTACCAAAGTCAACAAGCACAAACTCCCGTGAGACAGGAGACATGCTGTTCCCACCCAGTACCTGCTGCACTTCGCACCCACGCAGGACAGGACACGAGCATCACCTTCTGCAGTCCTCACCACTACCCTTCATGTGAGATCACTAACCCAAGATCCACCAAGGGCTTCCAGGCAAGGGCTGAGAAGTGGCTGGCGGTAACGGTACCACCTTACTGCTGCCAGCCCCAGGCACTGATCACCTACTGCAGCGAGGCCTCGGTGAGGGTGAGGGCTGAAGGGACAGCCAAGGCAGCTGGGAAACTGTGGCACCACACCACCCCCCGAACACATGTAAATACAGCCTTGTGGCCCTGCCAGGAGACCTCGGGCAGAAAGCCACAGAGAGCCAGGAAGGATTCAATAATCAACACGTGTCAATAAGAGGGCCCTGCCCAGTCCCAGCGAAACTGTGAAGATGCTCAGAGTAAACCCAGCACAGATTAAGGTACAAGCCACCAGAGCCTGCCCAAGTCAGAAAAGCAGGAGAGCCTCTCCTGTCCCAGAGGGTGCCCTCCTGAAGTTGGCCAGTACTGCCAAGCATGCACCAGGGCACCAGGGGACATTCCCAAGTCCACCAGTCTACTCTGTAAGTGGAAAGAGTGCGGTTTTCCCAATTAAACACTTTATCTCAATTATACAGAATGGTGGGCTTCACTGGGGCATTTGTGTACACAGAAAAAAACACAAATTTGATCAACTTCACCCCTCAAGACTCCCACCTCCCCCAACCTCTCCCTCCACCCTGATGGAACCCTTCCGCTTTCATGTATCCCTTCAATTAAATATACTATCAAACTCGGTGCATTTTAAACTATCAGGTTACCTTAGTTTTTCTAGACTTTTATGGTTCTCCCACTGACCCCTTTCTTTTGTTTGTTTGTTTGTTTGTTTTTTTTTTGGTCCTACATGCTGAACTCAGACTAGAGGGGCTCAATCACTGAGTTATGTATCCAGCCCCTTTTTATTTTTTATTTTGGGACAGGGTCTCACCAAGTTGCTTAGGGCCTCACTTAGTTGGTGGGGCTGGCCTCAGAGTTGCAATCCTCCTGCCCCAATTCCCAAGTTTCGGGGACCACAGGTATGGTACCATGCCCAGCTTCCACCCTCATTGTTTAAAGATCAGAATCTCCTGTACTTCTGCACTTACTATCTGAGCCAAACATTCCTAGACCTAGAGCTTGAAAGGACTTCAGAGATAGTCATCCAGGCCTGCAGACAAGGAGACAGAGGCCAAAGTGGAGCCAGGGCCCAGGCCTCCTCTGAGTCCACTGCCTTAGAACACACCAGTGCTACAAGTGAGCTGAACTCACAGCACTGGAAGACATGACCTCCCTGCTGGGTTAACCGACACTGGGTTCCTCAGGTGCACCAGACGGGATTCAAGAGAGTCTAGTGCTAGCTAGACCTGGCTCTACCACCGATGCTCTAGAAACCAGGAGGTGCCCTCGGATCGCCCACCTGTGAACCCCTTCCCAGCCACTCACATCAGCTCACACACTCGTCTCTCTTGCTTCAACTGCTGAACTTACTGTAAGCACAGACTTTAAGACCTCATTTCAAGCACATCTTTTCTTGAGAAAACATGCATACATGTCTTTTATGTCTTTTCCCTTACAATTTATATCTCTTTTCAATGCTTTGAAACAGAAACTGCACGGCCAGTCAGGACTTCTCTTTAACAGGCTGATTTTTTTTTTCCCTTACAGAAGAATTCCATTTAATATTTGCAGATATTCCCTCTTACGGGAGATGGACCATCCACCACTCTAAGTTCTGGCTGTAAACCCTCCTGCCCCAGAGGCCAGACAGTACTTGCTTCTAAAGATCATGTAGGAGTGCCAGGCAGGTGGGGGTACATGCCTGTAATTCCAGCTACTCAGGTGGCTGAAGCGAGACCTGGATCACAAGTTCAAGGCCAGCCACAGGCCGATTTTATCAAACACACTAGAAATAGATTAAATTCAGGGTCTTTTCTTGCAATCAAACCGAAGCTGGAGCAGGAATGGAAATCTGTGCTATCTGAACACACCTAGCAGTCACCTCAGACTACCCTCTAGCACACATCCAACACACGCAGCTGCTTGTTCACATCACAGGCCTCGAGGACTCCATCCTGCTAAGAAGCGAGCGAGGCCCTAGAGGAACACTGCAGAACAACACTCAGGTGACTTTCCCTTGGAAGGAAGACTCTCAAACATGCCTGCATAATTCTTTAAAGTTAGTATAATATTGTGTGTGTGATTAAATGAAAGAACTTCAAAGACCAAGAACAGATGTAAGAAGTAATAAGCTGAAACACTCCATTCAATTTTCAGAAAAAATTAAACACCAAATGATGGTGGCTGAAGAACAACAGATTCTACATTTATGTACACTTTACACTAACTCCATAAACAGATCTTCTTCCATACATATAGTGAAATGTCTAAAATTCAAAGAAAAGTTCAAGAGCGATTACATGTAAAATTCTGCTAGATCTTTCCCAACAAATTTGGCAGATCGAATCCTCCCAATGCTCGTATACATTTCAATGGTAGCATGGGACAAATCCTGTGGAAGGGTAAAAGAAAAAAGCACAATTACATATTTGAATTTTAATGCTAGACAGATCTTATGTTTATTTATCCAAAACTATAGTAAAAGACATTGTTATTAATGTTAACATTTTTTTCTTGGCATCTATTTTTGCACTGTTTTTCTATAACATGTAACCTGTACAGTTGATAATGCACATGTGTCTATACACATATACATAATGAAGTACAATAATAATTGCCCATGGATTCATCTACCACAGGGGTAGCTTTTCAAAGTCCTTCTGTCTGAGGGTGCTCTTTCTCTCCCTTTTCATTTTTTGCAATCCCTAGAGCAGATCCTTTAATACCATTTCTGAGGGTGCCCTTTCTGTAGTCTTCCCACCTGTCTACTGAGTGTATTCGGGGGCACACACTCAGACCCTGATTTACCGACAACCCAGGAACCACGTGGATCTACCACATGCTACCCATACTGCTTTCTGAAGTCTGTCTAATCCAAATCTTCTAAAATAAAGCATGATAAGCTCTGCCCAAAAAATGGTTCCTTTTACAATTCCAACTTATTGAAGGGGCAAACCCATATTGAACAAAATTGCCAAGTATTCAAAGATGCATCCATGCCTAATTAGGACACCAAGATACAAATAAACACTTGGGGAACAATCATCCCACATTTTGTCCACGGCTCCTGAGGATGCCAAAGAAATAACTGGGTCAATGAGAAGGGATCACAAGTACATCCCAACTCCAAAATTCAGGCAGAAGGGCAAGTCTTCTGCAGGCAGAGTTGTGCATGGGCACTGGGAGCAGTCGATACTCACCAAGTAGTGCTTTTCAAAAGCTTCCACCGAGGACAGGGCTTCTCTGAGTTTCTTATAAGGACTCTGAGCTGTGTTGGCTTAAATAAAGAGAGAAGAGGGTCCTTACTCATCTTCATTGGCATTTGCCTTCCAACATGGCAGACCTACGTCTGACTTGGGGATATTACAAATGCAGCCAGGACAACCAGAACCACACTGTTGAGGCCAGCAACCCTCTGCCTCCACCCTCCAGCCTCTGTGCTCTTGGCTGGTGCACTCATAAAGTAGTCTGACCCCTCATGCAATGCCTCTCACTGACCTCTGGTCAGGCTTCTCAGCAACATGCACTACAAATACACCGTTGGTTAAGTCATTTGCCAAATGATCTGCAATGGCCTCAGATCCAAACAGTGCCACAGATACTATTCATTTCTTTGAATTCCACTAGTAGGAGCACTCTCAGTTCAGCTGGTGTTTCTTACCATACTACAGCAACAGTAGTACCTGTTTCAGGTCGCTCAGCTCCCAAACCTGCCAAGAGATCAACTGTCCTATTGAGGTCTTCTGAGTTAGGTCCTTTTTCTGACACGAGTCCACATAAGTAGCCCAAGGCCTTTAGCTGTTGAGATAAACCCACAATTTTAACTCATTTCCCTTAAGAGTCAGTAGAAAAGTCATGAATTTAAAGATAAAAGATTAAAATCCAGCTTTCCTATCCAAATGATTCAAATCTGGATACAGAAATACACATCACTAGATCTTCTCAAACTCACACATTCTCTAAGACAGTCCCCAGCAAGGCTGTGAGCCAACAAGGCTCTGCCTCCGCCCTCCACCCACTTGTGCTCTCCAAGCTCCCATGGTCTGCTGCTCCCCTGCTCCCCAGCAGCCCAGCTAGCTGCAGGCACCTGAAGCCACATTTTGCCTTTCTGCACCAGGCAGTGAGCTCCACCCTTCTCATCCACCCCTTCCTGACATGGAGCCCCGTCTCCAGCACAAGCACAGGCGGCACTTACTATCTACTGGATAAACCTGCAGGCAGTAGGAAGCCCCAACCCCAGAGCCATCCAGGCACTGTAAGGCCACAAAAGCACCTGAGAGCACCTGTTTCAAACTCAATAAGCAAGACCTCTCCAGACAGCTCAGGGCACCCACCACACAGCACCTTGTGGAAAACGGGAACATTCCACGCCTAGGGACAGTACCTTTTCTGTGGCATAGCTCCACAGTCCCACTGTGTGGGCGATGTTGGAGTCTATCTGTGCCCGGTCACAGCAACCTTCTATCCTCTGCAACACCTCCAAACAGCTCAGAAACACCCAGCAGTCCAGAGCACCAGGTGGCACCGACACCTGTGAGGACACAAGCGCAGGCAGGTGAGGGTGCTGGGGAGAGCACAGACCCACCGAGCCACATGGGTGTTCCAGATTTCCAGACCCGCAGCACCCACCCAACTACAGGCTGCAGTCTGCAAAGCTGAGGGAAAACTGCCATCCCGGGCCTCTCAGGGAGAAAGGACTGCCCTTGTCCAAATGTGTCTGGGTTGTTATCTGATGCTGATGAGCGACTCAGCTGGGATATGACTTTCAGTTATACAATTAAAAGCTATTAAGAAGCTGGATGTGGTGGCCACAGCTACAGTTCCAGAAACTCCAGGAGTTGAGGCAGGAGGACTGTAAGTTTGAAGCCAGCCTGGGCAACTTAGTGAGGACTTATCTCAAAATATAAAATAAAAAGGGCTGGGGGAATGGCTCAGTGGTAGAGCACCCTTGGGTTCAATCCCCAATACTGAAAAAAGACATTTTTTAAAAGACTATATTAAGAAAAAGAAGGCTTCACAAAAGCCATTTATCCTCATTTGCGTTAATCATGGAAGCTGGTGACTTCTCAGTCTGGAGGGAGGACTTTAGGACTGAAGTCATTAAGACAGACTGCATTCAACAGCAGAAACAAATGCTGAGCAGATGTGCAATGGCACCCAGAAATAACAGTTGGATGCTCTGGACATGATCAAGGCATGTGGGGATGTGGGGATGTGGGTATTAAGGCACTCCTGTTGCTTAGCTACACACTAGAATGTTCCCTGGCAACTCTAATGCAACATCCAGGGGAAACCATCCAGGGAGCTGCTGGAGCTGGTGACGGAAACCAACAAGTTCATTAGACCATTCTCCCTAGATCTGTACTTATTCAGGCTTTCCATTTAAAAGACCAAAAAAGTTCTATTATCAGAAATGCAAAAGCATCTACCATATATGATGATTCTAAGAGCATGGCCCCAATTCCAGCCTCTCTGAACCAGGACTGGGTCTTGCCATCAACCTTCACTTACAATAACTGGCAATGCTGGCTTTTTTCTTGGTGACCCGAACTTCATGGTGTATCTTACACTGGCACCTTAGTTCTGGTGAAATATGCCACTTGGTAATATTCAAAAAAAGGAACATAAGTTCTACCAGATTCTGCACCAGGACACAAATGAAGAGCTATCTCATGCCAAAGAAACAGTCACAGAAGGTGTCCTCGAGAACAAACACAAGAACCTGGAGTTAAATGGAAAGAACCAAAGAGTGCCTTATAGGTGCTCACAGAGGCTGACTTGCCTAGCTTTGAAAATGAGATAAACTATTAAAATCCTTTGAAATAAAGCAGCATAGAAAAACATGCACCATCAGAAGCTCTGTTCACAAACGTGTGTGACTTTCTCAGCAGACAGCAGGCCATGCCAAGGGCATGACCCCCAAACAGCAAGACCTTCGTCCATCAGACCAGGGCAGGTCAGGGCCCCTTCATCTTAGGGACATTGCCACCCCATTCCTGACTCCCTGAGGCCTTCTGTGAACAAGCCACCTTCACTGGGCATGCGCTGGGGGCAAAAGGACCTCCTGGGAGAATGACAGCTTTCTGCAGAGGACTCTACACAGCACTTTGCATGGAGTCTACAGAGACAAATCCAAAGAGGAAAAGAAAGTATTAGAGCTGGAGCAGAGGCACTGTGGTCAAGGTGCACCCAAGGTGCAGGCAGGTTCCAAGGCACACAGTGGCACTTTGCACCAGTGCCTGAGCAATCAGTACTGCTCCCAAACTCAAGGTCAGGGCAAGAGCAGTGGAGAACCAAAGCAACACAACGGACAGCACAGACACACAAACAACCCAGAGGCCACACCAGGTGGAAGAGGGCACCATGAGCAGACAGATGTTTCCTTGGTATATGTTTCTGCAAAGAGCAAGCACTGTTTTGGCAAGCTTGAATGACAAAATTTAAAGCCACCAACACAGAAGCAGCTGCCTTTCTAGTGGGAGGCTGCAGCCCATGCCCACACAAGGCACAGGGAACACCCGGGGTTCATTTCACCCACTGAAAGCTGGAGCCTGCTGGAGCCTCCTGATGGTCCTGCTGGGGGCCCAACGCCCTCCTCTGGGTCCTTGTGCTACTCGCCCACTGGCTCTGCACTGGCTTCCTGGAGCTCTTCTCCAGTTCCTGTTTTACCTGTCACACACCATTCTAAACCTGAGCTTTGACTGGAAGAGCAGAAATGTGCATGCTGGTTTGCCATGCCTCATAGTGCTTCCGACTCCTGGCAGTGCCCTTGGCCTCTCACACTACTGAGCTAGAAGAGCAGCTGTGAGAGCCACCCCACTCCAGCTAAGCACCTCAAAAGGACAGGCATTCTGTTTCTTCCCCACACGTCCCAAAGACCTAACGGAAGTGGGCTGTACGGCAGGAGATCTCCTAAGACTTTTGGGAACTTTATTGAGACACACATTTATTGAACATACAACTGTAGTCATACTCCTTCACTGCTTTTAAAAAAAATAAATCACAAAGTACATACGCTGAGGTATGTAAGGAGCACAAATTCTAAATCTAGAGCTCAATGAATTTTTACATATATAAGCACCATCCAAGGAATAAAAAGCTTCTATCTGACTAGAAGGTTTTCTTCATTCCTTGCCCGTTACTATCTACTTCAAAAAGGTGGCTTTTGCCTCGTCTTTGAACTTCAGACGCATGGAATTAGATAATCTGTCCTCTTGAGCAGGCATGCTCCTTCTTCAACACCACGTCCTCAAGACCCTATCCGTAGCTTTGTTCTTTCTCATCCTGTGTCAGATGTTCTGTGACTTCACCACTGCTAAGTAGGGGGTTTCCAGTGTTTGTCCACTCTGGGCAATGCTATTTGCAAGGCCTCCCCACTTCCGGGGGAACCTTCGCAGACTGAGAAGCCCACACCTGCGCTCCATCCACTCAAATGGCCATAAGGCCTCAGGCGCTCCTCCTCCCCAGGACCCTGCTGCGTGCACACTGAGGAGGAGCCAGCTGGGCGGCACAGGAGTACCTACTCAGGAGGCTCATTCTCTCTTCCAACAGTGCCCCAGATAGGATGGTGCTAAGAGCTTCCATCAGAGCAGGTCCTTGCCAGAGGGCATCTACAGGCACTTGTGACCTCTAGCTAAGAATTAAAGCCACGGTGCCCAGGAACACATCTGCACGACTCTTCTTTGCTCCAGGGGAACTGCCAGGGAATGAACCAACACTGGGTTCTCTCACCAGTACGCAAGCTTCCAAGTTCATCCCTACACTCCTCTTATGGCTGGACACATTTTTCTTGACCTGGGGACAGAACAGTTGGGTCAAAGGACAGGCCCATGTTGAAGCATCAGGAGATGCTGCCAGAGAGTTTTCCAAAGTGGTGGCACACACCAACATGTGCATCATCTCATGTGAGTTCTCATTTTCCTATGTCTTTACCAACATGTAGAATTTTGATCTTTTCTTAAATTTCATTTAATCCAGAATGGTGGAACTTGAGAACAGAAAAGGTCCCACACACTCTGGGAAAAAAATGATCCACACACACAGTTTAAACCTGTCCAAAAGAGCATCTGCCCCCTCCCGTGCAAGATGGCTGGTGTGGGAAGGCATCCTTGACAAGCACACAGGCCACATGACCTGTCTTGGCCTGCATCCCTTGGTGCATCTGGAATTCCACGCCACCCAGAACTGACACAGACAGGACTCTGCTCTGCCCAAAAGCTTGGCCCGATCACAACTCTGGGGCTTCATCTAGGAGTCAGTGGTGGTCCTGTCTATTCCCCACTGAAGGATGCTGAGCAGATCCACAGACTCCTGGGTCACTTTGCCACTCATCTTGTACAACATTCTTCTACAATTAATTTCTTGATATAAATATTCTATAACTTTTGTTAAAGTCCCTCTTTATCTCCCCATTCCTGAAATATTAGTAATGCAAAGAGTCACTATAACATTTTCCAAGCATAAAAAAAAAAAGCCACTCTGTTTTTCTTTCTTTTGAATACAGCCTACAGAATACAACACACAAATACAAATTCTCTGTGGTCCCCAGCATGTCCACCCTGGATGGAGACTAGAGCAATAGCCCCCGGGAGCTCTAAGCCTGTCACCTGCCCTTCATAAGTCCCCAGAGGACCGCTCATCAGAGTGGTTCTGTGCAGTGGAACTCTGCAGGTGAGGAATCGAAGGGCGTGCGTTCTCTCGTGTCCTGGCTACTGGCAGGATTCACATGTGCGGTTTCTTCATCCCTGCTCCTCTGCACGAACATCAGGATGACGCCGTACCTTGCACATGATGGGTGTCTGGGTTTTCCCCACTGCAGGCGACGAATCACACTACAGCACATTCATGTACCTGCCCGGTGGTAGTGGGCACGTGCCTGCCTCACTGCAGCAGGTATCCCCGCACACCTTTCCGCACAGGTGTGCCATTCACGCCACGGTCAGGGCATAGACTGCTGCTCTGCCCACTGCTGCTGAGCTGCCCACCTGGTCCTGGCAGTGAGCGCTCATGCTCTTCACGTTGCAGCGAGATCGAGCACTGCGCACCTCCTCCCGGCACTCTTCTTTCATGTTTGGTCACAGTTCCACTTGTAACTCCTGTCCACAGCTGCGCTCCTGGGCTCCTTTACATGTGGATGCCCAGCAGGCTCAGTGCCACTCACTGAATAAACTCTTCTCTTCTCAAGTCCACTCACTTAAAACCTAGCCCAATGGTCTGAGTTCAGAACCTCACCCTTCCCCCTGGATCATGGCAGATGTTTCTAGACTCCTCTTGCCTCCATCTCCTCTCTGCTTCTCCTGCCTTGGCCCCACAGCTCCTAACGCTTCTTGTGGCAAACAGCTTTAGCCTAAGGACAGCACCCACTAGCTGTGGTATACAATGCCACCACATCCTGCCTCCCAGTACCTTGTCGCTCATCTCCAAGCATACCTTGCCCTGACGCGCTGGTCAGGCTGAGCGCCCTCACAGCTCTTCAGGGGCACTGTCTGCTGTGCCTGAAATGCACTCCTTCAGGGGTCACCTGGGGAGTACTCTCACTCACTGACACACAAGGCCTACAGGTGATGTTTGGCCCTGGAACATCCCGAAAGGTTGGTGAGTTGAAGCCTCGGTTCCCAGTGCAGCAGCGTCTGGAGTGGAGATCTGGGGAAGTGGCGTGATCATCGTGAGGACTCTGACCTCGCTGGTGCCTCGACCCATTGATGGCTTCATGATCCGCATGGAGGATGGGAGGTGGTGGACAGTGGGCAGGCGGGGTGTGCTGGCTGGAGGACACAGGTCACTGGGGGTGTACTCTTGGGACTGTATCTGGTCCCTGGTCCCTTCCTCTAGCTCTTCTTCCTGGATGCCGCGAGCTGAGACGCTTTCCTCCCCTGTGCCCTTCCACCATCATGTTCTATCTCACCTCGGGCCCAAAGCAATGGAGCGGGCCGACCATGGACAGAATCTCTGAAACCACAAGCCAACATAATCTTTCCTCCTGTAAGTTGTTCTTGCTGGGTATTTAAAAGCTGATGAACAAAGGCGGGGTGCTATTCTGTTTTCTGCTGAAAACAGAGAGCCAAAACATTTGGCACAAAACATGCCCAGCAACAACTGGTTGGAGGAATGACTCTTCTAAAACTGCACTCACAGAGACCCTCCTAACAGAACCATCGCCAGCACCCAGCATGGGCACCGTGTCGCCCACCCCCCGCTTCAGGCTGGGACCACCGGCACTGCACAGCACAATGTGCTCTAGCAATCCGAGTGGGTTGACTGTGGTTCTTGCACGGGGTAGGGTTTCCTCTTCACTCATGTACCCTCTCCCTGGCCCTTGCATGCACCACAGTGTCTGGCAGGCAAGCACATGTTTCCTAAATGTTCCTGACAGTTCCCTCTTCCTCTCCCAGGGAACCATCGACTTTGATTCCTCTTAGGCAGCCTCTCATTACCTACCACCCTTCCAGTTCAGGTCCCCATGACTCCATGTCACAGTAACCCCACCTCCCCAACTCAAGGGCCCAGTAAGGTGTCTGGTCTGCAACCCTCAGAGAGCATTACTGCTCTGCCTCTGCCAGGCCCTGCAAGCCTGCCAGCTGCGCTGCACCCTTGCCTCTTTCCCTGGCTTGACCTGTGATCCCAAGCTGGCCAACTGACAAAGGTTAAATGACACAGCCGGAACACAGTTCAAAACAAGCAAACAATCACTTGAGTCATCATGGTGATAGACACATAGTGGCCTTCCAGAAAACACCTTCCTTGTGTTCTCCTGTTGTAAAACTCAACACACACGTCATACTGCTATCTTGCCGAAGGCACTGCTGGTATAGCTGAGAACAAGAAGGCCCTTCTGAAGGCCAATGGCCACATGTGTCCCTGGCCTCACAAGTCCACCTGCACCAATGTCCTCCCAAATGTGCATACAGGACACACACTGCAACTAGGCTTCCGGACAACACGGAGCCATGACTGCAGCTCAACGACAAGAGGACACAGACCAGAGAGGCACCCAACCTGGAAAACCCAACCACACGTGCTTCTGCACACTGTATTTTCCAGACTCACACAGAGTATCTATTCAACTTCTGGTGAATGGAGGGCATGAAGACACTACTGGAAAAAAGCAGAGTTGGGAGGAGGCTCTGTGACAGCACATGCTGCTCCTGTGGGACCAAGAGGCTTTAGGGTTGCCCCCTGCGAGTTGACAAGGTAGGCACAATTTTCATTTTACACATTTTCAATCAGGTCATCAGCCCAAGGCTAGGAAATGGCACACCCAGGGTGGGCACCCCCAGGTGGAGGCCCACTGCAGTGCTGCTACAGAGGCAGGCTGAGGCCTGACTTTAATCCACTGCCTCCTATTCTCTGAGCGCAACTTTACATCAATGGGCAGACCACGCAGGAAGTTTCTGGAACACAGGACACAAGCCACAGAAGCACATACACAAGAGCACCTTCTCCTGGAGTGATCTCACAATAAGGACACAGAAGGGAGCTCAGAGGTAGAGAACTGGGTTACAGCCCCAGCCCCAGGAAAACACACAGAACAACACAGAGCAGTGGCCAAACAGCTGCGCGCAGGCTTCGTACCCGCATGTGCTGACAGATATAAGCCTGCAGAACCGCATGCCTGCCAGCCCACTGCTGACCAGGCCCAGCCTCTTGTCTACACTGCTGCTGGCCTGCAGGGTCTGGGCAGCCCCACCAGGCCCTGTGTGTCAGAACTCAAAGCTTCACACCATTTTTCGAACCATGGACATGAACACAAGAAACAACCCACCAGAAAGCTAACCCCAAACTGTAAATGGGTTTCTTCGTCACAGTAGAAGCAACTGTGTAGAAAAACTAAACGTTTGAGTCTTCTGAACCTTAAATCTATCCATAAAAATTTAAAAGAAATTCTAACCATAAGTCTTTCAAGTTAATTGCCAACTGCCAAACTTATTTGAGATATAACAGCCCCTTCCCCCACAAACAAATAATCTCACAGAAAGACCCTACCGCAGACGTGAAGGGTGGAGCATGAGCCGGTGACAGGCCCACACGCCAGCCAGCAGGCTCCCGAGGCCCCCAGGAAGAGGCTGAAGGTGCTGACCTCAGGCCTCACACAACACAGGACCGGGCACCAGGCCCTTCCCTCACCCCACACCTCACCGAGTCCTCACCACCCAAAGGACAGCTGGTCTTCACCTCCCCCTCAAGGAGGAGGAAAACCATGCTTGCGGAGGAAGGGAAGGCACACGGTTCCCAGGCAGAGGCAACAGTCTGCACACAGCCACCAGGGCCTCCGTGCTCAGCTATCTTCCTGAACCTAATTCTCACACGACAGTCAGCGGGGCCAGACAACCAGTATAGAGTAGAGCCACTCCTGACCTGAAGGAGTCACCCATGAGCAGTGCCCACCTCAGTGCTGAGAAGCAGGTAGAGGCTGCCAAGGGGATCATGGGTGCCTCAGCCGCAGGGACAGGTGAGTGGAGCAGGGAAGTGCCAGGAATACCCAGCCATGTGCTGGGGAGGAGAAGCAGGAACCAGAAAAAAGTCACTGGGAGGAAGAAATGGCACAAGGGGACAGGGTGACAGGGGGCATGCCCTCACCTGGACCCAGCATGCAGCTTCGTCTGATCCTCCTAGAGGGGACACCATACTGTTAGAAAAGTGCCAACAAGTACCATAAACATGACTCAGAGAAGGGACAGTCAAGACAAGAGTGACAATTTCACTCAACAGGAACAGGCTGTGGAAACCCCACAGTGGACAAGAAGCCCCTCAAACAGTACACAGCAGTCAGAAGGCCCCTGGGGGACTCCCAAGACCAGCAGAGGAGGCCTGGGGGAGCCCAGGGGCAGTACGTGCTCAAGGCCAGCCCAACACTCCTGGCTGGCAGGGATTCACATCACCTTCACAGCCCTCTCCAGGGAGCAGGTCCAACTGACCATCTCCTTCACCAACAGCCAGAGGCTCTGCAGAATTCACAGGCTGAGCAGAGAGTTACAGGAGGCAGGAGCATGTGGCCTGGCAGTGAGCGTGGCCCAGGCACAATTCCACAGCCAGCAGCACGCCCTGCAAACCCCCTGGGGTAGAACTGTGGCATACAGAAGGCCAGAGGCAGCCTTCAGAAGGGCCGCCAGGCCACTGCCCTCTGTAGGCCACTTCACACCCTCCCTACCAGCCCTGCTGGAGAGCTGGAGGTACTCTATCATGGGCTCTGTGCCGTCCAGCTTTCAGAACACCTGGAGGAGATCAGGGCAGGAAATCAAGGAGGCAGTGGCAGGACCTCTCTCCTTCCCTGCAGAGCTGCCTGGGACCAGCAGTTCCTTGCCCAGAAGCCGCAATCACCTAGGCAGCTGCTCAGCACACCGTAGGCTCTGCTCAAGTCCTGCCAGGGAAGGAGCTTGCTCCCTTGTTTTGCACACTGGCAGCCGCCACTCACACAGCTACCCGCATGTCCATGCACAGAACCAGCTCTCTGGGAAGGGCATCCTGAAACAATGTCCACATATGAAACCCAGCTGAGTGCCCTTCAGGTAAGTGACCTCTATTAGAGAAGGCTGCTCCGCTGGTGGAAGACACAGTCACCTTAAAAGCTACATGAAGAGACCAACCTGAAAGGCTCACTTTGCCAGTGTGAACTTCACCACCCGGGGAGTGGAGACTTCTGAGCAGTTAATCTATGTAAAAAGTAACTAAGCAAATAATAACTAAAAATTAAGGACATTCAGAAAAGGCGACCCTTTCCTCAGC
The DNA here is from genome assembly GCF_902686455.1 of Sciurus vulgaris. Classification (NCBI taxonomy): domain Eukaryota; kingdom Metazoa; phylum Chordata; class Mammalia; order Rodentia; family Sciuridae; genus Sciurus; species Sciurus vulgaris. The sequence goes on from NC_136470.1 coordinate 1,974,038, forward strand.
ATGAAGCATTTGCGGGGAATGCCAAAGTTCAGAGTTTCCTGTGTGGACAGTCAAGGGCAATGAGTGGGGAGAGGAGCTAACTCACTTCCAAGAGCTTCAGCTCCTGCACGCAGCTGTGCAGCAGCTCCAGGGCCCGCTGAGCCACCTCCCACGGCCGCTGCAGGAAGAGGAGCAGGGTGCACTGGCGCGAAAACAGGTAACTGCGCAGGTCCAACAGGGTGGCTTCTTGCCTCTGTATCAATTCCCGCTTCTCCATATCTATGGGCTTGCGGAGGACCAGTCCATTCCAGCTCTTCACCGGCTGGCAGAAAAAAGTCAGCCAGTTGGCACCATCTAAACAAACACACATCATGAAAGTCGCTGACCACAGGTACCTCACCTGGCTCAGGTTCCTGCTCAGGACCAAGAGGCCTCATGGAAGATCAGGAAGCTTTGCAATCAGTTACTCTCTGCCAACACACCATCCACTGGCTAGTGCCTCAGGATAGGGTAGTTTCCATGAGCACAGGCCTCTGGGTCCTGGCATCCCATGGCTGAGCCAGCAGTTTAGAGTCCAGGCAGCAAGGCACACCATCTTACCAGGCCCAGGGAGTCCTAAGCAGGAAAAGAACTACCTGGGCAGCCATGCAGAGACGGAGAGGTCAGAGTTAGAAACACCTCAGGCTCTGGGCCAGTAAGGCTGAGTCCTTGGGAGGAGTGTGGCAGGCTGCCTCACCTGTACCTATGGACTAGAGTGCAGCCTGTTCACCTGACCATCCTGGTGTTCTTGTCTTCCTTACTTTGCAGGGTTTCCTGTACAGACTTCCCTAAGTCAACCACGTCAACTACTAAGTACAGCTCCTGGAGGACAGGACAGTAGGCATAGGGCAGAGACGGCAGCAAAAGAGGGAAAGATCCTAGCATGTCAAATTTTCAACATTTTAACTTGTAGCGCTGAAACTCAAATATGATCTTAAAATAAATGTAAGACTCTACAGCAACAAGGCATTCAATCTTTATGAAAAAAAATCTGCTTAATCTATTTTCCTCACTCCAAAAGAGGTATCACTACCAGGTCTTTTTTTGCTCCTGTAAGCAACAGCTGACACTGGTATGTGACATCACTACACACCTGACTAATGAGGGCTCACCTCACTGCACCTTCACTGCTGCAGACTCCTACTTGGATGCTAAAGTGCACACTGGTGAGTCCCTACTCAGCAACACCCTTCTGCCAGATCCCCACCCCAAGGGTTCTCACAGACACTCCCACATTCCATGCAGGTCTCTGTGTCAAAGCCACCTGCCCAGAGGGGCTATCCCAGCTACCTGTCTCAATCTGTCCCCTTCCACGGTCTCTGCCTACTGTTATCAGACATGGAGTTGAGTATCTGCTTTCTCCCCATGCATGCTCCATGAAGGAGAGGACAAGTTCCTCGCTGTTCTGGACCCTGTCTGGCATATGGAAACCCTTCAGAGCATGTGCTTCAGCAAGTCCATCCCTTGGCCACCAAGCTTGGCCCAGGCTTGCTCTGGTGTTTTAAACTGCCCTAGATTTACTTGTCTGTTTATTTTGGGGGCAGGCACTATGGATTGAACTCAGGGGCACTCAACCACTGAGCCCCATCCCCAGCCCTATTTTGTATTTTATTTAGAGACAGGGTTTCACTGAGTTGCTTAGCACCTTGATGTTACTGAGGCTACTGTGAACCGCCATCCTCCTGCCCCAGCCTCCTGAGCTGCTGGGATTACAGGCATGTGCCACCACGCCCAGCTACTTCAAGGTTTTTAAAGACTGATGAATGCTCATTACAGTGGTGTCACATAAAATTCACAGCAATGAGCTTCAAGTACTACAAACCAAACCAAAAGAAACGTCTACTTGCGTGGTAGTGGGAGGCCTGCAAGCAGAAGCATCACCAGCGGACAGCTGAGCTGTGGCAAAAAGACTTCACACCTGAAAACAGGTGGGTGAGTGCTTTTACCACTCTTCTAAGAGTGAAAGGGACCAATTCTTATTCCTCATTCTATATCCTACAGGAATTGTGAGGCCATATCTTCTCTAGTTTACATAACAACCACAAACAATGACTGACAGAGGGCAAGAGACTACCTGCAACTGGGGAAACTGAGGAGAGACCACCGCGACCTCTACTCACCGCCGGCCCCGAAGTTGACGACATACTGCGAGAACAGGGCATCCAGCTCGTCATACTGCACCAGGGCATCTTCGAACTGCTGCAGCATCTCAAAGACAAAGGCAAGTTCCTCCTGTACCAAGAGACATCGGTCAGCTCTGGAAGCCACATGCAGCCGTGAGGGGCAGGAGAGCCGGCATGTAGCACTACGAGAGATGCTCGCACCACCAGAGCCGAAAGTCCTCTGATGACATCAGTGCCTGTGCACACAAGGGAAGGGGAGCAGAAAGGAGCAGGGCAAGAAGAGGACACCTGACCCATCAGCAGCAATGGACAGCGGCCGCAGCACGCCACGATGTGGCCCTTCTCACCTGCCCCCTGCTGTGGCTCCTGCTCGGCCTGCTTGCCAGGTCCCTCTTTTGTCCCCTCAGGCTCTCCGCTGGAGGCCTGGGGCTCACCTGCACACTTCTCCCCCTCACTCCCGATTCCCTTCTGGTGAGCTTACCAAGGCATGGCCTTAGGCGCCAACTATGCCTCAAGAACGTCCAGTTCCTAACTCCAGGCCAGACCTGGGGCTCCATCTATGAGCTGAGCAGTCTCCAGGGCGCCCAGCAGACACTCAGCCGGCACATCCAGTCCTGACCCCAGCCAGCCCGCCCTGCTCTCCCCAGTGCCCTCTTCTCAGGCACAGTCACTCACCCCACTCAGAGGAATCCCACCTGAGAACTCCCTGGGCCCCAAGGGCTGGCGCCCACCCTCCCTGCACCATGTCTGGTACCTCACTCAGCCACCACCGTGGCTCCCCCTGGTCCTCACACAGCCCTGGTCCTGCGGCACTTCTTCATGGTTCCTTTCAACACCCACATGGCCTGCCCTTCAACCTCCTTCAGGTGTGGCTGTCACCTGCTCAGTGAAGCCCCCCAGCGCCTCCTTCTGCACGGCCGTCCTCCAAGCCCGCCTGGGCACCCACAGCCAGCAGTACTCACAGGGCTTGCTTGCATTCCCCTCCCCCACCACTGTGAGCATGCCACGAGTTCACCAACACTGCATGTGGACTTGGCCCTAGCACATAGGACAACCTGCCACATGTTGAATGAAAAATGTACAGAGACTGTCAGGGATGACTCTTTTCTGATTTCCTTCACTGCACATTTAAAGCAGAGCCAGGAGGGTGTACACACGCACATATATCTACACACTGGCGCAATCGGCACGTGGAGTCCAGCTCCACCCTGTGTGCAGATGACTCCAAGCCCTGGGGCCTGGATCATGCTAGGGATCCCGAGCGACATCCAGAGCTCGGTGTGCATTTTCCAACTGCAGCTGGGCTTGCTGGCACCCCGTGCCACAGGTTCCTTATCAGGATGATAAAGGTGCCCTGGCACAAGGTTTCTGCATGTAAAACGTGCTCAAGGGGCCCGGCATGGGCAGCAGGCTTAGGTGCCAGCTGTTACAGCTCTACCATGACCCTGAGGAGCAAGGGGGAGACCTGGCCTGTTCCCTACAGACCCCAGTCTTGTGTCCTACAGCCCAAACACACTGGCAGGAGTGTTCAGGAGGAGTGCTGCACCACCCTGCCGCTTCATTTCTTTCCTTTGTGAAGTACTCCTGGGACCGAGCACCGCAGGGAAGGGATTCACCCAACAGAGATAACATTGGCCAGGTTGCGTATTTCTCAATGTGCAGCTCCTCAATGTGCAACTCAGCAGTACTGAGCACACGCACACTGCTGTGTAGCCAGCCCACTTCCAGACAGAAAGTCTGACCCTGAGACCACGACTCCCCAGAGCCCTAGTGACTGGCACCTTCTACTACCCACAAGCTGCACTGCTCCAGGGTCCTCGACTCTGTAGTCTCACAGTGCCAGGCCTCACTGGCTTCTTCCACTGAGCCCATCCTGCTATAGCACGGGCCAGAGGCTCTCTCCTTGCTCGTCTGCACCACTGAACTCACTTGAGATGTACAGAAGTGCGACCATGAAATGATGAGCCCTGCGCCTAGCCCGACTCCATTTCATAAACGTCAACATCCAGCAGTACTTGCAATATCAAAACCAGAAATGATCAGCATAGCACCATCCAGTCAGAAGCCCTCGTTTGAATTCTGTCAGCTCTTCCACTAGCAGCCTTCGTTCTGCTCAGGATCCCACCTATGACTCCAGCCGCTGCTGCCCTCAGTCTCTGCAGTCACTCAGTCTTTCCCTTTCCTTCCTGACCATGGCACCTGGGAAGAGGGCTGGTGTTACTTTGTCTCGTGTCCCTTGACCTGGGTTCCCTTGATGTTTTTCTATGGCTGCCATGAGACTGTTAGCAAGGACAATGTATCTTTCTCACACCCCTTAGCAAGCAGGTCATGGTGCTGATGGACTCACTGCAGGTGCTGCTGGCCTGGACTGGTTGGTTCAGGGTCTGCACTGGGCCTCCCACTGTGATGTGAGCAATGGTTCCACTGGAGACTCAGAGACCCTGCAGTGTGCTTGCTACTGGCCTGAGGTCCTGGATCAAAGAGCTGAACCTTCTACTCAGCTGACTTTATAACCAAACAAGTATACCCATTAACATGTTGTATGGAGGTGAACTTTGCTCCCTGGGTCACACCCAATCCCGTCCTCTTTCATTCTGCAGCCCTGGCCTTCAGCAGCTCCTTCAGGTGACGCCTGCGGCCTCTGATGCCCCTTCTCTTTGTGCATTCCTCACTTTCTGGTATCCACGACCCTCCCGTACATTGCCCACCTTAGCCGAGTTATAAATCACTTCTCCGAGGAGCTCTGCTTCGTATTACTGGAGGATAGAGTTTAGCAACCAAGATCAGGGCACTACTTGTGCCCCATGCTTCTGGGGTGCTAATGCTTCTAGGCCTGTCAAAGGTCACAGCAAGGAAATGCACACATGCACATTAACCCTTGCACAGTCCACATTCCTGAACCCACCCATGCACCCATCCATCTCAGGGTCCACACTGACACCTCCATCCTAGACCAACACCCTGACTTCTTGTAGCTTCTCCCTTTCCTTTATAATACCCAGACACTATGCCTGATAAGCTTGAAGAGAGAAGAGCCAAGATGATCGGAAAGATTTGCAATGTGATGATCACATAGAGCACTGCTAGCATATTCAAATCCCCTTCCATGTACCAAGTCTTCACATGTCCCTAAGATGTAAGCCCCAGAATAAAAAATAACATTCAAAATTGCTCATTAGAATGGATCCTGTATTTATTCAAAGGGCATTATGTCCTCAGTAACCAACAAAATGGTATCTAAGGGTGAAACTTGGGCTCTCCACCTAGGAGCTGGTGGACATAAGCAGGGAACCCTGCCAGTAATACCTGTCACTCTCTGCACCATTAGGAGGGCTCCCTCCCAAATGCAGCTACTACACGTCCCTGTGCTAGAGAATTTTCTTCTTAACAAGGAATAAGAACTGATTAGAAACTACAATTTTTAAAGCCCAAAAACTCTAACAAATTAGAATAAAGCACCAGCTTAACCCAAGTCTTTCTTGGAACTCGGGTCACAAAACAAAACCATGGAGGAAATATTTCCAGAAGCCATCCTCAGTCACGGCCCAGCAGGTGGGGGAACAGGCACCTCCAGCTCAGGCCCATCTCCTACTGCTGGAGCGTCTCTGTCTGATTCACAGTAATACCCGGAAGGCCCCTAAAGCCAAATAAACCCAAGAAGGCTCTGAGAACAAAGCCCTTCCAGGAGGCCATGAGCCCTGAAGCAGGAGGACATCTGCAGACATCATCTCCACCTTCTGTCCACTCTGGCTACTGTGACATCTGTTCTTAAAACCAGGTCCATGAGAGCTACCCAGGAGGGCTGCCTTGCTCAGGAAGGAAGGGGGAGAGCAGTGCAAACTGTCCAGTCACATCATTAGTCAAATACCTGCACCATGAAGTATTCGCAGAAGCTCCAGCCTGGCTCAGTCCTCTTCTCCCTCAAGGTTCGCATGTCATCCTCAAACTTGCCTAGGTTTTTGGTGAAAGACATAAGAAGCAATGTCCTGAGTTTGGTCAGGAAGGCATTCCAGGATTCCTGAGTTCGAGAAGAGTCCTTCAAAGGGTCGGAGAGCACAACACACCTGCAAAGACACGGGGGCCTGTCTGTGAAGCTCCCTCCAGTTCTTCCCTGCCCCTCCTTCCCTCCTTCCCTGATGAAAACTGTTCGTCAGGCAGGAGCCAAACCGGCTTGCAGCCACATGGGCAATAGGTACCACAGAGGTTCCAAGGACAGTCTGCACACAGTGGACTAGAAAGGGAAAGAGGAACTCCCGAGGGCCCTGGCCTCAGAACCATCTCTGGGTCTTTGTCAGGTATGGTGACGATGTCACACCCTGCTCCAGTCCTTCCTAGCTTGCCCCTCATAATCCGCTAGTTCCTTGCGGTAGCAGGATGACATTCACATTTCCCCACCCAGCAGAGGAGGACCTCAGCATCTGGCCTCAATTCCTCTCACTGCAGCCCAGGGCCGCTGACTTGTCATGTCCTCCTGCACCCTTGGGCACTCCTGCTCACCCTGAGGCAACCTCAACTAAGCCCGCCCTGCTGTGTGGTCACATAGAAGGGCCGCAGGTAGAGCTGTCCTGTGGCCGCAGATCAGCCTCTACCTTTAGCCTAAGCTCCTCAAGGAAGTCTTAATAAGTAAGCCATAAATAAAACCTGCACGTATAGGTCTGATGCAATTTAACCACAGAAGCCTACACCCATGGTGTCAAGATGCCAAAGCAGCGCTCAAGGAAGTTCCCAGTGGTGTGGAAAAGGCCAGGTGCTCCTCCAGTGGGAGAAAAGGCACCTCTATTTAGCCTTGCTAACAGTGATTTAGGAAGATAGAATCTGAACTCGAAAGTGATTTTAAGGGTGAAGGAAAGATGGTGGACTGAGACAAGACATCATTACTATGTACACGTATGATTACATGAATGATGTGACTCTACATCGTGTACAACCAGAGAAATTAAAAGTTGTGCTCCATTTGTGTACAATGAATCAAAAACATAAAAATAAGGGGATGTGGGACAGAAAGATAGTAGGATGAAACAGACAGTATTACCCTATGCATATGTATGATTACATGAATGGTGTGAATCTACATTGTGTACAACCATAGAAATGAAAAGGTGTACCCCATATGTGTACAATGAGTTAAAATGCAGTCTATAAAAATAAGATTTTAATAAAAAAAGAGAAGAAAAATAAATTATGTAAATAAAAGAACTAAGATGAACCTATAGAGCTGAAAAATATAAAAATTTAAAAATAAATGGACTTCGAGGCTTAAAAACAAAGTGACTTTAAAACCTTGATACTATGAGTGTCAACATCTCTCTTTAGTAAATATTTTATGTGCACTATCAACACAGAGCAAAATGAACTGCTGCTCGGTTTCACATTCTCTGTGCCCCAGCATAGCCCCTCCAGGGATTGGCTAAATCCATGCCATTACCCACCAGTGGGCAAAACAGGTGAAACAGCACCAATCTACACATTCACTCCATGAGTCATCAGAACCAAGAAAACTGATTCATCCCAGCCAGAACACTACCCTGATGGGAATCCTTCCCCGAGAGGCAGGGCCAGTGCCAGCCCACTCCTGAGGTCCCCCAGGAGCTGAAGTGTATTTATTCACTGTACAAACTGATAGAGGCTATTAGTGCAGCAGCTCATCCTTAAGGTATCCTTGGGTTAATATAATAAGTATTACAGTATTAATATTTATATTAATATTAATATTATAAATAATAGTGTCTAATATAATGTAATTATCAACATCATTCCTGACCAAACACAAACTCCCTACATACCTACAGGGGGATGGAAATGGAAACTGGCACACATACCCACCAACGGCATTTTCCTTTGGTGACCTGATGCTTATCAATCAGACAGGAGAGAGTCACCACATCCCAACTGTGATTAAGCCTTGAGACCCCGTCTCAAGGTCCTCACTGTTTTAACAAAAAAGAACTGTGCTTCGGAACGTCATCACAAGCCCAGATGGTGAACTGGAAAAGGGTGAGCCCAGAAAGCTAAGGGAGTAGGGATGGGCAGTGATTGGAAAGGCAGCAGCGTCTGGCTCAGCAAGCAACGAGTCAGCCTTGGACTCTAGCATTTGCCCAAAGTCTGAAAAGTCCACAAAACCTTTAGCCAAGCAATTTTCCTTTAAGGAATTTCCCTAAAGAAATAAGGATGTTCACAACACAGAGCTAGAAGAGGTTCACAACATTGTTTATAGTAATAACCAGTAAATGATTACCTATCAGCTCCATAGAGGACTAGAAATAACCTATGGTACATTAATACTATGGAATATTATGCACTTGCTAATAGTAATGGCACAAAAACACATTTATTGTTCATGGAGAATTTTTATAACATATTAAGTGAAAACAGCAAGTATAATATTGTGTGTAGTTTGATATCACTTTAAAATACACACATGCATATGTATATATGCATAATGAAAAAAACCTGGAAAGACAAATAAAATTCTTAAGAGTTGACTTCCATTTTCTTTTAGTTCATTAGCTTTTTCCAAAGACTCTACAAGAACATGTAACATAATCAAAAATTAAACACATGTACAAAGCTAAAACCACTGTAAACCACTTTAGAGCCATATTTTCAAAGAACAGACATTATACTGTTATAAAACAAGTGTCAGTACAGACTACTATATTCAAATTTATGAGAATCTGATCCAGTTTTTTAAGTTAAAAATATATATAGGTTTGTTAAAAGACTGCAACATTTAATGAAAATCAAAATGGCATAAGGCTTATTTAGCTTATTGAGAATGAAATGTTAAAAATTTCAGTAAGTTAAATTGTAAGTATAAAAACAGTCATTAAGTTGCAAATCAGTTTTAAATGGGCTCAGCAAAAACATACTTTTGGCATTTAGGTAAAAATTGCAAACAGAATTAAAAGTAAGCAACAGGCACCTTGGAAAAAACATTACACAGTTGGAAACTTGCTGAGTTCAGACTGATGGGCTCACTATTACCCTCAACTCAACGACCCCCAACACAGACACTTCCTTGGCCATATAAAGCAGCCTCCCGTGGCTGGGCTGCTGGTGCTCTTTGGCACACAGCAGCTCTCCAGTTCCCACTGAGTGGCAGGTTGCTCTGTTCAGGACAGCTGTGAATATGGCTGAGCCTCCGGGGACAGACACTCGGCTCTGCAGCATCTGTGAATGGGGGCTGACCCTTCTGGTTAACTAGCACAAACACTCCATAGGAAAAGTTCCCGCGAGTGTAGGCTGCATGACACTGAAGTGAGATGAACTCTCGGATCCCAATACTTGATGTGAGCCACATATAAATCAAGTCTGAACATCACTACATGCCTGGTATTATGTGGAACATGAAAAAGACACCCAGAACTGTCAGCTCACTGGGGTACCGCTGACATGTAGACAGTTCACGTAGTAAAACAGAGGTGTGGCCCTAGTTGGTTGGCACTCCAAGACACTCAGTCCTGCTCCTTCCTTACCTCCCCTGCAGGCTGTGCTACCCGCACCCACCTCCCATCTCCCAGGACACCTCTCAGAGTAGGCTGGTTTCCCCTCTCCCATGACTCTCACCGCACTGGAAACCTCCGTGGCAGCCCCTGTCCTGTGGTAACCATGGGAATGATGACCCACCATGCCAGGGCAGAGTCTGGCTCAGCACTGACCCCTAGGGCCTGAATGAGGTCAAGTGCCAGCCTGGGACACCTGGCCAGCAGTGATGCAGACAGGTGGAGGCAGCAGTGCTGCAGAAAAAGAAAGCAAGAGCAGCAGAAGGGAAGGTAAGCCCTGAGGTGAAGGGCAAAGGCAGCATTTACAACTTCCTTGGGGACTCCACATAGGGCTCGCCACAGTAAACATAAAAATGCAGCCCCATAGTTTGAAAAAAAAAAAAAAAAAGTTCAAGGAACCCTGGTCAACACAGACTGCAAGACTTCTCACTGTCAGGCTTCAGAGGATCCACTGTGTGGTCTTCCCAGGGTCTCCAGGCCCAGGAGCCTACCCTCCCAGCAGCACAGTTGGGGGGACTGCTTACAGCTCCCTGGCCTGATGGGAACTACAGAGGGGGGACCCGTGCCCCGCATCATTTCCCAGACACTGCTGAGTCAACATGTGCTACCGCCCAGGAAGCCAGCGACCTGCATCGTCCAGAACCAAATGAGGGAAAAGTAAAGATACACTTACCTGTCACTCTGTTTATTACAAAAATCATTTCTTATTTTGTCCACAATAGAAGTTCGGGGAAGGATGTTGGTTTTGTTTTTTTTCTTGGCATCATTTTCAACCACCACTATCAGCCAATCCACGGAGCTATGAGCTTTCAAGACATTCTGCCACTTGGTGAGGTCATCTTTTACTGTAGCTTTGTACACTTCTGTATCCTAAAAATTAATAAGCAAATGTGAAAGCGAGTTAATGCCTTCTGCTCACACAGCACAGTGTGTCAGATGACAGTCAGTGGTTACAGCATGCTAACACACCGGAGCAGGATGAGAACCCAGGTACACAGCTCAGCCCCTGCCTCAGAGCACTCTCCAAAACAGCAGCAGGCTGGGGCAGCAGGGCGTGTAGCTGGGAAGGGCACCAAAGGCCACGCTGCTCATGAAGCTACCAGGGACATTAAAGCCCAGCTCCAACAGGGCTCTGTGTCCATCACCCAGGATTGCCACACTGTCCTGTGCTGGCCATGGGCCTGGGAGCCTGCCCACACAACCCCAGGGAGACCTCCTGCAGCCTCCCTACAACGCTTTTCTTTATATAAGCCCCTAGCTCAGCTCCAACCTCAATACCCTTTGTGGGCCACACCAGAGGCAAGGCAGCCTTCCACACAGCCCCTTAATGCCATTCCAACTTGCAGGAGTCAGTGGGGAGCCATGCTGCTCCTCAAAACCAGTTCCTCTGCTCCCTGACAGTCCCAAACGTGAGCATCCCAGAAAGCATCCCTCCTAAGAGAAGCCCACAGGGTCAGCACAGTTCCCTTCCAAGCAGAACCGGGCAACCACAGACCTCCTTCTCTGTGGTGCTCTTGTAATCGCCCTCGTGCACCTTACATCTGCTCAGAAGACTCTGACTCCATCTACGTTTAGCAAACCTAAACCAAGACACGTCTCATTTCAAAACTGAGCGTACAAAGGGCTGTGGAAACAATGGCTGTGTTCAAATACATACTGTCCCCTCATTTATTTGCTTATGGATTTACTTTTGCAGTGCTGGGGACTGAACCCAGGATCTTGCACACGTGAGGTAAGTACCCCACTACAGAGCAGCACCAGTCCTACTTTCCCCTCATTAGCAGCTCCTCATGTTTCCAAGAACACATGAACAATGCTCATGCAGACATGTGCTGACTTGACTGATCCACAAATGAGTTAAATCTTAAATCCTATATCTAGTCTCGCCTTTGGCTTAAATTACTGAGTAGGAAGTTGCAAAAGGCAGTACTGATCATTTCTATACTGAGTTAAGAAACAACATCCTGATTTAAATTAGAAGCAAATACAACCCAAAAAGATCTTTACTTAAAAATTAAGAGGAAAATCATCTTGCAAAAATCCATTTTATATAAGTAAATACGCAGCAGCAACTTAATCATAAGCTACACATTATCCCAAGCATGGCAGGTTTAGGACTTAGCTTAAATCTTGCATGTACCATGGGCTCCCAGAGCCCATGTGCACTATTTCTGGAGGTGAAACCAAACAGCCAGAGGACAGGTAGTCAGGTAGTCCATGACTGCAGCATGCCACCCCCGGCTCGCTCCTGGTCCATGGCGGCAGGCAAACTGCCTCAGCCACTAGCACAAGCCTCTCTGTTCTGCTGTGAGACCCTCAGGTGCCCCCACCCCAGTCAGCCCCCACCAAGTGCTGGGCTGGAGGTATCTGCACTAGGAGGAGCCGCTGCACCCTGAGGGACATCAAAGCAGTCCTCAGTGCCAGTGCTCAGGAACTCTTCAGAGGAGACCTTCCAAAAGAGAGGGCAAGGCAGAGGAAGACCAGTGTTCCAAACACTCCTCAGGAGAATCTGCTGCCTCTACACCGCTGTCACTCCTCACTCAGTATGTTTAGGAAACCAAGTTGAGGCAGGGAGGTGACAGGTTCCTCAAGAAAACAACATGAACACTGGAAGAGCCATGATCAGGGAAGGGGCAACATGTCAGGACAGGAGATGATGGGACAGTAGTATAGGGCAGGCACCAAGGCCTACATGGATGAGGGAGCCTCCACGGGAGGAACCTCCCCAGTGGTCAGAGCTCAGCTGTGAGGAGAGTGCCCAGGAGGTAGTAGAGGGAAGCAAGGCCAAGATGTGGGACTCCAAATGACATGATGAATGATTTGGGGGGCTGACACAAGGTGTCAGAGACCAAGAAGGGCAAAGAGGGCATCCCTGCTAAAGATGACCACAGATCAAGTGAGGTATGCTGGGGGTAGGGTTCAGCATGGGGTCAGCCAAGTGTCAGGCTGGGGCCCCTCCTGAAGGGACCAGGACAGCAGAGACAGGAGGAAGGTTAATCAGAGGATTACTCAAACAGGCCAACACTCAGAGGAGAACATGTGCCAGGCTCTCCCATGGGAGACAGGAGCTGCAATAGCGGGAAGAAGCGAGGGTTAGCCTAAGTGTTGACTGAACCGAGGGCACACGAGTGCATGTGCACAGACAGCAAAGGAAACGTGCTCACCTAGTGTGTGCACGAGGGCACAGCACGCTCTCCAGCTGTGCCGGCTGAGAGCACGCCTTGCTCCAGATCTGGGTTTCCTGACCCATTTTCCAGTGAGCGGACCCAGGGCTCCTCAGAGAGCAGCTGACCCCAGCGGGAGACAAGGAGAAAGGGTGAGCCTGCAAGTGCTCGAAGAGTAAGTGTACTTCACAAAAGCTCAAGGAACCAAGACAGGGACAACCAAGTGTCCAAATAAATAAGGACAGTAAGAGATGACCCTCCAGGGCAAACCAGGAAAGAGAACACACACAGTACCAATCAGGAAGCGGGACTCCTGCTTTAGCCACAGGAAGAGAGGGCCAGATACACACGGACATGACACAACCCAAACAAGAACAAGGAAATAGAGGCACGAGTCGACAGCTTTCAACACCTGGTAGGAAAGGACGATGGTTCCTGAGAGATGAGGAATAGGCAGGAGCCATCCAACTGTCCCAGCTGGGTACCATGGGCACCCCAGGCATAAGGAGGGAACGCCAAGCCACACAGGGAGCAGCCTGGCAGACAGCTGTTCAACACTGCAGGCTGAAGACAGAGCAACATCCTCAGACACACACAGAGCGTCCACCAAACTCATCGTTCATTTTGTCACAGAGAAAAATTAAGTGCCATAAAGCAGAAACACCCTGAGAACACTTCTGATCACAAGGCAAGAAAACTAGAAATTTTTAAATGAAAATTTTTTTAAAAATTTATCTTCTGGGGGTTGGGGATATAGCTCAGTTGGTAGAGTACTTGCCTAGCATGCACAAGGCCCTGGGTTCAATACCCAGCACCACCAAAAAAAAAAAATTATCTTCTTCTAGAAACTAAAAGCTTTCTATTAAACAACTACTGGGTGAAATGAGAAATACAAACAAAAGAGATCATTTCTGAAAAATAAGTATAAAACCCTATAATATATTTAAACTAGTAATTAAAGAACACTCATGACTTTAAAGATTGATAATAATCAAAATTTAAGAATGAAAACACATTCCAAACTCAAAAGAACTAGAAAAAGAACAAAGTAAACCACAAGAAAACACAAAGAAGGAAATAACATAAATGAAAGCAGAAATTAATGAGGTATAAACAGACTAACAGTAAATCAGATTAATAAGTAAAAATTCTGGCTTAAAAAAAAAAAATCAACAAACTACTACTTTAAGGAAGGAAGGGAGAAAGAAAGAGAACAAGAGAGAGAGAGAGAATACAAACAGAAGAAATAACAGGGAAACCAGGTCACATTCTCAAAGTCAAGAGACTACTGTTTTTGCCACCTCAGTAAAAATAAACCTTCACTGAAATGCATAACTTCTAAGGAAAATAATAGCTTATTAAAATGAATAAAGGGCTGAAACAGACCAATTTTCATAGAAGGGATCCAGAAAGTTAGTAAGGAAATAACTATAAAAAGGTGCAGACCCAGCCAGCTTGGCAGGATCCCAGCACATCCTAAAGATCAGGGCGCTCCAATATGACATGCTGTTCAGAAACAGAAAACAAGGCGAAACTTGCAGATTCCACTCATGAATCTAGTTCAACTCTGACACCTGCACCTCATAAAGACAACACAAAACAAAAGCCACAGACCAACCACCTGTGAGCACAGACTGCAGAGTCTTAAATAAAATGCAAGCACACTCCAAAGCCATGTTAAGAAAATGAGATGCTGGCCAAGTGGGACTCACCCAGGGATGCAGGCCTAGTTCCATAGCAGAAACCCACAAATACAATTCAGGATATCAGAAGATGCCCGAGGGAAATCAGGGTCGTCTCCTCGGAGTCTGATAAACCCTTAACAAATTTCAACTTGTATTCCTAGTAAAAACTCTTGAGAAAATGAGAATGGATGGCCACATGAGCACATTCCTCCGTCTTACAGCCTGCGTCCAGTGCTGGAAAATGCTACAGGCATTCCCACAGAGATCAGGAACAAGGCAGAGACACCCACCAACTCCTCTGCTATTTGATAAGGACAGATCAGAGATAAAATTCCAGCCACAACAACTGAAAAAGTAAATTTTCTCCCTCTGCATGTGACATGACAGGACACCTGGAAAAGCCCAGACTTTGGAGCCTAGAGAATCAATGGTAAAACTAATTCACACAATCAGAGAATCAGCAGGGTTACTTAATACAGAAACAAATCAACAGCCTTCACGAACACAAAAAATAACTAGACAATACAGTGGGAGCAAAAGCCCCATTTACAATAGCATCAACGAAGTCATATAAGTTTAACAAGAAATACAGAAAGTATACAACACAAAAGCAGGCCTGCACAGAGGGAAGAGTCCTGTTCCTGATTAGGAGGCCCCGACATCAGCAAGACGCTTGCTCTGCACACGGTTACTTATAAACTTAACAGGGTCCCAATGAAACATCAGCATCAAACCCACGAGAGCAGCTAGGCAAATGCAGGAAGGAGGAGCCTGGGGAGGAGGAGCTGGGCCAGACGGAACGCACTCTGCAGATGTACTCTCAGTCTAGAGAAGCACACGCTGCACGAAAGCCTGAGCTCCTGGGGTTTGTCTCAGTCATGGCACATGCAGCAGTTCTGAGATCACCTTTCGCATGCTGTAGGAAGAGGGGAACAGTCATACGCTGATGCTGTTGAGAGTGGATGTAATGTGGAAAAGGTACAGCAAGAGCCTGTCAGGGGAGGCTACACCTGAGGCACTGCTATCAACTCACGATCTGTTAAGACACTGCCTGCTCAGCTCTATCTACTGAGAGGCCAGAGACAAAACAACATTCCCACAGCCAAGAGCACACCTGCTGCCCAAGGATGAGGACTCCAAAGACAGAGTCATGTCCAACACATGGGCAAAAGCTACAAGAACCTAGAATATCTTGTTACGTGTAAAAGATAGAAAGTGCTCAAAAGGACACGGGAGTCAGCTAAAGTGGTTTCTCACTGGCCAAATCTGGAGCAGCCTGGGTGTCAGATAAGTACAGGAAAGGGTCCATAACCTCTGAATAAATGGACATCCGCTGGGTCTTCCTCAGGGTAGAGGATGGGCTGGCAAATGCTCACAACTCTTAGTAAAGAACGGCTCAGGAAAGAATCGCCACTGGAGGCCAGATCTAAGCATGGGAAGGATAGACAGGTGCAGGATACTGAAGACTTGGGGGTGGCTTCCCAGGGACAGCTTACTAGTCATCAAGGGAACAGAGCAACCGAACTAGGAAGACATCGTACAACTCTGGGCAAGTGATCAAATCTGACATTACGTATGAGGGGTCAAGAAGAGAAAGGTTCAAGAAGAGAAGGGTTCAGCCGGCAGGCCAGGAGGGCCTCTGCTTGCCAGGCCTCTGGCTGCATCTGGAGCCTGGACTGTGGGAGGGTTTCTTACAACTGCAGTACGAGGCCCTCAGTAAGCCAACACGGTACGTGCACGACACATTTTAGGCCAAACACTTGCTTTGCTCCTGGAATTTTGGTAGGTGCCAGGCAGAGGGGTTCAAGTGATTGTCCTCAGTAAAAATTCTGAGTGGCCAGTGATCTTCCCAGTATGCAGTGTCTCACGCACACTAGCACACTCGTCGCCCGTGTGTGACTCTGCTGGGAAGAGGCACGTGGGGTGAAGTGCAGGGGAAACCAGGCACAGGTCTCTGGAGTCCAACTCAACAAAAACAAAGAAATACTTCTACAGCTCTGCCTGCAGGCTAAAAGGTCCCAACGGTGGTGACTTATGTGCCTTGTATGCTGCTAAATGCTTTGTCGTATTAGGAGTCCACAGAGCAAGAAAGGACCCAGAATTATGTCAGGGTCATAAATACACAGCTGCAAAACATCCAGGTTCTGGAATGCTCCCTGGACAGTGAAGGAGGACACAGCCACATAGTCAAGCAGATGAGATGGCGATAGTAACCAAGGACAGGATGGGGTGGAGGGTCACAAAAGGGGCACTGATGTAAGAATTAAACACAGCTCAAACTGAGTAAACCTAGTGGCCACAAGGTACCACAAGACCACATGGGACATGGAATTCAGGAACTAAGATGTACTTGGGGTCCCCAGAGTGCTGTGCACTGGCCAGAAGCAAAAACACACAAGGACATGGTCACACATTTGGCAGAGGAATGAAGACAAGAGAGCACAGTCCAAAGGCAACCTGAAAGACCAAGCTGGATAAGCTTACAGGCCCAGACCCCAGCTTCAACCCTCTCCCAGAACCAACACTTACGCAGCATTCTGTCCAATAGATATGAAGGAAGGGGAACGTGAGCAGGGCTTTGTTTCCTTCCTTGGGCAACAGTTCCTCTTTGAATTGAACAAAGTTCGATTCTAGGTGGATCATCTTCGGAGCCCGACCGTAGGACCTACAAACGATTTTTTAAAAGTAACTGAGAAAACAACCCAACAAGGTTCAGCAGAAAAGAAAGGGGACAGCAATACAAAAATAAATAATTCAATCATATCTATGAGTTCAGAAGCAAATATGCTATGACCCATGACTACTATTCTGTGCAAAAGCTCTAGGAAACACGCCACATCCATGCTCCTCTATCAAGCCTCCTGTGTTATCCAGAACGCACAGCATGCTCCCGTGGCAGTGTCCAACTCCACCACAGCCCTGAGACAGCTCCTCCAGGACAATCCACTCCTGAAGTCACTGGGAAAGAGGAAATGAAGGCAGCTCTAGCAAGCCAACTGCCACCAGCACTAGTATTCAGGGACAACCTGTGCTGCCCAAGAAGCAGAGTTACCTGGTGAGAAAGAACAGGTTTTTGTTTGCAGAGCTCATACAAAATAGTGGCACAAACCTCCCTTTTTTCCTCAGCCCAAGAAAGAAGCCAAAGAGAGACCCATGAGCCACACCCTGACCTAAGGTTCTAAGAGGAGACTGCTGTTTTCCTCGTCCTAAAAACAAATCGAGCCGTGCGTCTTTTCCCCACGCACTCATGTCCCATCTCTGGCAGCTGTGTTTTCAACATCTGTGGCTGGATTTTTTTTTTAATCTAGTGTAGGGATACTCTGGGTTTAGTAAGTTAAAACCAACCATGCTCAACACTTCTGCTTGAATGCACACATTTACTATCTGCAAGCTATTTTTTCCTATCCTTTGTGAGGTTAATCAAGTTTTCTTTTTCCATCCTTGTTCTGCTGGCTTGAAAGTTTAGCCATCTATTTCTATTTTGGTTACATTTTTACTTTTGTGGGATTTTGGGTGCTTGCTAAGTTGCCCAGGCTGGCCTCCAGTTGTGATCCTCCTGCCTCAGCCTCCTGTAACTGGGATTACGGGCATGTGCCATGGTGCACAGCAGTGGTATTTTTTCTTCAACACTTTTTCTTTTCTTTTTTGCAGTGCTGAGGGTCAAAACCAAGGGCTCGTGCACATTAAGCAAGCACTCTACCACTTCACTGCATCCCCAGTTCAGCAAGTTTTTACTTTAAATATTCTACAAACCACATACATCCTGTCTAAGGTTACATTCTAAGACTGACGATGTTCTTTGTGGGATGCACCCTTTAGTTATTCCAGAAAGGCCAGTGCAGCTTCTGATCTTAGAGAAACAGGTAAACTTGCAACCCACTACAGAGCTTCCCCACTAAAACAGCAGGTCCCTTGGGGCCACCCAGGGCCCAGGAGCAGGAGATTCCTCAGCACTTGGACCTGGCCAACACACTTGGAGGCTCTGGCTCAGCTCTCCTCCTCTCACCACAGCGTGAAGAATAAGCCCTGGATTCAGAGGCATTTTCCCTCAGCACTTCAAGAAGATGGTTCTTCCTTTTTCTTTTTTCTTTTTTTTTTTTTTTTTAAGAAGACTGCTCTTGGGCTGGGGATACAGCTCAGTTGGCAGAGTGCTTGCCTTGCAAGCATGAGGCCCTGGGTTCAAACCTCAGCATGGCAAAAAAAAAAAAAAAAAAAAAAGACGCCTTTTTTTTTTTTTATATTGTAAACAAATGGGATACACATTGTTTCTGTTTGTACATGCAGTAACAGCATACCATTTGCATAATCATACATTTACAAAGGGTAATGATGCTTGATTCATTCTGTTATTTTTCCTCCCCCCCAACCCCTCCCACCCCTCTTTTTCCCTCTATACAGTCCCTCTTTCCTCCATTCTTTGCCCCCCTCCCACCCCCCATTATGTGTTATCATCCGCTTATCAGTGAGATCATTCGTCTTTTGCATTTCTGAGATTAGATTATCTCACTTAGCATGATATTCTCCAATTTCATCCATTTGCCTGCAAATGCCATAATTTTATTATTCTTTATGGCTGAGTAATATTCCATTGTGTGTGTGTGTGTGTGTGTTTGTGTGTATACACACCACAGTTTCTTTATCCCTTCATCAATTAAAGGACATCTAGGTTGGTTCCACAGTCTGGCTATTGTGAATTGAGCAGCTATGAACATTGATGTGGCTGTATCTCTGTAGTTTGCTGATTTTAAGTCCTTTGGGTATAGGCCAAGGAGTGGGATAGCTGGTCAAATGGTGGTTCCATTCCAAGTTTTCTAAGGAATCTCCACACTGCTTTCCAGAGTGGCTGCACTAATTTGCAGCCCCATCAGCAATGAGTGTACCTTTTTCCCCACATCCTCGCCAACCCCTATTGTTGCTTGTATTCTTGATAATCGCCATTCTAATTGGGGTGAGATGGAATCTTAGTGTAGTTTTGATTTGCATTTCTCTTATTACTAAAGATGGTAAACATTTTTTCATATGTTTGTTGATTGCTTGTAGATGATCTTCTGTGAAGCATCTGTTCATATCCTTAGCCCATTTGTTGATTGGGTTATTTGTATTCTTCATGTAGAGTTTTTTTTGTTTTGTTTTGTTTTGTTTTGTTTTTGCGGTACTGGGGATCAAACTCAGGGCCCTGTGCTTACGAGGCAAGCACTCTACCAGTTGAGCTATCTCCCCAGCCCCTTGAGTTCTTTATGTATTCTGGAAATGAGTGTGCTATCTGAAGTATGAGTGGCAAAGATATTCTCCCACTCTGTAGGCTCTCTCTTCACATTGCTGATAGTTTCCTTTGCTGAGAGAAAGCTGTTTAGTTTGAATTGATCCCAGTTATTGATTCTTGCTTTTATTTCTTGTGCTATGGGAGTCCTGTTAAGGAAGTCTGATCCTAAGCCAATAAGGTGAAGATTTGGACCTACTTTTTCTTCTATAAGATGCAGGGTCTCTGGTCTGATTCCGAGGTCCTTGATCCATTGTGAGTTGAGTTTTGTGCAGGGTGAGAGATAGGGGTTTAATTTCATTCTGTTGCATATGGATTTCCAGTTTTCCCAGCACCATTTGTTGAACAGGCTGTCTTTTCTCCATTGCATATTTTTGGCACCTTTGTCTAGTATGAGAAAATTGTATTTATTTGGGTTTGTGTCCGTGTTCTCTATTCTGTACCACTGATCTACCTAGAAGACTGCTCTTAAATGCTAGGTTTCACGCTGCATTTTAAATGCAGTTAGAGACTACACTTCAGCTCTTCCTTCCTTCTCTCTAGTCTACTGGCTCCATGTGTGTGTTTACTTCAACTGTGTGACATCTGGGGATTACTATAATATCCTGGTCTGCTTCTGGGACACTCCTGGTACTAGTCTGCCAGTCTCCCCTCCCTTCTGTCCAGACTCGCCCACTGAATGGGTCCAGTTCCAGTTGCCCTCTCCACTCCCCTGCCTGCTCAGCATTGGCCATGGTCTCCTGAGTTCAGTCTCCAGCTCCCTCACTTGCCCTTCAGCTAGACAGCTGTTCTGTACATCTGATAAAGTTTGTTTCAATTCTTTCATTTCTGAGATCTTATCAATTTCTATTTTCTCTATCAAAGTTATATGTATTAATACATACAGTATTAAGAAGCTTCTGGCACACACACGTGCACACACCCACACACACACACACACCCTACAACAAGAGCTACCTGCCCTGCCCTTCTCTGCCTCCCTTCAGTCTGAGTTTCCTAGAGCTGCTGTAACAAATTATCACAGACCTGGGGCTTCAAACAACTTTAGCTTACCGTCTCACACTTCAAGAGGCCAGAAATTCAAAACTAGTGGAAGGTTTCTCAACCGCTTCCCATTTCCGGTGGATGCATCCCTCTAACTCCACCCACCCACCTCCATGCATCTCTGTCTTCTTCCTTTCTGTCTCTTATAAAGACACTTGCTGGATTTGGGGTCCA
The DNA here is from genome assembly GCF_902686455.1 of Sciurus vulgaris. NCBI lineage: Eukaryota > Metazoa > Chordata > Mammalia > Rodentia > Sciuridae > Sciurus > Sciurus vulgaris. Next base: position 1,995,008 of record NC_136470.1, read on the forward strand.
CCCTAGCCCAGGATGATGTCACAGTAAGAGTCTTACCTTACTTACACCTGCAAAGACGTTCCAAGTAAGATCCCATTCTGATGTTTCGGGTGGACATACCTCACCGACAACTCCTGAGTTTGATGGGTACCCCCATTAGTCTTTCCCAGGTCACTAGTTTTCCAAGATAAACTCTCTACTTTCTTGCCCAGGAGCACAGTCTGGCTGTAGACCTCTTGGCCCTGGGCCGGCCTGTTTGGAACTCAGCCTCCTGGTCTTAGCCTTCTGCAGGGCCTCACATCCATGGGTCGGAGCCTCTCTGTCCACTGAAGGCCCTTCACACTCCTGTAGCGGCAAGGCAAAAGCCATCGCTTCACTGCATAGATGGGGTGGGCTCCTGGGTCTAAGTGCTCCTCGTCCACACCTTCGCCAGCCCACTTTCCAGCCTGGGCCTCGCCCTTGCTGCCAAAGCTCTGCACTTGGTCATGTGTTATGAACACAGGCTGGGGCTCAACTGTTCTGGCTTTTCTTTCCCAACCTTCCCATCTTCATCCTTCTCCCACAGATATGTCCACATTTCTCAGCTGCTATTGTCTCCTCTCTCTGTCTGCTATGGTCTGAACATGTCTACCACAGTTCATGTGTTGCTAGTCCACAATGCAAGTGTTAAGAGGTGGGACCCTTAGCAAGAGATTAGGGCAGGAGGCCTCTGCCTGAGGGATGGACAGCGCCATTTTCTGGCACTAGTTTCATTACTGCAGGTGTGGGTTCTTTATACAAGAAGAGTTTGGCCCCCGCCTCTCCATCTTCCCTGTAGGATGTCTTCCACTACATTATCACGCAGTAAAAGGCCCTCAGCAGATGCCACCTCTTGATATCAGGCTTTCCAGCCTCCAGAACCATGAACCAATGACTTCCTATTTGCTGTGAAAGATGCAGCCTGTGGTGTTCCTCAGCAGTACAAAAGGGGCCGAGGCACCACCCTTGTATGTGTCTGCTTTTGCAGTCCTTGGCGCTCACTCAGCAGGCCTTCAGGAAAGTGCAGAGACGGACAACATACACGATCTATGCAGCTTCTCCATTCCGTTTCCTTCTCCTCATTACCTCTATCTTGCTTTCCAACACCCTTTTCTTCTTACATCTTTCTGAGTGTTCGATAACACATGCTTATTTGAAATCCTGCACAATTACTCCACTTCTCTAGGCACTAAGTTCCACACTGGCTGACTATTCTCTCCCTCTGTAACTGGCCTCCTGGCATGTGACACGAGTTTTCTCTAAGGACACCCTCTCTCACTTTGCACTACTACTATTGATGCAACAGCAGCAACTAGGGCTTTCTAATACTAAAACTCCATCGCCAGACACAGAAATCAAACTACATGCATGAGGGCCTGGGCAAGTCACCCCAGAGAGCTCTTCACATTAATAGGACAAAAAAAAAGGGTCAAAAAGAATACCCAAAGAGTCAGAATGACATGGACACAGAGAACAATAGGAGGCTCAGGATGCACCCTGGTTAAGTAAGATTACCTGTACTGACAGGTAGAAGTACAAACATTTCCACCAATAATATCTCACCAGAAAGAATTCCCAGCCAATGACTCCCTCTGGACAAGTCCCTAGACAACCATTGCCTGTGTGCACACAGAGAGCAACAGGGACAGAGGACCTGGTCGCTCTCCTATTTTCCTTCTAATTTCTAAGTAACATCTTTTCATACAGCTTCTTGTCCTTAAGAACAGTGCCCAGGTGCCCAGGTGAGAGGCTCTGGTAGCACAGCGACCAGTACGGCGTGCACAGCCGTGTCTTCTGCCTGCAGGCAGCTATAAGGGCATATGTCTCCTCAGCCAGCGGCCTGTGCCTGCGTGATTCACCACAAGTCATTCCTACAGAGACCAGGATCATCCGCTTTCTCACTGAGAATCGCCCCGGGCTAGGGTGCAGTTAGAAAGCACAGTCCTTGCCCCACACACTCAAGGCCCAAGCACCTCAGAGACTACAGTCACCCACTGCCTTCAACAGGAAGACCTGCAGATCGCGGGAGCCTGCCATTCTTCACACTTCACAATAGAGGCTTTAACTGGTACTGCTTCGCTTGCTCACACAAAAGCCCAGAAACTGCAGGCTGCAGCCAGAACCCAGACACCATACCTTCTCCATTCCATTGGTTCTCTGGGAAGCTGCTGGGAAAGTGTCGGATAAATAGAGGTAAACAGATTCTGATCTCCAGCACCTACAACGGAATAAAGAGAAAGTCAGTTACGGTACTTTTAGGTAGGTTAATGTAGACAAAACATGCTTTTTTTTCAGTAAGGTGACATCACAAAACAAGATTGTATTGTGCCTTTAAATGACTAATCTCAAGAAAACCCAGCACTTGACACATACAGCTGAACTTAACTTCAACACCTCCATGAGATGCCCAGGATTTTCCACAGGAGGAGTCGGAGGACCAGGAAGGTGAGAGGCCTGCCAGAGGCCACGAAATCAGAAGCGGAACATTGAAGCTGCTCCGCTCCCCACTCCTGTGCCCTCCAGACACTGCCTTCTCAACTGCAGAAAAGCCAGAAAACTCCACACAGAAAGGGAAGCGCTAGGGGGTGAACACGGATTTTCTTCCTCCAAGTAACTCCAGTCAACGTCAGTAGGAGCTAAAATGTACACATTTTATGTGAGGCGCCTGCCAGGCAGCCTCTCGTCTAGTCCTGGCCAGGATCTCCCGGGAGGAACGCACAACCTACAGCCAGGAAAGCTAGGTTGGAGAGGTGACCGTGTCAGGGCACAGAGCCAGTCCACGGCAGGTATGGTTACAACCCAAGTGTCTGGCTGCACACTGCACTCTCAGCTGATCCTTCAGCCCTTTCATCCTAGCTTCATCAGAACCAAAAAATCCATTTAGTTCTCAAGAAATGATGGCATGACATTTTAATAGATGCTAAAACTGTTAAACTCAGAGGATCCTCTTCAAGCAAAACCATTTTCCTAACTGCTTCTATACTGATCTAAAGAAGTCATTAGAATTGATGTGGGCCATTAACACATTTGCTTATTTTGCTATCATGAACACCCAAAAAAAAAAAAAATAATAACTTAAAAAAACATATGGCAATACCAAGTCACTCAAGAGAGAAAGGCCATTTCTTTTCCTTATTATTTGTTCCTTTTAGTCATACACGACAGTAGACTATATTCTGACGTACTACATGTACACGGAGTATGTCTTCCCAGTCTTGTGGTTGTACATGATGTGGAGTTACACTGGTCACGTATTCACATGTGAGCACAGGGAAGTGTCCAGTTCATTCCACTGTCGAGAAAGGTCATTTCTCTGTAGATGAGTAGCAGTGGTTGGGGTTGTACTCGGAACCTGACAGCCCAGTCCCTGTCCCCCTCCACCACTGGTCAGCTGTCTAAGAGTCATGAGCTAGCCACACCATCAAAAGACAAGACATCTCTGTGTCTTTTCACAGTGTCAGAATTTACTGAATAAAAACAAATGCACAAGATAAGCCCATTTTATCCACTTCACTGAATCGGGTACTCTTGACTTCACTTGATAATGGTGACCCTTGTCACAAGGTCTTTATTCCATTCCGATCTTAACTATTATTATCAATAACACTCAAGTCACACATCACACTTCATGTGATGATAAACAGTTCCCAGAAAGGTTGAGAAAGGGCTAAGACAGCCACAGGATTTAAAGACCTTACCAAAAGCAAAGGCCAAGAGCTAATACAGATGCAGAGAATCACTGCAGGTGACCAGAAGGTCAAAGAACCCAACTCCCAGGGAAAGGATCCAGAGGGCAGCATTGAGGTGTCACCTTAAGTGGGCTGCACGGCTGCAGGGGAAACCAAGCTGAGCTGAAACCTGGGACAGGCATCCTGAAGAGTGGCCACGTGATGATCCATGTCTGCCACGCCAGTGTGGGGCACCCTCCTCATATAACTGATAAATTTGTGTGTCTGATATGATTTGATATGCCACCTGCCCATGTGGTTCTATTTAACAAGTTCACAGATGGTAATTTCTTATTGACATGAATAAGTCAATGACCAGTTTGTGCCTTGTGACTGTGCTGGGCACGTGGTAGTTCACCTGTACAAACAAGGTGTACTAAAGTTTCTACCTGGGCACTTGTACTCAAAAATGCAATAACGTGGCAAATTGCTGCTTTATAACACGGAGTCACTTGGGTCAGGCACAGCCTGAAAGCCACCATCCTGTATACCATGGAGTCACTCAGGGAAGACACAGCCTGAAAGCTGCTGTCCTGTACACCATGGAGTCACTCAGGGAAGACACAGCCTGCTCTCCACAGTGAGCTTGGAAATTTAATACCTCAGGGATCAGATGTAAAGAAGAAAATAAAAACAGCTCTCCAACAAGGCCTCAGTGACAGTAAACAGTGAATGTGCATATGTAACCTAGAGCAGTCCTTAAAAGGGTTCCTGCTACTATATTTTTGTGGAGATAAAAATAATTTTTATATTTTAACTTATCACTTTTCATCTTGTTCATTTATTTGGCAGTCATCTCAGAAATCAACACAGTAATAAAATCTTTAGCACCAGGGTGCAGCTCAATGGTAGAGCACTTGCCTATCATGCTGGAGCCATGGGTTCAATCGCCAGCACCACAAAACCAAACAAACATAAACAAAAAAATCTTCTGTCAGCTTCAAGTTTATCTTTGCCAATTTCTATTGCCTCATTAAAAGGCTTCAATAAATAAGTTAAAAAGTATTACTCTTCACTAGGTGGAAACTAAGCCAACTACATGGAGGCTTTCTCCTCTTTTACTTGGTTTTCTGTATAACATAGCTCTCTCTTCTCTCTCTCTCTCTCTCTCTCTCTCTCTCTCTCTCACACACACACACACACACACACAGTCCCTGCAATGCAGTGTCACATAAAGACACAAGGAACATGCATGCAGAGTCAAAGATGAACTCCCTCTGACAACCCTCACAAGCTGGCCCCATAGTAAAGAAAGGGTAGGCTACAGCTAGTCTACAACAGAACCTGTACAGAGGTAGGAACAGCAAGTGTTCCACATCTGGAGGCTCTTGGCCAGGAGTTGGTAAGCACCTGTTTGGAACTCGGAGGTTTTAAAAGGCAGTGTGGTGGTGGGACCAGAGCTAGGACCTACCAGTAAAGCTCCTCCAAGAACAAAAAGCCAAAGGAAATACATGATCTATCTAACATGTTAAATAGAAAACTCTGCAGAAACAGCTACTCTTCAAGCATGCTGTTGAAAGCAAGCTGCAGTCCAGTTGAGGCACGATCTTGAATTTAGAAACTGTTATGGAGGACATGTCTTCAAGGCCAAGCGTGCTTGCCCAGAAACCACACACCCATTAACTGCTCCACATCAATTTTTGGGAAGATAGTTTCATATGAAAAAAAAAAAAAAAAAAAACCCTCCAAAGTCACTAACTAGGAAGTTGTCTCAGCCTGCTCAATAGTGTGTAGTGGATTTGCTATAATTCATGTCTAATGTCAATGCCATCATGAAAATTAATCTTTCAAACCAAGGAGTTCTTTCATGGGGAAAACTTACGTCAAGTGCCTAAACTGTGGAGCAGGGAACCCCCACACCAGTATCCTCCTGAACTATGTGCATGAAGGGCTTTCATATTTGGGGAAGGTGGGGAGCAAAGAAAAACAACTGAAAAAAGGATACAGATTCCATAAGCAGAAAGCAAGGCTGAGTCACCCTTATTTCTTGCACGGACACTGCCCCCCTTCACTTGAAGGCTCATATGGGAGAAGAAAAGCGTCAGCCCTGCACTGTTTAAAGAACATCAAGTTTAAGAAGCCATTCACAGCCAGTGAGATGGGGACCTTCTTCCCTTGGCTACCTGCTGTTGCGGATCCCAGCCTCGCATCTGCTGAGATGCCATGGTGTTACATCACACAGGTGAATCTGCCCTGCTGTCACTGGTTAGTTAGGCCCACCCCACCTGGCCTTCCAGCAGGTCCTCCTCCAGATCCTCAGCTCTGCAGACACACGCACACACTGTCTTCTCTCTTCCTCCCTCTGCTCTTCTCTCCCAGCTCCCTGTCTGTGTAACAATCAACCCTTCAGCAGGGGTGATCGAAAAGAGAACACAGTTCAGTACCTGTTCATGCTATGGGGATCTGCAGAAAAGGAACTACAACAGACACATAAAGACTAGACAAAGATATAAAGTACCAGTCAGATGCAGTGGCACATGCTCGTAATCCCAGTGGCTCAGGAGGCTGAAACAGGAGGATCTCAAGTTCAAAGCCAGCCTCAGCAAAAGCGAGGTACTAAGCTACTCAGTGAGACCCTGTCTCTAAATAAAATACAAAATAGGGTTGGGGATGTGGCTGGGACTTGAGTTCAATCCCCAGGACAAAAAAGATATAAAGTACCAAAATCCAAAGTCCTTATTTATTTATTAATTTATTTAGGTATAGGGGACTTCACTTAAAATTGAAAATTTTCAAAAGAAAAAGATTGGATAATGTATCTGAACAGAAGAACACTGAAGAATCAGTATTTAACAGTTTACATGTATTCACACAAAAGAAAACAGGAGTATTGTAGCAGCTGGTAGGAGTTCTGCCACTGAAGAAGCCTTGCCTGTCCCAGCGATGCCCCACTTTGGGCTATGGACAGACACATTTTCAAACCACTTTCCCAAATTTCCCTTTGCCTCCTTGCAGTTTCCTAACAAGGCAGCCATTAAAAAGGGGAATTTGGCAAGTTCAGCAAAATAATCTGAACGTTTACCACAGACCAAACCCTCTTGTCGGGCTCTATCCCAAGGCATGCTGGAAGGCAGCTGCCAGCACAGGTTGTATGACTCGGGGCATTTAAAACAGCCAAATAAAAAACAACTCAAGTTCACCAACGGGGACTAGCAAGCAGTACCAACCACAGACGCGCACTACACGACTGTGAAAAGGAGTGAGAAAGTCCTCCACACGCCACCAGCGCACAGCGCAACCCTGGACACGCTGAGGAAAGAAAGCAAGGGGCGCAGACAGGCAGGGGCAGGTGCGTCCTGAGGGGGAAGCACAATTAAGTCTGCTCATGTTTCCGATTGTTCTAGCTGCAAGGATGAACCATAAGAAACAGTGATGGAATACCTAGGTAAGAGAGGTGCTGGGGTGAAGAGGACACAGCACGCAGCCTCCCTCACCACATACCAGAGACTGGTTCCAGGAGCCCAGCACACAGACGAGCCTGGTCACTCAAGTCCCTCCTACAAAATGGTGCTGTACTTGCACAGAAGCTGAGGGCACCTCCCAAAAGTGTCACGCCCTGACTTACACCTGACACAATGTGACTGCTCTGTCAACAGTTGTCCTGTATTGTATAGAGAACAATGGCAAGAAAAAGTCTGTACATGCTGTTACGGATGCAATTTTTTTTTTCTTAATGTTTCCAATCCATAGTTGGTTGAATTCAGGGAGGCCAGACCTACTGATATGGAAGGTATGACCAGATTTCTCTAACAATACCTCATTTCGTAGACTTGATTTTGGAAGTAAATATTCTATATAATTATAAAACAAAATTTAATTTTTAAAAAGTTTTCCGAAAAAAATCAGGAAAAATAAAACAAATTAACTTAAACCTATATACTTGTCAATATGGCCATGCAGAGAGGAACCAAGACAGTGGCTTTCAAATCACAGTAATCTGACCATTCATCCCTAGTGTCACACTTCTCAATGCCACAGAGAACTGCTAAGTCAATGTCAAACCTGGGTACCCAAGTCCTACTGTTGTGGGCAGTCAGTGCTACCATCCAGCAGTGCAACACTGGACAAGGCACTCGAGTGCAACACTCCATGCGGTGGCTGGATGCAGATCCCCTGCAGCTGTAGCACAGTCAATATCTGGCTTTGGTCACAAACTGGTCAGGCCCTGCCCAGCCTTGCTCATGCAGAACTCCAGGCATCTAACAAGTTCTCCAGAGGATTCCAGCACAGCTCCAGCTTGAGAACCTCCACTCACCCCAAGTCCCTCAAGAATTGAGATTTTTCAGTGCACAAGAAAATATAGAAGGCAGAGAAGTTAATTAAAACCCCAGTCTTAGATTTTAATTGAAAATACCACTTTTCCCTAAAAGGAACCAGGGTTCCTTGCACAATCAGTGGACTGTGGACTTGGGCAGGAAACATACAAAGTGAGCTGGGCAACTTGCCATGTCAGACAGTGAAGAAAGAGCCTCTGAACCCAGCTTGGAAGAGCCCCCACCCCCGGCCAAAGATGCAACAATGTGCACACAATGAGGCAGCAACCACAACAGCTTCAAGCACACTGAGCATGTTTGTGATGCTTTAAAAAAGCCACCTAGGGGCTTGGGATGTGGCTCTGTGGTAGAGTGCTTGCCTCATAAGTGTGAGGCACTGGGTTCGATCCTCCGCATCACATAAAAAATTAAACAAAACAAAGTTATTGGGTCCAAAAAATTAAAAAACAAAAAAATTTTTAAAAATTTCTTAAAAAATTAAAAAAAAAAAAAAAAAAAAAAAAAGCCATACAATCACCACTGCAGAGTGCTAGTGAACCAACGCACTTTGAGAAGTCCCATAAAGGGGAAAGGTGAGGCATACAGCACCATGACACTACTGGGTGAGAAAACATTATAAGCATGCATACACACATACACACACACACTTTCCATAGCAAGATTCCAATCACTAAGTGAAAAGAAATGTCAAAATTACAATACTACCATTTGGCAACATTTAAGCACAGAGTGGAAAAACAATCAGACTGTATGCACCTGCTGAGGGAAGACACACCACCACTGAACAGTGCTGCAGAACCAAAAGAAACCTAGCAGCAGCAGGGCAGCCTGAGACAAGCTGGGCTATAGCACAGCCATGGCAAGCCACAGGAAGGAGCAAGAGAACTGATTGACTTAAAAACTGTATCTGAACACTAATATGAACAGATGGGTCATTTAGACACTGAATATTTCATATTAAGAAATTATTTTAGGTATGATAAAGGTTGGTAGTTCTATCTTTACTTACCTTTTTAGACACGTACTAAGCTCAATTCTCATAACAAAATGTCATAGGCAGGTGGGTTCAACAACAGAAAAGTCCCTGCCCTGGTGAGGCCTGCCCCTGGCTTGCAGATGACCACCTTCTCACAGCATCCTCACCGAGTCTCTCCTGGGCGTAGGGGGGGAGACTCAGGACTTCTCTTCCTCTTCTTTTAAGGCCACCAATCCTACCGTGAAGGGCTCCCACCCTCTAGCCTAATCTGACCCTAATTACTTCCCAAAGATACCACCTCCTAAGTACCATCACAGTGGGAGCTAGGATCTTCACACAGGATTGGGAGGGGACACAACATCTAGGGACCCAGCACATACATTTATCGTATACGTTTATATCATGTCCTGAGATTTGCTCCAAAATAATACAGAATGAGGCAGGGACCAGGCAGCACCCTGGATATGGCTAGGTAAACTCCTTACACTACTCTGTCCCCCTTGGACAGACTGCTCGTTCAACAACAGAAAGTGTGAAAACGTTCTAACCCATCGCCCTCATTCTAGTCTTCTTCTTGTGTTCCTTGGCGCTATCCCCTAGCTCAGGAGGCACCACCCGTCTCCCTCCTGCTAGGAGAGCTCTATGACGGTTGGACCTTTACTCACAGGTGAAGCCCCACCAAGCACCCACAATAGTGCCTGGCGTGGAACAGGGGCTCAGTACAATTTCCGGTGGTGAAAACACCTCAGCACTCACGTGACACACCAGACAACCCAGGACCCCACAGGACAGGACAACCTATAGCAGGAGTAATGGCAAGTTTTCAGACTCCAACCTGCACTTTGGAATGAGTAAGATGACTAAAAATTTCTAGTGTATGACTGAGTTCTTAGAATGCTCAAAGAAATTTTAAAAGTGACGTTTTCTATTTTATTTAACTCTGTGGAAAAGGCTCTCTCTGAGGGTTAGTTTTAGGGATAGACCTCCCTACGCTGTGAGGACAGATGGGGTCTGACTTCCCTGAGCACTTGGTGAGCCCATGCTGGAGGAAGAGCCAAACATCTTGAAACTGGCCTTTGTGGTGCTACTAAACACTGACAACCAACGCCACCCACAGCACAACTGGCCTTCAGTTCTTTGACTTCAAAATAACTTCAGACAGCCCTCCCATCATTAAACTTGAAGTTTAAAACAGCTTATTTTTTTTATCATCTCTATTTTTTCAGAAGCTCATTGACTGGTCCAGGTGAACTAAAATGTCCACAAATGGTGTGCTCCAGCTTTAGAGTCAAAATTACCACCCAACTGGGTTATCATCAGTTTCTAAGGCTCTGCTGAAACTCGGAACTCTGAAATGTATGCAATGACCTAAATGTTAACTGTGCTCAGCCGAAACAGGAAAAAAATTTCCAAACATACAAAGCTCTCAGGTGAAACTAAGGTCTAAATCTGAGTCAGTTTTCCTTCATTATTTCCCTATGCACATTTTTTAAATTCACAAACGAGGCCGAAAATAAATTGAGAAATGAAATATAATGTGACACCATATAAAGCTGATCAAGGCATCTATTCCCTAGGGAAAAAGTAAGGGAAGAAGAGTGCAGAGGGGTTGGCATCCTCCTAAGAAGAGATAACTTCCACCCAGGCAAACACCCAGAAGAAGCCAAAGCCCCAAGCCATGAACATGTGCCCTTGGTCAAGAGGTCGGGAAGGACAAATTCACAGAGGCATAAGAAACAGTAACACTGACAACCTGGTGAATGCTAGCCAATGAGCCCTCAGCAGGAGATGTGGACGCCATGGCAGCAGGGGTTGAACAGTCAACCCCAAAGCACCTCACCCTCAGAGCTGTGTCCACGTGTCCTTATTTGGAGAAAGGATCTGTTGAGATGTAATTAAGTCCAGGGTGATCATCCCAGATTACATAGAGATGCATACTGTCTTAGGTCCTAAATCTGATGACAAGTGACAAGTATAAGAGGAAGAGAAAACACAAGGTGAAATAAACAGGGAGAGGAGGTGGCCATGAGAAGATGGAGTGACACGGTCACGGGTCAGGGACACCAAGGGCTGCTGGGAACCCCAAGAGGTACAGAGGCTTCTTCCGCCTTGCCTTCAGTCGTCCACCTCTGGGATGGGGCCGACGGGCAGTAGATTTCCACTGGTTTAAGTCACCGACTTGTACTTTTTTATGGCAGCCCTAGCAAACTGCCACAAGCAGTATAAATACAGGAGAACGTGCATGCTCTCTCTAGTGCCCTTCTGGTTCACCCGCACATGTTTCTGCTATATCATAAACATTAAGGAAAGCACAAATGAATGGGTAATCCAGAATTCAGAGGGTGTCAAACTACTAACAAATATGCAAGAAGAGCGTCATTGACAGAAGACACATACACACTAATATAACCATGATAACCTTGGACTGGACAAAGAGTTGTTTTAGTTTTGGTTTTAGTTTAATTTTTTTGTTGTTGTTTTTTGGAGGTGGGCACTGAAGACTGAACCCAGGGGTAATTTTCCACTGAGTTACATCTCCAGCCCTTTTTATTTTTTGAGACAGGGTCTTGCTAAGTTGCTGAGGGTCTCACTAAGTGGTCAAGGCTGGTCTCAAACTTGCAATATTCCTGCCTCAGCCTCCTGAGTTATTGGGTTACAGGCATCACCAATCCTGGCCAAAGAGATTTTATATATGATACGAAAAGTACAATCCGTAAGAGAAATTAGACTTCATCAAAATTTAAATAAGGGGCTGGGGAGATAGCTCAGTCGGTAGAGTGCTTGCTTGCAAGCACAAGGCCCTGGGTTCAATCCTCAGCACCCAAAAAAAAAAAAAAAATTTAAATAGTTTGCTCAAGACACCATTAAAAAAAAAATGAAAGGGCAAACCAAAACCTGGGAGAAAATATCTTCAAATCACCTTACAACAAGGACATATATCCAGAAAATTAAGTGAACTTTTGTAAGTCAAAAATTAATGCAATTAAAAGATGGGCAAAAGACTTGAATAAACATTTCACTGAAGAAGATACTGCATTTAGGGAAACACAAATTAAAACTAAAAGCAGATGCTACTTCATACTCAGAAGATGATGACAGCAACAACAACAAAAAGACACCGTATCAGTGAGGGTGCGGGAAAACCAGAATCTTCATGAAACTGCAGTGGGAACGTTAGCAGGATAGCCGCCTTGGAAAGTACCTGATAGTTTCCTAAAAAGTTAAACATAAGCTTGTCATGTGACACAGCGATTCTCACCTAAGAGCCTTCCATGAAAAATGGAAACACAGGTGCACACAAAGCATGCCAGCAAACACTCTTGGCAGCATTGTTTACAAGGCATCAACTGGTGACGAGACAACCAAGCTGTGGAACACAGGAGGACACTCTTCAGCAAAAACAGAAGGAGTGCTGCTAGCAGTACACAGGGTGCACCAAACACTGCAGCATGAAAGCAGCCAGATGCAAAGACTACACACAGAACACAATGTCTAGAAAATAAACTTGCAGACACAGCGAGTACGCAAGGGTGGCCACAGCTGGGGCGGAGCAGGGATGAACTGCTGGCATCTACATTTGGGGATAAGAGAAGCTGAATTCTCATGATGACTATAGAACTCTAAAAACTCACCAACAGAACTGTACAATTACAGTATGTAGATTAAAGTTCAATAAAGCTGTTAAAACTATGACTTTTTTCCTACCAAAAAATAGTTGTTGTTTGTTTTCCCAGTAACCCATCAGCCTGGCAAAAAATCAAAACGATGCATTCTACCCAGTGTGCTGGAGTCTAACTTGGGTATAGTTTTTCACAGGATCACTTAGAAGGAAGTTTCACAAGTTGAACATCTCACCTTTTGATCCAGCAACTCCACTTCTAGATTCCATACTTGATAATAAAGATGCACTGATGTTCTCCTGGTACATTTGTAAGGTTTCAAGTTCAGTTTTGTAGAGTAAGTACATCTTTGTCCAAGACCTCCTCCACCCACCAGGTGACCTCTCCTTAATGACGCATAAGTTCAGTTTTGTAGAGTAAGTACATCTTTGTCCAAGACCTCCTCCACCCACCAGGTGACCTCTCCTTAATGACGCATCAGAAGCTCCTCCTGGGACCCAAGAGTGCCTTGGTTTGGTCACACAGTTACATTTTAATGACTTGAGGTAAAAAAGCATATCCAAACACAGCTCCCAAGACCTTTCAAATCTGCTCTCTAGCCAGGTGCGGTGACTCACACCTGTAATCCCAACAGCTCAGGAAAGCTGAGGCAGAAAGATCGTTGAGTTCAAAGCCAGCCCCAGCAACAGCAAGGCACTAAGCAACTCAGTGAGCCCCGTCTTCTAAATAAAATGCAAAAATAGGGCTGGGGATGTGGTTCGGTGGTTGCGCGAACCCTGAGTTCAATCCCCAGCACTGAAAAAAAAAAAAAAAAAAAAAAAAACTGCTCTCTGGCACACCATTTAGCTCTGTTTCTTTTACTGGATTAATGTGTTCCTCACTTCAAAACGTCCAGAGAATGTGCCTGTGTCAAAAAGCTAAGTTTTTAAGTTTTTACAGTTTACCTAAAACAAGTCAAGAGATCAAGATTCAAACTCTCCAAGCATTTTCTACACAGCTCTGTTTGTACTTAATAATTTTATGGCATGGCAACAAAAGCTTCTGTCTTATGGAATTACTGATGACATACAGCAGGGTTTTCCCTTGGAGAAATGCTCACTTACTCACCTCAACTTATTTACTCAAGAAATATTTACTCAGCACCTGCCTGTGCCAAGCACCGTGCAAGATGCCAGAGTACAGCAGTGGCCAACAGACAAATGTCCCCTGCGGTTCATGAGCCTCACACCAGCCGGGGTTGGGGTGGAGACACAATGAACAGAGAAAAACAGCACTGATGTCAGGCCAAGAAGGGGCAAAATAATGGGACCCCATCTAAGTGATGTGTAGGAGGTAGTCGGCACAGACCTAAGGTTTGGTCACACTGAGCAGATACCAAAGGGCAGGCAGGAGCCACCATATCCCAGGAACTCAGGAGAGAGAAGGCAGAGAAACAATGACAAAAGGCCAGAGAGGGCCAGTGCAGGTTGCAGGGGGACCCAGGCACAGACAGGAAGCCAGCAATGGGGGTTGGGGGCCTGTGTATCCAAGGGGTCCTTGAAGATTATTCTTTTTGTTTTTTGTTTTTGCTTCTTTGTGCTAGGGATAGAACCCTGGGCCCTGTGAAAGCTGGTAAGAGCTCTACCAGCATACCACTGGTATACCCCCGGTATATCCCAGTCCTGTGGAGGCTAAGAAGAAGGTGAGCCACTGGCAGGGCTAAGCAGAGGACTCAGATGCTGTGACTTCTTGGAAGGAGAGCAGATGGAACAGGGAGGTCAGCAGAGAGGCCAGCTCGGAGGCCACCACAGTGGTCCTGGGAGGATAAAAGTGCGAAAGACTGGGGGGAGCCGCAGCAAAGGCAGGGAGGAATGGCCTGATTTTAGATCTAATTCAAAAATAAATTACACTTGCAAGCCACTGAGTGTCAGCTATAAGAGGCATAGAACAGGATTCATGAACAATTCTAAGTCATCTACCAGTGACTTAAAATCAGACATTCTCTAAGGTCAAAGAACTGTGAACAGGCTTACAGTTCACGTGAAGAGCAGACACAGACAAGATATGACTAGGGTAGAGATAGGACAGCAGAAGGAAAGATGGAACAGTGGATGCCAAAAACAGGAAGCTGGCAATTAGGGACCTGGGGTCCCCACCCTCCTGTCTGCAGATGGGCAGAGAGCCAGTATGAGAGTGGGCCCCAGAGATCCACCTGTATCCCATGAGATCACACACACTAAATCACCTCATCCCATTAACTGTCAAAGAACTTTCCTGTACAAAAACTCCAGTGCAGCTGTTAGGATATAGTACTTAATGAATGTAATCCTTAGGTATCCCTTTAACCTAAGGTGCCCTGAAAAACTCACTGACCACCCAAGGCATGTGAGCAGACCCCTCAAGGATCTCTTCTGAGCAGCTGACTTCCTGTGAACTGACTATATCCCAGCCACTCTCCCCAGAGCTTCACACATGCTTGGTCTTTTAATCCAGTCAACCTAACTATCATTTCACAGATGAGGTCTGCAGAGATCAAGTATGGCCAAGGTCACTACCTGAAGACGCAATTGCTTCCAACCAGCCTTGAGCAGAACGCCACACCTGCAGAGCAAGATGAACATGTCTGGTGATGCCTTTACTCCTGCCTCCAAACACACTAGAGAGCAGCACAGGATTCGGAGGAGGAGGACTGCTTCTCCACTTCTCAATCACTGGTTTGCTAACAACGCATGATTTCAACATGGACCAAAACCTACATGTATATTTATCAATTAAGAAAAAAAAAGTTAAAGTTACTTTGCTGGTAATGGTGACAGTGCTTAAATCCCAAACACCACACCTCCACCTCCAGACCTAGAGGAGAATCACAATGTTCAAGTGCAAAAAGGTTAACTAATGTGCAGGGGAAACCCACATTTCAACCAGGTACACAGATTTACATTTCTGCTGCCTTTCTTCCCCTTTCAAAGTGGAAAGATTTGGAACATCATCTCTGGAACCCCAAAAACAGAGATTCAGAAAAAGGAAACAGGCAATGTAAGATGTAACCAGCAAAAAAAGATCATCTGGATGGAGAGGACTATTATTTTTTAGATATTATATAACTCCAAGTTGACAGCATGTGCCATCTTAGGCACGGTGCCAAACAGTGAACAAAGAAAAGTCACAAATCAATGGAAGGACATTGACTTTGTCCACAGAATGAGATGGCTGGAGAAAGAACAGGTCTTTCCTAGCAGGTTCTGGGTCAGAAACCTAAGTCTTTATTCTGAAATACAGTTGACCCTGAGGTTGGGGTGGGGTGGGGGAATCTAAGCTAAAATTTAAATTTAGATCAAATGAAACAAACTGGATTTGTTCGGTTTCATTAAGCATCCTCATGATTAATAAATTATACAATAGGTATTCAAACTGCTATGATTAGGTGATTCATCACCCAACCCCATTGCAGAAAATTTCAGATGCATTCTTCAGTATTTACAAGCTCTAACTAGTCTTAGAGCAAAGCAGATCCCCTCCCGAGGTAGTCCCTTTTCACCAGAGCCCATTAGGCAAAAGGTTAAGAATCTTTTAATGATGGATTAAAATCTATTAAAACTTTCATGCAAAACAGTATTAAAATAATTCAGCAAGGTTTTCAAGTAACAATTTATTGTATTTACCCCTATGTCTGGGGATTTTTCATACTTCTTATGCCCATGTATTTACCTAACAATGTTGGTACCCTATGTTCCTAAATTTACCTGAACCAGTTACTTTTCAAATACTTCTCAAAAAGGTAAGCATGATTCCTTTTCACTAAAGTAAAATGTTCTAATTCTATGGGGAAAAAATGATAATAAGCATAAACTGCTTTCATTTTAAAACAAATACAGACCACATTAAGAGTTCAGTGATTAGCTAAGTATTCAACGAGACGTGAAGTAAGAACATTGCAAATAAGATGTAAATAGATGTTTTAAAGCAAAATGCTTCATACTTACAGAACTACGTACGTAATATTAAAATGGCTGTGAACTGGCCCGAGTAGACTTCATCAGGCACTTCCCTGCTACCCTTGTCTGCACTCCTAAACAAGCACAGCTGAAAGCCAGAAGGACCAAGAAGAAATGAAGTGAAAACAGGACAAACGCTTACTAGAGTTCCAGCTCAGGCTTGCAAAAATGTAATCTCAAGTGTGAACCATTAAGTCAGACTTTCTAAATGTTAAAAAAAACTTCACTGCCAGGTGCAGTGGTACACTCCTATAGTCCCAGAAACTTGGAAGGCTGAGGCAGGAGGATTGCAAGGCACTAAGCAAACTGGTGAGACACTGCCTTACAAATACAAAAACTTTTAAAAGGGCTGGGTACATGGCTCAGTGGTTAAGTGCACCTGAATTTAATCTCTGGTACCAAAAACAAACTAATTAAAACTTTACTTTCACGGAGATCTGTTTTACTTTCCAAATTAACTTTCTCTGAAAGTTTACTGAAACCACTTTCTTTTCTGAGATTCCAATGAATGAAAGATGTCCCTTCTGAGACAGCAATTCTATCAGTACAACACTCTCCCATTCTGCTACTTCGCACATAGAAAGTTTCAGTACAGCACATCCCAATAAGCTGAAGGAAAGGAAACTGCACCCCCAGCTGCCTGTCACACATGCCTGTACAAAACTAACCATTTAACTTCTCTCAAACACTCACTACAGAAAAACAAATTCTAGCCCTCAGACCTGGCGGAGACCAATAGAGTAGAGTAAGAGCGCTCTCCAAGGAGAGTATTTACACACTGCCTGTGGAAATTCTTCCCAAGCTAAGGGAAGGAAATACAATCAGGTATGTGGATGCCCCACCGGCAATAAATACTTATCCAGCATCCACACTGTGTGCAGCACTGCAGGAGAACACTTTTCATGATTTGGAAAACACTGAAACTGAACATGAACTGAGCAACGCTCATCTTCTCTGAGGAACTGGGAAACACCTAGGAGTGGCAGGGCCTCCAGACCAGTTCTGACACATCTATCCACTCTGACCAAACATGCAGAGTCCACGAAGACCTTCGGTTAACATTCTGTGGGGAGAAAAGTTACTGCAGAACTATGCAAGACTCCCAACTTTAAATCAGAGAGTTCACCTCTCTAAGAAAGCCCATTATGTAAAGATGAAACAGCCAACGTAAACTTTATACAATTCCTCAGGGATTCAACAAGAAGAGCTTAGAAGCAACACGCTCATTCATCAGGAGGGATAAAGAGAAAGGAGAGCAGAAAGAGCAAAATGCTGGAGACCTACAGACTGTGGGCTCTGGCCTAAGTACCAAGCTCTGCAACATAAAGGAGTGCTTTTGCTTCTTTCCAAAGCATAGAAAACAACCTGGAAAAAGTTAACTGCACAATGTCATTAAAATTCAGAAAATACATACTGTCAACAGTCAAAAATCCTAATACTTTGTAGTCTGAAAGATCCCTCAGCAAGTCATCAAAATGTCAGCCAATATCTCAACACTTCCCATAAGCCCACTGTTTTTTAAAGTATTTACTTCTAACGTTATATTTTAAAAATCAAAGGAAAACTTTTCCTTTAACAGAAAAACATTTCCTTTGTGTGTGCATTTAATGCAGGGGAAGAACCACATGCACACAGACAGCGGTCTAGCTGTTCTGAGCGTGGCCTGGCAAGCAAAGCAACTCCTCTGACCACCAGGCCTACGAGCTCCTCTGAGGAGTGCCCAGCCCCTGCCCAGGGGGCTGTGGGAAGCTCCGACGACTCGGCTCACCAGCTGTCAAAGCTGGGCTCCACTGGTCACCTGCAACCTGGCTGCCGGACACTCCCCCGGGAACCACAAGTGCTCCCACTCCCTCTGCGCCGGCGAGCAAGCAGACCCACCCACCCACTGGAAAGGCCCGCCCGGCCCGGGTCAGTGGGTCTGCGGGCACCGTGGGGCAGGAAGGGCCGCATGGAACTGGTCCGGGAGGGGGCTACCGGGGGCGACGGGGGTCGGCCGGGCCGCTGGGGCCGCACCGGGGGACGAGGCGCTGGCCGGCCGGGCCGCTGGGGCTGCACCCGGCTAGGCTGCACAAGGCTGGACGGCCGGCCCTGCGCTAGCCCGCGTCCTGGCCGCGCCCGTGAGGGGCAGAGTGGCGGTCCCTCCGCGGCCCGGAGGTCGCCGGGAGCGGGAGGCCGCGCCGCCGCCGGCCACACCTCCAGGAAGCGGCGGGCCGGGCGGGCCGGGCGGGCGCGGCCGACTGGGCCGGGGTGGCCGCGGGGCCCGAGTGGCCGGCGCCCGGCCGCGCCCCCCGCCCGCGCGCACTCACAGGTGACGATGGGCTTGTTCTCCATGGTGTAGATCACCGGCGGCAGCGGCTCCTCAGGGGCGTCCATGGGCGTCCGGCTCACCGGCCCGGCCGCCCGCGCCCCATGGGCCCCCGAGGCCGCGCCGGCCCGTCGCGCCCGCGCCCGAGCCGCGCCGCCGGCCCCGAGGCCGCTCCCGAGCCGGCTGTCCGCCGCGCCGCCCGCCGCCGCCGCCGGCCGCGTCCACTTCCGGCCTCGGCGCCGCCGCATGACCACTTCCGGGGCGCGCGGCTTAAAGGGGCGGGCCTTCCCGCCGCCGGCCCTCCGACGGAAAGGGCCCGGGGCGCGCGGCGCTCCGCTGGGGCGTCCCTGCCTCGCCTGCGCGCCCGCGCCCCGCGGCCCGCAGCTCGCGCCGTCATCACCACCACGGCGGGCTCCGCTTGCGTGTCGCACGGGGCTACGAAGTAACACCACTGCCACAGACGGGACAAGAGTAACTGCCTTCCCGCCAACGCAGACCCGCGGCCCCGGGCCTCCGCAAGGCCCCCGGGAGGCCCGCTTCCCGCGGCCCCTTCCAGGCGTCCTGATGGCCAGAACCGCCTTCCGAGTTTCTCCACGCTTTGCTCCCACCCGCGTCAGTGCTCCTTCCCTGGCTCCGCGAACGTAGTGGAGGGCCCGTTGTGTCCCCACCTTCGCGCTCACCCCGCCACGCCGAGCCTTGCGTGGTGCGTGTTGGGAATGCCACAAAATAAAGCCTTGTGTGAGTCCAGCGGGTCTGCGGCAGCCTTTGCGAACGGAGTGAAGGTGGAGGAGGCTTGCAAACACTCCGCTGGAGGTCGGTGCCCGGCGCCGCCTGCAATGCGGTAGCCTTAGGCAGCAGGCAGAGCCCCCGGCAGACTGCCGGAGAGGCCTACGCAGGGTGGCAGGGCAGCTACACATAGGATGAGACCCCTTGGGGCTTCTGCAGAAGCGGCTGAAAGTTGAGATGCCACAGACAATGCAGTCGAGCAGCGTAATGGAGCAGTGCTGCGAGAAAGACCTTCTCATGCCATTAACACACTTGGGACACTGGCCAAGACGCAAGATTGAGGACCGTGTCCCCAGGTGCCAGCAAATTGTTCTGTAAAGTCATAGAAAAGTATTTAGGTTGTACATGCTACAGTACAGATTTTGTCGCAGACTCTCTTGGTTTTTTTCTTAAACATTGTTTTAAGTAGTAAACACCATTCTTAGCTCAAGGGCTATACAAAAACGGGATGGCCAGATGTGACCTTGGACCCTAGGTTGCCAACCCTTCCCTAAAATAAGGCCCACTCCACACCTGCCTGGAGAAAGCCTGCAGCAAACCCTGGGGGCATCCTCCTGAAAGAAGGAGCATGGAGATCAAGTTCTGCCTATTAGGGCCAGAAACACCTCAGGGGCATTCGTCAGACCCAATGGCAGCATAGAACTAAACCTACACCACCCACAGAGGGAAAGGACTGACTGGACGACAAGCTGGGACAGAGGGCAAACTCTTGAGAGGAGATAATCTAGACTCTGACATTTGTTATTAACCAATGTCCAGTACACACTGGAAATCACTAGACACACGAAGAAGCAGGAAATGTAAGCCACAGCCAAGACAAAGGGGCAGTCAATAGAAACCAACCACCAGAGGCCCAAATGCATTGGCCAAGATTCGAAGGCACTCCAATAAGTCCATTCAAAAGACTAAATGAAGACGTAGGAACTCTTTTTTAGATGACTGTAGAACTGAAAGGACACTAACTGAAATGAAAATTTTACTGGATTGATTGACAGCAAACAGGACATAGCAGAAGGTGGAGTTGGCAATCTTTATTTTTTTTAGTTGTAGATGGACACAAAACCTTTATTTTATTCATTTACTTATATGTGGTGCTGAGGATCAAACCCAGTGCCTCACATGTGCTAGGCAAGCGCTCTACCACTGAACCACAGCCCCAGCCCCTGGAGTTGGCAATCTTGAAGACAGGTGAGTAGGAATGCAATCTGAAAAGAGAAAAAAGACTAAAGAAAAATGTACAGAGCCTCAGAGACCTAGGGGACAATATTAAGTGGCCTAACTCACATGTTACAGGATTTCCAGAAGGAGAATAACTAAGAACGGGGAAGAAAATTTTTTGAAAAATAATGGCCAAAAATCAAAAAAAAAAAAAAAATTGATGAAAAACATGTACTTAAGATGAAAAAACTTAGCAAAACATGCACAGGATACATACAAAGAAAATCACATGCAGGCACACCACATTAAAAAAAAATAATACAGGGAAAAAAATAAAGTAAGAGAAAGTCTTAAAAGCATGCAGCAAATGAGACATGACCTTCAAGGGAACAACAGTAGGGGTGACACTGACTTATACAAAGATGGCCAGAAGACAGAAATCTTTAAAATGCTAAAGTTTAAAGACTGGCAATCCAAACATCGTATCATGCAAAAGTATTCTACAATAAAAATAAATTTTTAAAAAACTGAAAAAGATTTTTTCAGATAAACTAAAATCGAGATAATTCATAGCCAGAGAGCAGGTCCTATTCAAAATGCTGCAGGGTGTTCTTCTGCAGGAAGGAAAATGGTAGCAGGTGGAGACTTTGGTGTCCACCTTTTGGTGTCTTTCCTTTTGGAAGGAGAGACAGCGTTCCGAATACAATGCCAGGTGGTAGACATTAAGAAGTGTGCTTTTACTTTTCAAAATGTGTGTAGAGGTGAAGATGAGACCAAGATGGCATGGAGATGGGCAGAGAAAGGATTTCAGTTCTTTAGCTCATCACATCCACGCAGTATGAAGTTTCAGGAGCAGAGTGGGAAATGCGAAGCTTCATGCACAGGAGGGGAGAGGGCAGGGGTGTAACGTGGAGTCTAAGTAGCATGTGATGTGGCAAGGACCTATTTTCTTCCCTAGGGCAAAACCACTAGGAAGTAAATAAATAAAAGAGGTTTGGCTAAGAAGCCAATAAAGGAAATAAAATGAAGTAATGGACGATACTTGATCAATTCGAAAGCAGTCAAGAAAAGAATAACTGAAGAATAAAAAAAAAAAAAGAGGCTGGGATTTAGCTTGGTGGCAAAGCACATTTAAGCATGCAACAGGCCCTGGGTTTCATCTCCAGCACACAAAAAAGATCAACAGAAAGGACAAACGCAAATGACCAGTTGTAACATGAAAAGATTTAAACATCCATTATACATGGGGGTACAAATCAAAATGGCAATGAGGGGTTCCAGGTGGAGCTCAGTGGTGGAGTGTGTGCCTAGCATATGCAAGGACCTGGGATCCCCAGCACCATACACAATAACAACAACATGCTACCTCACGTCCACTCAAATAGCCAAAATATTTTTTTTAAAACCCAGAGAATACCAAGTGTAGACTCCTAGCCAAGGAATCTATGTCTTTCATGTCTTCAGTCTGCTCTCACAGAGGGCCAAGCCCAGATACTCTGGGAAGCAGCCCCTAACAGCTGCCCTTCATGGGTGTGGCACTGTCCTGGCAGTGGGGAGAGGGGCTTTCTTTCTGGAGGGGGGCAGGTAAAGGCCAACAGTCTCATTCTCTTCCTGCTTGGTTGTAGGGCAGGAAGCCACTGCTGGGCTGCTTTCCCTCCGAGGAGACCTATTCAAGATTTTCTTTTAACCTGGGAGCTTAAGAAGTGCTTGGACTGAGCACAAACACTGAGCAATTCCGTTGAACAATGAGGAATATGGTGCTATTCCCGTTCGTTGGTGTCCATTCTCCTTACCAGACCCT
The DNA here is from genome assembly GCF_902686455.1 of Sciurus vulgaris. Lineage (NCBI taxonomy): Eukaryota > Metazoa > Chordata > Mammalia > Rodentia > Sciuridae > Sciurus > Sciurus vulgaris. The sequence goes on from NC_136470.1 coordinate 2,017,627, forward strand.
TTCTCATGAGACAGCATTTTGGTTTGGTTTGTTTGTTTGAAAAGTTGCTGGAATTCGGGCTCAAATGGTCTTTCCTGGTACTTTGCCTCCAAGCTTCAAAGAGCCTACTAAATTATGCATGGGGATATTGTGTGTGCTTTATTGAAAGGGAGGCCCGCAGGCTTTGCCAGGCCCTCTCCACAGAGGGTTGAGCCAAAAGGAACGGCAAGTCTGAAAATTCATAGCAGTTTATTCATAGTAGCCAAATCAAGGCACAACCCAGATGCCCTTCAGGGGGTGAGCAGCTAAACCAACTGGTGCGTGCACAGCTGGGAACACTACTCAGCGAGGAAAAGGAGGGAACTCCCAGCGCAGGCAGCAGCCTTGGGGAGTCTCCTGAGAATAGGGTGGAATGGACAAAATCTGACCACAAAGCCTGTCAACTGAATGCTTCCATTTATAGAACTTTCCTGAAATAACAGAATCATAGCAATAGAGAAGAGGTCCGTGGTCCTCAGGGTCAAAGAGAGGCTGTGGGATGCAGAGGGCCGAGAGGTGACTCTACAAGGGCAGCCGCCTGTTGGGGAAGGGTTGTCTGTCTGGACCATGGGATGTCAACCCCTAGTGTGAAGTTATGCTGTTCTGCAAAGTGTCCCCCTGGTAGGCACTGGAGAGGGCACACCAGACCCCTCTCAACTGCATGTGAATCTACACTATCTCAAAATCAAATCTGATTCAAAAAACCAGCTGACTTGAGTGGTGTCATTGGATTTCCTAAGTTTGCCAAAGGGAGCTGCGTGTTGCTGTTACTCTTGACCCTGAGTTAGCTGCCCTTCCTGGTGGCCCTTCCTGCGGGCACCAGGTGCCTGGGGTCCAGCATAGCACTGGGCTCTGTAAGGCCCTGTGGCTGACGTGCAGTCTCAGCATACATTTAGCCAATGCTCCCAGACAGAAGCAAGTAGTCCACCAGTGGAAATGGAAGCAGCATAATTATACAGGGGAAATGATCCCCTCGTGAATGACCCAGGAAAGGCCACATGGACATTGTTCTACCAAATAAATGGAAACTTAAGGAGGGTGGGGAGAAGCAGCGGGGCGTGGGGCAGCACCTGGCCTGCCTGCGGGGCCGAAGGCTCTGGGAGAGCCCACTCCCTGAGAAGCAGTAACTGTGTCCCTGCCCTCCTTGATCCAGGGACCGCGCTGTGGGAGTGATTCGAGCAAGGACCCCAGACCACGGTGAATAGGACCACGTGGGCAGCACGGCATGCCCTGGTCCTCAGCATCTGCCCTCCTCTGCCGGTCTCAGTGGTGCTCAGCACGCTTCAGCCGTCACTGTCCTTGTGACGATAAGGACAAGAGAGCCATGTGCTGGGTCTGCTTGCACAGTGGCAAGCCTCCAGGGCTTTCTTCTGCATAATGGGATCTAAATAAGCAGCAATAATGAAATCAGTCCTGGCACCGTGGATGGCATTTCGGGACATTCCGCTCCACACTCTATTTTTAACACAGCTGCCTTTTTCCTTGGCTTCCTGACAGTCTAGATGGACTCTTGGGCCCTCTCTCCGAGCTGAGAGTACTCTCCCAGAGGCCTGCGTGCTCGGCCTCCTGGCCCCCACCTGCGTCCCCGCGTGATGGGACAGGAGTGCTCATCTTCCTGGGCTCTCACCTGGACTCCACAATTTACTGTCTCAGAGCCCAGGGAGCCGCCCACTGCCCTGATGGCCAAAGCCAGCTATAACCAGACTTAGCCACAGGCCGATGCCTACGTCTCACGTCAACCCCTGGCACATCTGACACTGGGGTGACATGGCAGAGGGCAGTGAAAAGGAAGGATCAGGGAAGAGCTGAGCTGCCTGGCACGCCAGACTCTGAGGGTCCAAGCTTCATGGGAGGAGGTTGAAAGGCAGTGTCAGCCACCAGAATTCCCGTCTGTCCTACATAACTGACACAGCGGAAGTTGCCCAGTCACGGTGTCCAGGACAGCAACAAGACAGTGGTCCCTGTAGTACACGAAGGCCCTGGCAGATGTATTGGGTGTGTGGGCCACGTGCCCCTAGCTCATTCTGGCTCAACTGCAGAACCAGAAGTTCACCCAACTGAGATGCTGAGGGTCCCACTTTTCTACCCTAGGTCTAGAAGTTTCTCCAAGGGTAGAGAAGCAGGCTGAGCCAGGAAGCCCTGGGCATTTGGGGTGGGTGGACTCGGCAAACCTCCCTTTGCTCAGAGGGGCTTCATGCTCAACTCCCAAGAGACCCAAGTGGAACCTTCTCAGTGACAGTCTCCCTTACAGTTCCGTGTCCTCCCCGCCCCACCCTGGGATGCCCAAATATCCTGCTGACCCCAGGTTCCTGCTAATCTCCACCAGGATGCACTGTTCTGTGATGGGGGTGTTTCTGCACACGCTGCTGTCCAACCCAGCCCCAGGGCTGCCCAGAACATAGAAGAGATCCTCCAAGGTCTTGTTGCCTGGATGTGGCTGTTCAGCCCACCACCCTGGAGCACAGCTGGCAAGGCAATCGAGGCAGTAAACGCTCCATCTGGAGCATGAAGAGCTCCTACCTATTATTTTTAGAAAGCCCAGTCTCCCGTATCCTTTCATGTTTGAAGACCACAGGCCCAAGAGGACCCAGTGGCCATCCTGGCCAGGCCTCAGCCATAGGCCTAGCACAGTGCTGGTGGGAAGCAAGGACTCTCAAAGCAGTTGGCCAGCTATCCCTGGCAGGACAGGACAGAGGCTCCAGACCAAAGGCGACAGACAGCCATCAAACTGGGCTGGCATGTGTCCACAGAGGCTTGCCAAGGTCCATCCGTCCTGTTCTGCCCAGGCTGGCACAGGGACAAGTGGGCTTTCTCAACAGAGACTTGTTTTTTTCCACATGGCTCTTGCCACTGCCTGCCCCCAAGTGTTGCTTCCCAGGGCCAGGGGCCACTCTGTCCCCAGGGCTCCTTTTCCAGCCTCTCCTCTCAGAGATGTCTACAGACGCTTTGGGCAGACACGTGTGACCTGAGCAGATGACAAGGGAGGTGGGCGGAGCACTGGGAAAGGAAGATGGAGGCATGAGCACAGGAGGAAGCAGCTCTTTGTTTAGGGTACATCATGGAGCAGGATGCAGCTCAGTGGCAGAGCGCTGGCCTAGTAGGTGCAAGGCCCGGGGTCCAATCCCCAGGGTCACAGAAAGAAGTGAACTTTAAAAATACATTCCCATGTCAGCAGAAACGAAGGGAGTGGCTGCCCCAGGTGGTCACAGGTGCCCGTGGAACAGGCGCCAGGCACAGCTTTCCCAGGCCCAGGATCCTACATTGTGCATGGGGCAGGAAAGAGGCACATTTCCTTTTCCCAGTGCAAAGGGACATTCATGAATGCTGTCCACTTGCTAGGCCACCAGGAAATCTTCCATGAGTTTCCACAATGTGAAGTGGGACATTTTCTGATCATAATACAAAAATACTAGAATTTGACAAAGTTGTGGGGGGAACCTATTCTATCTGGAAATCTACAATCTTTCTCATAACTCCTGGGTCAAAGGGCAATATAAACTCAACTGCACAATCCCTAAAAATCAAGAACCTTTCTGTGACCTGGGAACGGTAAGCAGTGCTTCATGGAAAACACATCCTGAATCCCAACATAAATTTTCTTAAAGAAAGAATGAAAATGAATGAATTTAGTACTAACTTAAAAGACTAGAAAACAAAAGACAAAACAACAGGAAAGCAGAAGAAAAGAACTAATAAGACAAAGCAGAAATAAGTGATGAGAAAATAGAAAACAGCAGAGATAACCAGCACTCTGGAAAAAGAAGTGAGTGGTCAGGGGAAGGGAAAGAAGAAAGCACAGGACCCAGAATCCAAACCAAAGGCAAGGTGAGAGCTAAGCACAGAACAAAGAAAGAAGATGTGCTTAATCGAAGTAATTGTTAAATTTTAAATCAGGATGAAATATGATTATCTAGGGAAAACTTTGGAACGCACAGAAAGACTGAAGGTACCATTCCAAAGAAGAATCAAGAAAGTTGTTGAAGAGCTCTTCCCCTCCCGCCACACAGATCCCGCCCACCAGGCAGCGTCCCAGGGAAAGTCCACCAGCCTTTCATGCCCTCCCCAGAGCACAAGGAAAGAAGGAAGACCACAGCTTCTTATTCACAAGTGTGACCTTGACACCAGAATCTGAGACAGACTGCACACAGAAATGCAGACACCACGTAATTTACTAAACACAAAAACCCAAATAAAATATTAATAAATGATTTAGGATCCTCATGCTAAATAAAGAATAGCCCATTATGACTTAATTGAGTTTATTGCAAAATGAAGAGGTGAGAAAACATCAGGGAATGTGTTCATGGAACCCAACATGTCAGTGGACTCAAGGAGAAGGCCTCACAGTTACTGCTGTGGCCCGAATGTGTCCCCCAAAGATCACATGCTGGAAGCCCAGTCCCACGCAGCAGTGTTGGCCAGTGGGCTTCTGGGGAGTTCCATCCTTTTGCGGAGAGGCCTGGAGGCTGCTGACCTCGACCTCCTGCTCTCGCTCTCGCCCTCTTCGCCTTCCCCTCTGCCACAGGATGACACACCGAGAGGAGGCCCTCACCAGAGGCTGCCGGCACCTGGGTCTTGACTTTCCAGCCTCCAGAACCACAAGAAGCAAATTCCTCTTGTGTGCAGACTAGCCAGTCTGTGACACTGGGTTATGGTAACACGAAATTAACTAAGGTAACTCCTTCCAGGAAAAGCATTTACTCACGTTCCACACACTTCTTGATTTTTTTAATGCTCAGTAAAATGGGAAGTAGTGGATGCTTTCTGAACAGGACAGTATATGCAGCATTATACACATATAAATACCAGCCCGAGGTCAGCAGCATCTTTTTTTTTTTTTTTTTTTTTGTGGTGCTGGGGATTGAACCCAGGGCTTTCTGCTTGTGAGGCAAGCACTCTACTAACTGAGCTATCTCCCCAGCCCCAGCAGCATCTTAATAAAGAAACTCCAGAGTGATTCCCATTAGAGTCATGTGAGGGGCTGACAGATCTGGCTCCATGAGAATGTCATAGGCCAGACTCTAAGGGACATGGCTAAACAGACTCCATGTTGCTCTGAGACTCCATGTTATGTAGGAAATAAGCTTCTCCCATGGGAACACCCCACCTCTGTGCCCATCATCAGTTACTTGGTGACATGTTTAACAATACAAAATGACAATTCGTATGTAAAGAAAAATTGCTCTCTTTTGATCCCTATTGCTCCTAAACAATGTACCATGTGAACAGTGATTGTGTGGATGTTAGCAACCATTCTTTAGTTTGTACCTGGGTAAGGGTCATTCTGACCCACTTCTCCCTCTGTTGATGATCTCATGATGTTAGTTTGTAATTTCGAATCATAGCAACAGACACTTATGATTGATGTGATTTTTGGTTTAAGAACCCCTACAATCCTATTTTCGGGGCTTTCTCCCAATAGCCATTTTTTATGTGAGACAGTCAGCCGGCCGGCTTAATAAAGACTCTCAAATTTGGACTTCTCAGTGGTGATCAGTCTGTTCTTAAGTTGCGCCCTATAACAGTCAAAAACAAGACAGGAACCAGTAGCATCACTATGACTGAACACGGAGTCAAACACTGGCCAGTGCAATTTGGCAAGACACAGAAATTGGAGGAGTAAAGACTATCATTGTTTTGGAAATTAAATCATCATGCGACTATAGAAAATCAATTTTAAACAAACACAATTAACAGGAACACTCTGTAGACTAATTATAGCATCAACATTAATGTACAGAAAGCAATAGTCTTCATATATATCTATATGTCATCAATTAATATCAATAATACGTCAATAACTAGAAAGATTGTGTGTGTGTGTGTGAGATACAGAAGAAGCGGTCTCATAATAGCCATGAGAAAGAAAAATATCCCGGAAACTCACATCACAAGTGAGGTGTGAACGTAGGAAGGAATTCTTAGACCCAGAACTGACCTGAACGAAGAAATGCCCGCCAGGAAGCTGGCAGACTCACACTTCCACCAGCTCTTCCTGAGTCCTTCACTGCCTTTAATGAGATCCTTATGATAAAAAATACTATACTAACCAGAGCCGGGTGTCTGTAATAGAGAAGGTGATTCCAAAAAAGACACAGAAGTGAACAGAAAGGAAGATGTGCAGAGGAAGAGCAGAGAGCACCGCCGGCCCGCGTAGAGGCTCTGCAGAGCCTCCTTGGCCACAGCCAGGGCAGCCACACAGCAGGGGGAGGGGAGCAGTCCAGAGGCGGACTCGGCACCTGGGGCTTAAGCCAAAGCACACTAAAATGGACTCAGGTTCTAATCCTTGGGAGGATTAGAAGAGAGCAGGATGTGAGGCATTGAATAAAGAAGCACAACATTGTCTTTCAGTTTCTTTATTGCTATTTTTAAGAGAAAGGCTGATTTAGTTCAATTGGACAATTTATGCACCACCTCCACCACCACTATGACCATCACCACCATGACCATCCCCAGTACCTTCACTGTGACCAACGTTGCTGCCACCATTATCACCATCAGCACCACCCTCACAGGACCACCACCATGAGCAATACCAATACCTTCATCCTGACTAACAACCAACCGCCATCACTATCATCAATACCATCACTACCACCATCATCCATACCCATACCATCGCCACCCCCACCGTCACTACCAACACCATCCCCATCCCCAACACTGGCTCTGAACTTAAGATCCTCCTGCCTCCACCTCCAGAGTAGCGGGGATTACAGGCATGCATCACCATGCCTGGCCCATAAGGTATTAATAATCCAAATATATGAGGAACACAAAGAATTCATTGCAAGAAAACAAGTAGCCTGATTTTTCAAGTGGGCAAAGAAACTGAACAGACATTTCTCAGAAGAAGACAGACGTGGCCGACAGGTATTTGAAACGCCGTCAGCGTCACTAACCCTCCGCACTGCGTGGAAATGCCGACATCACGCTGGCGGTGACGGCTGTGAAGCCCTGAGAGAGAGGCAGGCTGACCAGGAGGTGGGAGCAGGTGGGAGGTCCGCCAGCGCCACTGTCACACTGTCACAGGGACCCGACTGGGGTTCCTCAGCCGAAAGCAGAGCTGCCCGTGACTGGCCATCCCTCTCCTGGACCAGCAGCCAGGGGAGAGGAGCTCGTGGAAGAGACTCATCAGCGCCGTCTGCAGCAGCCTGACGTCCAGCACAGGGGAGCGGATAAAGAGGATCCCGTTCAACCCTGAAGCGTAAGAGATGTGAAGCGCGGTGATGTCTCCCGTCTGAACTCACACGCAGTCGGACGTCACTGAGTAAACTGAGGGTCTGAGGTCCTGTCCTGGTCTGTCCAGGCTGCTGTGACCAGACACCATCAACCGGCTCGCCAACGGCAGGAGCGCGGCTCACGGTTCCGGAGGCTGGCAGTCCACTGTCCAGGTGTCTGGCGAGGGTTTGGTCCTGGTCCAGAGGCTGCCCCTTGTGAACGGGGCCTCTCTGGAGCCTCTAAAGGACACTAACCATCCCGGGGCCTCAGCCTCACGGCCCACCTCCTGGTCCTGCTGCGCTGGAGGGTGTGAGTTTGGGGAGGAGACCTTCGGATCACAGCAACACCTCAGGGGCTTTTCTTTGCAGTCAGGCAGGCCTCTCTCAAACGCTCGGCCCCCGCGCCGCTGGCTGTGCCTACCGTGACCACCACAAGCCTGCCTTTCTCTGCAGGGTAGCATACCCAGAGACTCCTGGGGCTGTAGACGCTCATGGCCGGAGACACCCCTGACATGACCAGGAACGGAGGCACAAGAATGTGTGACCTGTTCCAGGAACACCAAACCAAGGAAACACCTCCAGCAGTCTCCCTTGGAGGCCCAAAGGGGACTGCCTCCCCACCTGGAGAGCAGGCGACCCCGGCCCACCCTCCCCAGCACCCCCCTCTGAGTGTGCTCCTTAAACACGCCTACCCTCTCTCCCCGCCCCTGCTGACATGTGGTCTCTCTTGGGCACAGCAGGGGCCAGGTGGAGGTACAGTAGGGGTGGAGGCCACACAGTCAGCTGCACTGCCCCAGGTTCCCTACTGAAGGTTCAGAGTCTCCAGACGGAGCAGGGACCAGGGGTCCAGGGAACTGTAAGGCACGAGCTCACATCCCAGCCTCCTTCATCCTTCAGATATGCTCAATAGTAACGTGGCCACTCTGAAAGTCTGAAAATGTGACCAGTCAGCTACAGTGAATCCTCTCCTGGTCGGCTCTGTGCTGGCGCTTCACGCTGGACAGCAGTCCCCAGGTTTGGTGATGGATCTGGATGTGGCTGTAGGTTTCTTCAGCATGATATCAGTAGCGTCTGTCCCTGGAGGGGCAAGTGTGTTGGGGGCCCTCCCAGCAGACATCCCCATGCTGTCCTTCCAGCCTCTACCACTGACACTGCAAATGTAAGTGGGCACATGCCAGCCCCCTGGGTCAGGGCTGCTATGAGGGGCAGATGGTCATCTCCTGGGGCTGGACACCAGCCTTGACCTTGGCAAGCTGCTGAATCGAGGTGAGCGCAGACCTGCCTAGGTCCTTGTCACTGGAGGGCACTATCTCTCCTCATCTAGGCCACCAACAGTTGATCCGTGTCACTAGAGCCAGAGACATGTCCAATCACAGGCCCAGGAGTGAGGACCTGGCCCAGCAGAGAGGGAGGCTGACTGGGTCACTAGCTCTGCAGTGTCCATAGGGGACATAGTGTACAGGGGCTTGAGGCGAGCAGCCAGCTATGGCAAGATCTTCGAGAGCAGGGGGGCTCAGCTTCGGGCCGCTGGGAAAGCAGAGGCGCTTGATGAGGTGCTTACTAGAGGACCCCAAAATCCACTGTGCACGTCAGCCAGTGCTTCTCGCGGTTGAGAGCCAAGAGCGGCAGCCTAGGCAGAGCCGGGCCACACTAGGAGACAGTGGAGGCCGGAGCTGGGAAAGGCACCCTTGGGGTTCCCGAGGCACAGCCTGCACTTAGAGCCAGAACTGACCAACTGCAGCCCTGGCCAGCACAGCCGAGGGTCAGTCCTCGATTCCAGGGGACGCATGCAGACCCTGAGCCCCACTCAGCAGAGAAGTCATGAGATTGGTAAAACCCGTGGCTTGGCTCAGCGGAGTGTTCCTGCCCCTGGAGGCTAAGGGGATGTGGGCAGCGCCCAGGAGCAGGGCTGACCCAGGGCTGCCTGAGCCCTCCTTGGACACTCAGAATTGATCCTCCCCAGAGCAGCGGAGCTGGCAGGAGTTCCCTCATGCATTTTTAAATGGCCATTACTTGAGGCCACCCTCTAAATGGGTTGTGTGGGCCACAGTGGCTCCAGCCAGGTGGCAGGAGGGCCCAGAATGGCTACAGGATGCTGTTCCAGCCCCACCCTCAGCGGCGTCCTGCAGGAAACCCACATGGCTCCAGGAACAGGCCCTCCTGCTGACCCTTGCCCTGAAACCGCATGTCCCCATGGCTTCTGAGCCAGGCCAGCCAAAGCAGCACCAGCGTGGAGCGCCAGGAGGCAGGCTGGCATGGTGGCCGCCTGAAGGCCTTCACCGGTCAGGGCTGGCTCCCTTCTCTGGCATTTGCTACTTGCAGTTCCAGGCTTTTTAAAAGAAAGTGAACCAGCTCCAGAGACTCCTGGGGTCCTGAGCATCCCCTGCTGAGCATCATTGTGGTGACGAGACATTCCTCTGGTTCACAGGACAGTGTCCCAGGCAGTGGTGCCTCAGGCAGGGCACAGCAGGTGGGCCTGAGGGAAGGTACCCAGTCTGTCCTGTGACTAGACGCATGGGGAGTCTGAGGAAGGGGCAGATTTCGAGCCTGACCCCCAGCCCTGAAGCCAAGTCCATCGTGGCACACAAAGGCAAAGCGGGACTGACGCTTACCTGCTGTGGGGCCAGCACACAGCTTTACCTCCTCGTGATGCTCTCTGAGAAATGATGGCTAGGTTTATTTTATTTTATATTTGATTTTTATCTTTTTGGTCAGGTTCTTGTTGCGGTTTGGTTCTGGAATATCTGCCAAAAGTTCACGGGTTGAAAGCGTGGTCCCCAGTGCAGGGAGTTTCGGGGGCTTTGGGGAAGTGTTGGATCATCCATCAAGTGGATTAACCCACTGGACAGACTTCTGGGAGGCGGGACCTACTTGGAGGAAGGCGGTCCTGGGAGCGTGCGCTGAGTGCTTCATCTGCTCCCTGGTCCCTTCCTTCCCTCTGCTTCCTGGCTGCCACCTCACCTCCTACCATGAAGTTTCTGGCTTGAAGCTGCTGACCCTGGATAGAACCCTCTGAAACTGTGAGCCAAAATAGATAACTCTTTCTTGCTCCCAGTTGTTCTTGCCAGCGTTTGGTCATAGCAGCAAAAAAAAAGACTAACAGTTCTAGATGATGGCATTATTTGACTAAAACTACTTGGTGCTCTTGGAGGACAGGCATTCTGCTGCGGACTGAGAGCAGGTATGATGCAAAAAATGAATTCCAGCATTGTAAAGGAAAGGTGCAAAGCCAAACTTCAGTGAGATGCCATTTCACGCCACCGGCACAGCTAACTCCAGTGCCAGGGAAGAGCAGGTGCTGGCGAGACTGGAGGAGGCACGCTCTCATAGCTGCTGGGGGGAATGCCAAAAGATGCAGCCACTGTGGAAAGCTCTTGAACACTGAGCTACTGTATGGCCAGCGATTCCATTCCTGGAGCATGCAAACAGACCACAGGAAAACTTGGGCACAAATGTTTACAGTGGCACTATCCCAATATCCAAAATGTGGACGAAGCCCAAATGTCCATCTAAGAAGAATGGGTAAATAAAATGTGGTCTTTTCTGCCATGGAATCGTATTCAGCTGTAAAAAGGAATGAAGCACTGACGTATGCTCCCATGCGGTTGAACCTTGAAAATGTCATGCTCAGAGAAAGCAGCCAGACCCACAAGACCCCATGCTGCACGATTCCTTTTGCAGGCACTGTCCAGAACAGGCAAGCCCGTGGATGTAAAAAGTGGGTTGGTGATTGTCTGGGGCTGGGAGTCGGGGCCTGAGTGGGCGACGGCTGAAGGCATGGGGCTTGGGGAGGATGAAGATGCTCTGAAGTGCACTGGGCTGGGCTCTGGACCCTGCGGGCGGGGGCCACGATTGGCACTTGCGTAGGTAAACTGGTGATGGATCTGGCGCTGGTCTGCAGGTGCTGAGGAGACGGCTCCAGAGGCGGCCGGTCATGAGTGGGAATGCTGGAACGTTCTCGGCACCTGCCAGGCCAGGGGCCAGAGGCTCCAGGAGGTGGGAGAGTAAGAGTGACTTATTAAGCAGGATCGGAACCCACGTCTGGGGGGCAGTGCTCCCCACAAGGCACCCCCTCATCAGGCAGCAAGGGTCACACGAGCGATGGGCACTGCCGTCGCCAGACCCAGTGCCACAGTCGTTACTGGCATGGAACCAGCTCCCTAGCTGGTGGGAAGGGTCGCAGAGGAAAGGGGTCTCTGACCCTGTGGGCTTGGAGAGACGGGGCCATGCCTCCTGCTCCTGGAGCTAGACCTGTTTGAAAAGCAGCTGCTGGGATACTGCTGGGTCCTGGCAGGTGCCGTGGAATACCAGAAGACTTCGTGATCGGAATGCCAGGTCCAAGGTGGCTGCTGTCTTAGGCACTGGGTCCAGGCTGGGCGGTGTGACAGCAATCTGCCCCCCGAGGGAAGTGGGATCAAGCCCGAGCTGTCAGAGGCACGAGTGCGTCCCAGAGACAGCGCCCCAGACCCTCCTGCCACCTCTGCTTCCTCTCTCGACACACCCATGGCCTCCGGCGTGTCCCTAGACTGATAACAGGAGGGCAACATGGGTCTGCTTCCTGAGGAGCTCAACTCGATACAGTGGTGCAAACTGAAAACAGGCGTCTGCTGCCCTGCGGCCCAGAGGTCGGGGCAGGGGAGCCTCCACAGGGCGGGGCTAGGGGCCATGCAGTGAAAGGACTTGGGGCAGTGGCAGTGCCAACAAGCAGCAACGCTGGGAGATGGGGGCCACAGGGGTGGGAAGGAGATGGCGGATGCCCCTGGGCGGGCGGGATGGCACACCGGCGGGCCCACTCTCTTCTCTCCTGTTCACCAGGCCGGTGCCACAGTCTCAGGCTCTGAGTGGCGGGTTGGTGGGGGCAGGTGAGCATGGCTCGACAGCAGGGGCTCCCAGAGGCCTGACCCTGGGGTGGACTTTCTTTCAAGGACTCAGCCCAACACTCGGGGGCAGAGTGGTTCCAGGAGGCCCCGTCTGCCCTGCGGGGTAGGTGGGGTGTTGCAGGGTTGACAGGGGTGACAGCTGCGGCTGGCCTGTCTGTCTCCTGCCTCTGCCAGCCCCACTGTCTCAGGGCTCCTGCAGCGCTGGGTTCACCCGCACGGGATCCCTCGGTCCGTGGCCTCACGTCAAGTGACCCCTGGCGAGAGTGGAGACCACAGAGACCACGGGCCTGTCACTATTCCCACATCCCCCAGTGCAGTCAGACTGGTCAAGGGCCAGCCAAGGTGCCACCCCATGGGGCTGGCGCTCAGCTCCAGGAGCAGGTGTTCGGCCAATCACTGGTGCAACGTCCCAGAACCAGAACGCTGGGACCGTGCCTCTCGCCATTGGTCCCAGAGACCTGCTTGTAGGACGAGCGCTTCTGGTCCCCTCAGTTCTGCTGGCACTGAGGATCTGGGGAGCGAAGGCAGGCTTTCACTGGGGCACCGTGAGCGCCGCGAGGGAATAAAGCCATGGCTGCATGTCACCCTGAGCACCCAGGGGAGGGCAACACCCTGTGGCCAGGAGCGAATGTTTGCAGCTCCCTGGGCACGCGCTCTGGTGACAGAAGTTGAAGCATCTCTGGCTGCGAAGCACCCCCAAACATGCCAGTCGTCTTCACTTCAGGAGAGCCCGGCGTGTCTGACGGTGCCCTCGGAAACACGCTCGGTGTGCCTGCACTTCACGAGACCTGTCGCCTGAGGTCGCCCGTGGAACTCTCCACTTGGTACTCAGAGCATCCAGATTTTGACTTCCAGGGTGGGGATGCTCCACCTGTACTGCATGGAAAGACGGGCGCGCTTAAAATCACACCTAGGGATGGCGCTGTGAAGATGAGGGTTCAGACTCAGCAGCCGGTTGAACAGGGGCGCACACAGCTCCTGAGAGAACAGCAGGCAGGAACGTGGATGGAAGAGAAGACCTGAGTTCCGAGGACACAGCACAGAGACAGCCTTGGATCGAGGGCGGAGGGGCGTAAATCATGGGGACAGGGCAGCATCTGATCAGAGTTACGGAACGGAAAACAAGGTCCTGTGCTTGATAAAAACTGGATTCTCAGAATCAGGATTCAAATCAGGTTTCAGCCACGTAAGAGAGCTCCCTGGTCAGACACCTGGAGAGATGGACAGAGCCCCACAGCAGAAAATGTCCTTGAAATACTGAGAGAAAGTCATGGCAGCTGGTGGCCACTGCCACAGCCGAACTCTCTGTTTAAACCAGGGCAAGATAAAGGCACCAAGAAACCCCAGCTAAGGACCTCTGAGGAAGGCCTGTTTCGGGAAGGAAAATCATCCTAGAGGGGGATGCTGAGTCTGAAGGGGCTGAGGCGCCAACGGTCAGCAGGGGGCTAAGCAAACACCCGCTGCTGAAGGGGAGGCATGCAGGAGCTTGCTGGGGACAGTGACAGCGGCACTCGGCACTCGTGGGCCACCAAGCACCATGCAGGAGAGGCAGTGTGTACAACGTCCCAACCGGTGGAAAAATGGGAGGAAAAAACTGAGAAGAGAGAAAAGAGACAGGAGAAAACACAGAAATAGGACGACAAAGTAGATCCAAGTGGTGAAGATGGACGCGAGCAGCTGGGGCTCACTGGTTCAAAGGCCTTTACTTTCCTACCAGGTCAAGACCAAAACTGGCCAGCAAGTTTTGCTTCCAAGGGAGATGAGAGGCGAGTCAGACACAAGGGCACCAGCGGGTTAAAAGGAAGGAAGAACGACCTACAGGCTGGACAGGGAAGTCGCTCGGAATTATATTGACGTTAGGGCAAACAAACTTAAAGCGGAAAGCACTATTAGAAACGAAGGCGTCGCCAAGAAAACAGCCACTGTGAATTCACAGGTACCTACAATATAAAATTAAAATGGCTGGAACTTCAAGGAGAAGCAGACAAATCCATGACTCATCAGTGGGAGATTCAATATCCCTTTTTAGTGGTAGATTAAAGCAGGTGGGGGAAGTAAAGGCATAGAAGATTCCAGAAATAAAATAGCCATTTGATTTAATAGACACTCACTAAATGCCACAGTTCAGAACCGGTGACCAGGCACTTCTGAACAAAGGGTGTACGTGATCTGCATGGAAGAATGACTGACTTTATTGAAGGACATGAGAGGAGACCTAAGTGAAAGGAACCACAGGAAACCCCCCACACAAGAGGGAACATTATAAAAATGCCATGGTCCCACTTAAATCCATCTCCATGATCAGCAGAAATTCTAACATTAAAAATAAAACTTAGCTGGACGCAGTGGTGCGCACCTGAAATCCCAGCAGCTCAGGAGGCTGAGGCAGGAAGATCGCAAGTTTGAGGCCAGCCTCAGCAACTCAGTGGGGCCCTAAGCAACTTAGCAAGATCCTGCTTCAAAATTTAAAAACAAAACAAAACAAAAAAGGGCTGGTGATGTGGCTGCGTAGTTCAGTGCCTCTGGATTCAATCCCCAAAATTAATTCAGTACCAAAAATTTAAAAAATTTAAATATAAAACATATGCCTGAGTATAAAATCTATTTGAAAGAATAGTTTAAGAGTAATCAAGAAAAGTCTGAAGAATAAAAGGTGGGGGGTAACCCTACCAGATTTTTTTTCCCAGCCAGGGGATGGAACTCAGGGGCTCATACATGCTGGGCAAGGGCCCAGTGAATGTCTCATGAAGCCCCAGTAATCAGGAGAGAGTGATTTTGTGCAGATAGACAAGTGGATGGATGACCTCATTGGCCCCCAACATATGCTCCAAGGGGGTTCCGTCACAGCCTGAGGGGGGGCTGTTCCATGGTGGCATGGGGCAAGGTGCTTCTCAGGCAGGAAACACTGCAGTAAAGCTGGACACACCTCCACTAGCTGTGCCTCAAATTCAATTACAGGTGATTAAATTTCCAGAGGTGAAACACTGAACGTCCACTTTCAGAAGCAAACGTAGGAACCTGATTTTATGACTGGAAGCAAGGAAGCAAGACATGGACATAGAAAAACATAGCAGAAAAATCGATTAAGTCAGTTTCATTGGAGTGAAGAGTCTGTGCATCACAAGATATCAAAAAGGGAAAAACCAAGCCAGAAATGAGATGTTTCATAATGTGAAAGATTGACCAAAATATCAGTGCCTGTAAATGCTATGCAGAATGCTGTGAATCAACAAGATAAAGACAAACACTGTGATAGGACAGGAGGGAACGTTTCAGGAGAGGAAGCCCCGGAGCCAGCATGCTGGCCGGCTGGACCTCTGCAGGGATCAGGGAGAGCCACCTGGAGCCCAGGCCCTCTGCCTCTGCACACCCATAGCCAGTGTGTCTGACCAGGAGCACTCTGCCCACTGCACGTGTGCCAATCACTGTCATGACAGGTCTCCAAAAGAGAAATTGCCCTCCCTGGGCAGCCAGCATGCGGGGACAGGAGAGCAAGCACCAAGTCCAGCTTCCCAGGCGAGGGGTAAAGAGGCGGGGTGGTCGGTGGGGCCAGGAAAGGCGACTGGAGGCAAAGTCACTGGTGGGCCCTGCATGATGCATGTGCCCCTGATGTCAAAGGTCACCCATGTGACACCTGTGCAGTACCAAGGCAAGATCAGTGATTTCAGCAAGAGCAGCCTTCAAATCCCTGAAAATCAGCCTGGGCAACCCTTACCCCATGACCCATGACAGAGGACAAAGGTGTCATCTACGGCAACACTCCTGGGATACACACTGCCCAGCTGCCTGACCTCCAGTGGTGGTCGTTTTAAGTCAGCTAAGTCGGGCGTGGTCATGCACATATGTGATCCCAGTCACTCGGGAGGGAGTCTGAGGCAGGAGGAGCACAAGTTCAAGACCAACCTGGGCAAATTAGCAAGATTCTCAGCAGTTTAGTGAGACCCTGTTTCAAAATGAGAAGAGCCGAGGCTGTAGCTCAGTGCAGAGCCCCCCAGGCCTGATTCCCAGTACCAAACCCAAACCAACCAACAAAACACAAAGAACCAGTCAACCACAGCAAGCACCTGAGAAGCAAGCCAGCTGTTCAGGTCTTCCCTGGGCTTAGCGATGGACAACGCCGTGACTCTGGGAGGTGCTCATCCAGGGGGCAAAGCTGGACTCGCCCCAGAGGCGGTAGTTCCACTCCGCCATCCTTCGAGCGCAAGGACGTGCAGATGCAGTGCTCAGAGGTGTGGCCCAAGACAGTGGCTTGCTGGGGAGCTGCAGGTCCCCTGGGGAGTGAGGGATGAGCTTGGGGACCAACGGACCAGATCCTATCTCTGAACAATGAGAAGATAAGACACCAACAACCCCTTGACATGATTCCCTTGTTCCGAAAGCTGTGCGGAGCATCCGCAGGACGCAGCTGTCTGACAGCACCCGTCTGGTTGTGCGTGCCGGCACCGGGCCGACCGGCCCAAAGGTTGGCTGCACCATGTGTCATGGACATGAGTGAGTTGCTGGTGCCATGGCCCAAGGACGCAGCCAGGGACGCTCCTGCGTTTGTTACGGCCGTGGGAAATCCCATTGGGCGGGGACTTCTGGGACCCCAAAGCCTTGGGAGGTCTTCATTCCTAACCCTGGGTGGGCACACGGTGTCTGCGTCCCTTCTTTCCACCTCCGCATGGTGTGGCTGCTTGGTTGTGCTGCTTTGCTGGAGTTGGTTCTTACTTTAGCTCTCCGTTTCTGACAGCATATTGGCCCTTTTCTCGAACCCTCCCTGTGCCCCCAGGCCTCAGGAGCCATGCAGAACAGCACCAGGACAGTGATGAGCGGTCATGCGTGGGCCTGGGAGCTTCTAGCCCTGTGGCAACATTCCTGTGGACACCCACCAGCCACCCACCCGAGACCACCCCTCGCTGCACCCCTCACCCTCCAGCATCCTCCCACCTGCTTCCTGGCTTCGTCCCAAATGGCCACACCACTGGATGTCCTTGACCCTGTCCTTCAGCTGGCTAGGCAATAGGAGATGAGCAGGACATTGGAGGAGGAGGCAGAGAGCACATCCAGTGGCCTGTAGGTCAGGCTTCTGACAAAGCCTGTCAGGGGCTTGACCACTGAGCAACAGCCATCATCGGAATCTGTTGGAGGAAGTGACACATTTTAAGACAGTGTGTGGAACCGCTGGTCCTGAAAGTGATGAGAACCTGGGGACCTTGGGGACAGGAGCGCCCCACAGGGCTGCCTTTGACCAGTCAGGAACGCCCTGAGAGAGCTCTGCAAAGACCATTCCCAGCTTCGTGCAGCCGCGAGGGGGTCTTGGCACCTTTGCTGCCTGATCTGACTTCCAACGACAGTTACTCTGGTCAATCTCTGCAAGCATGCTCCAGTGACAAGTTGCTGCAGGTGTGGTGTCGAGGGAGCTGGGGCCAGAAACCCAGCTTTGTCTGTCGCTCTGGGTAGGCAATGTTGTGGTGTGGTTGGCCAGGTGCCCACCTCCTCCTGTGCCTGAGGCCCATTCTCATGGAGATGGACCTTGTTGGCCACGGTGCCCTGCACAATCATCTCTACAGCAGCAGCCCGGCACATTTTGGGGGGCCCAGGAGGCAGGGACTAAGGAAGTGTTAGGGATGATCCTGGGCTTGGGAAAGGTGCTGAGCATGACAAAACAGAGGTTGCAAGTGACAGAGAAAGATGGGCAATGGAGGAGAGGAGCCGTGTGAGGGGCCGTGGTGGAGAGTCCGGCCACTGCCACAATGCCCTTTCCTCCCTGGAGGACAGTGACCTTGAGCAGGAAGGAACCCTTCTGATGGGGTCACTCCCCTGCCCATGACAGCTGCCATGGGTAGGGGTCCAGAAGGGACACCAGGTCTCTAGTGCAGGCCAGATGTTCCAGGTGTGCCAAGTTCCTTTACAGAACAGAAACCCAAGGGGCACAAAGAGTAAGAACCGGCCATCCTCGTACTGCGGGGTGGGTTCTGGGTTCTGATCCAGAGGTGACCCCAGAATCTACATCCTTCCCCTTACACCACCCTGTCCCATGGAAACACACCTGCTAGCTCTGGCTGTCCAGGGGCATGGGCCATTATAGGGAGTGGGGAGTCCAGCAGTGGAGGGGTCAAGCAGAGCAGAGCAGGCTGCTTTGCAGGCAATTCAGGCATATGACAGAGTTTGGACAGAAGGGTCTTTCTGGTACTTTCTATACCTGAGTTTCTAAGGCTTCGGAGTTAGTTCATCCTGGAAAGTGCCGTGAGACCAGCGTCCACAGCAGGGAGCTACAGAGGCGCTCAGAGCCGGAGTGGACTGGTCCTCTGGTGCCTGTCCCCTCCCTGGCTTCCAGTTGCAGGGTGGGTGTACACGTGTGTGCATGTTGGTGTGCCTGCATGAGTGTGTACCTTCATGGGCCCCTCTGACCACAGGCAGGACAAGTCTGATGAAGACCTTCCCTAGGACTTGTCCCCTGCCCAGCCCAGGTGCAGGCCTTGAGCAGAGGAAAACCGCGTATTTAAGAGCAAAGTCCAGCCTCCTTCGAGGGTCACAGGCCATTTGGGGAGCATGTTCTCAGACGAGCTGTTCTCCCTGTGAAACCACTGCTGCGGGGTCCCCTGGACATCAGGGTTCCAGGTCATGGCCTGGGAGAGACATGCACATAAGGACAACTCCAAAGTCCACTTCCTAATGGGGCTGTTCTTGGAGGACCACACCAAGCCCCCTATTTGGGATGAGTATGTGCTGGGTCACATGTGGACGTTGCATGGACCTGTGGCATGTGCATTTGTGAAGCGCATGCATGGGACTTCCCAGAGATCCTGACTGAGCCCAGGCTTCCCAGCTTCCCAGGAGCCCAAGTGGGGTGGGTCACCATCGCCAAGGCCACCTGGAGAGGCAGTCCCAAAGCAGAGAAGCATGTCCATGAAAGGGGCAGGGCAGCTCCCAAGAGTAGGACACCCCAGTTCCTTCAGTGTGATTTATTTTGGGGGGCAACCTGAAGTATCTTTCAGTCAAAATAAGGTTTTGGTTTTGAATAAAGAAAAAGGTGTTTCCTGGTTTTCTCCACAGAATTTGTTTTTACAAAAGATTAGTTTTTATATTTAAATGCCTGCTCTGGAAAACCCCTGGTCCTTGGTGGCTTTTAAAGCAGGTCCCTTGGCACACACATGCCACTGAGCATCCTGGTGCTTTCTGCCAGGTGACCTCCTGATTCCCTTCCAGAAAGCAATGGGCAGAGAGAAGGGGATAGTGCTGCTAGCTGCATGGCTTCAAAGTCAGAGCCAGAGCAAGGACGTGCCCGGGGGTCCTTTGTTTTCCCCTTGGAAAAATCTGTGCAGACCAGAAATAAAGAAGCGAAAGGAGGCCAGAGTCGCTTTCTCTTACATTGTGGACATTTTATCTCTCCTTCACAGCAGCATTTCTAACGAACAATGATGCCTGCAGCATTTTACCCAGAAAACACCACCGAACGAGAGCTGAGTGCCGCCTAGGCAGCCTTCCACATGCCCCTGCACAGAAAGATCTGCAGAACAGCACTGCCAGTCCTCGGGGACGGCCCGTGAGGTCTGTTACCCCCACCCGGCAAGTTTCTACACACCAAAATACCTCTCCCTCGACTACATAAAGCTCGTGAGTAGCAAAACTTGTAAAAATGAAGTGTACAAAAGGAAACATCCATATAATACATTTGCACCCTGTATACAATGTATCCCTTTGGAAGAGGCGACGTCAGGCATGGCAATTTTTCAATGATAGAAAAAGAACCCCAACGTCTGCCACACGCGGCACTCCAGTGGATGGTTTGCGTGGTTTTCCAGAGAGGTTCCTGTGGAGCCACGGCACTTGCTGGCGATCCTCGTGATTAAGAAGCCAGCGGAGTCTCCTGGCATGGAGGCAAGGAACATTTGATTGTCACAACGTACAATTCTGAGACAACAAATACAACTAGAGCAGATGCATTTCTTCATTGTATCAAGTAACTCCAGTTTAATTTAATACAATTTAGTGCATTTCAGTATCTCATTCACAGTTCGATTTCTGTCTAAATACTTCTGCAACGAAAAGTTAATCTGAAAAATTAAGGAGAAAAGAGAACTCCAGGTGACCTGTCAGTACAAAACGATTCTGCAACGACCCAGTCATCTGTGAAGAGGGGGTGGCTGTTGCCCGGCTGACTCATGTCAACTTCTCCAGTGACTTCCTGGGCTCCTCTCAGGAGCAGTTTAGGAGAATGCCATCATTTCCCCTGAATTAACAAGCAGCAAATGCTTGTGACAAAACTTAACTTACATGTGCCCACCCCTCTCAATCTAGCAGATCCCAGTGTGACATTTTACCCAAAATCGTTCCCTGGCCCTGATACAAAAGAATCTGGAGCCCAAGTGTCAGCCCACTGGGCAGCCCCCAGCAGGGCTCTGGGACAAAGTCGGAGCCCAGATCCATGGTGTACCCCCACAAGACCCAAGGTGCTCTGGGGTGGCTTGTCTTTGGCTTGGGAGCCAGCCCACTGGAGAAAGGGGCAGGCCCATAGGCCAGGGACATGCCATTTCCAGAAAGAAGGCAGGCAGGCATGGCAGGCTCGCTGTTTGAACCCTGAGCCTAGTTAGAAGCCACACCACACCACTCAGCCCGAGAGATGCATGCCAGGGACTGCATGCAGCTGGCCAGCGGTGAGGGGTCTGCAGCACACACGTATGCCTGGGGTTGGTGATCCAGATGAAAGTCAGCAAGGTTAGGAAGATGATACTTGGCTTGTCCTATAAAGTCTCAGGCAGAGACAAAGCAACATGCAGAAAGAGCCACTATTCATCACCCCAAATCCGACTCCGGTTTTAGTCCTCAGGGGCACGGGTGGACTCCTGACATCTCCTGAATTACACACAAGCATGACGCAAGGCTGGGTCCGGCCATAGTCTTTTCTTCAGAGCAACATCAGTGCTCAGCAACACCTTGACCAGATCAGCGTACGGGGGGATTCTCGTGCCCGGTGCGGGGGACGGGACAGACAGGATGTTCAGAACTGATAGGTGGTGATGACCTGCATGATTTTTTTACAAGGAAGTGCTAATATGGTGCTTCTTGGTGTTGCTCAGTGGTTTATGTCTTCAGAGCTGAATTCCTCAAACCGACGGCTCCAAGAGGACAGGGGCGTCACGTCATCTCCCTGGGCTGTACCTTGGGACATTGCCACGCACAGGCAGTGTGCTTCCTGACTCTGGGTTAAGCGTCTTCAGTGAGACGTCATTTCAGACCTCCTCAAGGCCTTTCTTTGGAGGAGGGTCCCCACTGAGGAGGTACCCACCCCTCTGACCATTCAGCTGTCCCCAGCTTCTCTCCCTGACCCCCGGGGGCCAGTCACTGTTATGACAATAACAGAAAACCCATGAAAAAGAGCATAAGTCCCTAAACACAAAGGCACTGTGAAACGCACAGCTCCCAAGAGGCCCAAAGAGCTGGCAGCTCCCTCCCCCTACCACGGCGCGGACTCTGCCTGGGCTGGCTTGTTGGGGAGGAACGCCACAAACTGGCCACAGCCAGGCACAGGCAGACTGTGGATGGAGTCCTCAGGAGATGGTGGAGACCCCGGGTCACCCGGCTCCTGGGCCTGAGCAGAGAGACAAGCCAGGAGACCATGTCCCAGACTAAGCTCAGCCCACCAGGTGCTGGGCTCTGAGCACCGAGAGCTCCCTGCCGGTAGCCCTAGAGGACCAGCTGCTCCAGGCCTGAGACTCTCCCCCAGCACTGCAGCCAGCACGTGTCCCAGGGCCACCAAACTGCTTCAGCCTGAACACAGCCTGAATTTGGACGTGACATCAGAAAAGAATGGAGGTCAGTAGCAGGGTGTGAAGGAGGAGAAAAGCCCTGGCCGAGACTCAGTTAATTTAAAAGTCAAGGGGCTCTCTTCCCCCTCTCCTTCTGAAGCAAATGGGAAGCAAAATCCAGTCCCCTCAAAAAATAAAACCGAAAACCCCAAACATTCACGGTGTAGTTTTTATTGCTCTCAGAAGGCTGTGTGAGATGGACACGCTGGGCTGCGGTCACCAGCATTACCTCAGAGAGGCCAAGCCTGTGCCCAGTCCCTTACCGCTCACCACGGAGTCAATGCAGGACTTACATTATAGATGGATTTCAAGGGCAGAGCCTCTCTGGGAAACCAGAGCTGTTACTTCAATGGCAAAGATGGAGACTTGCATGCCTGGGCTGGACCAGCCTGCTAGTGCCTGTCGCTTCTTTTCCTTTGGAATTTCCTAGGTGTCAGTGGATTAGTGACTGATGCAGACCTAACACAGGGCGACAGAGCAGCAGCCAGCACGTGGAGAAAGGGAACCGGGGTGGAGCCTGGCCCCAGCGGAGTGCCCAGCTCTGTGCCAAGGAGGGAGAACGGCAGAGACCAGTGAGGCCGGAGGAAGAGCTTCAGTGTGTCTTGTCTCGCTTGGTTTGGCCCTCCACTCTCATGGGAACGTGTCACTCACGAGTACGTCCACAGGGGCTCCCCCTGCTGTCACACAGCTCGGGAGTATCCCTAGAGAGGATGCACCATCTTGCCCTAGCTCCCCAAACACTGAGGGATGCAGATACTCTCACTTCAGTTTGCAGTCTTCTCTGGGCCTCTTTCCTCCAAACTCAATCTGCCTTTGTTCAGAATGCTGGTTACAATATAGCAGAGAGAACACCCGTTCTTTCCCCCTTGCTAAAAAAGATGAAGGGAGTGTGACTTTAAAAGAGCCAGTTCAAAGTTCAAGACAAGCCCAATGTAGGCGGTATACAGGGTGGACAGCCGCCCAGGAGGCCTGGCACACTCCAGTCCACCCTGCAGCTGCCCTCTCACTAGGCCCAACATGCGTTAAGTGTGCTGGAGGAGGAAACACTACCGGGTGGGCCCGGGGGACCTCGGTGAGAATGCCCTGTCCTGTGGGGACCCTCGGGGATGTCACTGAGGTGGGGGTGGGGCACCGTGGGCACGGGCCTGGCGTGATGACATCTGCCTGGACAGAGGCAGGCCCTCCCCAAGGACCCAGGGCACCCCACCAAGGAGGAGGAGAGGAGGGAGGCGCCCACCCCTGGCTTCTATCAGGAAAGCCAGCCACAGACCAACTAGTGAAACCCACCCAGCGCCGAGCGCTGAGCGTCGCCAGGTGTCTTTAGAGGAAAGGGGCTGATGGCAACACGGCTCCTTTAAGAGCCCCTACAGGGTGGTCTTGATCTGTGGGCCCTGTGTGACCCTCTCGGCCAGGCCCTGGTACAGGGGACTGCAGCCTGATGGTCACAAAGACAAGGACAGGATGGAGGAGCCCCGAGAACAGGAAAGGCCGCATTCCGCGGAGTTCTCAGAGGTCCACTCGCTTTAAAAAGAGACGGACGGCATTTACACACAGGTGACAGGGAGCGGGCAACAGTGCGGAGAGCAGGCCAGCCCTCCGGCCAGCCCGGGAGGCGGGAGGACGCTGGCCTGCTCGGCGCCAGTCTGACTGACACTCAGCGTGTGCTTATCACTGGAGAACCTTCTCCTGGGCGGCCCCATCTAGAAGCCGAGGTGCGGAGCGGCGTGGGCGAGCGCTCTCCCGGGCTGGGACCCCGTCAGCCCGCACCAGGAGAATAGCAGAGAATTCCTGAAGAGCCAGTGTCTGGGTGCAGGGAAGAGGGGCCAGGGCAGGTTCCCGAAATAACTGATCAAAACCAAACGCTCGGCCTAAGTTTAAGAAAGAAGCCGCCCAGGCCCCTCCTGGAGGAGCAGTCTGAAGAGCGGAGCTGGGAGCCACGGGCCTCCTGCCAGCCCCGAGGGGTCTCCCTGGGAGGAGCTGCTTCTGTCGGTGGCAGGTGACAGGAGGGTCCCGCACGGAGCGAGCGACCGCCTTCACCCGGCAGGCCTTCTGAGTGCTTTGCTCTTGGCTCAAGTTTTATTCGTTAATATTAGTCACCAGTTAATAAGAAAAATAGTTTCTAAGTGTCTCTCTCCCCTCGCTCTGTGTGTGTTGTTCTGCTTTTAATTGAGTTAATTGGATACCGCGTTGGGTTATGTGCGTTCAATCACAGCCATTAATTATTCCTTTTTCTTAAATTCTTGGTTTCCGTAGCTGGAGCCTTTTTCTATTTCAGTCACTCCTATCAGTCTGCGGACTCCAAAGGAAGCTTGAAAAACAGGAGAAAGAGAGAAGAGGTTAGGCTGGCCACTCTGCCACTGAGCTGTCAAAAGCATGGGCGCCCCTCCTCTGTCCCCAGCCCCCCTCCTGCCCCATCAGGGAGGCCGACGGAGGGGCTTCTGCTGCCCCCTGAGCTCGGAGCTGGGCAGCTCTGGGGACAGGCAGGCTCTCAGAGGTCTTCTCAGGAGGGTAGGGCTGCGCCCCACGAGTGCGGAGCTGAGGCCCAGGCAGTGGACATGCACCAGCCCCGGCCTGCCCTCCTGTTGAGCCTCAACTGTTCTGAGCACAAGGGCACAAGAGGTGATGACAGATGGGCCTCACAAAACCCCAGCAGGTGACCGAGATGGACAAGTGGGATGCTCAGATGAAACTGGTCACTCCTGTCCTCTGAGAGTGGTCCCAAACCAATGTGCTGTCCCACAGCAGAGGTCAATTAAGCTCACTGCCCCTAGGATGCTCCCCACAGTCCCCACAGTCCTGTGAGGAAGAGGCAGGGGCCTGGCAGCTGAGGGGCAAAGTGGTTAGACACTGTGTCCCTCCACAGAAGCCCGTCCATTTGCAGAGACAGTCTACAGTGGCAAATGCACGGTGGGTGCCCATTTGTGCGGCTAGGCTGAGTCCAGTAGGTTCCCGTGATGTGCTGAGGGGAGGGCCAGGCACAATGGGAGGGTCACTAAAGGTCAAGAGGTAGCTGAATAATGGAAATGTCCTGTGTGGACCTTCAGGCCACCAGCCCAACCCCCTAAGGGCCTAAATGCAGACACAGTGACTTGAAGGTCTCACAGGTATCCTCCCCAGACACAGACAGCTTCAGTGCAGGTTACCACAGCAGTGGGCAGAGGACACGGTCCTATGACCTCTGTGACCCTGCAGCTTAGGGGCAAGAGCTGCTCCCTCACAGGGTCACCAGGACAAGTCACACTGTGGGCTGTTGCCATTTTGTTCATTACCTGCTCCCACAAACCCCAGGAAGGTCAGGATCAGGAGCGGGGACCCACTGGCGAAGACACCCAAGGCAAAGCTGAAGAGAGGAGAGAGGAGGATGGTGGCCCAGCACAGGAAGTTCAGGAGGGTCCACAGCCGCCGGGCAGGCTTGATCTGCTCCCCAGGGAACACGCCCTTCTGCTTATACATCTCCTGCAGCGCGTCCTGGAGTCGGGGAGAGAATGGAGGCCAGCTCGCTAGGTGCCGTTCTCAGGCAGGACTCAACAGTGAGCTCGACAGGGAGCAAGCAGGGCAGGAGGCCGCCCAGGCCAACAAGGCAGCAGCTAGCCCTGGAAACCACACAGCCTGCCAAGGAGAAGCTGCCTCACAGGACAGCAGGGCTCGGGGACTGGCTGGGACGGGGGCACCCTGCAGGGCTGCTGCCTCTGAGGGAGAGGTGTGGGCGGCGGTCAGGACCTGCTGGGGGTCTCGGGCTGGCACAAGTCTCGCGCGACCACCATGGATGCCTGCCCACCGCAAGTCCATGGTAGCAGAGGGGCTTCCTCTGCTATTGGAAGGGGTGCAGGAGACAGGAGCGCCCCACACACAGAGCATAGCAGGAGAACAAGCTGCGGGTCTGCCCAACAGGGTCTCTGCAGCCAGCACACAAGACCAGGGTGCCATGTCAAGAAGGGGGTGGGCACGGCATCACTAGTTTTTTGACAGGAGAGGCTAAAGTACCACACGATTCCCTTGAAATTAAAGAGGCGCGTGCCTATGTGCGTGTGCAGTCCTGAACTTGGGAAGATGCACCATACGTCGACAGTGGCTGGGGACTGCGCCTCCGTACGTCTCCTTTCCGTTCTCTGCATTCAGTTTTCTATAGCTGTATCTTGTGATGTAGAAAATGCAGGGGCGGTAACAAATATGGGCTAGCACGTGTGCCTGCTGCCCTGGCCACTGACGGAAGCCCTGCGTGGCCAGGAGCAGCGGTGCTGACCATGCACATCAGCCGGGCACCAATCCTGTCAGGAGTACAAATGACCTTGACGTTCACAGATAGGAAATAAGCAGCTCGGACGGATGTCGCTGCCTGCAGCCGCACGGTACTTTCAGGCAGGAGTCCAGTCTGTCACTAGGGACAGACATCAAAAACAGTGGCGGCTGAAGAGAGAAACAGGAGACTGCCACATGCAGTGCAGTGTCCTTGATGCAATTATCAAAGAAAGGACTTTCTTTGACAATTTCTTTGACAGTGAGGGTCCTCTCACTGCATATGGAACCCTAGCAGGGCAACTGTAGGTGACGTGAAGCTCAGACCCAGGCTGCTGGTCAAGACTCGCCACTTGCACCGGCTTCAGTTTATTCTAGAAAGCAGGATGCCCGGGTGGAGGGCAGGGCTGTGCCCGCCTCACCCCCATCACCGCCCAGGCCTGGCTCTGTGCTCACACCATGTGCATAAACAGAGGTGCCTGGCACTGCCTGCAGTTTCTGTGCCCCTGTGAGTGCGTCATGCACGAGCATTCTGCAGCCTGCTTTCCCATACTTCATCACAGTCCCAAGATTCAGCTCTGTGGAGAGCACATGTAGTTCATTTGTTTGTTGTAGTATTTTTTTTAGATGTTGATGGAACTTTATTCATTTATTTATATGCGGTGCTGAGAATCAAACCCAGTGCCTCACATATGCTAGGAAAGTGCTCTGCAACTGAGCCATAAGCCAGCCCCTAGTTTGTTTTAACTGTTGTACCACAGCAAATGAACAGACAAACACAATGTAATTATTCCTAATAACAAAATTTCGAGTTATGTCCAATTTCCTGCTAATAGTACTCCTGTTGGCAAGCATCACTTCACAAGAGTTCCATACTTTTAAAAAGGTGACCCAGGTTCAGAGAGGCACTTTCCTTAGCACTTACTGCCACCAGACTGACAGACCCGTGCAGCTTCATGACGCAGCCCACACATCTCTATTTCACCTTGTCTTCCTGTGAGAGTTATGCTGCTTTAGGTACACATACTTGGTAGCTTGCACTTTGATTGACATATAATGAGTGCACATATTTATGGACTACAGAGTAACATCTCAGTACATGTACGTAGCGTGTCATGATCAGCTTGGGAATGCACATGCATCACCTCAAACACTTATCATTTCTTCATGTTGGGGATATTCAAAATCCTTTCTACTAATTTGAAACATAACAAATCGTGGTCAACCACAATCACGAAGCCAACCCTGCTGGTAAGTTGTGTCTCTTATTCACCTGCATTCCCTGTGCCTGCTGGCATCCTCTCTCACCCTCCCCATGGCCTGCCCTCCCAACTTCTCATAACTCTCTACCTCTCGAGCTTCATTTTTTAGCTCACATATGAGTGAGATTGTGGTATTTGTCTTATGATGCCTGACTTTTTTCAACAAACACCATGCCCACCAGTTCCATCTAAGTTGCTCAAATGTGAAGGCGGCAATCTTTGTTTGGGACTGAGTAGTGTTAATACTGGGTACATCCACTGATGAGCCCCTAGTTGCCTCCACACCTTGGCTACTTGGAGGAGTGCTGTGATAAACTGGGGGCGCAGGTGTCTCCGTTTCTCAGTGGTGCGTGTGAGGCTGCGATGGTTCCATTTCTAGTCCTTTCTCCCTCCTTCCCTCCCTAAGTCCCTCTTTCACTAGTGGGCTGGGGGTGGAACCTAGGCCTCATGCATGATAGGCATGCCCTCTACTACTGAGCTGCCCCCCACCCATGCCTAGCTTTTCAAGGACTCCATAATAGCCGTACCATTCACATTCCCACCAACAGGGGACAAGAGTCCCTCTCGCCACATCTCAACAACAGTTTTTTGTCTGGTCTCGGTGACAGTGGTTGTCCTACCTAGAGTGAGAGAGGACACAGTGCTTTTGATCTGTACTTTCCGGATCATCAGTGGCGCTGAGCATTTTTTCACATATTGTTGGCTGTTTGCACACCTTCTCTTGATACACATCTTTTAGAATCATTTGCCCATTTTTAAACTGGATTCTTTTTTTAGTATCAATTGCTGAGTGATTCACAAATTCTGGATTATTAATCTTTCTCAGATAAATAGTTGGCAAACACTTTCTCCCATCCTCTGAGTTACCTCTTCCCTCTGTTGATTGTTTCCTTTGCTGTCCAGAAACTTTTTAGTTTGATGTAATCCCTTTTGTCAAGGTTTGACTTTGGTGCCTGTACTTCTGGAGTCATGGCCAAAACAATCTTCACCTACACACACAGCTCAGGTTGTTTCCCCTGTATTTTCTTGTAGCAATTTCAGTTTCAAGTCTCTCACTTAGGACTTCAATCTGTTCTGAGTTGGTGTGTGGTGACAGGGGTCTGGTTTCATCCTTCTGCATGTGGAGAATGTTTTGCCACAACACCTTATTGGCGAGAACGTCCTTGCTCCAATATGTGTTCTTCCTGGGGGAGGCCACTGTGGCAGTGGGGTACAGAAACAGGTGGACTTACCTTGGGCTCCCAGATCTGTCTGTCGGCCTAGGCACCGTTTCATGCCAGGACCATGCTGTTTTGGTCACTGGAACTCTGAAGTGTGCTTTGAAGTTAGGTATTATGATCCTCCATCTTGGTTCTTGCAGAGGATCGTGTCAGCCGTTTGGGGTCTACTGTGGTTCCAGAGGAATTCTAATTCTTCCAGTCCATGAACATTGGATGTCTTTCCATTTTTTGGTGTGTATTTCCAATTTCTTTCTTCAATGTTCTACACTTTTTATCATAGTGATCTTTTACCTCCTTGGCTAAGCGTATTCTTAGGTTTTGTTTGTAGCTATTGTAAACCGGGTATCTTTTGTGATTTCTTTTTCAGGTAATTCATAGAAGCAATACTGATTTCTGTACATTTGGTCTTGTACCCTGGCACCTTTACTTTGAATTTATCAATTTTAACAGTTTTTGATAGTAGCTTTAGGCTTTTCTATACATGAGGCCATATCATCTGCAAATAGGGATAGACTGACTTCCTCCTTTCCACTGTGGATGGCCTTTCTTTCTTTCTCTTAATTACTCTGGCTAATTTGAATAAGTTTGGTGAAAGTGGATATTCTTGCCTCGTCCCCCATTCAGGATGATGCTTGCTGTGGGCTGTCATATATGGCCTTAACTGTGTTAAGGAGTAGTTTTATCATGAAGAGAGGTTGACAGAAATGACAAGCTCTATCCACGTTTCCAAGCACATGGGCACAGAGTTCATCTCACTACTCCTTGCTCTTTGGTTGCTTCTCGTTTTACATTCCTATTCAGTTCACCAGTCTCATTAATTGCTCTTGCCTGAGATTTTCTATTTCATTAATATTCTCATAGAAAATACTTATGTGCATCTAAGTTGCTTTTCTGTAGCTTTAATTTCTTTTTAAATAATTTCTACTGTAGTTTTATTATTTTCTCTGGGTTTACTCTACCGTTCACTGCCACACGAGGCTTCATGGACACCAGCATGTTCCCTAGCAGGGGTGGTGACATTGTGTGCAGACCAGTCACCCTGGTGTTCAGTTTTGTCTCCCTTTTGGGTCCCCAGAGATTTCCCTTACTTTCTTAAGAACCCATCAGTGCATTTAAAATGGTATTTGTCATATGCTCTAGGAATGTTTCTAATTATACACCTCCCAAGCACACTGCAAATGGAGACCTAACATCCCATGTGTTATATGTAGGAAATAAATGGGAAGCAGGTACAGGGAAGGCACACTGTGGGGGATGGGAACAGGACAAGGATGGTTCCCATGAGAACCTTCTAGCATTATCTAAATCTCATCCAGGACTGAAGGAGCCTCTTGTACACCTAAGAGACACCTGTTTCATACCTAGAATTTGTGATAAAACATTATCAGCATACTTAAGTACATATTATGTCATTCTTCACCTTTTTCTCCAGTTAACATCTCAGAAGTTGAGGAAAAGGGAAGAAGAAAAGGGGAAGAGCAGAAGCATGTGAGGAGTGTGTGCTCTGTGCTGCCCGCTGCCCTCCCTGGCTGGCCCCAGGCAGCTGCTCAGAGACGGGAGCCCAGGGGAGGCCGACGCCCTTACCTTCTCCTGGTACAGCCTGTGGAGCCACCGCGCGGCTCCCTTCTCGTCCTGGGGAATCTCCTCCACAGGGAACCTCCTGTTTCATAGAAACCGAGAGCAGCGTGAGTGGCAGGAGACCCTGGGAGGGTGAGGGGAGCAGGCCGGTGCCAGGTGCCTGCTCGTCCACCTGGGTCTGGCTCTCAGGTCAGTGACCCCCCCGGGCATGCACTGTGAGTTCACTGGAACCATGACACTGCTGGGCACTGGGAGGGGTCAAGGGATGCCTCTGGGCTTGGGCCCAACCATGAGTGACCATTGGTGGAGCCTGCCCCGGGCCCCGCATGTTAACCGGCATCCCAGAGGTGGAGCCTTCCGCAACACACTCCTTCTGTTCTGTTCTGTTTTTGGATCAGGGATTGAACCCAGGGATGCTTAGTCATTGAGCTGTGTCCCCAGCCCTCTTTTACACTTTATTCAGAGACAGGGTCTCACTGAGTTACTCAGAACCTCACTAAGTTGCTGAGGCTGCTTTGAACTCACAATCCTCCTGCCTCAGCCTCCCAAGCCACTGGGATTACAGGCATGAGTCACCATGCCGGCAACATGCAGGTTCTGTGATTGAAAGCATCTTTTGTTAGGGAAAGGAGGTCACTTGCTCACAAGTGGAATCTACTTGCTTCAAATGTGGAAAGTAAAAAATGGAGCAGTTTTAAACGGCCTCCCAATAGCTACTTCAGACAAGGCCCTGACCTGGGGCGTCCTAACCTACACCCCCAACAGCAGGCCTACGGGGGGTGTGAGCAGTGAGTAGGGTAAAGCCTAGCGATACCTGGAGAAACATCCATACGTAACACATCACAGCTCCTCTTTTGAAAGTAAGTTGTACTTTGAATAAATAGAAGGAACGAGTCACAAAAGTTCCATAAGACCTTCCGGTACTTCTATGTTTATCAGCCAGGACTGGAGCAGGGACTTGAAGAAAGCAGAAAAACCTGCCCACGAGAGGGGCTGGGCCTATTCCACCAGGGCAAGGGCAGGAGGTACACCACTATGGGCTCTGCCACAGAGCTGGCTCCCCTCTCCCCCTGGGCCAGCCTGAGGGGTATGTCCCCGTATCCAGGAAGGCAGCAGGAGGGAGGCCGAGGCATCAGTCCCAGGATGAAGCTGTACTTCTGCTCAACTCTCAACAGTTTTGCACAGTTGCGTGGCTAGGGAAGAGCAGCACCAAAACCACACGTGGGGGACAGGTCAGCTGCCCTGAGAGCCAACGAGGCTCAAGTGAACTTTAACAGGGGCCAAATCTCCAGCTGCAGCCAGTGTCCGCCTGAAGGCTAAACACAGCAGGTGACTGAGCATCTGGGCCTCCAGCTAGACTCAGACACACCCAGGCCTCGAGTGGGGGGCTTGGGTGGGTCCCCTTCTCTTCAGGAGCCAGAGCTACTGGGGGCACAAGGAGAGCAACCGTACAGGGTGGTCTGTGGATGGGGATTTAGAATCGTCCTTCCTGAGGCTCATGGGACAGGGCTGTGTGCAGTGGCCTGCAGCCCTGCTATCCAACATGCATCTGAACAGGCCTGTCCTTCCTGGATCAGGCTGAGGCCCTCCCTGGAGCTGACATCTCAAGGCTGGCTCACAGTCACCCGCTGGCTGGCTCTGCAGAGGCCCCACACAGCCCACCTGGGACAAGACCTGGGTCTCGCCCTTCAGTGGGAGGTCAGTGGTCAGCACCTTAGGGCTTCAGACCCCCGACACTGGTCAGACCCATGGCCATGCCAAGGAGGGGCAGGGAGCCTTACTCCTAGTGACCTACCTGGGCTTCTCAGGGGTCAGGAGAGGAGCCATGTGCTGGCCCCAGGCGGACTCAGCTGGACGCACAGGCCCCTCTATTCCTCCCTTTGCCCCTTGTCCTCCAGTGGCCTATCTGAAGCCCAGAGCCCTGAATGTGACCTGCAGAAGCCATCCCTCGTGTAGAACAGGGCATGGCAGAGTTTTGACAACCTTGTGACGGCTGAAAAAGCCCAGGTCAGCCCTGGGCTCTGCAGCCGGGGCCCAGGGCAGGATGGGGAGCGCGCTCACCTCACACACATGTCCGCCTCATACTTCTTCCCATAGAGGATCCCCAGCAGAGATGGGTTCTTATTTCCTCTGAAGTTCAGGGTCACATCGTAGACAGCCGCAACTGTAGGAGAAACAGGAAGGTTGAGCAGACCGACAGGGACACTGCAGGACGGTGCTGCTGCCAAAGGGACGGCCACTCCCCCGGCCCGGCCTCCAGCCCACACAGCGCTCTTCCCTCCAAACTGCCTCTTGCCTGTGGCTGTGGGCTGGGCTCCCCACCCTGCTCCAGGGTCCCTTGCACTCTGCCCTTTCAGTC
Source organism: Sciurus vulgaris (assembly GCF_902686455.1). Classification (NCBI taxonomy): domain Eukaryota; kingdom Metazoa; phylum Chordata; class Mammalia; order Rodentia; family Sciuridae; genus Sciurus; species Sciurus vulgaris. The sequence goes on from NC_136470.1 coordinate 2,050,191, forward strand.
TAGTTCTTTCACATCAACTAGATACTGCTTCTGTTTTTCTTTATGAAGTTTGCCATCACACACACTTTCTGATTTTAATTGTTTCCACTAACTAGCATCCTATAACCTCAAAAAATGACATGGGACCTGACAACACGCTAACCCCACTTATTCCACTCCTCCCTTTAGGCTTTGGTGTCCCATATTTACATGCAATGCACTGGGTTTTGTGTGTTTGTTTTTTGTGGTGCTGGGGATTGAACCCAGGGCCTTATGCTTATGATGCAAGCACTCTACCAACTGCTAAAAGAGTGTTTTGGTTTTGTTTTTGTTTTTTTTTGGTTCTGTTTTGATTTGTTTTTTCCTGAGGCACAGGGGATTTGAACCGTGGCCCTTGCGCATGCTAGGTGAGTGCTCTACAAAATGAGCCATTTCTTCAGCCCCCAATGCACTGTTTTTAACAAGTCCCTGCTTTTCTTATTGCTCGAGGGACCCCAGAGAGCTGTGGTGGGCTGGCTCTGCGTTCAGCTCTGGGGCTCCTACCTGTGCCCCGTAGGCACTGGACCGCGGTGGTGAAGCCCTTGGTCCGCGGCAGCAGGTGGTGCTTGAGGGGAGGCAGCCCTTTGGAGGCGGCTACCTCCATGCTGATGCGGTGCTTGGTCTCTGTAAAGCGTGTCCCTTCACAGTACAGGAGGAACTAGGGCGCAGAACGCAGGACAAGCAGGTTATGCTGGGGCAAGCGGCTGGAACAGAAGCCCTGAGGCTTCAGGCTCAGCACATTCCAGGGCTACAACTGCCTTGAGCCACAGCAAAGCACTTGCTGACTGTAGAAATTGGTCACAGAAACACTCGGTGACAAGCACATGGTGTATTTTGGGTGAAATGCGATGTTACTTTAGGTTGCACCCTGCACTCCAGCCACACAGGTGCACACACAGCACAACTTTCGGGTCAGAAGTCTCCAGAAAGAAGTGGCTCTCATCAGAGAGTGGAGAGTCTGCCTCACAGGATGGGCGTTTAGAAATACTAAATAAGGAGCAAGGTTTCAAGAATAGACCAGATGGAAGAATTAGAAAAGACTAAGGACACAGGTTGAGCAGGGACTCTGGGCTTGGGGAGCGTCTTGTGGTGGGTGGGGTGGTGGAAGCAGCGGCCCAGGGGAAGCCTCCAGGTCTGCACCATCAGAGGTGGGAGGCTCCTGTGGTCTGACAGCTCATAACCTGGGGAAGGCTGCAGAGGCCGCCCGTCACCAAGCCTGCACAGCCTCCCCACCCACCTGCCCCAGGCACTCACCCACATGTACTCGGGGTAGTCAGCCAAGCGCTTCAGCCCCTCGATGACAGTGTCTCGGTCTTCCTCCCACTTCCTCTTGCAGAACACGATCTCCAGAAAGTACCACGTCCAGCCAATGAGGGGCACGTACAGCAGCTCCTTCTTAGCGAGGACTTTGGAGCTCTGGGGGAGGGAAGGCATGGATCACGTCCGGGTGGAGCCAGACTACTAGGTAGCTACATTCCCGCCCCAGGAACTTGCCCGGTGCTGCTCTGCAGCTGTGGCTTTCCTGGTTCAAAGTGTGTGCTGCTCACAGGGACCCTGGCTTGCAAGTGTGTGACTTGAACCAGCATTATCTGCTGGCAGAGATAAGCCACCCCAGAAGCAAGGAAACAGGCTTGGATGTGGTTATGCAAGGGCAGATCCCTGTGGGAAGGCAGGTGTGCAGGCAGCTGCCATTCTGACCATGGGCTTCCTGGGACAGCTGGGGTCCCTCCAAGGACAGGTCTCTCACTGCAATGAAACCCGTCCTCCTGCCTGGGCGGCATGTACGCATCTGAGGCCTCTTAGCTGGTCAGAGCAATTCTGTGGCCTCAGATGTGCTCACCCAGGAGGAAAAGGTCAATGATGAGGCATGAAGTAACAGCTAGTTCAGGACCAGGTGGGGACCTGGAGGGCACTCTGCAGATGGACCCTTCGAATCAGTCACTCGCTCCTAGCTCCAAAGAGCCAGGCTTAAAGGTCTCCAAGGAAGGAAAGCCGCCTGCCTTGTACTACTCACCCCCAGGCCTCCCCGGGACCCCACTGCTTACCCCTAGGCCTCCCCGGGACCCCGCTGCTCACCCCCAGCACGCCAAAGCGCTCACACATGGTCCACCCGCAGAGGAAGTCGATCTCGAAGTTGTGATTGAGGATGATGACCACGTGCTCTTTCCCAAAGTGGTCCACCGTGGCCTGGTCGGTGAACAGAGTGCACTCCGTGCAGGACCACCACTCCAGGAGCATGACCAGTTCTGCGGGCAGAGGAAGCATGACCATGCTGTCGCAAGACCAGCCGCAGGCTGGTCTCTCACGCAGCAGGCCATGTCCTCACGGAATCCCTGACGTGCTCTGGGAGTACCCACGGGGACACTCTTTTCACTTGGGGGCATTTTCTGCCAAAACTAAGTTTTGAGGACTTGCATTTAACAGGCTTCCCAAAGCCCAACTTTCTCAAGGGAAAGGCCTGCTTTGCAGGGGACCTCTCACCGGACCACAGCACTGCAAAGTGGGCTGCGGAGCCGTGCGGAGATGGGCAGGGCTCCCGCACCCCAGGGTGAGGGCGGGCGGGGAGCGGGCCCGGCTCTCTCGGGAGCCCTCTTCCTGCTACACTGTGTCTAACTTCTGAAACAAAAAGCAAGACGAGTGTGCCCACTTTCTGGCTCTTCCTGGGCTCTGGGCCCTCATGCTGGAGCAGGGCTTCCCGCGAGGACCAGGGGGTCTCCTTCCCCGGGAGCTCCAGGTCCACCACCATCCGCCCGAAGCCAGCAGGCAGTGCTGCTTCAGAACACCAGCAGCGTGGCACCCATCCACCCCGTGGGACCTCAGGTCCAGTGCGTGCTGTGGAAAGAGCTCCGTGCATCTGTGCAGTGCAGGAGCAGCCTGAGGGGCAGACGCTCATCTGCACAGGGGGAGGGCGGCCTCAGATCTTCAGCTGGAGCCAGTCGCCTGAGAAGAGTGACCTCGGACCATCGTAGGACAGCCATGTGCTTCTGGCACTCACGACAACTGACAGCTCCCAAGGAGCCACTGCAGACTCCTCTTGGGAACCAGCCCTGGGCTAGAGGCCAGAGAACACCGACGGGCTCAAAGATGACGGCCAGTGTGGGCAAGGCCGTGGGAGACGGGCCTCGCACACACGGGGCCACACCAATGGTGCAACTGCCTTGGGAAACCCTGGGCGGTCCTTCCCTGGCGGTCCTCCACACACCAGGTCTGGTCCAGCAGCTCCACCCTGGCACACACCCCAGAAGGTGGGCACGTGTCCACACAGCAGTTTGCAAGACGCTTCCCAGCAGCTTGTGCAGCCATGGACACCCGACGCCTCTGTGCTCCCGGCACATGGGCGGAGCTTGGCCACAGTGAGGGCTGTTCTGAGGCCTGCCGCACCTGCAACCTGGCAGCCCCCAGGGACAGGAAGCAGCTCAGGGCTGCCTGGGCTGGGAGCGACCTTAGGGCTTGAGCTTTCGTTCTGGTGGAGAGGCTCTGATGTGAGGCTGGTGAGGGCCCCACACAGGGCCATGTGCTCTAAGTGGGGACTTTTAACTCAGTAAAGCTGTCAGAAAAGAAAACAATGGCAGCCAAGGAGGGGCCCGGCTTGCCCATCTGGGAAGGATGCCGCTGACAGGGCTTTCCTCTTCTCCAGCAGGGCCACCTGAGATGGACATGGACGGGACCTGGCAGTGTGGCTCTGGCTGTTACCCACCAGCAAACTCAGCCAAACTGGAGGAGGGCCCTCCAGGTGAGCTGCTTCTAGTGCGGTTTGTCAGAGCTAGACGGGACTTCTTATTTGCACAATCACATAGGGCTGGGGACTCGAACCTGGGTCTCCAGCATGGGAGTCAGGCACTCTACGTGAGGAGCTATACGGCCAGCACTGGGACTTCTTATTAATCACAGCAGGAACTTTCAACGTGAGATCTGCCCTCTCAAGTATGTTCCTGTCCAGTGCAGCACTGCCACCAGCGGGCATGGTGTGTCACTGGGACTGTTCACTGCAACGCGACCTCACACACCGCTGACCAGCTGCCGCCCCTCCCCTCCTGGGTCCTCCCCTGCTTCTCGGAGCTAGAGGCAGGCAGCATTTGCTGACTTCACTCAGCACTACGTCCTCGGGGGGCACCCACACTCTCCCCCACCCCAGAACCCCCTCCCTGCCTACCACTGAGCAGCCCCCATCACTCGCCCCGCCTGTCTTCACCCCTCATCTGCTGGTGGCTCCCAGGCGACTGCCACCCCTGGGCTCTCGTGAAGGGAGTTCGGGCATCTGGGGCGGGTGTTCCACAAAGCTCTACTCCCATCAGTCTGAGAGCCGGCAATGTAGATTTAGGCAACTGGTTTAGCGCCTCCTGCTGTCCTTGAACAACGAACAAGCCGTCCCTGCACATTTTACCACTGTACTCGATGACAGTCACGATCCCTGGGCGCTGCTGGACAGCTACTCTGCGTGTTCATTTAACTCCACAACACAGCTTGGGTGGGATTAGGTCTGCTTCACAGATGAGAAGATGAGGTTTGGAGCCGGGGCCCAGCCGCATGGTGCCCTCTGGGGGGGCAGCAGGAAGGGCTGGGGGCAGCCTGGAACAGGAGCAGGTATTAAGCCCCCAGTCCATGCTGTGGGCTACACTCACCCAGGCCGAGAAGGGCTCCAACATGGACATTATGAGAGAAACACAGATGTGCACTGACCCCACTCAAGTCACATGACAAAGCTGGCACTTCCCTATGTGTCTGTCTTCATTTCAAGTATTTGAGGATTTTACTTGATTTTCTTAACTTCTCCCTCAATGATTCTTTCTGTTATGCTTTTTTTTTTTTTTTTTTTTTTTACTGTCTTGTCCTTTTCTTTTAAACCAGGATTTGTCTTTGCTTTCTTGATCCATCTCTTTCTGTTTTGTTTTAAGACAAGGCCTTGCTATGTTGCCCAGGCTGGCCTTGAACTCTGGGGTTCAAGTGACCCTTTCTTAGTGCCCTGTGCCCAGCTCCAGCCACCCTTTTCTAACACTTTGGAAGTTGTGTTTGCTTTTCACTGTCCTTCACCCTCCGTTAGCTGGTGAAGTCTACAGTAAGGCTTAACCTGCTTCCTGACCAGCCCCAGGCCAGTCACCTGGGCTGCCCTCCCGACAGCAGGTCACCTGGCATGGCTCCGTCCTTCCCTCTGGCATCACTGCTGCGACACGTAACTGTTCAGAGTCACCTGTGTTCCAAGGTCTTCAGCTGCCATTCTTTCTTGAAACTCAGACGCTCCTTCCACGACAGAAGCATATTCTTTAATGATCCGGGAATGCTCTACTTTGCTTGCCTACACGTCTGTCACTATTTTTATCTCATTCTCTTCCTGAAAGAACATTTTGCTGATGGCAAAGGGGAGATGATGACAGTTTTGTCTCTGCAGGCTGAGGACGTTGGGCCCACTTCCTGCAGAGGTGAGTCACCCAAGTTCCTCCCTGGCACTGTGAGGGCCCCTATGTCTCCTGCTTGTGATTTTACCCAGATGGACCCAGGTACAGATTGGTGGATTTTCCCTGGAAGGTATTTGGGGGAAATTCTCAGCCTCCGCCTCTTCCTATGTTGCTTGGACCTGCCCCGGTGCCCATGGCAAGGACGTGTCATTCCACCCAGCTTCTTTTAAGGCCCTTTCCTCTTTCCAGCCTCTGCTTGCTCTGGTGGTGTCACCCTCTTTGTGTGTACTTGACTCACTCTCTGTGTCTAAGGTGATGCCAAATCCACCCATCAAGTTTCCACAGTATACAATCTTCATTTGTAGAAGTTCTTGGGTGCATCTCAAATTTGATCCTGGTAGTTTCAAGTCTGCCGTTGTGTGTGTCTGCCCTTGATCGTGGGTGTGAACTGCACATTTCCCAGCCTGCAGAGTCCATGCTGCTCCCCTCTGCTGAGTCCAGGGTGCTGACCCTCACGCGTGCTCCCCAGGCGGCGTGGGCTCCACTTCCTGGTGACCGCCTGCTGTCACAGCCTGGACACCTGGGTCCTACTTCACTCCACCCTTCCCATTTCTGCCAAGAGGGCTCCTTTCCTCAAGGATTCGGCCGTGGTGTGGTGTTCTGCTTCCCAGCACACTGGAGAGGGAGTCTGCTTAGTTCCGACCACTGTTGTTTCTTTCGGGTGCATCTGTCACCAAGATGTACTCGGCTCATTCTGGCTCAGTGCCTGTGCTAGACAACAGGACTCCTGATTCTCCCTTTCCACAGAAGAGCAGCAGTCTCTCATCTTGGAAGGACAAGCTGAAGGGCAGGCGAGGCTGGGGTCTCGGAGACAGTGGATCAGGGCCCACTGCCTGCTCCTGAGCCGGGTAGGGACAGAGGAGGCAGGTCTGGGGACACTCCCCCTGAGAAAGCGCACAAGCCCTCATGCCCAAACACCGAGGAGCAGGCAGTGAAGGGGGACTAGAACCCCTCCCGCACCTCCCAGGAAGCCTCTGCCAAGGTGTCTGGGCTCAGTGGCCATGCCCACCACACACACCCACACAGTCTTTAAAAACAATAAAACACAAACAATAGCACACTGTGTACACTGTGTACTGGTAAACCCTGCTTTTCCACTGAGTGTTTGGTGGTTGTCTCTACCAGGAGAGGCTCCCATGGTGGGGACACCCCATGTGCAGCCTCCACCAAGGGCACCAGGCTTACTGCCAGCTTTGCTCCAATATAAACGGGACAGATGAGGGTGCCTGTCCACAAGGTGCTTCTGCAGCTCTCTCTCTAGACTGCGGTCCTATTGCATGGAGTAACTGGACCAAAACCTAACCCACTTGAGCTGACAACAGCCAGGGCCACGTTCCTTGCAAGGACACACAGCTTGCGCCCCCTGGGGGCCCGCGTGAGCAGCTCTCTGCCACGCGGTAGGTGGAGGTGGGTGCCGTGCATGTGCAGATGGACAGACACCCACACACACTCGTTATTCAAGGGCAGTCAGCATCTCTTCTCCTAGAGACGCATGCTGCCATGTGCTCGGGAGTGTGGCGCTGCCTGAGGGCTGCTTTGCCAAGCTCTGGTGCTGGGGGCAGCCAGACCGGCCACGTGCCAGGTGCTGGGGTGGGGGCACTGAGCTGATGGTTCTCCTCACTTTTCTTTGAAAACCCCCAGCACTATGCTACACCACGTGGAATGGCCATCGTCGTTGGTCCACACGTTCCAGTGATGGACATGACATGGCTTGACCCAGCAAAGGTCTGCACTGAACACCTTTTCACAGATCCACTGCCGGGAGCGGACCTGACAGCACCCGAGCAGCCCCTCGATCCCTCCTCCTGCAACAAGGGCCCAGGCCATGCCTGCTCTGCTCCCGGGGAGCCCCGGGAGGGGAGGAGGTGGGGACACTCACGGCTCCAGAGTGAGTAGGCCAGGCGGCAGTTCAGGCGGCGGTAGAGCTGCTTGTTGACGGGCCAGAGCACCAGCGTGCACAGCTGGGTGAAGTTGATGATCAGCCCGCTCACCACGAAGACAAGCCCGATGAGCAGGTGCACCACGAACTGGGTCTTGAGGTAGGCGAGCAGGCCCATGGTCGCTGTCAGGGGCGGGCGCAGGGGCCTTCGCTGAGCACAGCAGTCCTGCGGGCACAGGGGGCGGTCAGCATGCCCAGGGCCTGGGCAGGCGGCTGGCTAGAAGCCCTGCTCCACACTCAGGCCAAGGGGCAGTCCCTGCGACCACTGCAAGAGCCCAGCTCCCGTGAACTCCTGGGACCTGAAAGCCAGCAGGCAGCTGCCCACCCTGGACACCACACAGGCCCCACACCCCCAAACCACACAACATAACACCGCACACACACAATACCACACGACTAATGTGCTACACTCTACAAAACACATACCACACGCAAGAAGACGTGACACCACGCTGACACATTAGCACAACAGTGCACACACCCCATGCGTGTACACACACCATGTGCGTTCTCTCTCTCTCTCTCTCTCTCTCTCTCTCTCTCTCTCATGCAAACAAGAAAGAGAAAGGAAGAAAGAAGAAAGGGTAGGGGAGGGTCTGGAGGAAGTGCTCCCAGCCGTGACAGTGATCGCCTAGGCAAAAGCATGAGGGACTTTATTTGGTGTCTCACCTAAAAGATCAAAGCACAACACCTCAACCAATGCTCCAGCCCCCAGCTGGCGCAGAGGGAAGGCAGACTTGCTCTGCTCCGGCACAGGAGTGTGGCTCCCGAGGGTGACCAGCTCCCCTTTCCCTCCAGACTCCACCATGGTGGGGGCGCAGCGCCCATCCTGGAGGTCTGCCTGGGAGCAGCACACCACACACCACGGCCGTACACAGACGCTGCCCCCGCCACCCGTGACACAGACCCTGCCTGCGGCTGGCTGCTTCATCCACCTGCTGGGCTCCCAGGGGGGCAGGACTGTCCAAGGGTCCTCCCCACATCAGAAACTACACCCTGCGGCATGAAGGAGTCAGCGCCCCGGGCCCTGGGAGAGCTCCTCTGTGGACTGCTCCTCCCCTCTGGACTCCAGTCCTCTGCCCTCTGCCTCCAGGGATTTGCCAGGAGGCCAAGCTCTCAGTCCCGGGCAGGAACCTGCCAGAGGGGGACGCTCACCAGGCCAGGCCTCTGGCACCACAGCACTGAGAGCGGCCTGGCCCCACGGGCTTCTCCCAGCCACACGTGCAGTATGGAGATGTGGTGGGAAGAGCCTGGCCCTCGCCCTCTGAAAGTGGCCTGCTGGTAACCTGCTCCCAAGAGTGGCTCCCACAGCATGCTGGACTTCCATGGAGGCTGGCTGCTCCTGGCTGCTCCTGGCTCCGGCCCTCAGAGGGCATGAGCAGCAGCCCTGCCCACATGGCAGCCAAGACTTCACACCTGGGAACATCCTCCAGCCCTGTCAGGCCTCCCGGTGACCATGGTCTGCTATCAGCTCAACTGCAGCCGCAAGAGCGACCCCAAGTCCCCCAGCCAAGTCCTCCTGGATCACAGACTCCAGAAATTGTGGGGATAATAGCCGTCTACTGTTTTGTGTCACTGATTTGTTAAGCAACAATGAAAAATCAATATACTACATTAAATATAAGGCCAAGGAAACAGCTGAGGGATGGTGGAAATGCTTCTCAGGAGCTTAATTGTGCTCCAGGATTGGCCCTAACAAGTCCATGTCCTAACCTGTTAAATTCCAGAAAGCAGGCACTTTCTGATCTTACCTGACAGGTCAGTGAACTGAAACACAGAAGTCAGGCCTTGCCCAGAGTCTTGCAGGAGCCTGGCACATGAGCCAGATCCCAGTCCAGGCCATAATGTCCGACAGCCCATGGGCACAATCCAAGGCCCAGGAGCCACCGTGCAGTCTGGAGCATCCAGCAGGCCTGGGGCTTCAGCCCTTATAACAAGGAGACTGGACCTGGTCAGACTGTAAGACTCATCTGGCCCCAAAGCCCCAGGGGCTGAGCTGTTCCACTCCAGACCAGAATAATCGGGGTCTCCAAAGCCAATGGGCACACGGCACATCAGCTCTGATGCATCTGGAGCAGGTTCCATTTCCAGGGCAAGGCCGGGAGTCTGACCTGGAGAAGTCCACCTCGTGATGTGTGGCTTGCACATGGCCATGACACATGCACTGGGCGAGTTCTGACAAGTTTGGGCACCATGCAGTCACCACTGTGAGGCCACGGGACGTGCTGTCCCTTTTGGTCCCCACCCTGGCAACACCAACCAGGCTCCCAATTTTTCTTCTTTTGCAAGGGACTCAGAGGCTCTCGGCCAGGCTGTCAGGGGCAGCACTGCCGAGGTCCCTGCTGTGGTGCACTCATGACAGAACCTCCACCACGTCTCCTCACCTGCTGGAGGCCTCTAGAGATGAAGGCAGCCACTGTGCCTGTCACATCCCAGTGCTGCGTGGACAGGGCTGTCACCAGGAATCCAACCACAGCCTGCTGTGGAAGGCCGCCCATCCGCATGCCCTGTGCAAGACCTCCAAGCCCTCGCCACCCTCCAGCTCACGCTCTCCCGGCCCAGGTGCTGTACACCACCCCTTCCTGCTGGAACTCGGGTGCCTGGAGTTCGGCTTCAAGGTCAAAGTCTCTGAGGCTCCCTCAGTCTTGCCAAGGAAGATGGACCCATCTGACTGCCAATCTTGGCAGGACTGACTTCAGCAAGGCTGCCCCTCCTCCATGCCCCAGGCCACTGCCCAACTAGTTCACCCAAACTATTTGAGATGGTGTCCGCCACCTGTCTGCCAGGTCCCCCATGGCTGACCCCTTCCCAGGCCATCAGCCTCTACCCCTGATGCCCATGGGTGGTACTAAAACACGACTTCACTGCTCCCTGTGGCCACACCTGGGCTGGGAGATGGCTCCCTTTACTTGCTCAACTTCAGCCACCTGCTCTCGGGAGGTACCTCCACCTGGCCTGCCCGAAAGCAACCGCAGGGGACTGCTTCAGCCATTGCCACATCCCTGCCAGGGGTCTGTTCCGGCTCTCAGACCTCCCCAGTGCCCTGTCCCACCTCTGGCCTTAGTGGCCCTGACCTTGGTAGACACACTACCTGTAGCTGCCCTGCCCCTCTTGGCCCTCACCTGCTGGTCTGTCTCCAAATCCTCTGGACGTCAGGGCAGGAAGGCATGGGGAAGAGCTGGGCTCCACCCCAGGAGCGTTTGCTCAGGTGCCCTGAGAGCGACTTCTTAAAAATGTTCTTCCCAATTTTAAATTGACTTCCCACTTCTAAAGCCAAGTTTAAAAGGATATAAGTTTTGGCATGTGGCAAATTTTGACTTGTTAAAGTGTAAGTTCAATGTTTTTTAAAATTTTTTTTAGTTGTAGATGGATACAATACCTTTATTTCATTTATTTACTTTTATGTGGAGCTGAGGGTCGAACCCAGTGCCTCACAAGTGCTAGGCAAGCGCTCTCCCACCAAGCCACAACCCCAGCTTCAATGTTTTAGGTGAAGTCTAAATGCCCTAGCAAGTGGACCCCAGCCCAGTCCCATTCCCACACACACAGTGACAGGCCCTTCTTCCAGGAAGGGCTCCATTCCCTGCTCCCTGGGGTACGGCTCCTCAGGCGGGCCTTCTGCACAGGGCTTCAGGACTAGGTCACACACTGCAAGTCTCTTCTGCCTCACGTTCCACGTGAGACACTCTTACTGAAATGCTCGGACCCACTGCTCTGCAGTAGAAGCACGTGTGACCATTGGACACTCCCGGACACTCCACATGCAACACCTCAAGGGCACCCAGAACCTCAGCATGCTCAGCAGCATGCCGGGCCCCATCCACAGCAGCCCACCAAGGGTCTCAGCAGCCTTCATGGGCTCCCCGCCCAGGACCAACTGACCCCAGGTCCTCTGACTCAGGTTCTGAGCCCACAGAGTGCTCGTGTAGACGGTCCCACCCGCTGAGGAGCCTGCATCCTCAGCTGCTGTAGGCTCAACACTTCTGGCCAAGAAAACGCTACAGAGATGCCAGGCACTTCCTGCACCATCCGTCCCTCAGGGGACACCCAACACGGCTGCAGGCTGAAGCTGTACCACTAGCCGTCTCCAGTGAGAAGCACGGTGTCTGCTAAGCTGCCAGCAACCTGACCAGGGGCAGTCTGGGCTGAGCTGATGTCCCACCCCACGGGTGGTTGTCCATGCGGCCAGTGTGGGGCACCAGCCTTCCAGCTGCAGCCCTGAAGACCTTTCTGAGGCAGGTGCAGTTAAGGCAAGGAAAGAGACACCTACGCTTACTGAGTCTGAGGTCTTGGACGCCGCGCGGGACCCTCTGGTGCAAAGAGCACAGCAAGGCCAATGGCAGGCCTACTGCGCCAGCCCCTAGGCACCCTGCAGCCCACAAGGGCACGTGCCTTCCTCCAGGCCCTCTGACCTGGGTCCTCACTCAGCCCTAGTGTGAAGACCCCCTGTGGTGCTGTGGACTGAAGCTACTCTCAGCACTGCAGACCCGCCACGGAGCACATGTGGCTGGCCTGCACCTCCGGGAGGAGGGGGCACTTGCGTCTTGCTGAAAGCACAAAGGTGCCCAGCACCCTCCTGCACCCTCAGTGCCTAGGCTGAAGGACCTGTGGGAAGCCCAGGGTGACCCAGGGAAGTGTGGCATCACGGGGCAAGCGTGACTTTATTTTCCTGCCCGCTATGATGTTGCAATAATACCAATGCGGCCAGTTCTGAGGTCTAATTCTGCCTGAGTCACAGATGGGGAAACCAAGGCTCAATAGGGTCCAGAGTCCAGCTTTGGGGCACAAAGCCACTCCTTTATCTGTACGTCTCACACATGAAGATGGGGTTCAGGTGGGTGGGGTCCCTGTGGACTGAGCTGGAGCACAGCGCTTCACGCCTCCCCAACACTGGTTACCCTGGACACCATGCACAGCCCCAGAGCCAGGGGCAGGGACTGCCAGTGGCCTCTCCCCACCCAGGAGGGAGGTCACACAGGGCAGGATCTCTGCCCAGAACAACTTCCACACACTGGCATGACCTCTAGGGCCAGCACCCAGCAGCTGGAGGTGGGACAGCCAGCCCGTCCTACCCACGTGGCACCTTCTAAGGATGCTCAAGAGCTCTGAGTGTTCCTAAGTGAATCAAGTCCCCCCAAAGGTAACCCCAGGACCGCAGAACCTGACCGTATCTGTATCCTGATCACCTCTTGTGAAGAGGTGACCAAGGTAGCTGACATCACTGGGGTGGGCCCTGATCCAGCGTGACCAGCATACTCATGGAAGGGGGAGCCTATGAAGACGTGCTGGGAGAGCAGGCCAGCTCTGCCATGCTGCCCGCTTGGGCTCCCTGCTCCAGAGCGCTAGGATGGACCCTGGAGCATGAGCCCTGACCTGTGGTGCTCTGCTGCTGCAGCCCTGCCAGCTCACGCCTTCCCACAGACACCTGGGTCTCCCCCTGCTTCCTGGATCCCACCCTGCTGAAGACATCCTGCCCTGCCCCCACTGCTGCCTCGGCCCCAGCCTTCCCAGACACCGCCCAACCCAGCTGCCCTGCACCTGCCTCCGAGCCCATTGCCAGATGCCCATCTCCCCATCGGCTTAACACCAGTCCCGATCCCATCATTCCCTTCGATCTACCTGCTCAAGAAGCAGCCAGCCAGAGGGTCCCTATGGATCACCTCCCAGGTATGCGCCCATCTCTGCCAAAACCCCAGCCTCCCCAACACTGCCCCTGCAGAACTACAGTCCCCAGTACAACTCCCTGTGGCCACCAGTGACCGCTAGTGACTGCCCGAGCTCTGTGTCCGCTCCTGCAGAAATCCTGCTGAGGACTGTGTGGCTCTGAGGGGTGAGTTCAGTTCCTCCACCCACGAGCCCTCTGTGGCTCTGCGGACAGCCCCGGATCTGGAACACCTGCTTGCGCTCAGCCACATCTTGCTCTAGGCAAGCGACCTGCTGCCTCTGGGGTCTGAGCACCCAGTGAGGAGGTAACATCGCTGATGGGACGGGGGTGGAGACGTATCAAATTCGCAATCACATGCTAGCTGGCCTGACGGCCTTACCAAGAGCAAGGCTGGCCTCCAGCAGACAGCAGCGGTGGAGGAAAGCCTGTTCAATATGCCTAATGCATGGACTGTCACTGACATTCTAGATAGGAGACTTGAATCACAGGATAAAAGAATTTCAAAGACATCCAAGTTCAAGTGCACGACAAAGAACTGAGAAATGACTGCTACCCTCCCTCTGCCTCTTGCCCATTCCTGTCCTTCCGACCCTCTGCCCACTACCGCCCAGCATCTGAGACCCTGGTCAGGAAATGCTGGAGAAGAAAGCCCACAGGCAGCAAAGTGGGGGAGCCAAGGGCAGCAGAGCCCTGGGCACAACTTGAGGCGTCTCCCCAGGGGGGCAGCAAGCCCAGCAAAGGAGACTGCACCACTGGGGGCTGCGCAGTACGGAGGGTCAGAGACGTGGTGACAGTCTTTAGCAAAGACATAATGCGAGCTGTGGCCCAGCAGGGGCACGTCTTATTCACCAGCCACTCAGCAAGTCAGAAATTGAGGGTGCTTATAAAAGAGCACAGCTAAAATTTTAGGTGGAACAAACACAGTCTGATTTTTGAGTCTGAAGGTCAAACTCAGCCATGGGTACATGCACCCGCAGAGCACCTGGTCTTTCAGGAGGCCTGGAGACAGGAAACGCACACATGTTGGTCCTCCCAACCTGCCAGCACCTGGAATTAGCAGGAGTCTGAAACTGGGAGCAGGAGATCGCCCCCCGATGCCAGAGGGTCCACTTCACCAAGTGCCACACAACACAGGAGACCACAGGAACACTGTGGAAGAGCAACTGCGCTCGGAACCAAGGCCACCCAAGGCAGTCACAGGGACCAAGGGGAGAAACTTCCCTTTCCTCAGCAGTCCTCGGACACTGACAGCTCTGCACCACCTGGGCATCTGGGGCCCTGTATGGTCACTTAAGTCCTTGGCTGCTGGAACCTTTGCTCCACCTGATCAGACCCTATGTGGTCATTTGGGCCCCATGTGGTCACTTGAGGTCCTGGTCTGGAAGCTCTGCCATCTTCAACACGTGGCTTCCAGCTTGTTCTGAGCTCTGCCTTCTGTGAGGCAGGAAGAAAGAAGCCATGGGTGCAGGCAGAGAAGGACATGGTCCCCTTAAGAGTACAGGCAGTGCTAGGCGAGTGACCACGGTGCCAACACATGTGACACAGAATCAGGGCAGAGTGAGGAGGGGCTCTCTGACATGCTACGGATGAGAGCAGGCAGAACGAGCAGTGCCCTGTGCCCTGAGCACGGTGCCCCTGGCCACATGAGACCTGGTTTGGCCATGCCCCTGCTCCCAGGGAGGTGGGGCCAACTCCCAGCTGGCTCCAGGGCTCACCCAGGAGTAGTGCTGCGGAGTGGCGTCCTGTGACCTCCAGCTGGCCTACCACGACCTTACAGCCTCCCTTCTGCCCGCTGGCCATCCAGTGAGGAAGCTCTGCCAGCCTGCTGGGTGACAGGCCCACAGCAGGCAGAGGTGGATCATCCTAGCTGAGGTCCCCAGACCAGGCAGGCTGCAGCAGACACGAATGACCCCGGGAGAATGGAAAACCCACCCAGCTGAGCCCTGCCCAAACTGCACCCCCGAAGAGGGGTGGTCTCAAATCGCCACATTCTGAGGCACGTGTCAGACTGATGCCCACAAGACAGAGAAGCCACACGTCAAAGCTGGAGCCAGGAGCGTCCCTGACGTACCCAAAGGACTCAGGGTGCACAGGTCGGCTCCACAGTGCACGTGATGAACAAGCCAGAAAGAAAACATGGAAGAGCTGCAGCCCCGCGCACACAGAGCCCCTGTCACCACACACTGGACACGCCCAGGTCCCAGGCACCAGCGACCAGGCCGGCGTCCCATGGCCTCCACGTGGAAAGTGGCTGGTGCTACCACGGCACAGGCTGGGGTCCCTGTGCACCAAGCACACAGGCCACGGGCGGCGTAGCTGGTGCGGGCCTTCCCTGAGGCTGGGGTCCCTGTGCACCAAGCACACAGGCCACGGGCGGCGGTAGCTGGCGCGGGCCTTCCCTGAGGTTGGGGTCCCTGTGCACCAAGCACACAGGCCACGGGCGGCGTAGCTGACGCGGGCCTTCCCTGAGGCTGGGGTCCCTGTGCACCAAGCACACAGGCCATGGGCGGCGGTAGCTGACGCGGGCCTTCCCTGAGCCTCGGCTTTGTGCTTGGTGGGTTTAGATATCACCGAAGCAATTAAAATATAAAATTGACTTAAATCGTCACTGGGTTTGTGGGGTTCTTTAAGTAGTACCTACTTCCTCCACTAAGGGACAGAAAGGTGCAATCCGATGACATTCCTAAACCACCCCAACCCCAAAATCCAATCGCATTCTTAAACTGCCCTCCAGTCCTTCAGAGAACCCCTTGGTGACCAAACGCTGTGGCTACCTACTTCGTGATGGCCACTGCTCGGGACAAACCCCACCAGGACAGTCCTGCCCCTGGGTTCTGCGATTTGAGCCCCAGCCCAGAGCTGGGCCAGGGAGGTGACCATCCCCTCCTGGAAGAGCTGACCCAGGGCAGGCGAGGCTAGGTTCAGCCAGGGAGATGGCGGCAGGGTCTGCGGGCTTCTTGGGAGGCAAGAGACAGACCCCTCCGGCCCGGCCTGCAGCATCCTCCCCTCCTGAGTGGGGCGGGGCCAGGGCCTCTTGGGAGTCTGAAGCACAAAGGTGCAGACCAAAGACCAAGGCCGTGGTGGCAGGGGGTGACTGGGTCCTGGGCACTGCTGGGCAGCCGTGTTGTGCCAGGGACTGGTCTGGAACACACGGCGCAGCGCGTGACGGTGGTGGCACTGTTCACACACTGCGCCACTGTACGTACATTTGTGCCAAGAGCAGCGAGGCTTCATCCACCGTCATCCCGAGCTGACGCGATCGGTCTCCTGAAAGAAGAGTGCCACAGGGGCTGGGGAGCACTCGAACCCAAAACCCACCCAGTCAAGGCGGGCAGGGCGCGGAGGGCAGCTCCATAGCGAGAAGGGAGTGGCTCTGCACCAGCGGGAGGACGGCCTGCAGCTCTGGCCTCGTGGGGACCTGGGCACTGTTCCACAGGCAAGGTCACGCAAGTCCAGCCTGGCTGCCCCGCGGACGGGAAGAGCCACACAGCAGCCTACAGGAGGGCAGGGCAGCCTGGCTCCATTCTGACTGCCCCCACCCCACAGGCCACTGAAGGAGCCCCGGGGCCCCAGACAGGCAAGGAGGCAGGGAGCTCCCAGGCACTCTTGGAGGGGATGGGCCACAGACTGAGCAGACAAGGGGTGATTCACAAGTCATGGTGGACACGGGCCATCTGCACTCCATAAACCCTGGCAGGAAGAGCCCAGGGAGAATGGGGCTGTGCAGGAACAGGCAGGGGCGTGGTGCACAAGCAAAGGACAGAGTGGGTCCTGGTGTCACCGAGCAAGTGGGCAGCTGGTGAGGACCCCAGTCTCGCCCCACCTACCCCAATTCTCCAAGCTCCAAAACCTTTTGTGGCCTCCAGGGTGTCTGCTGGTTTTCCTGGCCTGAGTGGAGGTGGTGTTGGTGAGGGCAGGGCGCTGTGCACAGCTCCCAGGGCCTGGTGACTGCACAATGGGCCTGTGACCAGCCTCTGGGCCTGCGGGCGTGGCAGTCTGCTCACACCACGCTCTGTGCGGTAGCAGAGTTGCAGTGCTGCACTCCAAGACATGCACACAGGAGGTGCATGCAACATGCACACGTGATGCCTGCACACAGTGGTCACGGTGCCTGGCTGCGATGTGGCTTTCTTGCAGGGAACTGTGCTAGGAAGTGAGAGGCCCCTGGGACAGCAGCAGGCCCACTGCAGGGCGGCCTCCTCGGACTCACTGCCCACGCATGCATACTGTTTGATGCCTACAAGGAGGTGGAGTGCCAAGTGTCCCTGGGACGTGGACCGCTTGTCACTCCCACCCTCAGGGCAGGAGCAAAGGTCAACGGCCCACAAGTCCCTAGCAGTTCTTCGTCCCTGCGGAGGTCTGAGGGGGCAGGACAGACAACCCAGCACGATGTGGGGACAGGCAGGTGCCTACGAGAGGAGTGGACGGCAACCCTGGGGGTGCTGGGGAAGAGGGGCCTGGCCACCCTGATGCTCCTCCCCAGGCCCCACCCAGGTGCTTCCAGGACGGTGGGAAGGTCCTGAGGGCTACTCTCCCAGGCAGCTCAGAGGCAGGCACTTCACAGTGTTCTCAGACAAGAGCAGGAGACCTCAGAGGAGGGACACAGAATTGGACAAAGACAGGAATGTGGCCACAACTGCCCGTAAACAGGCTTCATGACCCATACCTTTAAAAACAGATTTTTTAAAAAAAAGTAGATTCAAAATGAAATAAACGAAGTGGGTTTCAGAACAGTCCTCCACAGCCCCGGATGGCGCTCCAGGGCTGAGGGATGCAGCGCAGGAGCCCCTGCAGCGGCCACCGGGGAGGCCAGGCTTGCTACTGGAGTTTCCAAAACCTCAGCGACACAAATGCCTGGACACAAAGGAGAATCTCCAAGACACTGACCAGTGCAGGCACACCTGTGACTCCAGCAACTCAGGAGGCCCAACCCTAGTACCAGAACAGCAGGCAGAGTAAAGTGGGAGCAGCGTGCAGCTGTCCCCAGAGACACAGTCAAGCACGTCTTCTGGGGCGGCGGTTCTCCAAACGGTGTGTGGCCTGGGGGCTCCCCAGTTGCTCAGCGGCTGGCCCACGTCCTGGGGCAGGAAGGTTGAGCTGACGCAGAGCTCCCGCCCAGCCCCCGCCCCCCACACGGCCTCTCCTTGCACCTGGCTTGTGCTTGTTATGGCACGTGGGGCTCTGGGTAGGGAGAGGGGGGTCATGGCCTGGCACCCCAGGCAGACGCTACTGGGAGGCCACAGGCGCCCAGCCAGGCAGTGCCAAGCCCGTCACTCCACTCCAGCTGCACCCAAATCAGCTTCTCCAGGGAAAGCGAGTCCCACCTGCGATCCTGCCCTCCCGGCTTGCAGGGCAGGCTTAGAACACACAGATCTACACTGCACGTGTCACTACTCTTCTCCTTGAGCGGGCAACGGACCCGGCTGGCTGTTCTCTCTTGTCTGGCTTTCCCCCAAATTCCCAAGAGTTCAGACTAAACTGAAGTTCTCTTCACAACTTACACTGGTCATTCCACCCACAGAAGCCAAGGCTGAGGTCCCAGAAGGAGAGGTGCCCTCCCTGCCATCTGCCTTGGCCACAGGGAAAGGCAGTTTGTCCTGCAGCTGGGGAGTGTGCTTGGCCAAACCTCTCTGTCTCCCCACCCTGTACTGCTCTGGGAGGGTAGGCCCACAGGGCCAGGCCCCAGAACTGCTTAGGCCCTGCCACACTGTCTCCTCCTGATGTGCTGCTGCCCTGCCCCTCCCGGGCTCCATACCTGTCCTTTATCTTCCTTGTCTCCTTCTGTTCTGGATCCCAGGTCACCAGGGCACAGGGCTGGAGGAACCTGTGGCCTCTGCCCAAGAGCAGCACAACAGGACTCAGACAGCAGGACACAGGGACAGCCCAGTGGCCACTCAGCCACATCCCGGAACACGAAAATAGCCACGCTGCCAAGTGGGTGACATGTCAGGGCCAGCCGTGTGGCCATACTCCCACTTGGCAAGGGAGGGGCAAGGCTGTGGGAGGCCCATGGCGGCAGGACCCTGGCACACAGCAAGGAGCTCAGGACACCGGCCCGCCTCCCTGAGGACCCAGCCTCCAACAAGCCCCTGGCCTGCAGTGCCATGTCCCCGGCTCCAGGAAGCAGGTCGGAGGACACAGCAGGGCCCACACTGTGGCCCTCCACAGGTCCCATGCCTGCCCTTGCCAAGGGCCCCGCCACCTCCACCAAACACAGAAACGACCTCCTGGCTCCGAGCCAACAGGGCAGCCTCTCCAGCCTTCACCTCTGGGGGCCCCTCTGCAGCCGCCTCACCCAGGTGCTGGGCAGGGAGGATGGCCATTCTGTGCAGGAAAGGCGGGTCCAGCACAGGCCAGCACAGGCCAGCAAGGCCCAGTACAGACCAGCACAGGCCAGCAAGGCCCAGTACAGACCAGCACAGGCCAGCAAAGCCCAGCACAGGCCAGCACAGGCCAGCAAGGCCCAGCACAGGCCAGCTCAGGCCAGCACAGGCAGAGCGGGTAGCGCTGGTGCGGGATGGCAGGCTGTGGTGGCAGATGGAAGGTGGGAACCTGGGCTCCACTGGAGAGGGCAGCAGGGCTGGGAGCTGTGAGTGTGACCGCCAGTCACCCCTTGGGGAGGAAGACACCAGCTGCACCTTCCCAGCTCACGCTGAAGTAGAGCCCATGGCGAGGAACCTGAGGACTGGTACTCTCAAAAAGGCTTGTTTTACAATGGAGCAAGCGCAGGAGGTGGGACCACCACTCAGCAGGCACACCAGGGCCTGGCTTGCGGGGAGGCCACTAAGGCCTGGGGAAGGAAGGCGAGGAGGCAAAGAGGCTTGGTTCACACGCTGGGTGGGTGGCCTCCAGGAAGAACCCAACCTCACCTTCCAGCAGACAGCCCACTGCCTGTGCCGCCCGGTGAGGTACGGAAGAGCCACAGCAAAGGCAGAGGGTACGATGAGCTTCAAGAGTACCCTGCTGGACACCACAGACCACAATCAGCCACTCCTGCTGCCTCTCTAGTGCACAGTGGACAGCGACCACGTGGGGCTGGTGCCCCTGTTGCAGCCTCCTCTCCTGTCCCTGTGAGGGGACAGGTCAAGGCCCCCTGGGCAACGGGGCTGCCCAACTCAGGATCTTCCCGACTACAGGTTCAACAGTCAACTTGGGCTCAAGCTCTGTTTCCACAAAGCCAAGCCACCTGGGAGGGCCTCCAGGCCATACTGGGTGGACAGACACCCAGGCCCACCAATTCCAGAGGTCCAAGCACACCACAACTGCTACTTGGCACCAGGCACCAGCTAACTCTGAAGATGTCTCGGGTGCTCTTGAATCCACTTTGGAAAGACCCAGCTCTAGAGAAAGCACTGAGACATGGGAAGAGAAACGGCAACCTTACGGAGGCGGCTCCCTGCTGCACGTGGTGTCCCCACTGGGGCTCAGGAGACATGTGTCCTCCAGCCTGCAGCTCAGGGGGAAGGCAGCCTGAGGAGACTGGGCTGAGGTCCCAGGGGCTCAGACAGCTGCAGTCAGGGTAGCCAGGGGAGGGAGAGCCGGGAACCCACAACACGGCCTCGGGGACACACGAGGCCGCTCAGTGCCAGCCACGGGAGCCACAGACACACAGGCACCACTCCACACTGCCAGGCAAAAGGGGCACACAGACGTTTTGTTATAAAACACTCTCCCTGGGAAGAGCGGACGGGGATCATGAGGATGACCTCTGGGTTAGGAAGGGAGGTTCCGGCACCCTCTGCTTTTCTTACTGTTGTCATGAAATGCGTATTACTCATGTAATCATAAATATCACCAAAAGCCAGAAGATATCCTAAGTTAACAGCTTAAAGACTCATTTAAGGCAGACAAAGAGGGAAGTGTTTAATAACACCTCCCCCAGCCCCTTGCTCTCAGCGCTGAGGATGGAACCCGGGGCCTCCAGCACCCTGGGCAAGCACTCCAGCCTGAACTACCCCAAGCCCAACAGCACTCTTGAAGTCACTGGATCTGCACCAGTCCCAGATCAGCAGGGCTGCCCCGTGGAGCCCCAGGGCCGTGCATCTGGTGCCAGAGAGTGTGGCCTGGCTGTGGTGAGGAATAGTGACTAACGCCACCTCTGTCCCTGTGGAGGCTTCTCTCCTGAGGTAACTGCTCTTTGTACCACAGCAAGCACTGCACCACCAAGCAGCTTGGTGCACAGAAGCAACACCTTCCTGCGGAAAGGCTTTGCAGGCCAGTGGGAGGCAGGCAGCCTGGGGGCGTCGAGGCACCCAGGAGTGCCAGTGGGGGCTCCTTGGCACTGCCATCAGAGGTGGCCCATTGCTGCGCTGATGAGGGATCCTCACGCCGAGTGACATTGGAAAGCTGGGCTGCAGCCTGCTGGCTCCTTGAGGCGTTCAGCTCACCTTCTGACTCCACAAATGTGCAGGGGACTCACCCACGGTTCATCATCTAAACTGATCTTTCAAATATGCAGGACAGCTTGGATCTAAAATGCCAAGTATTTAGGAGCAACTTTGCAATACTTTAAGTTCTTCAGCTGCTTCTGAATTCCAGGGCCTTCTAATTGACACAGCAAGCCCTCCTGGCACCTACTGGCAGCCGCAGCAGAGATGGAGCACCTGCCACTCAGGGAAGCACCTATGCTCTGACCAGGGCCGAGCAGAAGGCATGCCCAAGGATGACTGCCACCAGAAGGCTGTGGCCACGAGCCCTCCCCTCCGAGAGCTGCTCTTTCCTCCTCCCTGCACACCTTCCTCACTCACTCCCATTCAATTGATTTTTCTAGACTGTGACACACACCAGGAACAGGCCTGTGACTGTCAGAATCAGGGTAACGAGTCATCTGTAGGTGGAAACACATTTCTATACTGAAATGATGCTCAGACACACTGAGATGGGCCTCTCACTGTCCGCAGCAGCCACGTCGCCAGTACTTTCAGAAATACTGGCACCAAGTGGGGAGACCCTGGCGTCAACAGCAGTGGGACCCAAAAGTTTTCGCAGGACTCTGACACCAGAGCAACCAGTATCTGAGCACAGCCCCAAATCTGGTTGCTCTACAAGCTGTGTAGAATTTTGGACCTGGGACAAAGAAGAGCAATGCGATCCCATGATTCTTCAGCTACTCTTCCCTAGACCCTTTCCTTCCCACAAAAACTTGGCTGAAATAAACCACGTTGCCAGCAAGAATGCTCTGGATTTTTATAAAAACCCTCAATCGCTTTGCTTTATCCCTGACTACACCTCTGAAAATGGCCTCTTTATTCCATTCTCCTCACTAAACACACTTAGAATATCATTTGTTTTCTATCAAGACTACAAAGAATTCAAAGTATGAAGATAAAAATTATGGCAGTCTCAAAAAACACACAAAGTTCCAGGAAACTCAACTTCCATTCATCTTTTGTTAAAAGGACTATATCCAGCAAAACACAGAGGAATCAAATGAAAAGGAAGACATGGGATTTAAGAAAAAAAAAAAAAACAACAAAACCTAGTCCTGCCATGAAAAGAAACCCCAGGAAAATAATTGTATAGATGACCTGGAAAGAACATGGTCAAATTAAAACAAGAAGTCAGAGAAAGGTTTTCAAGAAAAAGCGAGTTTGTTCAAGAAGGAAAGTGAGAGTGATTAAGGGAACTGAAGCTTTTGGTTGAAAGAGGAGACAAGAAATCAAGTAAAAAGACAAGAAACTGAGATTTTCAAGTAATAAAACGGCTAGGTATGGTACAGGTATACATCATGGCCACGTGGGGTAGGATTTTCCACAGCTGCTTCACCGGGTGTCAGAGCTCCCCTCCTCCAAGCAGCAAAGACTTACTGGCTCAGGATCACACGTCCTTCCCTGTGGCTTTTGCAGCAACTGAGTTTTAAAACGTACATGAGGTTGTTTGTGGGTTTTCAATATTTCAGAGCAACCCCTCCAAGCAGCTTGCAGAACTTAATTATAATACCAAACAGAATACAAACACCACAACCCCAAATTACTTCACATAATGAGGCCAGGAGATTCTTATCCGAAGTCAATGTAACAAAAAGCGAAGTTTAAGTACATAAAAGTTTTAAGAGAACCCACAGACTATGTAAGAGTAACACCGGGACTAGAATCCTTGAGGGTGGCAGGTGCAGAGGTCAAACACGCCGACCGTGAGTGTGGGAGTCACCAGGCCCCGTTCAGGAAGGCCAGGATTCATCTCTTAGGTAGACACTTAGAGATCCTGGACAGCTCCTGCACAGGCAGAGGCTCACACTGTCCGTGAGGCTGAGTGGACTCAACACGCCATTTGACAGCAGCACCCGCAACTGCCCAAGCCGCAGCCAGGAGCGGGCGCAAGGGTTCCCTCCACTCTGCAGCTCCTGGCTCTGGACCAGGGGAGCCACCAGCTGCAACGTGAAAATGTCAAAGCAACTCGACATGCAGTCAACGCAAACCAAGACCCTGTGCTGTACCTGAGGATGACAAACAGCTCCCTTTGCTACTTGGTAAGGAACAACCTGAAGAAGGCCACTTCGCAGTGTCCCAAGACCAGCAGGCCCTGCGCACCCTATAATCTGCTCCTGGCACCAGGAGTGGGTGCCTACAGAGAGAGCCAGGTCAGGGTGCTGGAGCCAGGCCTTCTGACCCATTTCTGTCTCAGAACATGATGTGACCATTTGAACTCCAATCTCTCACCTGAAGGTTAAAATAAGCTGACCTCTGCCACCAGTGTCCCTGGCTGCTCTGAGGACCCGTGGGAGTGAGTGCCCAGCACTTCTGTGCTATGCAGGGGCCCAGTCAGTTCCCCACCTCAGTGACAGGCTCGTGGCTGAAAGATCCCCTTAAGCCAATTACAGAGGTTGCTCAGGTTGCCAGCCAGCAAACAAAGGTGCTGTTTTCCCAACGAATAAGGAGTCACTGATCATTTCAGGCATTTGCAAAACTGCATAATTAAACCCTAATCCCAAGAAATGACTTACTACAAGAGGGTCTTACTGAAACTGTTAGGGAAGCCCATGTTCCCCCAACCTGAAGATACCTGGCACCACTCCCTGCAGGGAGCAAAAGGGCCTGAGGGCCAGCGCTCGCTGAAGCCGAGTCTCCACCACACCCCAGTCAGCTGGCGAGGCTTTCGCTACTTACACACACGCTTCGCCAGGGGCGGGCTCCAACCCTGATTCCTGGACGTGGTCATGAACCATGGGTGTTGGAGACAGCTGCTCTATCATTCCGACAAGGGTCCAGTGCTAGTGTGTTTTCTCAGGCAGCCGTCCAGTTGCTTTGACCATGGTGACGGAAACAGCAGCAGACCAGACCCGCAGGGGCGGGGGAAGACACAGCCCCCGCTCCTCCATGCCCCACACAGGAACTGCTGAGCCCTCTTGTGCCGAGACGCCTTCTCAGGGGCAGCGATTCTTCTTTAAGTGTGGGGAAACACCAGAATCAACGCAGCAAGTGCATTTCACAGAAAGGTCGACCGCCCGAGTGTGATGCCAGGCCTCTTCCTGTTTTCTCCTTAGAGAGTGACCGGCATGCTTGGGACCCCCTTACTGCCCTGACCCAGGGTCTACCTGTTGTACTAGGCAGAGAAGAGGTGCCCTTGGTCAGCCCAGTGGTGGGTGGCCTGGAGTGGACCCTGGGGGCTAGTGGGATTTTAAGCCTGCTATTTATCATCTTAAAGTACACTTGATTTTTTGGTCCAGGATGCACTTCATGGGGAGCCTCGGTGAGCATGATGTCTGACAGTGGTCACTGCAGTCACTTAGTGAAAGCAGAAGCACCTTTGGGAAACAGCAGATGTGTAGCTGCCCATCACAGATGGGTCCGCGGGATTTTGGAGTAAATCTGAAGCCAAGAGTACTGAGTAAAAAGTGATCCATCCCCGAGACCATGCCAGGGCCACAGGACAGGAGGGTTGTGGAGCAGGACCCATGCAGGGCACTGGCCAAGGGGCCTCTTCTGGCATCCCTGAGGGGCTGGGCACTGTGGATGCCCACTGTCCTGCCTTCCTGGGGATGGGCTCACCGCAGGCACGAGGAGGAGCCTGCTCTGGGAACACCCCTGGCCTCCACAAGGAGCCAAGGGGGAGGCCCTCCTCCGACGCCGTCACTGGTGGGCAGGACACCTGAACCTCTGTGACCAGCCGGGCACCAGCAGGAAGGTGGCTGGGAAGCAGCCAGTGCTGCAGAGGGCGGGTGGCAGGCAGCTGGGCTTACTGGGTCGCCCCCACCTGTGGCGGCACCGCTGGGCGCAGGACCGCGTCCCAGTTCACAGCACGCAGCCCCCTGGGGAAGGGAGGCTCTCCTCTGCCCCACAGGGGAAGGGAGCACGGCCGCGCCTCTTCTCAGCTGGTGACAGGGAGCTCTGAGCTGGTGCTGGCAGGGGGAGGGTCAGTGTGGCCAGGGACAGCAGCAGCAGAAACCTTGGCCTAACGGGGAGGAGACAGGTCTGCAGAGCCAGGGAACAGGATGCCCCACGCTCCCTCCAGTCCTGAGCCCAGGGGGAGGAGGGGGCTCTGGAGGGCCTGGCTGGAGCTGCTGCCCCTCCAGGCAACCATGGCAAGCCTCGAGGGTGTTCTTCAAGCTGGGTTCCACCTGCGTGGGCAAAGCCACAGCCTGGCAGGCTGGACATGCATTAAGAGAGGGAACGTCACACATCAGGCGGACGAGAACCCAGGTGCACCTGCCACAGTGAGGTGAGCATCCAGCTCTGAACATGCCCCAAGTGGACACCTGCCCTGAATGGACACCCTCCTGAATGGACACCCACCTCGCTGTGGACCAGACATGCGCTGACACTCCTGGAGCCTCCCCTGCAGGTGTCTGACCACACACCTGCTAGAGCCGACCACCCTGGCTCCTCCCCAGGCGCCAGGTGGCAGGGGACCCCTGCCAGCACACCCAGCCCCAACCAGCTACTGGGGATGGGCCCACCGTGTAGGCCAGCACCCGCAGGGCGCCTGCAGGCCCGCAGGCACGGGAGGCAGCGCGAACAGAGGTGCAGTGGCGTCTGTGGGCCAGGCATTCGTCCTTCGTAGAGAGGATGCTGGCACTCAGGACCCACAGGACACCACGGAACCTCTGAGCCATCTCTAGGGACACCCCAAACAAAACGCCTCTGCTGAAGAAGGGGCAGCCCCACAAGCCCCACCAGGGGTCACATGCCTCCTCCTCAGCCCCTTCCCAGCCCCTCGAGGCCCCCGGCAGAGGCAGGGGCCTGTGATAGGCCGAGCAGAGCCAGGGGCGGGGGGGGGGGCAGAGGCAGAGGGCCTGCCCATGCCTCACTTACCAGTAGAGGTAATAGGCCAACGCCACGGCCAGCAGTGCAGCACAGACCCCTGAGAAGAGGCAGGTCGAGGAGCTGGCCAGCATGCTCCCCTCTGTCTTGAGCTTCTCTGAAGTGGGAGGAAGGGAGCCTGGTGGGTGAGCGGTGTCAACCTCGAGCTGTAGGTGAGGGACGCAGACCCGAGGTGCGGGCTGTGACCAGGCCTGTGCTAGTCTGGCAGGCACCACAGCTAAGAGCCTGTGTTCAGCAGGAGGGAGCTGGGTGCTCAGAGCCACCCGCCTGGGGAGATGGGTCCTGGGGCAGATCCATCAGACAGCAGCCTGGCAGGTGCAGAGACCCCTCCAGGGACAGTAGGATATGCTGAGCAGGACACAGCGCTGGCCTTTCCTCTGCCTGCTGCCACGGCTCTGCCATCCGGCCCACTAATCTAATAAGCGGCTTTCGTCAGGAGCCGCTGTCAACAGGAGAGTTGCAGGTCACCAGGCCCCGCCCAGCACTGACCCCTGTGGCCAGGGACCCAAGAGCACCAGGTGCTCCTACGCCATCTTCCAGGGCTGAGGAAACCTGTGACTAACCCTGAGCACAGCCCTTGGGCTAGAAAGGCCCCTGAAGGCCACTAAGTGACTGAGGACATCCTAGAGGTGGGCAGGGCTCCACAGAGGCCACACTCAGCTCCAGAGGCTGTGCCAAAAGACCCTGTCCCAGACTCTGGGAGCTGTGCCCAGGAGCTGTGTACAGGTGATACCTGTTGACTCCCCAGATCCAGAGCTGGACACTTGGCTGGGGAACAGCAGGGGCCAGGGATCTGACCCTGTAGCTCCAGCCTGAAGCTGAGTCTGAAAGGAAGGAGCTCAAAGGCAGAGGAGGAGGCTGAGCTGGGAAATGGAAGAGACCAGGACAAGAGCCTCGCCTGGGACCCTCCCCACATGCCGCTGACCTTCAGGAGGCCAGATGTACAAACGAAGAGAGCTGGCTCACAGGGTCATGCCCAGGACTCCTGGCCAGCTGTCTTCTCTTGCGGGGAACAGCCACAGGGGGAGAGGCTCCACTCGGTGTGTCCTCCACGGCCCCAGACACAGCAGGCCCAAAACTCTAGCCCTGGTGTGGCCTTGCACTGGGGCCAAAGAGCAGCCCACACCACCTATGCTCTGTGGAGGTCGTGACCACAGTCTGGGCCTCTTCACTCACATCCTGAGGCTGCTAGCCTCCCTCCCTGGCGATGGAGTGGGTGGCGGCGTGACCCAGGCCTCAGGAGGCATCCGGTCCCACTGTGTCTTCAGAGGGCTCAGCCCAAGCCATTATCTTGACCCCCTGTGACACGAGTTGCCGAGCTGATCTTCCCCTCAGACTGTGGGATGCTGGACGCCTGCCACATGGGCCGCCCAGCCGGGGACCTGTTACTCGGCCACAGGTGACAAGCACAGCAGTGCCAACAGCAGGGCAGTGTCTGTGGGCCTCCACGGCAGCCTGGCAATCTTCCGGACACCAGGCCCAGCTCCCTGGGAGACACGGGGGGCAAGACACGTGTCCACTGAGCTGCGTGAGAAGCCCCAGGTGTGCGGGTGAACCTGGTGCTCGGGCCACGGCCTAAGGTACGCCATGTTTGCCTCCAGACTCGGCAAACGTGGCTGGCTATCCATGCCAGTCAACTCCACACTCTCCTCTGGCCAGTAAGGCCTGGCCTGAGTGTGGCCAGGGCCAGGGAAAAGGCCGGTGGGCGCCCAGGTCTGAGTCACGGCTGGTCCCAGCTGGCTGCAGCAGCGCCCAGGGCGGTGCAGGTGGGCCTCAGGGCAGCAGAGCTGTCAGCCAGCCACAGGCAGCTTCGTTCTGCCCGGCACACGCTTCCTGTCCAAGGGCCCCAAGGCCAGCTGCTGGGAGGATGAGCAAGACCAGCTCCCTGGGCAGGTCGAGCAGCTCCTAAGAACCCAGAACCTGCCTCTGGGCACCTCCACAGGAAGTGCTGGGTGTGTGGAGCACAGCCCCACGCCCTCCACAGCGCAGTTCACAAGAGCTGAGAGGGGGCGTCCACCACGCGGTGCCCGTAACTACCCGTGCTACTGTCTGTTAATTACATATTTAATTCTTTAAAACTGCCTGGAATTCCTCTCCAGGCCAGAAGCAGAAGCCAAGCGCACCCTGCGCCGCCTGGCCACTCCTCGGCTGCCCTGTCCTGAGTGGGCCACGAGTGTTCTGAAGCTGGGCTCTGTGGCTTTGGAAGCAATGGTAGGCATATGAGTTCTGCCCAGATGCCCTGCCACCAGCGTTCCAGGTGAACGGAAGCTCTCCTTCTGAATCCTGATCTTCTGCAGGTAACTGAGCAAGGCTCGGGGCCAGTCCGAAGTGAAGGTCTCCCCACAAGAGTCAACCTCACTTCCTACTTCTACATGACCACTCGGGATTTATTCCCCATATTTCATTTTTAAGGTTAAAGAGGATGAAGAGATAGTTTAACATACTACACAAGGAAACATCACAGGAACCACACATGATGGTGCACACCTGTAATCCCAGTGACTCGGGAGACTGAGGCAGGAGGATCGCAAGTTCAAGGCCAGCCTCAGCAGCTTAGTGAGGCCCTCCCTGTCTCAAAATAAAAAGGGCTGGGCAGTTGCTTGGTGGCAGATCACCCTGGGTTCAATCCCCAGTACCCCTGCTCAAAAATAAGGTATAGGAATACATCTTTGGATTATTTTCCTACATCTGAAAAATCAATGATTAATGCAAAATTATTGAAAGAGAAGGACAGGGAGTACACTGATAAAACTCCCTGGGGTCTCCTCAGGGTACAACATGAAAGAGTGTGCTTATGAAGAACTGATAAGACCTTTCTTCTGGTCACCTTGTCCTTCTTATGCAGTGAACTGAGAGAAACGCAGTGTGACCAATTTCTCCTGCCTGATTATAGTGAGCTGCTCCCATGAACCGGGCCGGGGGGGGGGGGGGCGGGCAACGGGAACACACAGCAACTGATGCTTTATGGAATCCGCTTCTTCTCCTCACTGATGCCCCTGGTGAGCACCCCACGCCCATGACCGGCCATGACAATCAACCCTGAGAGAACAGTGCGACCACCCAGTCCTGGGAAGTCCCTACAAGCCCCTGCCCTGTGGAGCTACACAGGGGAGGGAGGAAAGCAAGATGTAGTGTCAGAAAGAGACGAGGCAGGGAGGAGGCAGGGCCACCTGAGGGGTGGGGGTCCAGCACCACGCTGGGCTGCTATGGCCACACTGAAGCGATGGCCCGGGGCTGGCCACCAGAGCTGGGCCTCCCCTGGCTTCCCCAGCACAACCCCGCCTGCACCTCCAGGGAGGTGGAGCAAGCAGCACCTGGCCTAAGTCTAGATGGCGCGGGCTCCAGGTCCTGGCCTGCCATCAGTCCCTGCTCTGCTCACCTGGCCCAGGTATGCACACGCTCCTAGCCTTCCTTTCACCCCTCCCCAGAAACTGCCACCCAGACTTCTCCCTCTAGGTCCCAGGCCGTCAGGAACCTGGGTGCTGCTACCGAGTTACCAGGAGAGCAGCGCAGCCAACGCCCCACCGAGACAAGTCTCATGGGCCCAAGGAGACACGTCAGAGCGAGGCCCGAGGACCACTGCGGGAGCTTTCTCAGTCAGTGACCACAGCTCTCCCCTGCTGGGGCCACGATCAGCTCAAATAACCCTGCCAAGACCCCAAAGCACCAGCAGCTGGAGCCAGGCGTCCCAGCACGCCCCGCCCACGGCCCGAGCATCACCTGCGTGCCCAGGCAGTGCACAAGCCTCCGCCCAGCGCTGCAGGGGCCAGCCTCAGCCTCCAGGCAGGGGTGCCCTCTGATCAGGAGGTACCCCGTCCTCAACCCACCCACCCTTCACATCCGTGAGTGTGCACAGCAAAGACGGCCCCCCAGGAGCAGGCGCTCTGCTGCCACTCCCTCTGGGTGAAGGCAGTGATGGCAGAGACTCAGGCCGGCTGGTGACATGTCCTTCCAACCCCCCAGGACCCTGGAGAGCAGGTTACTATGCAAACCAAACAAAGAGCCTGATAAAGAGACCGAACCTCAGTGCCCTGAGGCGCACTGGGATGCCCTGCCTGGGGCTCTCTGTGGCTTGGGACCCTGCCACACTCCTCAAGAGTGGGCAGAGAGGAAGCCTGGGGTCCAGCCTCCCACACGGGAAGGGCCCCCTCTGAAGTGGGCTCTGTTGTAAGGCGGGTCGACCTGCTGGATCCAGTGCCCTCAGGCAGCACGCATGTGGCTGCCAAGACTGCACTCTGCCAGCATGCCACATGTCAGGATGGGCTTCTGTGTGGCCTTCTAAGATAGCCACTGTCCAGCAGGGGACAGCAGGGGAGGAGTGCACACAGCCTGAAGAGCCTGCAGGATCACTGGAGGTGTGGGCAGTGCAGGCTGGGGTACAGCTTCGTGGCACCCAAGCAGTCTGGGGTCTGTCCCAGCGCCACCAACAGGAGAACGGAGAATGCACTGGCTATAGCATGGGTCGCCAGCTCCGTGGGCTGGGTGGGTGGCCGGCAGCTCTGCAGCATAAGTTAAGACACTTCAGGCAAAAACACACCAACTTCAGAACTCTGGTGTTTTAAAGATTCCGCGAACCAGTGCCATCATGCCAATGATGGGCAGTACACCTGCTGCGAATGTGCCCAGTCCAGCAGAGGCGCACGGTGACGGGCTCCACCCACCTCTGCCCAGGACCTGTCTGTGCTCTGCTAGGCTGGAAGAGCACCAGTGTTAAGTGTGACGCACACCATGGTGTCCTGTGACTCTGTGACTCGATTTCCTCACTGGGTGCTATGATGGGAGTCTGTCGGGTGCTTGTGACCTGCGTGAGTAGAAGATGCAGTGAACAAGATCATGGAGCACACTGCCAAGTGAATGAACCTGGCCTCCTCACCAGCAGGCTGTGTGGCCTTGGGAAGGATGCTGAACCTCTCTGGGCCTCCATTCCTCAACAGTAGAATGGGGGACAATAGTTCCTACATGTTTTGTCCTTAAAGAAAATGCAGAGTAAAACACCTGTCCCTTAGTGCCCCCTTTCTGTTCTTGGAAATCCTCGCCAAGTTAAGAGCACAATGAGAGCAAGCCAGGCTGCAAAGTCTAGACACATATGATCTTGAAAGGCCTTCTCCTGTGCACGCTGGGTCTGGGACAGGTGCATGGGATCTGAGAACCCTACCTCCTTGCATGTGTGCAGGGACACTTGCTCCTTGGGACCCTGGTCAGACAGGCAGGTTACTGCCCCTGCAGCCTGAGACACGCACGAAACCCCTCTCTGCATGGGGACAAGCATGGAGCCGAGGGCACAGTGGCGAGGACATGTGTCGCCCATTCACCCGGCCACCACTGACCCAAGCACAGTGAGGGCAGGAGGTATATTCAGCCTGAGGCCCTGGGCTCTTCTCTGGGCAGACTCCCACCTCTCACGTGCCCGGAGTGACGCCCGAGTCCCACACCACTCCAGGCCCGCTCTGGTCTTTGCACAACCCACCCACTGCCCAGGCAGGAGTCATAGCGTGTCACTGGCTCCAAGGCTTCAGGAGCAACGCATGCGCAGCTCGGAGCCGGGCTGGGCTGGGCGGTTCCTGCGGCCATCAGCGCCATCTTTCACTCTGGCGAGATCAGCTGAGAGACCCTTACCACGTGGATGCAGCAAGGTGTGCAGCACTGCACTTGCTCGAGGACCCTGGCTCCCACGCTCCCACACGACACAGCGAACGTCCTTCTACACGTGTCCCAAACGCTCGTGAAGTAGGACAGAACCGAGACAGCTGGGTCAAAGTGCATGTGTAAAAGGCACTGTCATTTGTCACTGAGTCCTCAAAGCAGTCACACCAAGCAGGTCGCGATAGCCATGCCTGTCATCCTAGCTACCAGGAGGCTGAGGCTGGGGAATCACAAGTTCAAGGCCAGCCTGGGCAACTTAGTGAGACTCTGTCTCAAAATAAAGCATTTTTTTGAGGGCTGGTTCAGTGGTTGAACACTCCTGGTTCAATCCTCAGTACCAAAAAATAAAGATAAAAAGTCACTCTCCAGTGACTTCAGCAGTTCCCAGGGCAGGGAGGTCAACAGAACAGGACAAGGAGCAGCCTGGGAGGGTCCCACCACGCCCACCTGGAGCTCCAGGGCTCTGTTAGGACAGGTGTCCTCGGTGCAGCTGGGACACAGGAAGCTGTCCACTTCAGAGTGGCCGTGAGCAGCCGTGGGAGACTGGAGCTGCTCAGGGGCAGGGAGCCAGTGTGTCGGAAGGGAACCGCAGCCTCTCCTGTGGCTCCTGTGGCAAGTTGCTGACGTGATGGAGACACAGGGCGGCCCGCCACTCAGGACTCAGCCTACATGATCTTCTCCTCATGTCCACTGGAACCTGGGGCACAGAGGTCACCTGGCCCCAGGTGGTGCAGTGCAACAGCAGAGCTGGGTCTGGCCCTAGCCTTGCCTCTAGGCCCAAATTGAGCTGTTGGTCACAGAGCTGGCCAGGAAGCAGGCCCACCTGCAGGCTCTCACCCGACCACAACCTCTGCAGAAGGCAGTGATGGCCTCTGCACTCTTCCCCTTGAGATGGAAACACGTGGCCGCAGGAATTCCTGCCCCACACCACATGCAGGGCAGAGTGGAATCTCCTGGCCGCCTTTCTGCAGGCTGGAACCCACTCCGGGCCTGCTTGACTTGCCAGCATCGAGGATGCAAACTGGGGGAGAGCGCCCCTGCAGCTGGCCAAGGCAGGGGCAGAAGAGTGGCGTGCCGGAGGGTGACAGAGCCACTCGGATGACCACATCGCCCAAAGGACATCTGAACCACCCTGAGAGGAACAAGAAGATCTTGAACTTCACAGAAAAGGTCGGGACAAAAACAGATTTTAAAAAGCAAAGACAACTTGGAAACACACCTCTGCAAGGTCTCGCTGTCTCAGAGTGGTGTAGAGTCCCGAGCATCTTTGATTGTGATCAGGTACGACTGAAGCACAAGCCCAGGTTCCAGGCCCCAGAACCTCAGCCTGTCCAGGCCAGAAAGCTGTGTTCATGGTGCACAGCGCAGGGCTGAGAGGGCACTGCCCAGGCTGCCAGTCATCCTCGGTGACAGTCTCCACCAGGCCTCAGGGGAGCAGAAAGGACACCCCAAGGATGTGTGCACTAACGTTCCTTAGCAGGCACGTCCCCTAAGCACTGAGGTTCTGTGCCCTGCATTCTCAGCTGAGAAAGTCTAGAGCGTTTTACTTTTGAAAATGAATAGGCACTGCTGTTGTGACCTTAAAGGAACCAACACGGCCTCGGGCCTTCTCAGAGCCCACAACCTGGTGCCCACCTTGGAATCCGACCCCTTGGTGGCTCTCTGGCCACAGCTGCCCAAGGTGGGCAGGTATCACAATAATGATGATAAGCTGGTCAAAGGGGAACTGAGCTCCTCCTGAGCTCCACCACAGCCATCACAGCGCCCTCTGAGCCGAGCGCCCAGCTCTGCAGCTGCCCCACAGACTGACGGGGGCCATAGCCGGGGCCTCCCTCACCATCTCTGTTCAGTCATCCAAGGGCTCAGAGCTGTGGGATGCAACCCAGGACCCTGGTGGAAGGAAGTCTAAAATTCCTGTTTTTTTAAAATGAGCATGTATCATTGTTACAATCTTTAAAATAGAGAATAAACAGAATACACACGTAGAAATAATTTCCATTAAAAGTTGCAGAGCCAAGAGGAGGTGAGAGGCAGCCTCACATGGACAGGGGATGCACCACTGGCTGGGACAGCTGTGTGCAACAGGCCCAGGGAGCCAGGCTGTGACCAACAGCCCCTTCCTGAGAGCTCCTGCTATGAAGATTCCCAGTAGAAACAGTGTTCTCGAGATCGCACACAGAACCTTCCAGAGAAAGTCAATATTAAATTTTAAAAGAATCTGGTTTTCTCCCCAGGAGCCAAGAACAAGAAATAGCACCAACAGCAGGAGGGAGACCCCCTGACCAGGAGCGCAATCTGGGCTGGAAGAAGACCCTCCGCAGAGGCTGCCCCTTCGTCCCCTCCCACTCTCCAGACCAGTCAGATGAGTGGCCTTAATGAGCTCGGTGCCTCCCTGAAGGCACCAGGTCACCTATTTCCCCAAAGTCACCTACTGAAAATGCAGGGCTGAGAGGGGGGCAGAGCTGATGGGCCTGGCACACAGGACATGGGAAAGCAGTCCCCAGGAAGGGTGCTGCCCTGCTGCTCCAGGTGGGGGCATGGAGAGGAGTGGGCACACAGGGTCTCGACGGATGTTTTAAATGTGGGGCCAGTCTCTCTGTGGTGGACCTAGGAAACCAAGATCTGGTGACAAGAGCAGCCCACAGAGGGAGGAGGGAAGGCCTACTCCTAGCTCCCGAGGCCTGCGGCCAGCCTGCTGAGTGACGAAGCGCTGGCCCTGGGCCCAGTCCACCATGTGAGAACCACCTGCCACCCAGGGAGGCCCCAGGTACGGACGCTTGTGACCACAGGGAGCTCCTCCTTTCAGCCCAGGCTGTGAGGCCAGGAGCCAGCCGCCACTCTCCCAGGAGGCGACCCTGGAATGCTGAAGGACATCAGGACCAACTCCAGGCAGGACCGGCTGGATCATGAGCCCTGCTGACCATAGCAGACGAGCGGAGCAAGAGCAGAGGCAGAGAGGGTCCCCTGGCCTCGTGCCCAGCTAGAGGAAGAGGCAGTGGTGGCTTTCTCAGACAAGCTGCGCTGCCCTGCAGGGCGCAGGTTCCCTGCTGCCACGGCTCCCCTGCCGCAGCCTCAGCAGCCCATGCCGGGCATCTGAGGGCCACTTGGCCATGCCGCCTGGTGCCTGTCACAGCCCTGCCCGCAGCTGACCCAGCGCAGTCCTGGGATTGAGGAAGTCCCCTGACCCACAGCAGGTCCATATTTGCACATGTGCTTGGAGGGATGCAAAAGGTCTCCCCCTCCAGTTCCCAGGTGAGCTGCGGCCTGCGTGGAGCAGCTGCAGACCTGGGGACCCAGAGTCCTGGGCATGGCCACATTCACCACAGGCCTCGGGCTGGAGCACTGCTCCCCAGTCAGCTGAGTCCACTCTGCTCTGTGCAGCCACGCAACCCCAGGGCAGCTCAGCCCCTCCTTCCTAGGGATTGGCAGCAGGAACCCATCCTGGGACCCTCAGTCTCTCCACTGCTGGACGCAGACATGGCAAACACGCCCCGCCCCACATGGGGCATCAAGCTATCCAACACTCCTCGCGCTCATGGGGGTCCTTTCCCAGGAGCCCGCTACCCGTGATCCTCAGCTCGGCTGGACACACACCTGCCACCTGCTGCTCTCAGCCAGGAAGCCCATTCCACTGTGGTTTGGGGGTCAACCATCCCCAAACCATGACAAGAGTCACACGTGCAATTCCTTTCTGTCACAGGACACTGTCACGACCATCCTACCTCAGTCAGTTGTCACTGTCACTCTCTTCCCGTGCCACGTGCATCACACGCACATACAGGAGGACCATGCACAGAGCTGGGGTTGCCCGTGGCTCCAGGCGCCCACGGGGGTCTTGGAGCAGTCCCCAGGGGACGAAGGGGACTGCTGAAATTGCAGGGTGGGTCCTGCGCACAAGGAACCTTCCTATCCTTGCCCCTCACCGCAGCCTAAGCCGGGCACAGGTCAGGCCAACGGGCCCTGTCCCAGAGCCAGGGCTGCTCGCTCACCAGGATCTGCAGAGCAGGCCCTCCACTGGGCAATGTCCTCCACTCTCACCATGAGGCAAGACGGCACTCGCCCCAGCCTGACCACGCTCAGCACCCGGGGTGACTGGGCGGCTCCCAACACCCACGCTGCCTCCACTGCTGGATGTGGGGCGTGCAGGCCAGGGCCCTGTGTCCAGCCCACCTGAGCTCCTCAGGGACCACCCTGCCCACGTGGCTGCCAAGTGCTCTTCTTGCCCAAGAGTCTGGTGCTTCCCTGCAGCAGAAACACACATTCAAGGGCCAGCCTGTCCCAGTCGGTCCTACTCCTATGGCCCTGGGCAGGTCAGGAGAGCTAGCCGAGAGCCAGGCCCAAGTGGACCACCTGGGATCCCAGGTAAATCAACCCCCCACACACAAGGACGTGGATGATGCCAACTGGCCGGCAACCCCAGGGGAAATGTGAGGCCAAGAGAAGCCAGGGTGAGAGCACAGATGCTAACTCGAGATCCACCGCCCAGCCCGGCAGGCGGCACTGAGGGCAGAGCCGCTGAAGGCTGAGGACAGCAGCCTGCGGCCAGCACCCGAGGACACCAGCCAGCCAACCACAGCCAGAGCACCCAGAGCGTAAAATGTCCTGCTGGGCACTGTGGATGGGTGAGAACACAATTCACCGCGTCGGCACACGCACCGCACCATCCTAACTGCAGTGGACATGAGGCAGGCCTCAGGAGGGTCTGGTGCTTGAAACCCAGCACATATTGTTAGCTCAGAACCTCACTTAGCAGCTATGGGTGGCTGGTGGCCAGCCTGTGGTCACTCAGGTGGCATATGACCTTCCAGATGGGCAAACTGCGGACACCACTGCCTTGGCAGGGAGGCACCTGTCTCTCTTCTGCTGACTTCCCCCACCCAGCACCCAGCACTGCTCAGGTGCCCCAAACCAGCCCTTACCTGTGGCCAGGCACAGGTGGGTGCCCAGGGGCGCCGAGTGGTACAGGAGGTGGTAGGCAGGTGACTGAGCCCAGCTTTTATCACCCTTGGCCCCTCCCAGGTGGGAGGGCGGGAGGGACTTCTGGTCCCCTCCCCTGTGACCAAGTTGCTGCAGGGAGGCCCAGCAGTGCCTTGGGCGGCCTGCACCTGCCAGCTGCACAGCCCAGGGTGCAGAGCCAGGACCAGGGCCCAGTCTGAGAAGGTGCCCCAACTGTCTCCAGCTCCTCCAGACTTCCACA
This sequence comes from Sciurus vulgaris, assembly GCF_902686455.1. Lineage (NCBI taxonomy): Eukaryota > Metazoa > Chordata > Mammalia > Rodentia > Sciuridae > Sciurus > Sciurus vulgaris. Next base: position 2,087,365 of record NC_136470.1, read on the forward strand.
GAGAACAAAGGCTAGACCTGAACAGGCCCCACACTCAAAACAGAAATATCTGTGGCCGTAGAGTCACCCAAGTGCGTGGGGCTCTGGATGGAGCGGGACAGGGGAAGCACAAACAGAGAAATACCTCTCTGCACTCAGCTCGGTGCAGGACCAAGACACAAGGTTCCCAGAATCCCAATGAGAAACAGGAGGAGCTGGCTGCCACCTCCCTGTTCCTTACCCACAGGGAAGCCACAAGTGCAACGAGGGGCAAGTTCTTCAAAAGGAAAAGCCTGCATACACCTAGAATGCAGATGAAATGGCAAAGGAGCAACAGCCACCTTGAGGCCAGAAGGCCATAACCGGGAGGGCAGAGCCAGGGGTGGGGCAGGAGGTGCAGGGTTGAGTTCCCAGGGCACACAGAGCTGCTACCGCACCCTGACCAGCAAGGTCAACAGGAGGAAACAGACCTGGTTTGTGAGAGTACTTGGAGTGAGCACCTGACCCTCGAGCCTAGAGCTGGAAGGCTGTGAAACGAGGCACACACTGCTCAGTCTTGGTCCAGTTCCCGACACGAGAGCCCCACATCTCCTGTGCTCTCAGAGTGATCAGGGCAACAGAAGCACTGCTTGTTAAAGTCAGTTCACATTTAGGGGCAAAGCTGTACAACTCAGACGTCCCAAAGTTCCAGAGCGTCCGCCACTCTTCATCAGAGCCCACAGCACTCCGAGAGGCTAACGCAGCGGCCTGGGATGCAACGACCTGGAGAGGAGGCTGGTCACAACGAGGCCAGGAGAGGGCAGGAGGGCTGAATGGCAGAAGATGGCTGGCATCGAGCTCCAGGAAGACTTCTGGCGAGAGCCTGAGGCTCAGCTGCTGCCACATCTGCATGCTGGGTCACAGCTGCTCCGGGGGAGCCTCCTGCAGGCAGGACTCCAGGCCTCCCCAGCACCATGTGCATGGGACCCTCTACCAAGAACTGGTAAGCCCGGGTGTTTCTGCGCTCAGCGAGCTGCCAGGCGGAGAAGGGGCTGCGGGAGCCCTGATGGCAGTCCTCTGCTCAGAAGCACGGGCCACAGCTGGGCCTGTGACCGGCCTCTGGAGTAGAGCCCGTCTCGGAAACTGAGCCTCCACCCACCTCCAGGAGGGCAGGGTCAGCCCTGGCTCAGATCAGAGGGAGCCCGGCTGGATTCACGCAGACCAGGGTGTGAGGGTGAGGCCACGCGTCTGGCTGTGTCGAGGGCATGGCACAGGAAGGACGTAGCCCTCGTGGCCCTCTCAGAACGTGCTCAGGCATCCTCCACACAGGTCCTGACATCAAGGAAGCCTGTGTCCTGGGAGGCCCCTGGGCCCCGGAGCTCAGGAAAACGCACAGATGCACCTCCAGTTCACTGGCTTTCCTGGCTTCAAACCCTCCAGCACAAAAACAGGTCCACATGGCGGACACACGGAGGTCTGGGTCCTGAGCCCACGCTTCCACCCAGAAAACCAGCAAGGCTGTGCCTGCTGGACCCAGGCAACAGCGGATCTGATCCCTGCCTCCTCCAATGTGCCCAGTGTGTCTGGGCCTTTCTTCTCCTGCCAGTGAGGATCCCACAGTGTAGACACACTACACAGTGTTGGGAGGCAGACACAGAGGCTCCGAGCTGCAGGAGCCCAACCCTTGGCCGGGACAGGGCCACTCTGCCACGTTCCCACGAGAAGCAGATGTTGCGGCATCATGCCTACACTCTTGCTGGTGCCTGCTGTGGCCTGTCACCCACAGAGTGCTCCACCCTGGGACGTGGTCCCAAGTTGCTGTCCCTGTCGCAACGCCAACATAGGGTATCATTAACAAGAACAACGTGAGAGCCCAGAGCCAGCACTGGCTGGAAGGGCTCCTGATCTGGGTAAGAGAAACAACCCAGTACAAGGGTCGCGGGTCCGGGTGTGTCTGAAAGTGTGTGAGAATGTGTGCGTGTGCGTGACTGTGCATGGTGTGGGCAGGGTGTGTGCGTGCACACATAGGCCCCAGGGGCCACCCCCAGAATAGGAATTTGGGGACACAGAAAGAGTCTCAGGAGGGGTCGAGCCTGGAACGCAGCGAGGTCCGGGATGGAAAGCCTGCCCTGAGCGCCGCCCGCACCCTGCTGGGGTGCCGCCGGTGTCCTCACCCGCCAGAGGAACCACAGTGAGGGCAACGCCGTGGCGCAGGGCACCTGCAGCACTGTGACTGCCCTGCCTGCCCAGCGCTCTCCCTCTTTTAAAGTAGTAGCCCAGGACCCCCTTCCCTGAGCCGAGGCCCTTCTCTGGGACCTCCTCTGCTGACACTCAGTCTGGCTGCAGAGAGGCAGCTGGGGCTGGGCGCTGGCTTCTCCAGGGACAGCTCCTCCTCACGGTGGCCCTCTTAGCACAGGTGGGGCCCTGCCTGGCTCACTTCCCCCGATGCTGAGGAGGTGCAGAGCAGGCCTGAGCCCTGGTCCCCAGGCAGGGCCTGCCATCCTCCACCGCCCTCACCAGACCCCGACTTCCTGGCCATGTCACCATTGGCAAAGAGGAGGCAGCTGATCTGCTCCCCCAGCACCACGACTCCCTCCCACCCCTGGGATGCTGTCCTGTTCTCTCTCAAGTCCCTGGGGCCAAGTGGGGCCCCAGTAAGCCTAAGAGCAAAACATCGAAGGTGGGCCTCCCACCTGCAAGGAGGCGTGGGCTTTCCCTCAGCTCTAACCCAAGGGGTGCCTGGCACAGGGTAGGCCGTGGCCCCAGCTATTAAGTAACCGGCGGCAGGTCTCCTGTGGGTCCCAAGGTCAGCGTGGCACGATCTGCACACTCCAGGATGACCGTGAGACAGGGAGCAGGGCACTTCCTGGGGAGACAGCAAGGCTACAGGAGGACCATACTGTCGCTCTGCTGAGGGACTGAAAAGCAAGGCTGCTGGCCCAAAGACCACTGTGCCTTTGCCCTGGAGACGGTGCCAACCTATCCACCTTGAGGCTTCGTACCACACAACCAGACTGGCGCTCCTGCACCTGGAGCAGGTCTCTGGTGCACACGTCACTGAGCACCTGCCTACAGACACAGCGCCCAGCTTGGGCTGGCACTGCCCACGTGCTGTGCCCACCCCACCAGTGCCTCTTTCCACCTGGATCACAGAACCAAGCACGTGACTTCCAGAGAGGGAAACTCCTTGTCAACAACCCACAAGAAACAACCAAGAAGCCCAGCTATGCTCCGTCCCCAGCTGTTGAATCTGCACCTGCACAGATACGGCACCAGGACCAACGGCCCTAAGCAGGCATCCCTGGTTCCTGGCCGCAGGGGCCGCCTGGTCACTCACCCCTTGGACCCAGCTCCTCACAGGAATCTGCAGAAGCCAGGCCAGGAGGTCAGCATCTAGTTAAGAAAACAGCGCGTTTTGTCCCTGAAAAGACCAGCCCGAGGGCCAGCAACAGCTAGTCACTGATTAATGAAGCCTGGCCAGCAAGCCCAGCCATTCCTTATCAGCATCAGAAAGAAAGGCCCGAACAACCTCCTCTCCAGGTGACCGCAGCCTCGGTAAGGCCCTGCCTCCAACAGCACAGCTGCGTCTCTGCCACCGTCACACACACTCAGGCCCCGCCATAGGGACTGCCCCAACCAAGCAGTCCTCCAGGGACACACAGCACCCACACACCACAGGACACAGCGCAGACACGGTGCACACACACACACCACAGCACACACACACCACAACACACACACCACACCACCCACACACCATAGCATAGCACACACAGTACACACACACACACCACAGCACACACACACCATAGCACCCACACACCATAGCACACACAGTGCACACGCACACACCACAGCACCCACACACAACACACACAGCATAGCACACACAGTGCACACGCACACACCACAGCACCCACACACAACACACACAGCATAGCACACACAGTGCACAGTGCACATGCACACACCACAGCACCCACATACCACAACACACACAGCATAGCACATACAGTGCACACGCACACACCACAGCACCCACACACCATAGCACACACACACCACAGCACCCACACACCATAGCAAACACAGTGCGCACGCACACACCACAGCACCCACACACCACAACACACACAGCATAGCACACACAGTGCACACGCACACACCACAGCACCCACACACCACAACACACACAGCATAGCACATACAGTGCACACGCACACACCACAGCACCCACACACCATAGCACACACACACCACAGCACCCACACACCATAGCACACACAGTGCACAGTGCACACACACACACCACAGCACCCACACACCATAGCACACACAGTATAGCACACACAGTGCACACGCACACACCACAGCACCCACACACCATAGCACACACACACCACAGCACCCACACACCATAGCACACACAGTGCACAGTGCACACACACACACCACAGCACCCACACACCACAACACACACAGTATAGCACACACAGTGCACACGCACACACCACAGCACCCACATACCACAAAACACACAGCGCAAACAAGTGCCCACGCACGCACCACAGCACACACACCCCACAGGATACAGCGCAGACATGGTGCACACGCACACACCACAGCACCCACACACCACAACACACACACACCACAAGACACAGTGCAGACACAGTGCACACACACACACCACAGTACACACAGCATAGCACAGCACACAGCACCCACACACCACAGGACACAGCGCAGACATGGTGCACACACACACACCATAGTACACACACACCACAGTACACACAGCATAGCACAGCACACAGCACCCACACACCACAGGACACGGTGCAGACACGGTGCACATGCACAGAACACAGTACACACAATGCAGACACACAGTGCATACACACATACACAGTACACACGCACACCACATACAGCACACGCACACACAACACAACATACATAGACCTGGGCCAGGACGCCATAGGGGTGAAGGCGGAGTAAATCCCTGGCCTGCACGGGGAACCACCTCAGGCCTCAGAGCAGGAGGTGGTGTAGGAAGACCAGCTATGCCTGGGGTCAGGCGCTGCAGTGGCCACTGCCTGTCCCGCAATGTGCGCCAGGGTCCCCTCTCCAAGCATCAGGTCCCTCATCTGCACGCACCAGCCAGCCTGACTCCAGAGGCCCACATGGACCCAGGATACCGAGGGGTCCCACGTGCCAGGAGCTGAAGCTTGAAAGCCCTGGGATCCAAGTCCTGGTCTCGAGGTCCTGCACCGCGCGGGAAGAACCCGGCAGCGAGGACCCTGGCCAGGCCGACTGCGCATCCTGCCCTGCGAGAAAAGCGCTGCTGCCTAGCCGTCAAAGGACAGCAGTCGGGAGAAGTGAGGGCAAAGAGACGCAGCAAGTGCGGCCAGTACCACGAGGCGGGTGCAGAGTGCAGGTGTGCTGTGGTCGCCGGGGCAGGAAGACCAACGGAGACAACAGCCCAGGCAGAAGGAGGCGAGAAACAGACACACACACACACAGGCCAGAGTGACAACGGGCCTTGGACATGGCCACAGACACAGGAGGCTGGAGTAACCGGAGCGCAGCCAGTGACAAGCCGCAGACCTGCTGAGAAGACATGCACCAGAAGAGGCGCCAGGAGGCAGGCTACGTGCAGGGTGGTGCTGACCACCAGAAAACAAGGCCACTGCCCTTACTGATGTTCAGGAAGTCTCCCTTCCCCGCCTTCCTTTGCTGGTGCTGGAGTTGAAGGCAGGGGTGCTCGATGGCTGAGCTGCATCTCCAGACCTATTTTTTATTTTGAGGCAGATTCTTGCAAAGTTGCCCAGGCTGGCCTCAAACTTTGCATCCTCCATCCTCAGCCTCCCAAGTCCCTGGGTCACAGGTGCACCACCATGCCTGGCCAGGGCCTGGCACATGCTGAGCACGTGCTCTCCCACTGAGCCACTCCCCAAGCCCCATGGCTACTACTTTTAAATGAGACATACCACTACCCAGTGCCCCCCACCAGGTGTGTCAGTCAGAACCACCTCAGACCTTGCCAGCAGTCCACTAGGGCACAGGGGGATTGTGCCCCACTGAGAACAGCAAATCCAACTCTTGGAAACAAGAGCTCCTTGGGTTCTCGGTCTCTGTTACGAGTGTGAGGTGACCAAAGGTGGACGAGTCTACTAAGCTCCGTACTGCAGGCTGCAGACGCAAGGCTCCTTCTAAAAAGCTAGCAAGCAGAGCCCACAGCTGACGCGCCCACAGGTGCTGACCATGTGGGCCTGCTCCCGGGTGCGAGGACAGTGCATGTGAGGAAGTCACGGCCTTTCTCTGCCACACATGGACAGGCGGCTGAACAAACTCGCCCCACTTCCTGATGAAAAAGGCTGGACACAGAGGGTCCACTCAAGGAGACGCTCACCTAAGGTCCCTGCAGCTGCCGCCATCACCCATGGCAGCGCTTCTGATGGACAGACACAACAAGCAGCAGGGGCAAGAGAAGAGCCCTGGAAGGCCAGTCTGGCCCAGGAGTAAACGCAACCCTCACGGTAATACCTCCCAGCAGCCGGCCCAGCCACACGCTTACAGAAACAGGCCGAAGGCCACGATCAAATTCAGCTGATCTGAGGACACAGGGATGGCCTGCTGCAGAAAACCAACACATGTGACCACTGACAGAGAGAGAAAAGGAGAAAAACGGGATTTTCTTCATCAGAAGCAAGAAGAGCAGCTCCAAGGCCGGGCGCACTCGGCTTCTGAGGATGCCTGCCACGAGGCCTCCAATTCCTGAGCCCCCACAGCAGCCCTCACACAAGGGCAAGAAGAAGGCTGAGCTGGGCGCAGAGGCACATGCGGTGTCCCAGCCTCTCCAGAGGCTAAAGCAGGAGGATCGCTTGAGCCCAAGACTCTGGAGCCAGCCTGGGCAACACAGCATGACTCTGTCTCTTAAAAACAGAGTACCAGAGGAGGAACGTCCAGGAGGAAAAAGCAAGCCCCCACCTGTGGACGTCCAACTGTCCACACAGAAAATCCGAGTTCTCGAGGCCAGTTACTGGCAATAACATGAGCACCAGGAGGCCGTGGGCAGAGGTGGAGAACGCTCCCCGCGGGCAGCCCCACCCTCCACTAGGGCCTCCCAGCAGCCAGCACCCTCCTAAGAGGGAGTAAGGTGTGGCCATCCGACTCGGGCCAGGCTTGCCAGCTGGGTGCAGCCCAGGGCCCCCCCAGCTCTGACCTCCTGATTCCAGCTCCCAAGGAATGATCAGGAAACACAGGGGCTTGGTCCCTGAGAATGAGGAGGATGCCTCCCAGGCACGGCCTTCTGTCTCCACCAGTCTCCACCAGGATCGCTCTGGACACCGAGTCACCCCCAGAGCCTGGCAGCCTTAGAGGCAACCTCCACTGCAGGGTCACAGGCACCAAACGCCAGGCCCAGCCAGGCAGCCAGTGTCTGTGGGACAGACATGCAACGACCAAGCTCAGCAGCCACAAGGCCAATCACAGCTGCACGAGGCCACAGCCCCTCGTCTCTGCCAGCAGGCACCATGGAGGGCTGGGGGAAGCAGCGTTGCCGGACACCAGGTACCCGGGGACTTGAGTGTGGAAACGTGCTGGCCACGAGTCCTCAGCCACGCCCTGTGGGCGCAGCACACAGCAGGTAGTCACACTCCTGTGTGTAGGATGAATCCCAGCCCAGACCACACCCTCCAGTACCACCTTGTCTCCTCAGGGACTTTCAAAGAGCACAGGCCAGAGAGACAGAGGCAGAGCCAGGTCCACACCACGTGGCAGGCAAAGTCCGCCTTCCACCGAGGCAACATCTGGGCCAGCCCACAGCCAGGACACCACCGTCCCTAGACAGGGCCACCGGGCAAAGTCTGAGCCTCTGCCCTCCTCCTGTCACCTCTGGAGAACAGAACCCCCAGCCCAGCAAGGGCCAGCCTGCACGGACCGGTGCCCTCACCATGGGCTCCAGTCACAGTGCTGCCGGGCCTTCGGAGGGCGACCGGGCTCCCACGGCCACCCACCCACTTCCTCGTTCCTGACAGCCTTGCCTGGCAGCCCAGCAGCTGACCAATCCCCTAAGTCAAGAGAAAGGAGGAGGAACAGTTGGAAGCTTTCGGCACAACGCGCTGTGGTTTCCCTTGGTACAGGCAGCAGTTGGTGACAATTTCACAAAGCGTAAGTGAGGTATCAGATCGATAAGGAGCAAGCTGCTGACCGAGATGCTGGAGGGCACCAGTACTGGGGTCTGTCACAGTGACAGCAGTTGTTAAATGGTGGTCAAAATGAAACACTCGATTCCACAGAGGACCACACAAAGTTGCCTCAGCTGGGAAAGAAGAACGGCGTCTCAGACCCGGGCCACAGTGCCGACGCTATCTTGAGTCACGTGATTGGCAGCAGCCCCTCCACCCCATCAGGTGTGTTCATCAAACCGTGGCTCTCGGCCACCATGGTCAGGCTATGACCCAGGAGGTTAAACTGCCTGGCCCCTGACTACCGAGAACTTGAACCACAAGCTTAACCTAGAAGTTTCTAGGCAGAGGGGATGAGCTCTGTCTCCAGAGAGAGCACGTCATAGGCCGCTATCTCCCAGGTCCACAGAAGAGAGCAAAGGCCCCCTGCCCAGACCTGACCACTGTGGACCAGCCTGTGGTGCAGCCCTAACACTGGCATGCCCTGGGCACACGCAACCTGCAGGAGGCAGGAGGACAGCAGACACCCAGCCCTGCAGGTGGCCTGCAGCGGCAGGCTCTGTCCTCAGCCCTGGGTGAGTGGGTGCCCGTCACCTGACTAAATGGCCAGCCCATTCTGTATTGTCCACAAGCCCAGGCTCCTGGGGGCTTCCTGGAAGAGCAGACGCACCAGCCGAGCAAGCTCCATCTCAGGGTAAACGTGCACTCTGACCCCAAGGCCTCACCATGGGTCCCAGGTGGGTGGCTACCAGCTGGCCTCAAGGAGACTGAGGGGCTCCCACAGCCACTTGCTGGAGGGACCCCTGCCTGGGCTGTGCCCCCCAGCAGTGGCCTTGGCCCAGTGGCATTCGTGGCTCAGGGCCTTCCAGAACAGCTGGAAGAGAAACGTCTGAACTTCATCATGCGGATTTTGAACAAATGAGAAGCAACTGTAAGCGACCACCTCTGACCCTAAGAAAACACCCAAACGCACACCTTTAAGAAACCAATGGTCGTCATATTAAGGCCCTGCAGTGCCCACAGGCCCTGTTATCCCACCAGCAGCATCTAAGCGGGGTGCAGAGGTCACTGGTCTCCCGACTCTGCAGGCCAAAGCTGGCCAAGTCACCAAAGGAGCCCGGGACTTGAATGAAGACACAGGCCCCCTCCTCACTCACCTCACTCAGGCACGAGGCCAGCGGCGCGGGCAACGACTTCCTCAGAGGTGTCTGACCTGAAGGGCCTGGAAGTGGAAAGACAACCGTGAGCGTGCAAAACAGGACTGCCAGGTGCGCACGGGACTCGGCAAGGCCTCCTGTCAACAGAGGCCGCAGGAGGGGCCTGGGAGCTGTACTTTAACCTCTCTTCCCACTGAGGGACGATCCTGCTGACCAGTACCATCAGTGCCACCCTGGGGGCCCATGGCTGACAGATAGCCCAGAGATGAGCAGACTCCAAAGCAGCTGGAGGCCACATCCTAGGACACTGGACAGCAACCTGAGGCCCTGTGGGGTCTGAGAGCAGCTGGGGGTGGCCTGTCCCCAGGCCTCCTGCTCCTCTGCCCAGGGCTCTGCCAGCCTCCCGTCCACGCTGTCCCTTCCTGCAGCTCCACCACACCAGCCCAATCCAGCCCTCCGTCCATGGCGGCCAGCCCGCCTGGGCTCAGCAAAGTTCTGCATTCATTTGTTTTAGATTGTGCTAAAACATGCACAACAGAAAACTCAACACCTTCACCATGTCATGTGACCAGGTCAGGGCCCTGGCCACCTGCTCACTGCCAGGCAGCCGTCTCCACCCCATGCCCCACCATGAAATGCCCGTCCCATTCCCTCCCAGGCCCTGGCAGGTGCCATCCTCCTTTCTGGTCTATGAATCTGACCCCTTCAGGAACTTCCCTGGGCTCACCCAGCATTTGTCTTCTTGTGGCTTCTTTCTTTCCTCAGGTTTCGCCCCGATGCAGACTGCCATCTGTTTTTAAGGCTGAACCGTGCTCCACTGAACACACACTTTGAACTGAATGTGTCCCCTCCCGCAGAGCCTTGCTTGGAAAGCCCAACCCCTGACAGGACAGGGCATGCAGGTGGGACCTCCTGGAGGTTCTGGAGGTCTGGCAGTGGAGCCTGCTGCTGGGGCAGGGCCTGCTGAGACCTGTGGCCTGCTTCCTCCCCTTTGCCTGAGCAGGAGCCCATCAGCTGGCACCTAGATCGAGGACCTGCTGCCTCTAGAACTGAGAAACGCTGCAGTCGTCCAAGCTGGCCAGCCGCCCGGGGTTAACTAAGGTAAGGCCTTGACACGCCCCTTCCTCTCCGAGTCTTCAAGTCTCGCTCTTGCTGTGGTCCGCTTCTAGCAAATGTTTAATGTGGTATGAGGCAGGGTCAAGGGTAGCTGCTTTTGCATGGAGGGCCCAGCATTGTCCCTCCTTGTCTCTGAACTGTGCCATTTCCGAGGAGAACCCACCTTGACTTTTGCCCCTGAACCTTCCCACGTGACAGGTTTGTCTCCGTGCTCTGAGCATCAGCCACGTGAAGTGATCTGCCCTGCTGTGGTTGTTTCCTCTGCTCGGGATTTGCTGGGCTTCTGGGATACGAGTTTGCATCGAAGCGGGAAGAACAGCTACGTTTCTGTCGGGTGCTTCCTACCTCGTGCCCCTGTTCTGCCGGACAAGGTACACCCGTGCTCCTCCTGCTCCTCTTTGTCCTCTGACCCTGTTCCACTTTCAATGCTGGGTCCTCGGGCTCACTGGCCTCATCTGCAGCGTCTTAGATCCACACAGCGTCCTCTCTAGGTTTCCTGGGGCCTCCTTCTGTCTCCCACCTTCTCTCCTGTGCTCGCACCGGGACATCCAGACACAGCCCTTTAACTTCTTCTCCGCTAACTCCATCCGTGTGGACGGGGAGCCGCCTAGAGACCCTGACAACCGACATTCCTCCTACGGTTGGCAGGCGGCACTGAGACTGACTGGACACTGAGCTTTGCGGCAGGTCTTCAGTTGCTGCTGGGCTGTGTCCTGGAGGGGGCGGCTGGCTGAGTCAGCCTGACCCCTTCTAGTCTCGCCATCAAGCTCTACAGGCTAAGCCCAAGCAGCCCACAGCTCAGGCCAGGTGCTCCTCGGGAGGAGAGGCCCCTCCGCTTGCTGCAGAGAAGACTTCACCCCGCCTTGCCAAGGTCAGGAACTGTCCTGCTGCCCCACCTGCCATTCACACCAGCCCTCAGCACCCTGCGCTCCCCAGGGCTCCATTATGGGCTCCCTCCTGTCCGTTCTTTTCCTGCATAAATGCAGCCTCTTGGACAGCTGAACACCACTCTGTCTCCACCAGGTCTCAGCTCCCTGATGCTGGACCGCTGCTGAGACTCATGGGCGCCGTGCCGGGCGCCTGGCAAGTCCTCACGCTCCCAGGTCACTGCTTCCCATGCCACCCCGCTGCCATGCGCTTGCGTTCAGTCCTCCGGATGACTGAGGTCTGGGCCTGCAGGGCTGTCGTGGTTACTAGCACTTGGTTGCAAACTTGCATTTGGAATCCAACTTTCCACCAGCCCAAAGCAGGTTCTCCTCCCTGGCCTGTGAATTCACAGACCCTAGGCCAGGGGCCGAACTGTCCAGACGCCCCTCTGTGCCCACTGTGAGCTCTCACCTCCCGTCCATCTCACCATCCTATGAGCCCTCTTCCACCTAGTTGATGGTGTCCCTTTTAGTGTCAGTTTCAAACTGCCATCTTAAAAGCAGCCAGAGAGGGGCTGGGGAGATAGCTCAGCTGGTAGAATGCTTGCCTCACAAGCACGAGGCCCTGAGTTCGATCCCCAGTATCACAAAAAAAAAAAAAAAAAAAAAGCAGCCAGAGAGAAAATTTGGCCACTGTCATGGAGGGAAGCCTGGCAGAGAGCTGGGGGCCACCACGAGGGGTCAGTCGAGAGGTCAGCCGCATGCTAGGATTCCACAGCCAGAAAGTGCTTCTCTGAGGAAGCAGGGAAGTTGAAAACACTTTCAGACACACAAATCAAAACGCAGTGGACTGGCCACCAGCAGAGTCCAGCTACAGCAATGCTAACATGTACCCAACCTCGAGGGGAAAGCTGCTCCCCAAGGAAAGTCAGACACAAAAAACAAAAGGCAAAGGGATGGAAGAGTGTGCCCAAATCTGGAGCAAAGACGTCAGGACAGTGCCGATGGCAGTTAGCAACCGGGCTCATGGGCACAGCACGGTGACCACAATGTGACCCAGCAACTCAGGAGGCCCAGGCAGGTGGCAGAAGTTCAAGACCAGCTTTGGCAACTTAGTAAGACCCTGTCTTAAAATAAAAAGTACACAGGGCTGTGGGTGTGTAGCTCAGCGTGTGTGAGGTCTGGGCTCAACCCCAGCACTACCAAGGAAAAAAATAAACCTTTCAGCAAGTTAGCTGGGTGAGCAGCGAAATCCGCCTGTACTCATGTCTCAGCAACAGACAAGTGGTAGGGAAAAGCCATCTACATACTAGCCACAGCAGCATCAAAAATACGAAGTACAGGAATATGCTTAACGAAATATGATCTACGTGAACATCTATTCCAGGTAGATTAAAACTTTAAAACATTGAGAAATCTTCTCCAACTTTCTTAATGAAAATTTTGTACAGAGAAGTTGAAATAACAACAAAAATCTGGGCATGATCGTGTAGATTAAAATCAACACCTATCCGAATATCCTTCCTATGTAACGGTGTGTGTGCGCAGGTGCATTCGTCCCTGGACCAGGGGAGCTGCTCAGACCCCACAGTGCTTCGTACCTCAGCACACAGTGGGTCTCTCCTAAGAGTACGGTGCCCTTCGTGACTGTGGCACACTAGGGAAATCAGCACTAGTCCCTGACACCATCGACGGCCATCGACATCCGCATTCTGCCTGGTGTCCAGAATCAAGAACACAGCTGCTTTTCAAACCAAACTACACCAAGGCTGCATGTGGCACCTGGCCGCTGTACTCTCTGGGGCCTTCCGTGAAAGGGGACAGTAAATACCTCAGGCCGAGAGCCATCCAAGGCTCACAACTCCAACACAGAAGGAAGGGCAGAAGGAAGACACAGGTATCCCTGTGCCTTTACTTCAAACCTGTGGGGAAATGAGTGGCATCTCTTAGAAGGGAAAATGAGGCATGTGGCTAATGCTGGATGATTCCAGATAAAGCCACAGGAAGCCAGAGGGTAAAGACAAAGAAACTGCGCAACGAAAACCCAGGTACTCGCTTTGCAACGCTGGCAGTCCACTCAGCAAGGACAGATGGCAGACACCTGCCACTCTGCACGTGGCATCAGACCTCCAGCCTAGTGGGAGGTCAGGAACTGCCAGGGCACCCTTAGATTCAGAGCACCCCACGGAGCAGCGACGGGGCGGGAATGCGTGGGAAGAGGGCGACCCGAGGTTGCTCACATTACCTCCTATGCCAACGAGCTGGCCAGCAACTCCAGCTCGGCAGACTGGTCAGACTCATTAAGACCCAATGCACTACTGAAGAAGGCATTACCCAATCCCCTGTAGCCAAGCACTCCAGAATATGGAGCCAGAGGGAGGGAGGAGGAGGAGGGTGGGAAAGGATGGGGAGGGTGGGGAAACGCAGGGTGGGGAGCAGGAGTGAAGGGGGCAGGGCGGGAAGCAGGGGCTGGACTGGGACCTGGCCCCCAGCCCTGGGCCTATTTAGAACTCTCCAAACAAGCCAGGCTGAATAACAAGGAAAAACACAAGGCTCCCAAGGGCCCCACTCCCCACTCGGCCCAGAGGTCACGTGGTCTGACAGGCTGCTGCGGCTCAGTTACAGGGAATTTCTACTTCTAAGACCTGCCTGGGAGGTTTGGCCTGGGAAAGTGGCTCCCTAGTCCCAGAGCTGCAGGAGGGAGGAGGTCATGAGAGCTGCGCCCCTAGAGCTGGGGTCACAGGCTCCCCTGCCCCAGGGGCAGACTGGGAGGTCAAGGCCATCAGGCCCTCCAGAGAGCAAAAGCCCACCTGAGACAGATCAGCCCTCAACGTGGCCTAGGGTCATGTGCCATGGAAGCTACTAGAGCCGAAGTGCACCCTGGCAAGAGGCTGCATCCCAGCCAGCAGGGGACAAGACACAAGGCCCATAGTTTCATAGCTGCACAACCAATAGCATGATTTGTCCTCTTATTCCCTCCCCAACACCCAGGGCACTCTACCCCTGCGCCTGTCACCAGCCCTTTTTATTTTGAGACAGGGTCTTGCTAAGTTGCTGAGGCTGGCCTTGAACTTGTGATCCTCCTGCTCAGTCTCTCCAGTTTACAGGTCCAGCTAACCTTCTTACATTCCTGTGTGCTAAGAAATTCAGAAATAAAGGGAGTGAATTTTGCTCTCTCCTTATCCCAGTGCCTGCATGCAGTGAAGCCCAAGGTCGTCTGCAGCACCAGAAGGCCCCAAAGTTGCCTGGCATCTGGTCTGATTTGAGCATGGAACCCAGTGTCATTTGGGAGGCACATAGGACAAGCAACCCAGGGTCGGCCAGCCGGCCAGCCCCAGGCCCTGGGCAGCTGCCTCTCGCGAGCCCAACCAGGGTGCAAGGCTGTGAGTCCAGTACCACCACAGACCACAGCACGTGGGGACAAGGGAGGCCCAGGAGCCCACACACAGGGTGTGACTACTTGCTTCAGAGACACATGGGTGCTCATGTGGGGATACTTGCTGGCACCAAGATGGCATGCACAGCTGGCTTTCAAGGGCAGGGCTGAAATGCATGGGTCGGACCAGAGGCCAGCCTGCACAGAACCAGTCTCTACCCAGTGTAGACATGCCCAAGCATTTTCAAATGGAATAATGTGACAATTTGTAATTCTGGGTAGCTGGGTGCAGTGGTGCATGTCTGTAATCCGAGCAGCTCAGGAGACCTGAACCCAGTTCTCAGCCAGTCTCAGCAAAAACAAGGCTCTAAGCAACTCAGTGAGACCCTGTCTTTAAACAAAATACAAATAGGGCTGGGGATGTGGCTCAGTGGTTGAGTGCTCCTGAGTTCAATCCCTGGTACCTCTGCCCAAAGAAATTCTGGGTAGAGATGGTCTACGATCCCTTTCCATATTGTCCAGGAGACATTACAGAGGAAATATCAGTGTGGAGTCAGGGTCTGCCACAGCCCACCTGAGCTTTTCTGTGCATGCACTCCAATCTGCCTGGAGGCGCGGGCCCAGCAGGGCAGAGAAGGGCACGCTGAGCTGCATGCAGGGCAGAGAAGGGCACACTGAGCTGCATGCTCAGTCGCTGGGCGCAGGGCCCACTGGGGAGGGGTCACCTGTGGGCACAAGACCATTCCCTCCACAAGAAAACACAATCTCAACCAGCGACCTCAGCGGAAAAGAAACGCAAGTCTGTGAGTTTAGCTAACCAGTGATGACGTGAACAAGCGGGAGGGTGTGGCTGTGGCAGTGGCCTAGCACGCAGGAGGCCCAGGCGCCCTCTGGCATCGGAGGGAGAAGTAAAGATAAACAGGTAAGAATGGTCTGGTAACGCACATTATCCAACTTAGTATGTCCAAACGCAGTGGTCCCAACATGTAATCAACACACCAACATAGGGCACCAGCGAGGCCATCCCGTCCTCGTGTACCCAGAAGTGGCTCCCACAAGCCTCCTCGCCAGTGGCTCAAGAACCCACTGGCTCAGCTTGTGTGCAGGACAGCAGGTGCCTGCCCATGCCTCCCCCTGCCACTGACCCGTGAAGAATCCCACAAGGTTTTAGCTTAAGGTGTCTATAATGGCCCAATCTTCCACTGGATGGGAGGCGCAGGGGTTCAATATTTTATGTAGGTTTTCACATAATATAGTTATTTCTTAACTGGGAAGGAAGGAAGGAAGGAAGGAGGGAGGGAGGGAGGGAGGGAGGGAGGGAGGGAGGGAGGGAAGGAAGGAAGGGCTGGGCTTGGTGCACACCTGTAATCCCAGTGGCTCGGGAGGCTGAGGCAGGAGGATCATGAGCTCAAAGCCAGCCTCAGCAACAGAGAGGCACTAAGCAACTCAGTGAGACCCTGTCTCTAAATAAAATCCAAAACAAGCCTGGGTATGTGGCTCAGAGGTCCAGTGCTCCTGAGTTCAATCCCCAGTACCCCCTGACAAAAATAAGAGAAGATGAGCCATTCCCCAAAATACAACGAAGTCACAAAGCACGAAGTAAAAATCGTGACAGCTACTAAATACTTTCCGTTTTCTTTTTCTTCCAGAAAATTTGGAAGAAACCGACTCCTTTCTAGAAATAAGTGAATGACAGGTGAAGAGTAAGAACAGCTAGTAATCATCATTTCCTTTCCAAGTTTCTTTTCTTTCTAAAGTCATTTTTATTCTCTCCCTCCCGTCCCCATGCCGGGAAGGCCCCCATCTGATCTGACCACCAGGCCTGCACAAGCTGCCCCGTGCAGACCGTGCCCTGCACTCTGACCCACCCCATTCCACACAGCATTCAGCTGATGAGAAGTGTCCAGGCCACCTCTCCGGTCACCCATGCCTGCTCACTGGCTGCGGGCCTGGGAGGCCGAGAGGCCTGTGGAGCAACCCGCTCCCCTCCATGTCCCGGGTAGATGCGTGTGCGGGAACTGCTGGCCAAGTCCCTAACCTGCTCCCTGCGATCACGTCAGGTTCATTTTCACAAGGCCCCAGGTGTCCACGCTGCCCATCCTCACCGCACTCACCGAAGACAGGAGTTACCTGCTCTGATCTGCGGCGACCCTGGCAATGAAGCCGACTCCACCGTCTCCAGGACTCACGGCATCCACAGGGATGCCCTGCAGAGGACCGTTCTCACTGTTCTCCAAAAAGCAGCCCAGAGGGCAGGGCAGGAGGTCAAGCAGCCTCACAGCCTCAGCAGTGGCACCTCCCGACCCCACTGGGCGGCAGGGCTGCTCAGCCTCCGGCAGGGAGGACTGGGCGGGGAGCAGGGAAGCCAGCACAGGCGGGGCGCTCTCCTGGCCCGACAGACAACAGCAGGGAGTGCAGGAGGGGGAGCCACGTCCCAGCCAAGCCCTGCAGCCTCCCTCACCCCAGCAGACACATGCAGGGGTCACACCTCGGCCACTCCAAGAAGAACAAGAACAGGAACAGGACAGGCTGCCGAGACCACCCAGGGAGAGCAGCAAGGAGCCACCTGGAGGAGGAAGGTGCTGACCCCCCACACAGTGAGAAGAGCCAAGGACAGGTAGCTGATTACCAGAGAGAAGGAAGTGGGCGGACCCCGCCCCTGTGGCTGGAAGGGTCCAGTTTCCAACACGAGCAACCACCCCCTGGACAGCTCCTGTCCTGCCCTTTGGTCACCTAGGCAAGATGAGAGGAGGGCATGACAAGAAAGGAAACCTGAGGTCTACAAAAGCGGCAGGACACCCTCTTCTCCGAGGGTCTCTGTGCTATCCTTTGAATCACACTTGCTCTCTTGCCTGCACGTCTCTCGGGTGTCTGGTCTCCACACGGGGGAGCAAGCACCCTCATTTTCAAGACAGGCTTCCACAGGAGGGCCAGATGGCGAGGGCACTGTGGCCACAAGACCCCTGGGAACTCCGTCTTTTCTCTTGTGGGTCCGTGACCCAGGTCCCTGGGCAGCCCAGGCAGGGCTCGCACTGCAGGGCACACGTGGCACAGTGCTGTGTGCCCTGCGCCAGGGGCAGGGGCTCACACGCAAGCTCCCCTCTAACCCTCATCACTGGGCAGCAAGGACCAGATCTGAGGCTCCGGCAGACACTACCCGGATCCAGCCAGGGGCCAGAGAGGAGAGCAGGCCTGCGCGCAGCAGGCTGACCTGTGACCTCCCACAGGCGACTGGGTTTCACAGCAGAGGCCATGGCGACACGAGATCAGCATACTGGCCTTTAGGCCCAAGAACAGGTGGCACTGTCAATCTGTCAAGCACCCGGGTACCTGCTAGTCATCTCCAGATGCTCCTGACGTGAGTGGAACAGGTATGACCTGGCAGTGGCCACTGGAATCTAATGTCCAAAATGCGAACTCTGGCTCAGCAGCCTGCCTGGGAATTCACTCTAAGAAGTTAACCCCAGGAGAGATGCCCAGGGCGTCCACCACCCTGAAGACACGCAGATGGGAGCAGCTCCAGTGCTCACCGCGGGTGCCAGACCACAGAGCCAAGCGCAGCCCCAGTTCTACCCAGGGTCGGGGGCAGTGGGGAAGGTCAGCAGGATCAAGAGACTGGAGGAGCGGCTGCAGAGGGCTGAAGCAGCCCAGAGGAAGAGCGCTTGCTCAGCACGCCCCGAGATCAGCCCAGCACTAAGAGGAGGAAGGGGAAAGCCGGGTGGGCTGCAGAGCGTGCTGCCGCGGTGCGGTCTGCGTGACAGCCGGGCAGAAGACAAGAAGGCTGCTGAGGCTCAGAGAGGAAGAGGGCCCAGGACAGAGGGTGGCCGAGGGGAAAAGCCTGAGGGCTGGAGGCGGGAGCCAGAGCACGAGGAGCCACAGGGAGCCACAGGGAGCGCGGATCGTCAGGCCACTGGGGTACAGCAAAGGGGACTCGGTGGGAGCCCTGGAGTACTGCAGGCGAGGCTGAGGCCGTCAGGGCTGTGAGGTGGGGGAGGGCTCCAGACTGGCCCTGGAGACGGGAAGCGGGAGGAGGGCTGGCATGGTCTGCCACGGACATGCCAGGCGGCAGTCTTCCCTGCACACTTCAGTCCTACCTTCAAACTCAGCCGGGCTGAGATGCACCGTCTTTTCTAATCACACTCCTGGCTCACAATCAGTGAGCCTCCTTCAAATCCTTCCATCACCCTTTACAAGGCCACACTCCTAGGCCACTGTGGGGCACCATGCATGGTGCCACGTGGGCCTTCTTCAGCTGCCAAACAGAGTAGCAACCAGCCTGTCTGCTGCGCCTCCAGTTGGACAGGTGACACCTAAGTCGGCAGAGGTGGCTTTAAGGTCACCAGGGCTGTGGTTCTACAAGTATGTCTCAAACTGTTTAAAAGCACTAGGTAGCGTCAGATGGGGCGGGGTTCTCCCCAGCTCTAAACGCCCTAGAGGCCGCCTGCTGCCTCCCAATGCAGGCTGTCGTTGGCTGCACTCAAGTCCAAGCCGTTCTTCCACCGTCCAGTACTGCTCATTCACCTGGACTTAGTGTCATCCCCCCCATTAGCCATCTCCTCACTCTGAGTTGTCTGGGTCCTTCTCCTTCCCAGTTAATGACACCTTCAGACGTCCACTCTGAGTGCAGGGAATTAACCTAGGGAGGTTTTGGATCAGTCCCACTCCTGGGCTCACGGCAGGAACAGAGCTGCCCAGATCCCTGCATCCATTGACAGCAACTGACTCAAAATAAGCCCACAACCCAAAACCACAGGCCTCGGTGAGGAGGCAGCAGCAGGGGCGGTGGGTCCAGCACCAGGGCGCTCCAGCTGGAGGCGGGAGGAAGCTCAGGGGTAGAGCACTTGTTTGCTTGCTGGGCACACACAGGAGGCCCCAGGTTCCATCCCCAACATGGCAAAAGAAAGAAGTTCAAAGTTCGTTATTACATTTGTAAAATTATTAAATGATTCCAGAGAGAACTTTTAGGCATGAAAAATGTGATCACAGAAATAAATTGCTTTTAAAAACTGATTAAACAGGTCAGAGAGAACCGAACAAACAAGCCAGAAGGCAGCGGAGTGAAGCCTGAAGGTCGGAGGGTGTGCCAGGGGCCTGGGGCGGAACGTTCTGCTGGAAGAGAAGCCGTCCCAGGAGCGCAAGGGACCCGGCATCCCAGTGAGGACCAGCTGGCACCCGTGACTCAGGGCAGGGCGCCTGCGGCCGACGGTGAGGGGGACGCAAGCTGCAGCCTGTGCCCCGCGCAGGCCAGAGCCCAGGACAGGGCACAGGGCGATGGGGCACAGCCACGCCCTGGGAATGCCCAGAACTGGCCCCACACAGGCCCTGCCTGGGAGGCTGTGAGCCAAGGCCAAGGATACACACAACCTCAGACCCCACACCACAGGCAAAGAGTGCCCGCCGCGAAACTCAGGGGTCACGGGAGAATGAGAACAGACTCTGAACTCTTAGAACTGAACAGTGAAACTCCTGCGGACAAAACAGCAGGAGAGCCCAGCAGAACGAAGACAGGCCCAGGTCAGCTGCGGACCCCACAAGGGACAGTCGAGAAACTATGCTGGAGAAATTTCAGACTTGAGTTTTCACCTCTGCAGCCTTGGGGGAGAGAGGAGGAAACAGCAGCAAACGCAGAAGCCGCAGGACCTGGGCTGGCCCCTCGGGACAACGACAAATCGCATATGCGCCCAAGAAGAGTAAGGAGAGAAAGGCCAAAGATTCAGGAATGAGGAAAGGAGGGGACTTACCGGGGGTCACAGAGGCGAGGCAGAAATGCAGGGGACCGCAGGCCCTGTGCCAAGAAACCAGGCCTCCAGAGAAGCCACGGCCAGGGGACAGGAGGCGCCACCCCCTCCCTCCTCTTGTGACAGAAACCGTGCGGCATGCCGCCTGAGACCCGGCTGTGAACCAGGGCTGTGGGCGCCACTGTTCTGAGCCCCCCCTTGGGCACAGCTGGCTTGCCCGTGCACACATGGACCCGCTGCTCGCCACCCACACCTCACCTACTCTGACTTTCCTCCAGACGTCACAAGGTGTGCACACCCTCAGGTGGGATCCCTCCCAACACCTCACAGCATGCAGGCCCGCCAGCGTGGCCACCTCACAGAGACGCAAGGGCACACTCTGCACACCTCTGTGCCACCTGTGGTTCGGCACTGTCCCTGTGAGAGTAACCAGCAGGCCCGTGGTTACCTCTCCCCTGTGTGAATGTGTGGAGACCTCATCCCCAGGGATCCTGTCCCGGGTGACTACAGCTGTAAATGGTGCCGACCTCCCACGGACCGGGCTTCCTGGATGTCCTGCGGTACTGCCACACCTCACCAGAGTCCACCTGTCCTTCTGAGTTTATGCTCAGTGCCTCCTTTACGTGTCCACTCTCACTTCAGGTATGCTGGGGGTCAGTGAACACAAGCATTGACACCAAGGAGTGGATCTGCTCGCTGAGAGTGTTACTGAGCGAGGCCAACAGGCAGCGTGCAGCGGGGACAAAGGAAACGTCCGAGCCCTTGGGATGGAGCAGGAAGGAGCCAGAGCCCATCCGGCACTCAGAACAGGGTGCCCTTCAAACTTACCGAGTGTTCATTCTGGACTTTCATTTAATGTCCTTTGGCCACCGCTGACCATGGGGAATGAGCAGCAGAAGCACAACCGGAGGCTGTGGGCTGCTGGGAGCCACGAGTGGTTCTCTCATTCCATTTGGAAACGAGCATTTGGGGTTCTCCCAGGGTTGCTATGGTAACAGAGCTGGGTGTCTCGGCGCCTGTCTCCCAAGGCACACAGTAGGGGCACACCTCTGCGTGACACAGCTGCCCTGCAGCGTCTGAGGCATCCACAGTAGCTGCACAGGCAAGGCAGCTGTACCACCCGCACCAGCGTTCTGCTGCCCTGCAGTGTGGCCAGCGCTTGGGCCATGTGGCCTCCCCTTAGCTGGCTGCTGGCTGTGGCAGGTAGGCCGGCCTCGTGAAGGGAAGCCATTCACCTTCTCATCCTGTTTCTGCTGCAGTTTGTGGGCACTTTCCACGTCCCGAGGAGAACAGCACTGAACCAGGCAGCACTGTGTGTGCGCCCGCACCAGGAGGGGAGCCCGGATCACCCCTAGGGCCCCTGGGCCAGGACCTGACCACCCAGCAGCCAAACAGGAAGAAGCAAAGCTACCGCCATTCCCAGAAGCTGCAGATCTCTACACAGAAGGTTCCAGAATATACAGACAAACGATAAGGAATGGCCAGATGACTGGCAACTGGATCAGAACCCCAAGGTCATTTCTACACAGTACCTCAAGGAGCCAGAGGTTCTGAAAACGCCATTTGCAAAAGCAACAAAACTACAGCTGGAAGCAGGGGCAGGGCCACAGGTGGAGTGCCAGGAGCTGGTTCCACAGCCAGCTCTGCAGCGAGCAGGGGTGCGGGACTGCCAAGGGAACTTCCCAGCCTGCATGCAAGATGAAGATGCACATGAGCCCACGCTCAGAAGGACCTGCTCAAGCAGCAGGGAAAAGGCAGCATGCTGTAAAGACACCATCGTCGAAACAGGACCAAGCAGAAGGGAAGAGCCGGCAGGAAGAAGTCCCGCACATGCGGCAGCAAGAGACACCCACGAGGGCACCCACGAGGGCACGCCGCGCAGAGGCCACACGTGAACCGTAGGGAAGTGCAGGGAAGCGGCCACCCCAGGAGGCGGCAGAGGGTGTGGACAGACTACCAAAGGAGAAGCAGAGGCCAGTAAGCACACAGGCACCCAGGTCTGGAGCACCGAGGCCAGCCACTGCGCTCTGACCTGACCGCCCCACCTGCAGAAAGGAACCCAGCGCGATCGCCCCGTGTGTGCTGGTCATGACTTGGCACACTCCAGGCAGCCACCTCGAGGTCAGAGTCCTGGCCACTGAAGGACTCCTCACATGTGCACCAGGGGACACCCCTGGGCAGAACTGACCTCCACACAGAGCGTTCACTGAGATGCAGCGTCACTGTGCTCCCCAGCGCCTGCCCACACCTGCCCGCTTCTCTGACCATCACGGGAGCCCTGACCTGTGTCCCCAGCAGCCTGAGGCAGGGTGGACGACTCCTGGCTCTAACATGCACATAAAGTCCTTAGTTTTACTATTCACTTCCTGCTTCCCTCGCATGGGCTTTGGAAGAGCCCGTTTTGTTCTCATTTAATTAGCTCAGCCATTTCATTTCTAGAAATAAACAAATACCATAGGCCAGAAGTTGTAAACATAGTGGCCACTGGAGTTGAATTCAGGCAGCAACATTCTTAATTTTACATTCGCATTATGTTAAAAATAAATAACTTGCACATAAATCCAGACTTCTGACTTCTCCTGGAAGAACAAGCACATAGTAAATCCTGGTCCTGCTTCTGCCAGGCCACGCATGGCGAGGTCAGTGGTGGTGGCCAGGCGAGTCAGGCCCCTTGGAGGGGGACTGGGCTACCTGCCCTATTTGCCACAGTCCACTGCCCATCCCGCCCCTCACTGCCTTACCTTCCTGCCCAGTCCCTGTCAGAAGCTGTCTCTGCAATGTCCATGGGTGACTCTGCTCATGAAAAAGAAATCTCTACAACCAATAACTCACTAAAACCTAAAGAAGATCGTAAAGGCACGGGGGCTCCAGGAAAACATAATGCCAGCCTGGAGCTAGACCCACGCAAGACACCTGCCCCAACCTGGCCACCAGAAGGCCGAGTGGCCTGTGCCCGGAACATGTGCTCTGGTCTCCAGGGACTGTCCTGCAACGTGGCTCCTTCCTAGTGGGCATCCCTCTGTGCCAATTGCCTGCTGGTCACAGCAAAGTGGTCCTGCCGGGACTCAGGGGCCCTGTGAAGCCCCAGGCTGCTTCTAAAGCTAAACCAATACACTGCCCGTCACTCAGGATTGACACGTGGGATTGTATGTTTCCTTCTGTGGATTATCGAGGTACTCAAGTCTGCCGCCGGCAGCTATGGCTCTCTCTCCCTCAGGCTTCTCTGACAGCAAGCTGCTGCAAGCACCCTAGGGACTTCGCAGGGGCACATGCAGGCTTCTCCAGCACACAGGTGGGTCCTGAGGGACACGAGGGCTCTGTCCTGGGTTGGCTGGGCCTTCCTCAGAGCTGGTCTCAGGCTTCCTCCCAGGCCCGCTCCCTCCAGTCTCCTCCCACCAGAGGCAGACCAGCCCCCAACTGCTCCTGCCTCCCCGGAGCTACCCCAGGGGACCTCTTGCACTCTGAGCTTCATCCTGGAACCTGCTTCCCGCACAACCAAACTGATGTGGTCTTCCCTTCACCACCGGATTTCTGTCTCCTCTGGCAAAAATCACCATTACCAGACCAAACTCATAAGGCATAACCATTGCAAACTTCTCTGCCGGGACAGAGTGCGTGTACTCCCTCGTAAGAGGAACACTTTTCACTCGGTGACTTCAGTCAGACTAGGACGATGGCTGAAATCAGAACTCAACACGTGGAAACTGACCTGAACATCTGCACATGGCCTGAGTCAGTAAAAGCCCAGCATCATGGTGCAGGCCTGTCATCCCAACCACTCTGCAGACAGAGACAGGAGGACCTAAGTTTAAGGACAATCTAAAAAACTTAGGAAGACCCTATCTCAAAATAAAAAGGCCTGGGGTGGAGCCCCGTGGTAGGGGCTTGCCTAGCAAGCATGGGGCCCGGCATTCAATCCCAGCTACCCTCCCCTCAAAAGGAGTCAGCAGCGACTCGTCCCCTGCACCCAGCACACAGTGAAGAGCTGAGCACCGGTGAATCCACAGACTGGGGTTGCCTCCTCATGGCTCAGCATCTGCCCAGACATGGCCGTACCTTGTCGTGGATGGAGTTTCTGAGCTGCTGTCCAGCAAGTACAGCCTTCTACAAGTGAAAGATCTTAAGACCAATACGGGTGTCAGGCCAGTCACTTATCTGCTTGTTTAGAAATGTGGGTTTTCATATATTGAGTTTTCTGAGCATCCAGGGGGGAGGGCAGAAAGAAAAGCAGCTGGTGATTCAAGGGACCTCTGAAGTCCAGATCCATCAACCGGGCAACGCTGCCCAAGCCTCCCTGCCTCGGCCTCTTCCTCAGGACATGGGGCAGCACCACTCTCCTTGTGGGATTGAGACTTAAAATAATGAGCATATAAAACAGCTCACAGCAGCACAATCCCTGGAGTCGTCATAGAACAATAAACCAAGCACAGTATCAAGTAGGGGCAGATTTAATACCAGCAAACACTTGTAAAATGTCGCAAGGAAGAGCCCGAGAGCTGTCCTGGCTGGAACTGCAGCTGGGCGAGGCAGGACAGTGGCCGTGAGCAGCGGGGGGACAGAGCCCGCCTTGCAGCAGCTTCCCACTGCCGGGCGCTTGGTAGCTCCAGGCTCTGGCCATCTCTTAGGGATTTCATTCCCCACCCACTTTCAAAAAGGAACAGGGACAATCTCCATTACTGAGGCACAGCTGCTGGCACAGGAGCAGCGGCCTCAGCTCCTGGTCCTAGGTGACACAGAGCACTCCAGCCGGGAGGAGCCTGCCACCACATCCTGGTGATCCCTGTGCTGCTCCCTGCTTGCCAACACACGTGTCCTCTGCAGTCCTTACACACACGGGGAGTGTGGCAATGGGCACCGTGCCCAGGTCCTGGGGAGCCAGTCATGGGCTACAGCTATGCAAGACGACTCACTGTCTACTCTTCAATGTCAACCTGATTCTCTGTCCCCACAACTAAGCCAGACTCAATCTGTGTCATCAGTGTGTACTCCATACTGTGTTTGGCAAAAATAACCTGAATATGGCAAATTCTTCTAAATCACCAATGAAGACTCTGGAGGTGAACCACTAGTACATTTGCTAAATGCAGAATTTTGAAATCAGCAATTAATTAGTGAAATTAGAATTAATCCTCAATGTACTATGAAGTGGTTTCAGGATGAGAAAGATTGACAGAGTCACTTTATGACCTGGAATAGCTCATGGAAACCCCCAAAATTCTGGGTAACCAAAAGCAAAATCCCACAAAATTTCTGAGCAATTGTTTTGTTTTATAAAACTTGGTCCGACCGATCAGTAACAAATTATAAGACTACACTGTGAGGCTCTCACATTGTACAAGTCAGCAAAAAGGAAACAGATGTGGCCAGCGTTTTGCTCTTTAAATACCAACCAGCCACAGCTTGCAAGAGGAAAACAAAGTCAGGGCTCTGACAGGCCAAAGGAGGAAGCAGAGCAAGGGGAGGGGAGGCCAAACACTGGCCAGAGGTGGGTTTGACAGAGATGAGGGCGGACACGTGGCCCCCAGGGCAGCACCGTGGGAGCAGAGCAGGGCCAGGAGCCACGTGGGAATGGGCCAGTTACTGTCCTCCCTCTCCCCAGAAAGGCTGGTGACTGGCTGGCTCTTCTCAAACACCAAACACCACTTGTCCCCCACTTACAAACAGATCCCAGCATTTCCTGCCACCTCTAATTTGACCAGAGATAGAGTTTTTTGGACTTATAGCACAATGGTGGGTTGGAGGAGCTGGATGTCCCCAGGACCTCAGTTTAAATTCTGCCTGGGCCCATCTGTGACACAGAGGGTGAGTAACTGACCCTCTGTTTCCTCAGAGGCTGAAGTACACGTGAGGGGCAGGCACCTGTGTGTCGTGTGAGCACCTGCAGCAACAGCACAGGAGACAGATGTGAGAATGGACTCAATGGGTCACTTATCAAACACCAAACAGCCCTGGCACACAGACCTGTCAGCACAAGGTACCCCTGGCGGACCGAAGCCTCTGGTGGGGCTAGCCGGGGCCAGGCAGCACCCTCCCACTGTCCCGCATCGCCCTTCACCCGTCCGGCTGTCTTTAACCCAGATCTGGCACGGTTCTCGGGCCACTGCCAAGATGAAGACCTCCTGCAGTGGACAGTCTGCAGACCAGCTCAGGTGGGCTGCACAGGCAGGGTGAACAGCAGGCTGGCCCAGGGCCCAGGGCAGTCACTCCTGGAAGCCTGACTCCAGACCGGCTTCCAAGGCCAGAAGAAGTCCCGTTCATAGGGTCCCAAGTAGCTATGTTCTGAAACAATGTAATCGAGAAGATTCCTGAGAGCCAGGTGAGCTGCAACGACTGACTCCCAAATGGGGTGGGGGGTGGTGGTCACGGTTATCTAAAAAGGGAGGGGGCAGGAAAAAAACGATGGAGGTCGAGAAGGTTCAAATTCCACTGAGACCCCTCCAAAGCTTCTAAACTGGGAAAACACTGATCGGCGTTTCCCTCAATGAGCACAAAGCAGTTTAAACAGAAAACTCCCTTTAGTTTCAACAGCAGGGGCCCACGGTCTTGACCACCATCGCTGCGATCCTGGATCCTGGCTCTCGGGGTGGTTTTCATTTTGACATGGTGGTCCCTTACTCACTGTGCCTAAGACAGCAGCCCATGTTGTTCCCTCTCATAAGGTCTTAGTATTTCCCAGGAAAATAGCCCAACTGCTCCATTATTTTCTTAGACAAGACTTTGAATACTGGGTTTAAAAAAAAAAAAATGCCAGAGAAGCCATTTGTAAAAACCATTTTCTCTATTTCACTAAACTTCTCTCAAAGTTTAGAAGGAAAAAAAAAAAAAAAAAAACCCTGCACATCTTTTTCACTGCAGCCTAGCCGCTAGTAATTCTCTCCTAAGTGCCCAGGGTCCCCTGCTCCCAGGGTCCCCGGTGGCCGTGGATGGAGGTGTTTTCCTCCCCAGAGGCGTCTGGTTACCGATTGAGCCCATCACCTGATGGCCCGGTGGAGGCTCACGGCGGCCTTTGGTCTACATGCCAAAGTCGAATCTGAACACACCCTCTGCCTGGCAGTCCCACCTGCAGCCCTCCCTCTGGCTTGAGCAAGCAAAAGTGAAACTAGCCCACAGCCTGCGCGCTGGGCCGGGCGCCGTGCGGAGACCCGAGCGCGGTCCCGCCGGAGAGGCGGCCCAAGGCCCCGCCGGGAGCTCACGTCGGGCACGCCCGGCCGCCGGCCCCTCTCCCGGGCGCCACTTCCCGGGCCCAGGGCGTCGGGGCTGCCTTGGCCGAAGGCGTGCGGCCGGGAGGCGGCCGGGCCTCGGGCCGCACGGGCTGCCCGGTGGCCCGGAGGCCCGGAGGCCGGGAGGCCGGGGCGGCGGGGACCCGCCCGGCCGCCGTTCTCTCCGGGCCCGCGCCCGGCGGAGCGCAGCCGGCCCGCAGCGGCGCAGGCCCCGGACACCCGACCTCGGGCGGCGGGCGCGACCCCGGGCAGGGGCCGCCGCTCACCTGCAGCCGTCGCCGCCTGCTCGTCGCGGTCCGGCGTCGCTCCGCGGCCGCGCTGGCCGCTGCGCTCTGGGCCTGGGCCCGGCCGGCCCTGCGTCGGGCCTCAGCGAGTGCGGCGCCCGCCGCCCCCGGCCCCGCCGCGGCCCCGCCCGCCGCCCTGCGCCCTCGCCGCGCCGCCACTTCCTGTGCGCGGCCAGCCACAGTTCCGCCGGCGCGCGGCGGGCGGGGACGCGGCGGCGGCGGGCGGGACGGCGGCGGGGCCGCGGCGCCGCCAACGGGCGGGGGGCGGGGCGGCGCGAGCGGGGCGGGGCGGGGCGGGGCGGGGCGGGGCGGGGCGGGGCGGTGGGCACCGTCCTGCGCGCGCTCGGGCGGGCTCGCGTCCCGGGCCCGGCCGCGCTCTCCCCGATTCACTGTGGCGCCGGCTGGCAACACTGTAGCAGAGCCGGCTCCGCTGGAAGCGCCTCCGAACTGCAGGCCGGTCGCTCTGGAGCTGGCCTCTCCAAAAGCACCCCTCCCAAGCCCGCAGTCACTGACCGCTGTCCCCGCCGGGCCCAAGACAGTCACCTGCGCTCAGGGAGCAGCCACCCGCGTGTCCCTCACCCCGCCACACACACACACCTGGCCCGCGGCTGGTGCTACCAGCAGGCCAGGGAGTCCTGCAGGCCCGTGCAGACACATGCCAGGACCACCCTGCCTGCAGGTTTAATCCAAAGGGGCAGGGTCATCTGCACTCCCCTTCCTCCACCTGATACCAGGGGACCTGATGCCTGTTCCAGTGCCCAGGTTCACGCTGGACTTTCTGAGCTCGGACAGGTTTCAATAGAAAACTTATTTAAAATACCTAGAGCTCGCGCTGTTCTGCTGAGCCTCCTTTTAAGCCTCTTTACATTATTTCAAAAAATACTTAAAGTAAAAAAAGTGCATGCACCTGTCCTACTCAAAATCCCCTGCTCCTGAAAAAGAAGCCCTGGTTTGCGCGGTTCAGGAGATTCCGTGTTTCTGGAACCCTGATCCCTGCCTTGCCATGGTGAGTGATCCAGCCCACAGATGGATTCCCACAGGCACCTGCAGGTAGACCTACAGGGATGTGCTGACTTGGAGTGTTTCCTGTGATCACAAGACACCGGAAAATAACCAAGGACCCCTAGTTAAATGACTCCAGAACGTTCACTTAATATTTTAATTTAAAACATTTTAATGTAATTCTGTGTACTCTGATACAACATAATCTCCAAAGTTTGCTAAATTAAAAATAAAAAGAGCAATAGATACACAATGATGCACTGTATTAAAAAACAGTCTATGCAGCTCTATGTCCAGGAAGCTTGCAGAAGGATAAACATGAGACTTATTGATGGGCAAGAGTAAAACTTTTTATTGTATGTCAGATACTAATGTTTAGATTTATCTTAAGTAAGCATTTTAATCACTTTTTTAAAATATTTTTTAGTTGTAGATGGACACAGTACCTTTATTTTATTTTTTTTTATGTGGTGTTGAGGATCAAACCCAGTGCTTCACATTTGCTAGGCAAGCACTCTACCACTGAGCCACAACCCCAGCCCTATAGTCACTTTTTAAAACTTAATTAAAATGCACTCTACTACTTCAACATTTGATGTCCCCTTAATCATCACTTTGTCTTGATGGTGTAAAACCTCATCAATATAATCTGATCTCTATTAGAATGTGTGATCATTCAGACCTGAGCACAATTTCCCCCTGGAAAGCTGCAGCTGAACATATAAACATTTGAAGGGCACTTGGAAGCAGCCGCCTCCCTTGACTCTACCTGTGGCTTTGCTCAAATTGCCAGGAAACACAGTCATCCGGACCCTCCCCTGGAGGCAGCAGATGCCTGTGTGGATTATTTCCCTTGGTGATGGCAAGGCTGTGAGGTGGAGACTTATGAGGTCCTGCTGTGCGTGTAAGGAAACTGGCCCACGGTTCATACCCACTAGCCACTGCAGCAGGGCCATCATCCCGGCGCAGCCTGGCTGTCCACAGTGCACTCACTCCTCAGGGACCAGTGACGCTGCTGTCCTCTGCTACGGTAGACACTTGGATCCTGCGGAGAGCAGGCCTGTGAGCCAAGGGGGCACAGCAGACCACCAAGTGATGGGTCACTTCAGACCCATGTGGAGGGACACCCAGAGACTGGACATGGCGGCACCCTGACCCCTTCGTCAGGTCACTTGCCATGAGTCTTGTGCAGGAAAACCGCCACAGTGACGACCCTCCGAATCTCCTTAGGAGAGTGCAGTTTCTCCTGCCGTGACATCCATGTAAGTCCACTCCAGGCCGACGCTGAAACCGTCCATCCAGACCTTGGTCTGGGATCAGTTCTGGGCTTTGACAGCTCTGCCCCCGAATGAGTTCTTGGCAGTGGAAGACCTTACCGGTCCTCTGCCGTGACTCTTGCCCTCTGATCTCTCCTGCCTGGGCTCTCGGTGCCACCTCTGAACCCGGGGCTGCCGTAGCCCTGCGCTAGCCTTTCTGCGATCTCTGTGTGATCGTGTACAATGTGATGTGTGACTGCAGAGTCATGGATGTTAGAAATTAAGACTGGAATAAAACAACCTGTGATTGCCTGTCCCACAGGTGACCCACAAGTATTCCGTGAACTGCCCCTGCTTAAAGTGGTGTCGCCTGGGAATTTAGTGTTATTCCATAACTTCTGACATTGTGCAGAGACACAAATGCCTTTCATCTGTGTTAATGACATAGCCGGCTGGCATAGGGCCCCAGACTCTTAAGTTAAAAATGGAGCAGGGAGCAGGAGGCTGAGTGTAAAACTAGGGCTTTCCAGAGGCACACGGAGGAAGGTGGCTCCTGACCGCCTCTGTGAGGATACCTGGGGCCCTGTTCATTTTGGGTCTAGTTCTCGGAAGGTACTTTTCTGGTATTCCGTTTCACAGGCAAGTAAACTGAGTCTGAGACACGCACACACCCACAGCCAAGGCCAAATTGCAGACTGCTGGGCACTTCCAAGCCAAGGGACTCTCTTCCCAGTTCTGAGGTGATCTCTCTGGAGAGGTTTCCTGTCAAGCCCCATCCAAAGGCCCATAGTGCCATCCAGGGTCTGGCCTCCAGGTGAATGGGTGGGGAGGACAGGAAGTGGCCAGCTGCAGTGAGGACCTCCAGGAGCTGCTGAATGTGGACATCAAGTCATGTGGCTGCCAGGGAACTAAGCACCAAGGCTCGGTGCCAGCCTATGACCTCAGACAAGGACACGACCCACTAGGGTCTACATGAAGAGGTTCCCATCCTAGCTTCCCAGCCCCAGGAGGGCCAAGAGGGGGTCCTTGGCCCTGGGTAAGTCGAGCATTCCAAAAGGCTCAGGCGAACCGCCCCAGGTGTGAAGCTGACCTGAACCGAAGGCTTCCAGACAGCAATCACACGCAGAGGCTCCGTCTTTCCCATGAACGCGACAGGAAAGCGATGATAATGATTCGTTTCTTCAGGAGACAAGATTTTTTAAACATAGACTTGTACAGGGGCAAAACTGTAGGTGGGATTTTTTTTTTCTAGCAAAGGGTTTGGAGACCCCAGGCCGAGGAGGCCCTCCCCATGGTTCTGCCATGCCCCGTCTGACGAGCTGGTCACTCCCAGCACACACCCAGCAGCCAGTGGAGGACACGAGAGTGACCCATGTGGGCAGGACTGGGGAGAAGCCTGGCTGACCCTCAGCGTGGAGGCCAATGCCACTGTCTGGCACTCAAAGCCAGACTCCAACCTAGAGCAGACCCAGGCAAGGTCTGGGTTCAAATCCTGGTTCCACCTCCCGGGGAGAATAGAAAAGTAGGGTAGGTTAGGCTGTGGGCCTCGGCCTCCCCTCGGCCTCCCCTACGGCGCAGGCTGGGCAGCTGCTCGCTGAGGCTCCCGCCAGCATCCTCAGTGAGGTACACCTCGGGCCAGGAGACAGGAGAGAGGAAAGGCAGTGGGCCAGGGCCAGGTCGAGGGGCAGAACCAGGAGGCCAGGATGTGGCTGCAGGGCTTCACGGCACTGGCCCAGGCCGCCTGTCAGGGTCAGGGCCTGGCTTCTTTGGCAGGACCCAGGGGCAGTTGTCCCTAGGACCCTGAGTCTGAGGCACCACTAGCCTGGCCCTAACCCCCTCCTTGTCCTTCCCAGGCCTCACAAGACCCCGGGCCCTTTGCACCCGAATCCCACTAAGTGTCTCCTGCCTGGAGACCCACCTGCCACTGAACCCTCAGCCTCCTCCCTTGGAAACATGGCTTTGGGCAGGTCACCCGGCCTCCCGCCCCAGGACAGCGGTGGGCCTCCATGCACGTGCATGTTGCTCTGAACTGAAGTTCTCCACTGATCTCTGAAGGCAGGGAGTCCCAGCTCCCCGTGAAGGCAAGGAGCCACAGGTGGGTTTCCTGGGCAGCATCTGTCCCCAGCTCCCCTTTCCCTCTAGGGAAACACCATGTGTCAAAGGAGGCTCTTTTCTCCAGCCTCCACTCAACCTTGACACACACACTCAAGCAAAACTTGAGCCAGATGTGCTGGTGTGCACCTGCAATCCCGGCACAGGAGGCTGAGGGAGGAGGAGCACAGTCGAGGCCAGCCTGGGCAACTTAGCAAGGCTGTGTCTCACATTTTTAAAAATAAAATAAAAAGGGCCAGCCAGGCACGGTGGCACAGGCCTGTAATCCCAGCAGTTTTGGATGTTGAGACAGGAGGATTGTGAGTTCAGAGGCAGCCTCAGTGACAGCGAGGCACTGAGTAACTCGATGAGACCTTGACTTTAATAAAATATAAAGTAGGGCTGGGGATGTGACGCAGTGGTCAAGTGCCCCTGATTTCAATTCCTGGTGTCCCAAAATAAATAGATAAATAATTAATTAGATAAAAAGAGCCTGAGATGTAGCTCAGTGGTAGTGTGCCCCTACATTCACTCCCCCGTACCAAAAATTAAATAAAAATTAAAAAAGAAAAACTTTAGTATTATTTTTGGCACAAATATTTTCTGAGCTATTCTCTGAGGTTAAAAATATAGACAGGCTGTTTCTAAAAATTCACTGGCTTAGATTTGATGTTTTCAGTGCGTGTAGGAGAAGCCTAACCCTCTCGCATACCCGATACACCACCCAACTCGCTAGATTACACCTTTGGGGTTGAGAAAATGCCTCCAGAAGCAAAGGAACAAGCAAAATCCAGCAAGGTAGTGTGAACGGGAGGGGCGAGCTCACCAGGCAGCAGACCCAGGCTGTGCCCGCCCGTCGCCCAGGGAGCCTCACTGCCTCTCAGGACAGGGCACACCGGCCAGCCACTTGGACCAGCCCCAGTCAAGAGTTCCTGTCTGGTAGAAGGGGCCAGTGGGCGCTGCCTGGCAAGTCTCGCCAGGCCTCAGAAGAGCCCAGTGAACCCCCCAAGGGGGGCATCCACTGTGAAGGTCTCCGCAGCCCCAGGCTCATCCACAAAGCCACCTCCTAGGGAGCTGCTCCCCTCTCCACAGCAGCCCCACCCCCCAGGGAAGAAGCCTCCCTGTGCTGGCCCTGCTGTCCCCAGTCCCTGGGCAGAGTTGGCTCCTGGAGGCTCCACTCTTCAGGCCCCTTCTGCCTAAACAGATGCAAAACATACTTCTCTGCAGCCCGGTGCTTCTGTGGGGACCTTGGAGGGGATGGGGCTTCTTAACTTGTTTACATGCAGTGTGAGTTCTTTAGGGTTGCTGTGAGAAGGCACACAGGCCCAGGCTTCACAAGACACTGATGTCCTCTCTGGAAACCTGAGATCAAGGTGTCTCCAGCTGGTCCCTCCTGGGCCTCTCTCCTGGGCTCACAGAAGTGTCTTCCCCGTATCCTCATGTGTTTATCTCTCTGTGTGTGAACCCAGGGACGCTTAAGCCCTGAGCCACATCCCCAGCCCGTTTTTTTTATGTGAGACCCTGCCTCACTAAGTTGCTTAGGGCCTTGCTAAATTGCTGAGGCTGGCTTTGAACTCATAAT
Organism: Sciurus vulgaris; assembly: GCF_902686455.1. Classification (NCBI taxonomy): domain Eukaryota; kingdom Metazoa; phylum Chordata; class Mammalia; order Rodentia; family Sciuridae; genus Sciurus; species Sciurus vulgaris. The sequence continues at coordinate 2,121,203 of NC_136470.1, forward strand.
CCTCTGCCTCAGCCTCTAGAGCAGCTGGGATTACAGGCATGCGCCGCTGCTGCAGGCCTGATCTCATACGGACAGCAATCTGTTGGATTAGGGCCACCCTGATGACCTTGCTTTAACTTAATCATGCTGGTAAAGGCCCCGTCTCCAAATCCAGCCACGTGCTGAGGTCCTGGAGGTCAGGGATTCAACATATAAACTTGGAGGAGCCACACAGCCCCAGATGCGCAGCCGTGACGTGCGCGCTCTCTCTGCAGTGATGATGGTGGTCATGCAATGCTGAAAGGCTTCTTAAGGTGATACGTGTCTTAAGGTGCAAAGAGCAGTGCAGGAACAGGGCTGGCGGGAAGCAGGTGTGCTCCCATGGAGAGGGGGCCCGATTGGCTGGGCCAACTGCAGACTCACCTGCCTGCCTCTGCCCTGCCTTCCTTAGGAAGGGTCCCAGTCCGGGGAGCCCAGAGTCAGGATCAGGGTGAGCCGGGAGGGCGGTGGCAACAGTGCCACGCACAGCACCGTTCCAAGAGCTTTCCATGTGCTCTCCCAACACTTAGGGAGGCAAGGTCATGATTCCTGTTTTTCAGAGAAGCTAAGTCACTTGCCTGAGGTCACACAGCTGGGGAATGTCCCTTTAGCCATAAAGTGTCTTTATTCAGTCCCGGGGAAATAATTTGAAGTGAAAACAAGAGGAGGGACTGCCCACCTCCTGTGTGTCACCGGCTAACAGCTAGCTAGGGACACTTGCTCACAGTTTGAGGGGAAAGGCCACTGTTGGGGAGTGGTCAGAGGCAGAAGCCCATGCAGTGGGGAGGTTGGTCTGGACTGTCCCAAAGCTCAGACCAGCTGATTCCCAGTGGGCAGAGGGACACCAGGCAGGTATGGTGCCCATTCCCTTCCTGGCCCCTCTTCCCAGGGACCACTCACCTCTGCTTATGCACAGCTCCCTCCCCAGCGGCCAGACCAGCACTTCACAGCTAGCAACCCTGGCAGTGGCTTGGCCTCCCCGAGGACACAGGCACCAGAATGCCTGCCTTGCAGAGGCTGCGGAGACAGGAAGGGAGTCTGAGCAGGCAGCAGCCTCCCTGGGAAGCGTACTATGGGCATTGTGGGCACGAGAGTAGCTGGTGCCACAGAGGAAGCCCCTGGCGGGGTCCAGCGCAGGTCCACTGCCGGCAGCAGCACAGTTGGAGCCCCAAATGCTGAGGACAAGTGCTTGAACTCTCCTCGGAGAGCTCAACTGTGGCCCGTTGAGACCCGCCACTCCAGCCTCATTCCCCGGCCTGCGGACCTGAGAGCTCCTGGTCAACGTTTCAGTGGAATTTCAAGATGCACGCACCAAGCAAGACTAGGTTTGGATTCGCAAGATCCCTCTGCTGCAGATGCCAGCTGCCGTGTGTCCTGTGGCCAGCCAGATCCACATAGCGAGTGGCCTCCCCTCGTTTTCATCAGCGAAGCCGGCTGTGTGCGCTGAGTGCCTGTGCCTACTCTCCAGCAGGCTGGTGGGCCGGTCCTGCTCCTGGGGCCCTGGCGTCCTGCCTCAGCCCTCCTGGCTTGCCTCCCCTGCAGGATGCTGAACCAGGCTGAGGGCCTGTCCCCTCTCTGGCTGAAACCCTGCAGCCAAGGCCTCACTATGTCTGCCACCCCCGGGGCCCTGCTGCCCTCCCTCCCTCAGGTGTGTGGGTAAGGGACATCCATGCACATTTCCTCCAAAGTGACTGTGCAGGGATCTCCATCCCACAGGGACCAGCTCCATGGCCCTCCTGGAGAGCCACTTCCCGGCTGTGGCCATTGCCCCAGTAAGATTCAGCTCCTATAGAGTGAGGCTAGGGGCATCCTCTCTCTACCTGGGGCCTGGGCCACTCTTGTGATGTGTGATTTGCTTTAGCCAATGAAAACCATTCAAAATGGCGGAAAAAGAGCCAGGCGTGGTGGCGCACACCTGTAATCTCAGCAGCTCAGGAGGCTGAGGCAGGAAGATCCCAAATTCAAGGCCAGCCTCAGCAACTTAGCCAGATCCTGCCTGAAAATTAAAAAATAACAGGTACCCCTGGGTTCAATCCCCACTATAGAAAAAAGGGAAGAAAGAAATGAAAGACAGAAGGAAGGGCGGAAGGGAGGGAGGGAGAAAGAGAAGTGAAAAGGACAACCGCCCGGCAAGGCATGTTTAAAAGTAGACTAGAACAAGAGTGGTGGCTTTAAAGTGCTCACCGGCCGTGCTCTTGAGAGCCCTGCAGGCCACCAGTGAAGCCTGGGCCAGCCTGGTGGGCAAAGAGGGGCATAGCTGCCCGAACCTGGGGTTGGCAGCCAGGCAGGACAGCAAGGCCACTGACCAAGGGGAACTCCCAACGCTGGAGAACCAGCCCTAACCAGCAGAGCCACCCAGACTGAGCCCAACAGCCAGACCACAGGCCAAGAGCCAGATAAGGGTCACCTAAGTCACTCAGCTCGGGGGTGAGGTGGTGCCGGCATCCACAGCTCATTGACAGCTAAGTGCCCGCTGGTCAGCTCCTGTGGTGAGGCCAGGCATGCTCTTCTTCCAGAGCTGGTAGGAAAGGTATCATGCTCCCATTACCCCAGGACAGGTGGCCCAGGAGGTCCCTCCAAAGGGGTGGCGGGACCTCAGCTTGGCCAGGCCAGTTCTTGACTTAGACCAGCACATGTCAAAAGCAAGGCACGAGCAAAGACTGAGGAAAGGACAGGACAGCAAAGGTGTCCACCCGCCCCCAGGCAGGGTGCTGGTGCCCTTGGCCTCTCAGGGACGAGGAGGGAGCCCAGGGCGGCTCTCTGACCCACGCAGGATTTTCCAGTCAAGCTCCTGTGAAGTCAAGTCCCACCCATCATTCGACATCTGGGCTCAGACGTTCCTTCCCAGTCAAGCCGTCCAGCCATCAATCAGCGTGGGCGTATCCTGCAGGCCCTCCACTTGGTGATGGTTAAATTGGTCATGTTTTTTTTCTAGTTGATCTGTGACAAGCGTCCACTGCAAGTTTTGTCATCTAACTAAAGAGGCAAGCTGGGCTGGTCAGGCTCGCAGACCAGTCTCCCTCTAGTGCCGGTCTGTCTGCCTGTCCCTAAGAGCCCACTGTCTCCAGTGAACACCGTTCCGTTACCTTGCAGCTGAGGTGAACAGACATATTTCATATTGTTGCGAGCGCCTGCTCTGCCTGCGTATTGATCCAACAGGAAGAGAGGCCGGGTGTGCCTTGGCCGGGGAAGGGCCTGAGCCAAGCCCTGAGGACTGTCACTTGTAGATGACACAGGAGGACGTGCCTGGGGGGATTTTCAGGGCTTCTATCTGCCTGAGGCTCCATTCGGGCCCACATGGTGCCCTGCCTCTGCCGCCTTGCCTTTTTGCCTTTGGAGACAGTGCCCCGTGAGGGACGGAGCCACAGTTAAGGACCACGGGCCAACTGCCTAGCTCCGAGCTGGAACTGGGTGCAGAGGTAATTCAGCATGGCGTCCATCCCCGGAGGGGCAGTCCTGTCAGGCACAATGTAAGACACTTCATGAAGGACCAGAGGTGGTGAGAGCCGGCAAGGAAAGATGGAGACAGACGGATGCTTGGTGACACCTTCCTGCCCTGTGGAAGGGACATAACAGAGCCCTGGAGGGTGGCCAAGGACTGCCAGACGGCAGAATGTTAGGCTAGAAAGGACAGCAAACGCGGGACCACAGTGTGACAAAGCAGCCATGCTTCCAGGTACACCTGAGTCATGCAGCCTGGGGCCACCTGGCCTCTGCCACCCCACCCCACCCCAGCTCTTGCAGAGGACAGAAGGTACTTCCTACCTTCAAAGCCCCACCTCATCATCCCAGGTTGGAGCCTACTGCTTTCAGTGACAATCTCTGACAACCATGGCTGTTGTTTACTGAACACATGTCCTGGGTGCTGAGCTAAGTCCTTTCCTGTCTGCACCTCCTAATGCAATCAAACCTATCAGGACAGCAACATAGTTGCTGTCTTACAGATGAGGAAGACAGACTGACAGAGGTTGTGTGTCCTGGTCCCATAACTGAGAACCAGTTTGGAGCTTCATCTTTTTGCAGTGCCGGGGGGGAACCCAGGACCTGGCCACTTGAGCGGAGCACAGACTCTAGCGCCGAGCCACACTCCAGCCGGAGCCTCATTCTAAGCTCACTCTCTGACGTGGTGAAAGGAGCAGACTTGGATGTCTGATGAATAAATGACAAGCCCCTAGTGGACGGCAAGCCAGAAAGACATGAGTGTCACGAGAGCTGCACCAGGGAGATAAGACCATCTGGACCAGAACTGGAAACAAGCCAAGAAGAAGGGCATATAAACGCACCCCTCAGACAGCTCCTCGGCTCAGCCCAGATCTCCTGACGAATCCACGTCAGCCAGGTTCGCGAGCCCCACCGATCATCCGCCGAGACTGTCGAGACTCCACTGCTCTGACGGCTTCACGGCCAGCGGAGCCTGCCTGTCCTCCATCCTCGGACCACAAGATATGTCGCATTCGGGGTTGTCGAAACCGACAAGGCAGAGAGGACTTTGGACTATTTGATTGAGGTGTGTTTATTTGCCGTACGATTTGATTGATGTATGATATTAGGAATATTAAGGTTTGTGTTATCCTGAGTGTATCAAATAAAGCCAACTTGTTTGGAACCAAATTCTAGTCACTCGCCTCTCTGTCGCTCGCGACTCGTGGGAGAAAACAAAAATGGAGGAGACACTTTCCCTCTTTGTCAACTTTTGGCTGAGAGTTTGGACTGAAACCTAGTGCCTGTTAAAAATTTTATTTTTAATCATTTATTGCAGCATGATTTATATGCCATGTGATTGCCTGTTGTCAGTGGTTTTTCGGAAGTCAGTACAGAATCCTCCCCTGACCATTTGCCCTGTTCGTCCTGCCAATCCCACGGTGTCCCAGGAAACTTCTAACCTGCTTCCAACTCAGAGATGTGCTTTTCTGGATCCGGCAAATACACTGTATCCCATTTTTCTCCAAGGGCCACATCACCCAAAATCTCAGGGTCAGCCACGGGCAGCCCTCGCCCTCTGACCCTTGCCCTTCTCACCTTCTCGGGGGCTTCGCTGGCTGCCTGCCTGCCTGGGGATATGCATCTTCTGGTGGCAAACCAACCCCAGGCTGGGGAGGAGAGGGAGCCACTGCCCAAGGCTGAGGACTCCCTCTGCCTCCCTCTCTTCCTGCTTGCCCACCTGGTTCCCTGGACCCAGCATCTAGGGCGGCAGGAGCAGTGATTTTGAGAACGTGGGGTCACCTGGACCTTGCAGAGCTCAGCCTCTGGAGCCAGGCAGGTGGAGGACAGGCTCCCCTGAGCAGGGAGGTCCTGGTGTCTCAGTGGGGGTGCCCACAGATGCAGGCCACCCTGCCTATTGGTCAAAAGGACAGCAGCCAATGGCCAGGCACCACAGCCAGGCAACAGCTAAAACCTCTATGTGGGCTTGAGAAGAGGCTGGTTTGAGCATTGAACCCGTTGACCTCATCTAAAGATGGGCTTCCACCACACCAACCACCAGACACCAGGGTGACTTCATTTCCTGGGGCAGCCAGGAAGCAGCAGGTGTGGAGCCAGCAGGGTGGCTGGGCTGCTCCTGGACTCTGCTTCAGATAACCTCAGGAGTCTCCGTGGCTTCTCCCAGCCCTGGCTGCCTGGCTCCTTCCCAGGCTGCCCCTGCTTCCTGACCACCTCTGGAACTTGGTCTCCTGCTCCTTCCTGTCCCTGCCACGCCTGCTGTGTTCCACCTTCCAAGGTGAAGTTCTGCAGGGACCCCTCCCTGCCCCAAACCACAGCCCCTGGGGCCTGTGGGACTAGTGAGATCCCATCTGCAGAGCAAGGCTGACCAACTCAGCCTGCTGGCCTCAGATGGAGATCCTGGATCCCCGAGAACAGCAGAAGCTGGAGACACTCAGAGAGACCACGTGAGGACTCAGGGGAAAACGCTGTCTGAGAATCAAGAGGGCTCAGGAAGAACCAGCCCCGCGACACCTTGATCTCTTCCTTCCAGCCTCCTGCAGCAAGACAATGACGGACTCCACCTGCCGTGCTTGGTCATAGCAGCCAAAGCAGAAAAGACGGTGACCTTCAGCCCTCCCAGCCTCAGCAAACCTGCCTTTCCCACATGAGGAAGGCTGTGCCCACTGGCACCACAGGTGGCCCACACCCACTGCATGGTCATGAGTAGCAGGTCCTTTCCTCCCTGGGCACCTGCCAAGAGCTGCCCCTGAGCCATAGCCCTCCAGGCAAAACCCATCTACTTTCCTGGCCCAGGCTGCCTGTGTCCTCAGGCCTGTTCTGGGTGGCAGAATCTAGCTAGGGCCTGGCTCCCAGCACCCTGGCCTTTGTGAGCCTCACTCTGACTTAAGAGCTGGAACAGACCCCACATGTTCTCCCCACCTGAACTCGGCCTTTGTGCTCTTCAGAAGTACGGCCAAACACCTACCATCAGGGTACTGTGCATGCAACGTCGTCATCTTTGTTGGGGGCTGTGCCATGTTGGCGTTGCCGGGATGGGGCTTGATCACATCAGCAGCGAGGAGGTTAATTGACATAAGCACACTCAGGTGATTTTATTGTCCACGCACACAATGTATGCACATGTGTTCTCGAGCACTAATTGCCTACTCGGAGTGTCTCGCCTAATCTTTGCGTAAGAGGCGTGACCCTGCTCTCCACCTCCTGGAGGTGATATAAGTGTAGGCGGAGTGAGACAGAGACACAGCAGCAGCCAGAAGAAAGAACACAGCAGCTAGTAGGGACGGACAGCAGCCATTAGCAGAAAAGCAGTAGAAGAAGACACACGCAGGGAAAAGCAGCTAGGAAACGCGCTACGGCAGCTAGTAGGGAAAAGCGGCACAGCAGCGAGTAGGGGCAGCGGCGGAAGGCAGATCGCGGAACGGAGAACTGAGACGCATCACTAGGGCACAGGGTGGACGTACCCTTAGTTCACAGGATGCAGGACTTTAAGGTGTAGCAAGTCTCTTCCTCTAAGCTCTAAGCAAAGCCTGTCTTTCTCTCAAAGTCTCTCTCTTAAGCAAAGTCTCTTTCTCTCTGATGAGCGGGGTCTCTCTCTCTCTCCTCTCAAAGCAAGTAAGCCTCATTTCCTCTATCCTCTATAAACAAGCAAGAAAGCAGTGCACCAAAGAGAAAGATAGAAGTGCCCCAGTTTCCACTCCACCACCCATAAGACCCGTGCAAGTTGTTGCTGCAGGCGGTGACAAATATCCACGGATTTTGTACCGCAAAGAGCCAGTGACAGTCTTTGCTAATGTAGCTCATGCCTATGGTTTTGGTATGGCATTACAACTCACTGCAAAGGAGTGGAGTAGATAAAATTGTCGGGATGTTCAAAACCCTTCAGAGTTGTTTTCAAGCAATTCAGAAGCAATCCTCTTACAGAATTGAAATGCTAATTGTAAATAATCCTCTATTTACTAAGATAATCGACCCTCATGCCAGACTGAGTTTCTGTTGGGGTCCAAAATGAGAAAGCTGTGTTCTCAGACCCAGGCCAAGCCAGCCTCAGCCTCCCTGCTGACCTTCAGGGCGACAAAGACCCTTCTCAGGAGCTCATGCAGGCTCTTTTCCTGCTCCTCTGCAATGTCCTCTCCTCCCTCCAGCAAGAGCATCAGGTTCCGGAGACCTTCTGCAGCCTGCTGCCTCCCTGCCTGGGCCAGTCCCCAGGTTTGCATCCTGGCTGTAATTTACAGCTGTGTCTTTGGGCAGATGTCTTAAATGCTCTGCATCTTGGTCTTCTCATTTCAAATGGGGCTGATAACATCGCTGAGCTTTGAGCATTTTTGAGGATCTAGGATTTTCCTATGTGGTGGAAGCACCTACGGGACCCACTGGGCTGGTGACAATGTGGTGGGGAGGACCTCAGACTGCTGTTCCTCCCTGCCTTGACATGGACCGTCAGGGGTTATTTCTGTGATTTAAATAATTAGCCTGTTGACTCTATAAAGCATTGGTTCTGAAAGGTAGCCCCAGATCAGCCCCAAGATCAAGACCTGGGCAGGATTCATGGGAATTGCCTGCCTACCCCAGGCCTCCTGACGCCCAAACCCTGGGCAGAGGCCTGGTCTTCTGCATGCTGGTGAGCCCTGCAGGAGGCTCTGGGCAGCTGGGGGTGGAGAACCACTGCGATAAAGGCTCTATCTTAAGAAAACAGATAAAAATAAACCCTGCCAACTGGGCTGCAGGGTAATATAAGAGCAGGACAGGAGGACTTCTGTCCTGACCCTTCCTATACTAAACAGTGTGACTCTTGCCTTCTACCATCAGAACACCACCTCTGGCACTACCTGACCCTCAGCCCCTGACAAGCCCCGTGGGTCAGTATGTCAGGTCCTACACCATCATTTTTTTTTTTTTTTCAGGGCCGAGGACCGAACTCGGGGCTTTACGCGTGCAAGGCAAGCGCTCTGCCACTGAGCTAAATCGCCGACCCCGGTCCTACACCATCATGACCCAGTGCCACAGCCGATTGGCTTGATCCACATGGGTCCTCACCCACAATTTGGAGGCCAGAAGCCCAGGATCAGGTGCCAGCTAAGGCCTCCCCCAGCTGCTGGGACTGCTAGCCGTCGCTGGTGTGGCCCTGACCCCGGCCTCCACCTGGACTCAGTGGGCTCCCTGTGCCAGTCTGTGTAGTCACGCCTTTAAGGACACTCATCAGGTTAGACTCAGGACCCAGCCTTCTCCAGTGTGACCGCATCTTACCTAATTGCATCTGCCAGGATCCTGTCTCCAAATAAGCTTGCCTGCTGAGTCTCTGGGGGTTAGGGCTTCAATGCAGTGAGGGGGTCCACATGGAACCATAACCCCAGGGCTATGGCTTGAATGATGGGGTCTCCTCCAACATTCGTGTGGCAACTTACCCCCCAGTGTCAGAGTGCTAAGAGGTGGGGCCATCGGTTGTGAGCACAGCCCCAGGGGTGGGATTAAGGCCTCTAGAAAGTCCCCTCACTCTTCGGCTCGTCTGCCATGTAAGATGCCACCACAGGAAGATGCCATCGATGGAGCAATCCCCAGCTCCTCAATCTGGGACTTCCCAGTCTCCGGTACCCTGAGCCATGCATTTCTGTTCTTTATAAGTTACCCAGTCTCAGATATTTTGTTACAGCAGCACACGTGGACTAAGACACAGCCTCGAGTCTGCATGGAGACATAGAGGTGTTCCCTATTATGTGTTTCCAGGTTCAATGACTTGTCCTCATGAACAGAGGGTAGCCCTGCAGACTCTGGGTCTGGACTCGTGGACCAGAGCCATCTCCTTGCGGCTGGCCTTGCTCCTCATCATCCTGTAGGCTGCCACCCCGTGGGGTCCCATCACAGGTGACAGCAGGCCTGCCCACATTCCCAGCAGGAGCGCGTGCCTGTGAGCCTGTCTTGTTTCATAATGGAATCAATACGAAAATGGGACTTGCCTTCCAGAACTTGGGATGCAAACAATGTACAAACTGACCCCAGCTAAATAGAACTGGTCATCTGTTTAGTGTTTGCTTCCTTAAGATTGTTAATTTCAAAGTACGAAGGCTGGCGTCGGGCTGGAGCGTGCAAGTAAATAGTGTACAGGTCCCTATGATCCCGCTTGGCCAGGTTTGAGGCTAAAGGCATTTTTGACTGAAGGTGTGCAGAGGGCTTTGCCCGACCCCAGGTGTGGGTGTTCACCTGCAGAGGTCAGGGCTGGGGCCTGCCTGCCATGCTGGCTGCTCTGACACCCACTCAGCGTCCTGGACCAGGTAGGTCAGGATCAGGTGGGTCTGGCCCTCTGGCCCCAGTCAAGCCCTGCAAGACGCTCAGTTGTGTCCCTCTGGGGTCAGTTTCAGGAGGAAGAGGCGGTGGGTGCTGGCCCTCAGGGTAAGAGGAAAGGTCTAATGAAGACCTCACCTGGAGGGCACCCTCTCAGCTGGCCCCAGTTCCTGTCAGAGACCACCTTCACCTCTCCACCCTACCCACAAGGCCTACTTATAGGTGGCGCTGGGTTTTGTGGGCGCTCCTTACGACCCACACCTGATGAACGGCTGGTGTGGCCTGGCCTCCCTCAGGCGGTGCTTCCTTGTTCAGGGCACCTCAGGCGGTGCTTCGTGGTATAGCAAACGCACAAGGGACACAACACCCTAAAGCCCAGGGACCCAGGGTTCAAGGGGTAAGGGCACTCGTCTCTCTGCTGTGGAGCTCCTGCCAAGAGCCAGCTCTGTATTGCTAACAGAGCACCTGGGACTGAGGGATTCACCATGACAGAGGCTTTCGGACTTGGGGTTGGTTTGTTTTGTGGGTTTCTTTGCTCACAGTTCTGGAGGCTGGGAAGTCCACAGCATGGCGCCCACCTCTGCCCAGCCCTGGCAGGGCCTTCTTGCTGCATCACAACATGTCAAAGGGTGTCACATGGGGGACAGCAGGTGTGCCAGCTTGGGTCTCTTCCTCTTCTATAGAGCCACTGATGCCACCATGGGGTCACTTACGGCCTCGCCTAACCCTAGCAGCCTCCTGAGCCCCCTGCATGCACACCAGGAGTGTCAGGTGGGTGGGTTAGAGTTCCAACAGTGAGCTTCTGGAGGATCAAGCCATAGCAGTTCTGAAGCAGTCCTCAGCTGGGGCAGAGCTGGGTGGGACACAAGGCATCCCTGGGCCCACATCAGCCCTGGCTGATCCAGGCCGCCATCTCCCAGGGACCTCTCTGTCATACTCTCCTAAGAGCTGAGCTTTCCACATGGGCTCCAGCTCCCCTCCCACCTGGCAGGCCCCCCACCAGGACTCTGACGACTTCATGGGGTCTTCCTGCCCCCTGTCCTGCACCTGTGCCTCCTGGGGCCTCCTCCAGCCGTTGGCCTCTGCCTGCACTGCGAGGCCCCTGCTCACTCGGAGCCATGCCTGGCCTAGCCCGTCAGCCCTCTGCCGCCAGGTTTGATGATGCCGAGTCACCCTCGAACACAAGGTCAGCAGGTGCAGCAGCTCAGGCCTGGCACAGCACTCCTGAGGCTGCCCTGGGGACAGGCCCTGCACTGGGCCCTGGAGGGCACTCCCTGGGAACCCCGCCGTGGCAGCGACATGGCCTCGCCACGTGTCTCAGGCCGCCACTTGCACATCAGCTCTACTTTACCAACTGCCCCTGGTCAGTTATTCTTGGATTTTACCTTTTCCCGGCTTTGTAAATCCTAGGGAAAGCTGGTTTCGAGTCACTGAGACACTGCTACAGTTGACTTTTGCAAAAAGAGGAACCAGAAAACCCTGACCAGTGATCCTAATCAGGAATCTTCTTCAGCTCTTTGGAGCCCAGGACATCTGATGGTCTTCAGATAACATCAAAGGGTAGGCCAAGGACTTGCTGATCTTGTTCTTTAATTAAAAGTGAAATAATGTTTAACTTGCAGGGAGATAATATGTTCATCTAAATAATTATAGGGACTGGCCTAGCAGAAGAAAGTCGGTTGTTATCTCAAGGATATTCCAACAGAAGAGCACACAAACCCTGGGTGACAAAGACCCCTCAGCATGACGCCTCCCTGCCTGTTGTCCCCTGCGCTCACGACAGCGCTTCTGAGTGTCTGAGTGCCCTGCAATAATGGCCTTTGTTTGGGGTCAGTGGCTCCTCCGCTCCCAGCTTCTCAGGTGCCAGTGCTGCGAAGACGCCCGACTTCCTTCCTGCCTACTCTGGTCTCTGGAGTGTTGGCGTCTGAGCAGTGAGCAGACAGACTTGGGCCCAGGAGCACAGAGGCCTCGGGGTGCGGCTGTCCAACCACAGCATTGTTGTGATCGTTGCGCAGCGTGTTGTGGGCAAACATGTCTTTCAGAGTCAAGGAAACCTACCGACTCAGGCTCTGCGCAGGTCCTCTGAGACACCATCTCCAGGAGCGCACAGGGCAACAGACAGAGTGGTAGCTCCCAGGGCAGCCATGTGCCTCCAGAGACCCCTCGGCTCATGTTCATGTTTATTAGAACAAATATAAATAGCCTAGCCAAAGTTTTAGGGATGTTATTCTTTAGGGAAAAACTAACATTTTTAAAGCTCATCAATCTAAAATTCATAATTAAACAAACTAGGGTGGATAGGACTCTCAAGTAAAAACGATAAAGATGGCAGGCTGCTGGCCTGCGTGTCTTCTGGACCTCACACTGACCCCTTCCTCAGAATGACCCTTTCCCAAGGGAGTCTGGGAGGTCTGCCAAACATCCAGCCCCCAGGGAGCAGGGTGGCACTGTGCCTCCTGTGGTTGGCCTAGGTCTACTTGTGGGACCTGGCCGTGCCGGGGACAGAATGCCCACACCCAGCCCTCCAGTACTCTGTCTCCTCTGCTGTGACGACCGACCATGGTCTCAAGAGCACTGTCCCTGAAAACTGGTAAGTGTCCCAGAGTCGCTGTAACAAATTGCCACAGTCTGGGTGACTTCAAACAGAAATGTGTTCTGGAGGCCAGAGGTCAGAAATCAAAGTAAGAAATAAAAGGTAGGGATGTTGCTCAGGGCAGAGACCACGGGACTCAGTCCCAGCACTGAAAAAACAAGTGTGAATATCAACTTTTTCAAAACTCTGGAAATGAGCCGAAGGCTTACAACAAGCGATGGAGTATTTATTCAAGAAAAGCTCTGTGGAGGGGTCTGGACCGTGGGACGCTCGGTGTGAGCAGGAATGCGTGGAAACTCTTTCTGCCCGATTTTCCTGTGGATCCTAAGCTGACTTTTTTTTTTTTTTTTCTTTTTTTTTTTTTTTAAATACTAGAGACTGAACACAGGGGGCTCTGCCACCGAGCTGTGTCTCCAGCCTCTTCTTTTATTTTTCATTTGGTGACAGGGGCTCACTAAGTTGCCCAGACTGGCCTCAAACTTGCAATTCTGCCCTGGCATCTTAAGTCACTAGGATCACAGGCATGAGCCATTGTGCCTGGTTCAAACAGTGTATTTTCTAAAAGGAAAAAATAATCTTGAATCAGTAACCTAAATTTCCATCTTAATAAGCTAGAAAAAGATGAGCAAACTAAACCCAAAGAAGGCAGAAAGAAAGAAATTACAAAGATTAGAGTGTAGATAAATGAAATAGAGAATAGAGAACCAAAAGGGGAAATCACTAAAACTAGAAGTTGGTCTTTAAAAAAGATTAACACAGATGATGAATCTTCAGCTACACTAACCAAGAACAAAAGAAAGAAGACTCAAATACTAGAATAAGGACTGAAAGAGGGGCCATTAATACTGACTTTAGAGAAATAAAAAGAACTGAGGGAATATTATGAATAATTACATAACCTAGATGAAATGAACAAATCCTGTGCTAGTCAACTTCCTGGTACTGTAAAAAAATGCTTGAGATAAATCAACTTAAAAAGAAGAAAGGTTTATTTTGGTCTATGGTTTCAGTCCATGACCAATTGATCCTGTTGCTTTGGGCCTGTGGCAGCACAGTACCTCATCACAGGAAAATGTGACGGAAGGGGCCCATTTACCTCAGGGCAACTAAGAAGCAAAAAGACAGGAAGAGACTGATGTCCTTCCGTCCCCTTTGAGAACATGCCCCCAGGGACCTAAAACCTCTCCCTAGGCCTTGTACACATCCCACCACCTTCCAGGAGTGTCAAATTCTTTCAAAGACACAAATTACCAAAAATAGACTGATAATATGTAAAGAGATCAAATTGGTAATTTTTCTTTTTCAAACTACCTATTAAAAAAAAAAAAAAAACCCTCAGGTCATGATGGCTACACTAATAAGTTCTACCTCACATACAGGGAAGAATTAATTCCAATCCTTCACAGGCTTTTCCAAAAAATAGAAGGGAACACTTCCCAACTCACTCTATAAGGCCAGTTCTACCCTGATATCAAAAACAAGCAAGAATGTTACAAACCAACATACCTTATGAATGTAGATATAAGAGTTCTCAATGAAATTCCAGCAAACCAGATCCAGTGACATTTAGAAAGAATAATTCCCAAGGGAGTGAGGTTCATGCCAACACTGCAAGGTTGACTCAGAGTATGAAGACGAGTCGATGCATGCCCTGTGGGGACAGAATAAAGGACAAGAACAATACATTCATCTCAAAAGATGGAGAAAGAGCACTTGACAATGTCTAACATCCTTTCATGATTTAAAAAAAACCAGTAAAGCAGAAAGAGAAAGGCACTTCCTCATCCTGACAATGCACAATTATGAAGACCCAAGGCTACCATCACACTTTTTTTTTGTACTGGGGATTGGATCCAGGCATGTTTAACCATTGAGCCATACCCCAGCTCTTTCTTTAAAAAAATTTTATTTAGAAACAGGGTCTTGCTGAGTTGCTAAGTGCCTTGCTAATCTGCTGAGGCTGGCTTTGAACTTGTGATCCTCCTGCCTCAGTCTGCCAAGTTGCTGGGATTATAGACCTGTGCCACCATGCCCAGTGTACCATACATTTAGTGGTAAAAGATGGAATGCTTTCCCTGAGACCAGGAATAAGACAATGATGTCCACCTTCTATTTGGCATTCTACTACAGAGTCAAATCAGGACAACAAGGCATGAAAAATAGATAAAGGCAACTAGCTTAAAAAATAAGTAGAAGGATCTCTAGTCATCTGTGACATGATCTTATATATGGATCACACACAACAAACATTAGAATTAACAAACCAATCCATCAAGGTTGCAGGATGCAAGATCAATATACAAACATCTGTTGTGTTTCTAAACACTAGCAATGAACAAGCAGAAAATGAAATTAAGAGAACAATTTTATTTATAATGACATCAAATAGAATAAAATACTTAGGAATAAATTAAAATGTTTAAGATCTATACACTAAAAACTAGAAAATGCCATTGAAAGAAATTAAAGAAGAACCTAATTCAATGGAAAGATATCCCATGTTCATGGATTGAAGACTTACTATGTTGAGGTGGCAATACCCCCCAAGTAAATCTACAGGTCCAGCCAAATTCTTATCAAAATCCCAGATGCCTCTTTTGCAGAAACTGAACAGCTGATCCTGAAATTTATATAGTAATACAAAAGATCCAGAGGAATCCAGATTAACCAAACAATTTTAAAGAACAAAGTTGGAGGACTTACATTTCTTGAGTCAAAATTTACCACAGGCTATAGCAATCAAAACAGTATTGTATAGGTATAAGGATAGACATTCAGAGCAATGAAACAGAATTAAGAGCCCAAAATAAGCTCTTACACTTATAGTCAAATGACTTTCAGAAAGTGTTCCAAGACCACTCAATTGGAAAAGAACAGTTTTTCCAACAAACAGTTCTAGGACAATTTAATTACCCACATACCAAAAAATAAAGTGAGACTCTTATATCACACCATATAAAACACTTAGTGTAAATCCAAGACCTCAGTGTAAAACTAAAATCAGAAAACCTTTAGAAAATAAGGATGAGTTTTCATGACCTTGGATTGAACAGTGGCTTTTTAGATATGATAATAAAAAGAACAGACAACAAATGAATGAATGAATGGATAACAACAGATAGACAGATTGGACTTCATTAAAATTTAAAACTTTTCCCAACTGCAGGGGAGGCTGAGGTAGGAAGATCACTAGACCAAGGCCAACTTATTGAGACAACTGGGCAACTTATTGAGACCTTGTCTCAAAGTGAACTGCAGGGGCTGGGTTTGTGGCTCATGGTAGATCTCTTGCCTAGAATGTGTGAGGCCCTGGGTTTGATCCTCAGCACCACATGAAAATCAACAAATAAACAAAATAAAGGCATTGTGTCCATCTACAACTAAAAAAAATTTAAAAAAGAACTACAAAGGGCTGGGAACGTAGCTCAAGGGTCGAACCCCCTGAGTTCAATCCCCAGGACCACAAGATGTGTGCAATCCCTCTCCTCTTTCCATGAAGTTAAGGTTCTCAGAGAGAAGAGAGGTGTAGGGAGACTCTAGGGTTTTCCAGAACAATGTGTCCTGGCTTTCAGCGTTCAAGTTTCACATCTTTCTGAAATTTATTTGATTACTTTGCTTTTGATAGTACCTCAGTAGAACTGAGATCATAATTCCATGTTTCAATTGCCCTTTTCTTGTACATATAAGCACAATTGAGTTTTGTATATTGATCTTGAATCTTTTTATTTTTCTGAGCTCTTTTATAGGTTGTAATAGTTTCTAGTTAATTCCTTAAAATTTTCGAAATACAATATGTAGAGATGAGTATAGATATGAACATAGACTGTAGTTTTGCTCTTCCAATCTAGATGCATTTTATTTATTTTATTTTTTATTTGTTCTTTTTAGGTATAGATGCATTTTATTTATTTTCAATTCCAAATGACATGACTAGCATCTCTGGTATGATATGGTGAGGGTGGGTATATTTATCTTTTTTCTACTCTTAGGAAATAAAAATACAAGTTTCAGGGCAGGACTGTAGCTCAGTGGTACAGGACTTCCCTAAGTTTTATGAGGCCCTGGGTTCAATTACCAGTAATGCAAAAATTCATACAGATTTTATCATTAATGATTTTATCATTAATGGGGGTTTTATGTGCTCTTTGTTAATTTGAGGGTGCTACTGTCTACTCCTACTTAATCTTATTATCATGATAGGATGTTTGACATTGTTGTATTTGTTTTCTGCATGCTTTGAGATGGTGCAGTGGGGTTTGGGTTGTTGTATTGAGATGGTGTATTATATTGAACGATTTTTGGCTCCCAAAATTTTCAAAAAAACTTTTCACCTCAATGGACATCATCAAAAAGGCTGAGGCAGGAGGATTGCAATTTTGAAGTCAGCCTTAGCAAAAGTGAGGTGATAGGCAACTCAGTGTGACCCTGTCTCTAAATAAAATACAAAATAGGGCTGGGGATGGGACTCAGTGGTTGAGTGCCCAAATCTCCAGTATCAAAAACAACAACAACAAAAACAAAACTGTGAAAAGACAGCTCATAGGATGGGAGAAAATGTTTGCAAGTCATATATCTGGTGAGGACTGGTATCCAGAACATCACCTCAGTGAAAAGAAGACAACTTTTCTGCATAAAGATGAGCAAAGGGGTTGAACACACATTTTGCAAAGTGTATGGGAAAGGCCAATTGGTAGCTGAAACAATGCTGAATACACTAATCATTGGAGATGTACAAATCAAAGCTGTAATGACACACCACTTCACACCACTAAGAGCCACGAGCCACTTCACACCACGAGAATGGCCAAGGGGATGTGCCACTTCACACCACGAGAGCGGCCAAGGGGATGTGCCACTTCACACCATGAGAGTGGCCAAGGGGATGTGCCACTTCACACCACCAGAGCAGCCAAGGGGATGTGCCACTTCACACCACCAGAGCAGCCAAGGGGATGTGCCACTTCACACCACAAGAGTGGTCAAGGGAATGTGCCACTTCACACCATGAGAGCAGCCAAGGGGATGTGACACTTCACACCATGAGAGTGGCCAGGGGATGTGCCACTTCACACCACGAGAGTGGTCAGGGGATGTGCCACTTCACACCATGAGAGTGGCCAGGGGATGTACACCATGAGAGTGGCCAGGGGATGTGCCACTTCACACCACGAGAGTGGTCAGGGGATGTGCCACTTCACACCATGAGAGTGGCCAAGGGGATGTGCCACTTCACACCACCAGAGCAGCCAAGGGGATGTGCCACGTCACACCACGAGAGTGGCCAGAGGATATGCCACTTCACACCACAAGAGCAGCCAAGGGGATGTGCCACATCACACCATGAGAATTGCCAAGGGATCTGCCACTTCACACCACTAGGGTGACCACAGACCACTTCACACCACTAGGATCAGTGCTAGAATAAGCAGGAGAACAAGTCTAGGGGGTGGGGCATATGAAAAGATGCAAGAACTTTAGAAAACAATTCGAAAATTTCTGCAAGATGAACAGCATCACATCACCACATGTAGGTACACATTCCCACAAAAACTCATGCACAGCTGGAAACAACCCAGGGGTCCACCTGCAGGTGGAGGGACAGAAGTAAGGTGGACTGTCCCTCAGCCACACAGAAGAATCCACGCTGACCCCCCCACAGGGCCATTGTGGATTGCTGGGCTGTTCACGTGAAGCTGCTTCCACAAGACATCGGGTGCTTTCCTGGAGAGGACACTGGACAGGAGGTGGCCTGCATCCAGCGTCCCTGCCGAGAGGTGGGCATGGCATGGTTCCTCCACACAGAAGTCCCTGGGCCTCGGCTGGAGGTCTGCGAGCCCTGAGGGCACCCCGGCTCCTCCTAGCCTCTCTGCACTGGCTGTGTGGGGCATTACAGTGCCAGGGCTCAAAAGAAGGCAGAGGTTCAGAGAGCTGGCTGGTCCCTGAGCAGGACTGGAGGCCCTGCAGGACTCTGCCTCACCCAGCAGCTGCAGATGGGCAGCACTGTCTCTACAGAAGGAAGAAGGTCTGTGTGGCCAGGCAGGTGCCCAGCTGTGGAGCCCCTGTGTGCAGGGGACCTGGGGACCTGGGCCCCCACAGGGACCCATGAGAGAGGCAAGGTCAGCTCTCCCCTTGGCCTGCCCATCTGCAAGCGTGAGGTGGTAGCAGCATCGGTGCCATGTGCAGTTTGTTGGTCCCAGGAGGTGGTGGCTTGCTGAGACTTACCAGCTCACCCTCATGCCACAGAACAGAGTGGACACCAACAGCCTCTGACCACCCACGGCCTTGCACGCAGTCAGCAGAGGCACACGGTCTGAAACCGAGCGACAGAAAGCTCTGGTGGACCCTCCCAGCACCCGTGGCCTGCAGTTCAAGCAGTGCTTCTAGATTTTATTTGCACCACCCTGGTGTTCCTGTGTCCTCAGACCTCCTCTTCAAAAGCCCCTTGCTGGGCCTGAGGCGCGGGAGGGGCCCCGATGACTGGCTGTCTTCTCCACTAGCTGGACATTTGAATAAAGTTGTCTTTCTTGTCTCAGGACTTTGCCTCTCAACTTAAAGAGCCTGTCTGCAGCAAGCAGCTGGACCTGGGTCTGGTTACTGTGTGGCCTGGGATTCTCAGGGAGCTGGACTCTCAGGGGGCACCAGGCAGTCTCCCACAGCAGGATGCCCCTGGAGTGCCCTGGCCAAGTGATGGAGGTGACAGGTGGCCCAATGCCAGCCCACCAGGCAGGGCCAGGCTCCGCACCCCTTGGACAGGGGCCCCAGGAGCCACCAGCTGAGAGCCCATTCAGGCGGCTTCCTCTCCTGTCCCCACCTCCCTGTCTCTCTCACACTTTATTGAGGGGAAATTCACAGCCTGGCACTCACAGCTCTGGAGTGAACTGTCCCACAGCATTTGGCACATTGAGCGGTCACAGTGCTGGGCGGCCCCTGCCAGCGTCTGGTGTGGATCCTTCCCAGCCTTCCAAAGGAAACCCTGACCTTCCAGTTCTCTCCTCTGCCCGGCCTGGTCCTGGGCAAGCCCCTCTGCTTCCCGTCTCTGGATCACCCCTCCTGGGCTCCTTGAGTCCCCACGTCTGGCCTCTCACTCACCTCTTCCCCCAGGTCCCTCTGCAACACATCACGGTCACATTCGCCCCTTTTGGTGGCTAGATCAGGTTGTGAGTGTCCTTCATCTGACAGTGGACCTGGGATGTTCCCCCTCCCGCTCCTGAACAGTGGGCTGCGAGCACTTAGGGATGAGAGCCTGAGACCCTGCTGTGGTCCCTCGGGTCCCCAGGTCTGGGAGCACATTTTCGCATCACACGGTGACCTTGACATTCAGCCAAGGTGCTGCTAAGTGCTCTATCTTTAAACAGCCTGCTGCCCAGGTTCTCACGCAGTGCCCAGAGCAGATGCTGGGGAAAGTGGCCGGCGGCTGCCCCGAGCTGTGCAGGGAGCTGCCCTGAAGGTGCTGGGAGGCCACAGAAGGCACCATCACCCAGACCTGAGCTGACCTGCACGTGTGCATGACCTCTCCTCTCTGACCCTGCAGGGCAGGTGTCCAGGGGTGTCGGTCAGAGTCTAGAGCACACGGCGCTCCCAGTTCAGGTGCATCGGACCCTAGATTCTCAACAATTTCCCACAGAGCACAGATAATTGTTAACGCTGATGAAATATGCAGTTGGTTTTTTGTCACTGTGTCCAAAATACCTGATTAGAACAATTTAGAGGGAGAAAAGTTTATTTGGGCTCATGGTTTCAGCATTCAGTCCGGGGCCCTTTAAGTCACCAATCCATCAAATGGACCCACCTCTGGTGTTCCCGCATTGCCCAACAGGGGCTTCTTTTTTTTTTTTTTTTTGTGGTGCTGGGGATTGAACCCAGGGCCTTGTGCTTACAAGACAAGCACTCTACCAACTGAGCTATCTCCCCAGCCCCCAGACTGTAACAGGTAGTTAGCACATACACAGTCGTGTCATCTGCAGGCCCCTGGCCTTGGTCTCAGCACCTTGCAGGTTTCAGGTAACAAGAACCATGATCTCCTTTCATGTAGGTGTTATGATCATCCTCATTTTATAACTGAAAAGCTGAGTCACAGAGAAGTAAAGCAACTTGCCCAAGGTCACACAGCTAGCAAGAGGGTCCAAATCCAGACTTCTAGCCTGCAGGGTTCAGTCCTTAACCACTATGACCACTAGCCTCTTGCTTAGAGTTCATTTCTGGGTCTAAATTCACGGAAACAAATCCGCGCAGGGCGACCCCATGCTTCCTTCTGAATATCATTAGTGAGCAATTTAGGAGATGTTTTCTGTCATAGCCTGCAGCTCGGTCCTTACACTTTAAAAAAAGCACAAGCAGGCTGACTGGAGCGCATGAGGTACTGGCTTACGGGGAGACGGGGCGCTCGCCTAGAGAAGCACGCTCTCCCTCTGGGGCCCCTCGGGCCGCCACGTCAGCACATGCTTCCGAAAGCTGACTTAGGTGTGCACGTTGTTTTCTGGTCCCCTCCAAGTGCAGGGCAGGGAGGCCCTGTCCTCTGGCTCCAGACCACTCACTCAGAGGGCGTGCGCGGCACTCTGTGTGAAGAGCGCCACACTCCACAGGGGCCTACGGGTCCTCAGGTCCCCCGTGGGTCCTGCGAGGACTGTCCTGGTGCTGGCTCCATCTGACTCTCACCGCTGCTCAGGGCTCCCTCGGCCCAGGAGCAGGCCCTCGAGGATGCCTTGCCATGTGCTCCCAGCTGGCTTCTCATCCGTGCTTTTGTGTTTTTGTCTAAAAAGTTTCAAATGTCTATGAAAACCTGAAAGGACAGCAGTGAAGTGTGGACCGTCTCTCATCCACGGCCGTCTCTTTCACTCGCGGCTGGACCCCTGGCGGCACCATGGCTGTACCACCTGCCTCCTGGCTGCATCACCTGCCTCCTGGCGGCACCACCTGCCTCCTGGCTGCACCATGGCTGCACCACCTGCCTCCTGGCTGCACCACCTGCCTCCTGGCTGGACCCCTGGCTGCACCCACCACGTGCCTCCTGGCGGGCAGCCGCCTCCCATCACATGCGCATTGTGGTTTACGCATTTTGAAGTCAGTGCAGATATCAGAACCTCCCTCCCCACAATCTGAAGCTCCATATTTACTTGTGGGTCTTTTGAAGGACAGACTTTCAGAACGGAATGCACAGAGAATGTTTCAGAGAACGTTTGCCCAAACGCATTTGCCTGTGCACCAGACATCTGACCAGGGCGAGAACGCCGAGTGCTCCAGAAGGCCCTTGCTCCCTCCCATGGGCACGTCCTCACCCCCCTGCGGCCACCACTGTTGGGGACCTTTCCACGATCCAGTCGTTGGGTCTGCCTGCCTCTCTCAGAACTTCATGTAAGTGGGACAGTCTGGCCAGTGTTCTGCTGCGTGGGTCTTTCACTCGCCATGGGAGGTCTTGGGGTCATGGAGGTCGCCATGTAAATAACTGATTCCTTCGCATTGCTGAGCTGAGCTCCGGCGTGTGGGTAAGCCACAGTCGAGTCTCCATCTTCCCCTTGACGGACCTCTGGGCTGCTGCCAGTTCGGGACCCTTATGAACAGAGCTGATATATTTTTGTGAACAGTGCAATTGCAAGGTTGGGGGTAGTTGTCTGGTTGTATAAGAAAGTACCAGATCTTTAGCCAGGTACGGTGGCACACACCTATAATCCCAGCAATTGGGGAGGCTGAGGCAGGAGGATCACAACTTCCAGACCAGCCTGGGCAACGTACTGAGAACTTGTCTCAATTTTTTTACAATGGCCTGGAGTGTAACTCAGAGGGAAGGCACCGCTGGTTTCAATCCGCAGTACTGCAAAGGGAAGGGCAGGGAAGGAACTACCAGCTCTGTCTCCGAGGGCTCGTGCCTCTTTGCAGGCCCAGCACCTGTGGGTTCAGGGGCTCCGCCGCTGCAGAACACACCCTCATCTTTGCTGGGCCATTCTTGTGCGTGTGTGGGAGAGCTCCCCGGGCCTTAGCTTTTACCTCCTTGGTGTCTGTTGAGGCTGGCTGTGTTCAGTGTGCCTTTTGACCACTTGCCAGTCTTTTGGGACATGTCTGTTCAAATCACCCACTTCTTAACTACATTTTTTCTTCTGAGCACTGAGTTGCACATATTTTTATATGCATTTTATCCCGGTCTCTGACCTATTTATTTCTTGATGATGGCTTTTAATGAGCAGAATTCTTTAATTTTGATGCAATCCAATATGTCAAATTTCCTTTTCTGGTTCTGTGTCCTTTCTAAAAAAGCTCTGCTTGCCAAGTCTAAAGGACATGCTCCTGTTTAATTCTAGGAGGTTTATTGTTTTAGCTTTACATTAAGGACCAGGTTCCACCTAAATGTAAAGCCTGAGTCTGGTGTGAGGTAGGGATCGAGGTTCATTGATTTCCACAGGGGTATCTAGTGTTTCAGGCCATTTGTTGGAAAGAAACTCTGACCCCTGGAGATGGCATTAGTACCTCTTCTGAGAACTAAGTGACTATACAAACGGGCTCTGCATGGCCTATGGATCCACCTGTCCCTTCTTTGCCAACATGTGCTGTTGGCTGCTGCACTATCACAGAGGCTTGAGACCTGGCGCTGTGAGTTCTCCAACTGCTTTCTCTCAAGACTCTGGATATTCTAGGTCCTCTGCCTTTCCACAAAATAAAATCAGGTTTTCACCTTCTCCAAAAATAATCTTGCCTGGGTTAGTTAGGGCTGGGATTCTGATCTAGAGATAGGGAGTTTTCCAGTCATTTAACATGACATATCTCTCCATTCATTTAATTTATTTCTGCATAGATTTTGTCTGAGTGGCTCATTTATTATCAAAATAATACAATTTCAAGCCAGGCATGATGGTGCATGTCATAATCCCAGTGGCTCGAGAGGCTGAAGCAGGAGGATGGCAAGTTCAAAGCCTCAGCAACTTAGTGAGGCCCTAAGCAACTTGGTAAGAACATGTCTCTAAATAAAATATTTAAAAGGGGTTGGAGATGCGGCTCAGTGGTTAACTACCCCGGGTTCAATCCCCAGTACCAAAATAAATAAATAATATGATTTCATTGCAAATATGGGAAAATCCAGAAAAGTAGAACAGTACACAGGAGGGAAACCAACCAGGAACCTGTCGAGTCTCCTAACTCAAAGCTCCTGGCGTCTCGGGCTCCAGCATGACTTCTCCCAACCCTCTGGAAGGCGCGCTTTGCGTCTGTGTTCACAGGGAGCGTGCATCACTGAGCAGGCACCTGGCCCTGAGGCTTCGACCCCGCCCTCCTGCATCCTGCCTGGGGACCTCCACAGCCAGACACGTAGGACCCAAGCCAGGGAGCAACCCTCAAACAACAGGAGGCCTTGTTGCCTCCCTCACCCATCCTGGGTGGCCCGCTGGCCCCAAGGCCTCTCCATCCCTGGTGCTGCGCCCTGGTCTCACGCAGGTCCCGCTCACCTCCACAGCCCACCAGGCTTCTGGGATGACTCTCACGTCCTTGCCAGAACTCGGCCAGGGTCCTCCGCCGTGGGAACCCTTAGGCAGCACGGGTCTTGGTGGCAGCGTGCTGTTCCCCAGTGCGCGCACCGCTGGCTTATCCTGCGGCCTTCTCCCAGGGGAGCTTTTGTCAGTCAGTTTCCCAGCACCAGACAAAATTCCTGACACTTGGCAATTTCATGGAGGCTTGGTTGGCTCCTGGTTCTGGGATTCCTGCGGGTGGCCTCTTGGTCCTGCCCCTACACCAAGTCAGGGAAGTCACTCACCTTACAGCAGCTGGGAAGAAAAGACAGGGAGGGGAAGAGCATCCCCAGAATCCCTGCAAGGTCATGCCCCCTGTGACCCAGCTCCTCCCCCAGACCCCTGAAGGGCCCACCACCTCTCGATGCTGCCACAGGCTGGAGTCCAAGCCTTCAACACTGACACCAGCTCTGGGAACCTTTAAGCTCCAAACTAGACAGCTTTCCCACCCCTCCCCTCCTGTGGGGGACTGGGGACGGACCCCGAGCCTGTGGAGGCTGGTCCAGGGCTCACTGAGCTGCAGCCAGCCCCAGACTCGGTCTTGACTCACAAGGTGCTTTCCAGCAGCTAGAGAACTTCTCTAAAAGGGAGTCCCAACTCAGTACAGTGGCGCACACCTGTGATCCCAGCAACTGAGGAGGCTGAGGCAGGAGGATCACAAGTTGGAGACCAGCCTTAGCAATGTAGCAAGACCCTGTCCCAAAATAAAATCAGAAGGGCTAGAGGCAGCTCACCCAGGTTTCCATTCCTCGTACTTACAAAAAGAGAAAAGAAATCCAAAATAGGATTTTTTTTTTAAGTCTCTAAATTCACACAGTAAAATACTGTCCAGAAAGTGCTCAGTCAGTCGGGTGTTCTCCCCGCAGGACGTGAAAGGGCCTCTCTGGCAGGTGTGGTGCCCTCCTCTGGGAAGAACTAGCTCCCGCTTGGTTCCTGCACTGGGAAACAGGCGCAGGGGCCTCTTCCTTTCCAGGCGGCACTGCGGCTGGCGGCTGCTGCCTCAGGGTTGCACCACGGTGTGGTGACTGGGGCCGCAACCGAAGCGCGTGGGTGTTGCTCCTCGAGCATTTCTCCTTTGGCCGGTGAACCAGATGCGGAGGCAGCTCAGCAGGACCCACTCTGAGACCAGGGCCACCGCTCCCGGCTGCAGCTCTGGCATCTGCTCTGAATGGGCGGGTGCTGTGCCAGATGTTGGAAACTGAGCATGACCCTGCGAGAAAAGGGACCGTGGGGTAGTCCACGGAAGAGGCAGTGGGCGCCCCAGAAGGAACACGAGCATCTGTGCCACACAGCACCACAGGACACTGGGCACCGCTGGCGGAGGGAATAGGGACTCCCGTGCCTGAAGCAGACGCTGCCTCCTCTGCCCTGGGGAGAGCGCACAGGGGCAGCTGGAGCCCACGGTCTTCCGTTGGGTCACAAGGCCGACTCCTGCCAACGTGGTCTGTTTGCAGACCCTCTGCCCGGGGTCCTGGTCTGATGCCTGGAGCGTCTAATTAAGCCACGTGGCTACCCGGGTGTACAGCCTGTGGTCAACATTCCTGCCCGCACGGGCCACGCAGAAGACACAAAATTGGGGGTCTTTCTGACACCTTGGCTTGACTTCCACTCTTTTCTTTTTCAAAATATGCTGTAACTTATGCTGAGGTCGCATCCCTGTGCCTCCTGGTGCATGTGACGGTGGAGTCCGCTTCCTCTCTCCTAACCGCTGCTGACTCTCCTCCAGAACACCCCGTCTGTCTCAACACCCCAGGGGAGGGGTGGCTGGTGTTCCCCACTCAGCCATTACAATCAGGGCCACTCAGCCGGTCTTTCCAGTGTCCCAGGATGGAGGTCGACGTTCCCCAGCAGCTGGAGGCCAGCCTCGGCCGAGGCAGAGCTCCCATCCAGTCCCCTGCTGGAGGAGACGGGGTGCAGTCGTTCCTGGACGGTCGGGGCATAGCTGCCCCACCAGCCCGCGGGCCCTGTGGCCTGCTCTGGCAGAGCCATCTTCCCTGGACCTGCGCCTGCCTCTCCTGCAGCTCCGGGTGCTCCCCAAGTCCCCCTCCGCTTGGACCCGTCCAGTGAGACCCCCTGCGTCTCCCAGGAACTGGTTGTTACCTGGGACCTCCTGGCGCATGGAGCAGGGTCTCTCCTGAGGCTCATACCCTGTGCCCCTCGCACCCCTGTCCTGGTTGCTCCTCCTGCATCAGCCTGCCCAGGACAGCCACCTCCGAGTGCCTGGGGTGCCCTGGGTCAGCTTCCCGCCATCCTGGCTTCCTGGTGCCCCTCTCAGAGCTCGAGGGAGCCCGGGGGTGTATCTGGAGAGGCGGCTTCTGGGCGGAAGGGATGGTGAGGTCTGAGCTGGTCTCTGCCTTCGCTTTCTTCTTCCGCTCTTTCTTTCCTGGCGGTGCTGGGAGGGGACCCAGGGCCGTGCCCTTGGTCGGCAAGTGCTCCACCACTGAGCTACCTCTCAGCCCTCTTTAAAATGCATCGAGATCCACCTTGCTCTGCTGCCCGGCTGGCTGGGCCGTGCAGCCCTCCACTTTTCTCCCTCACAGCCGAGGTCACCGAGTGTGCCACTGTGCCCAGCTTGCTTTCACTCTTAGCGGCCTGCTCATCTCTACAGTGTCTTCTGAAGACTGTCACTGTGGGATCAGCGACTGACGAGCGGAGCTCCGGTCATGCTCGTGGGGCGCTCCGAGGAGTCACCTGGGCAGGTGCATTCCAGTGCTGCGCCCCGCAGAGGCCGACCTGGCAGAGGAGATGGTGGGCACGCCCTCAGGGTGGCCATGAGAAGCCAGCATGGCTGACCTTGAAGCTGGGCAGATAGTCCCAACCACCGGCACAGGTGGGAAGCCACCAGGCACCACCTCAGGGCCCAGTGACCTCGGGACCTGCCTCTCCTCCAGGCATCCATGTGTGGTTTTTTTTTAGCTGTAGTTTGCTGGCAAGTGCAAGATCAGGGACCCAGAGGTGGGCACATGGAGACTCAGACACTGGCAGGGCCCTGGGAGGGAGAGGCTGGCAGCAGTGGAGGACATGGGGAGGTGAGAGGAGAGGAGCCCAGAGGGAGCCGCAGTGGGGGAGCAAGGACCCAGGTGGGAAGTGGGAGCCGGAGGAGGGCATGTGAGCCCAGGGCTCAGTCCTGAGTGTCCCGGAGGCTGCGGGACAGTTCCTGGGGCCAGCCCTCCAGTTCTCCAACCCTCGGGTATCTGGCTAGGGGCCCAGGAGGATGGAGCAGTGCTCCTTCCAGGCAGCAGGGTGGCTCCTGCAGGTGCTTGAGCCAGTAGATGAGCAGCAGGGGCTGGAAGCTGAGCCACAAGGTGACCACAAGGCTCCAGGGCCAGGACCACGCTCCCCTGCCAGGGCAGGGCCCCTGTGGCCAGCCAGGCAGAAAGTGTTGAGGGTTCAAGGCACTCTGTACCCATCATGCTGGCCTGTCTGTGGCCACCAGGCAGAAAACAGAGGCTTCTGGCGGGGTGGGAGCCAGCAGGAGCCAAGGGTTCTGCCCCTCGCTTCTTTTTTCAGCAGCAACCATTCAAGGTCAGCTTGACTCACTTTCTAGGTTCATTGCTATTCCGAGCACCTTCCCTGTTCCTTGCTGCTTCCAGCTCGGGGTGTTCCCCTGTTTATAGTTGACTATTTAAGAGACACAAATTACCATTGTGACACAGCCGTTGAACTTCAAGAGACCGCTAAGACGGTGAGCTGAACCGCTTGCTAATGGCCCATCTCCGGGGGCTGATGGAAGCTCTGCCCTCTTCCTGAGGTGGTGCTTGTGCCCTGATGCGCAGGAGGCCTCTCCAGAAGCACCTCCCTCCACAAACTGCTCCACTGCTCTCCCCCAGGAGGCGCGCACTCCCCGCTGCCCATGGCCCAAAAGAAGGGGTGTCTCCACCTCCAGCTTCCACAGCTCAGGACCCGCCCGCGCTCTGCAGGGTGGGTGAAAAGCTAAGAGCTCCGGCCACGGCCTGCCCCAGCTGCTCTGGGCTAGGCAGAGGGCTTCACTTCTGCTAAGTGCTTCACCGGGTTCACCTCCTAAACCCTCCGACAACCAGGAGGTAGGTCCTGCCCACCTCTGCAGAGAGGGGAGACCGAGGTGGCTCATGGCTCCCTACGCTGCCCACCAGGGTCCCACAGACCCGCCCTGCACACTCCTCTGGGCAGGCCAATCTGGGGCTTCACCTGGGCAGGGGACACAAGTGTTTGAGGCCACTTCCCTGACACTATCTTAAGTGGTGGTAGGTTTACATGGTTATTTAAGAACTAAGCACCAAACCAAGCTGTGGTCTGTCCTGTCATGGTGCTGAGGACTCGGAATGGGGGCACAGGTCTGTACACACGGGCTTCAAAGTGCCTTGGGTGCCTCTAGGGACCCTGGGTCCAGTGAGGCTTGAGCCAGGCTGGGCAGAGCTCTGGAGTCCTGACTTGTGAACAGGGCCCATGGGGGGGGCGGTCCCAAGCTCCGTGGTTGGGGCTCATCCTGGAGGTGGTGGGTGAACAAGGGAGAAAGCGGGCAGGTGGTGGCTGGAGCAGGGTGGGGCGCCTGAGAGCAGACGGTGCCCCCAGACCCTGCAGCCAGCCTTGCCACCCCATCCTGTCCTTGGTTTCTGGTGACAGGGCCCCTCTGCCACTCCTGCATTTTCACAAGGAAGCCATGATTCTTGAGGCCAAGGGGGCAGTTCTGCCAATCCTACCTCACTAACTCAGCTCGCCTGGGACTGACAGGCAGGCACAGCAGAGCGAGCATCCAGCACAGGGGCTGTGCAGGGGACTGCACCCCCACCCTGCCACACGGGGCCGTGAGAGCCCCAGGGGCCTCCTGCCCATGGCCTCCAGCACGTGGCCCAGTGGCTCTCAGGTCCTGGAGAAAAGGGAGCTGCAGGCACAAGGGAGCCCTGGACAACCATGTGGTATCTGCACTTTCCCAAAGGGTCCCCGAGCCCCACAGTGGAAAGGCAGGAAGGAGGCTAGCAGAATGAGCCGAGAGCATCGCGATGGAGAGCGCGCTCACCGGGCCCACGGGAGCACATGCCACCCCCATAGGGGCTGTGGCATCCCCGTGTCAGCACTAGGAAAAAGCTGGGCCACAGCCAACCATTTGAGAGCCAACCCCTACCCATGCTCAGAGACACTTCTCCACCTGCCCCAGGGGCCGTCAGGGGGACAAGCTCAGGGGAGGGCTGCAGGGCAAGCAGTGGCCATTCTGGGAAGAGTCTCTGACCCTCTGCCTGCATCGAGCGGGCACACTTTCCAGGCACCTGCCCAACCTTGGCGGTGGCAAAGGCGCTGCCTGCTTCCCGACCCTGACAGCAGCGGCCAGGAGCTAAAGGGTAGGGAGCCCTCCTTCCTCCCGGGATGCGGCTGCCCGGAGCAGACCTCCTGCGGGAGGAAGGACTGAAGCCATCGGTGACTGGCAAAGTCACAGGCGACAGCCCCAGATTCCGGGTGCTCAGGATGGTGTGAGCCAGTTCTGGGGAACTGCTTGTGTCCTCCACCTCTGGCCTTTGTGAGGTGGCCCTCTGTAGATGATGGCCACTGTGCTCCCAGAGGCCGTTTCCCTCAGAGAGCGTGCTGCTAACGCTGGCGGGCGACTCGCGCGGCTCGTTGGGGGAGTTTTCTAAGACTCCCAGATGATGTAAAAACACACCAGCAAGTTGGTGGGTCCAGGACAGCCTACAGCGTTCCCATGGGACACAGCAACCCGTCCCAGGCACAGAGAGCGGGGACCCAAACGAGAACTGGAAGGAAAGCACTGATTCTAGGTGAACAGGAGCAGGACAAGTTCACGCACGACGGTTTCACTTTAAAGAATAATGTGACCCATTCATTGACTCCACCCTCCTGGAAGTGCTTGCCCTTTCAGACTCAGCTGTAAAAGGCAACAACAGAGTGGAGACCATGACAATGTGGTCCTAGGACTTTCGTGTTTCTTTTGCATTTTTCCCCAATACTGGGGACTGAACCCAGGGGCGCTCTATCACTGAGGCACATCCCCAGTTCTTTTGAGATAGGGTCTCCCTAAGTTGTTCAGGCTGGCGTTGAACTCGACCCTCCTGCCTCAGCCTCTTGAGAGACTGGGATTATAGGCCTGCACCACCGTTTCCAGCTTTCTTTTACTTTGTTATAGAAAAACATGTAACACCCCAAACACAGACAGAAGAATCATGGAGCCACCTGGTACCACCACCTTCAACCTGAGAACACGGGGGCCCTTCACACTTCTCCTGCCTCTCAATACGACCTCAAGGTCAGGAAGGTGACTGGTCTGCCTTGTGGCAAGTGCTCCACCACTGAGGTGTACCAGCCCACAGACACCCCTGTGACACGCCAGTCACAGGTACCAAACCCAGGCCCAGAACACCCGGCCCCTGCTGAGCGCGGGCTCCTGCCCTTCCCACACCGCTCCAGGCCTTCTGCCCAGAGAAGCTGTGGAGCCTGGGAGAACGCCCAACTCCTGCGGAGGAGCTGCTGCTGGGGTCAAGGGCGCCCCCAGAAGCAGCTGCTGGAGACGTGCCTGTGCAGGTCCCAGGCAGGAGGGGACACAGCCCACGTGGACAGGGGCATGGCAACATTCCAGGGGTTGGGCCAGAGAGGTTGGGCCCATTTCCCCGCCCCACTTCCCCAGGGGAGGCAGGACTCCACACCAAGAGGCTCTGTGGGCAAGTCTATGTAGGGGATGTCACCAGGGTGATATGACGCCATTGGGAGGTGCCCTGGAGAGGGAGGTGCCACGGTGAGGGATGCTGCCAAACATGACGCCCCCGGGTGGGCTACTCAACAAACAGAGCTACCTTGGTTCTTCACTTAGTTCCCTAAGGCCAGATTAGTAGATGCTAGGTAGAGGGCAGGTAGGTAGTGGACAGGAGGGCACTGCTTGGAGAGAGACAAGTGGCAGACAGGTGGACAAGTGGGTGGGAGACACCAGGAGGCAGAAAGGAGACGGGTGGTGGATGGGGGCGCACGCAGTGACAGGTGTGTGCAAACGCACAGGTGGTCACAGAGCTCGCTGTAGTGACCTTCCAGGGCACACAGGGAGCCAGTCAAGAAAGAGATGCAGCTAACCATTTGATGGCCGCCAGGTGGCACTTGAGGGACAATCAAGTCAACCCTAGTGTCAGTTGTGGTGCGGAGGAGGCGCGTCTGCCACTGCTCCTTCCGACAGGTCTAGTTCAGCAGCCAGCCTGCCCTCAGCTGGCAACGCCTCTCGGAACCATCTCCAAGCCAGCGCCCCTGGGTTCTCTGGTGGCCTGTCCTCTTCCCAGGAAGCGCTCCCGCTGGGATCCTGCACTGTGACTGGGACCTGCTGCTGGGGTCCTCACCCTGCGCATGGCAGTGGCAGGGCCTCCTTTCCATCCACCCCTCCTGCCAGGGCTGTGGCCTGGATCTAGAGTGGGGGGGTCCCTCACCAGGCTCTCTCTGAAGCAGCACATGTGAAGGTGGGGGCTTCTCAAGAGCTGGGGGCGCTCCAGCCCCCGCTACCAGCAGGACTGTCATCGAATCCACTCCACCCCACAGCTGGGGGGGTTCACAATCACCCTGGCTGGGCCGCTCCCCGTGACGTGCCCCAGCACCAGGGCTCCTCAGTTCCCTCCCCCACACCCGCTCACCAGGCCCGGCCCCAGCCTGGGGATCAGCAGCCTCAGCCACAAACGGGGAGTTGCAGGTCACAGCCGCCACTGTGGAACATGCAGCAGAGAGCACCCTGGCCCAGGCGGCTGCTCAGCAGCAGACAAGAAATGGAGACGCTGCAGAGATCCAGAATACCCCGCGCGGCCCCACGCAGCTTCACGTCCCCAGGCCGCGGCTGGGCCCGTCTACCTGCACCACCACGCGCTGGAGGAGCTGTGTCCCCGAGACCCCCGCTAGCCATACAGCAGGGAGCAACGGCTCAGCCTCCCAGGACTCCCGTGTGAGCAGCATGGCAGTGCAGAGCGATCTGCCTGCTCCTGGAAGTCTTTGAGACACCACTTAGCTGCTCGAGGAAACCCAAGTGGACGTCCCAGCCCTGCGGCCTGCAGCGCAGGGCCCACCCAGGCCTTCTCCCCATGTCTGCGGTTCTCTGAGGTGATGAAAGCTGCTCCGAAGTCAGCCCTGGAGGGCCAGCTGAGTGCTCCACGAATCACAGCTCAACTTTTCTTTCAAGACTGGGAGTCAGTCTTAAAAAGACCACAGGTCACGCCTGTCATCCTCAGCTCCGGAGGCTGAAGCAGGAGGACTGTGGGTTCAAAGCCAGCCTCAGCAACTCAGCGAGACCTCGTCTCTAAATAAAACATACAAAAGGGATGGGGACGTGACTCTGGTTAAGCACCCCTGGGCTCAGTCCCCAGCACAGGAGTGATGGAAAAAGGCAGGCTGGGGAGCCTTGCAGAGCCTCGCCATGCGCACCATGGAGTGCCACTGCCCGGCTGTACTTGTAGGATGGACTCCTGCCACTTGTGCAGCCAGATGGATAGGCAGGCTGCCCAGGACAAAGGGACAGTGCGAAACACTGTTTCCTGATGTCCAAATTCACTGTCTGATCAGGTGGGTCCACACGTTGTTCTTAAGGGCTTCAAATGCTGTGGGGGAACCCTGACCCAGCAGAGGGACAGGGCAGGAGTGTACCCAGGGGACCCTTGGGTACCAGATACCCCCACACACTTCTGTACAGATCCTCAGACAGGGCCAAGGGGGAGGGGGCTGTGCTGTGCAGCTCTCAGCTACCAGCCTGGGTGAGGAGGGTCCTCATGTGGG
Source organism: Sciurus vulgaris (assembly GCF_902686455.1). Classification (NCBI taxonomy): domain Eukaryota; kingdom Metazoa; phylum Chordata; class Mammalia; order Rodentia; family Sciuridae; genus Sciurus; species Sciurus vulgaris. Next base: position 2,153,738 of record NC_136470.1, read on the forward strand.
GGTGGCCCCACGGAGACACCAGAGCCCATGGGAATTATGGGGTTTGTGCAATGGGGCAAGACACATGGGAGTCAGAGCAGGCAAGGTGTGTGCGCCAGGTGGCTGCTGAGCGGGATGAGGGCAGCACCAGGGACGCAGTCGCCAAGACTCCAGGAGGGACACCTGCAGGTGAGGGAGCTGGCAGCAGGAGCGAGCAGAAGAGAACCCCTGGGTGCTGGCCAGGCGCCCTCCATGAGCAGGGAGACCAGTGCAGTGGCTCATCTCTGTGCCGTCAGGCCATGGCACCCAGGCTTTGGTCACACTCCCAGTCCTCCCTGTGAGACGATTTCTGGACGAGATCAACATTTAAATCAGCAGATTCTTGACCCTCCATGGCGTAGGGGGTCTTGGGCAATCACTTGATGGTCTTTATTTAAAAAAAAGAAAGAAAGAAAGAAGGAAGCAGGTCCCTGAGCAAGAGACTCCTCAGCCTCCAGCCCCTGCAGTTCACACCTGCCAGCTCCAGGATCAGGCAGGCCAACTCAACACCTTCCCCACACGGAGGGGCCCTCCACCCACAGAGAGGAGGTGACAGACAGCTTCGCTACCCGGCTCTCCCCAGGCCTCCCACTCACTTCCCAGCCACCCGCAGCCCCAGATCCCAGCTGGGCAGGACGGAAGGGGCCGACTGCCAGGTGGGGACACGTGCAACATGCCCTGGCCTCCTGCCACAGCATGGCCCCCTACCACCCCCAGGATGCCGGGTCTCTCTGCCTCCTAGTCACTGAGGGACAGAGTCAGATCTTCCTGCTGCAGACAGGCCACCACATCACCAAGGAGCTGCTTGAAAACCCCAGGCTCACGGTGAAGCTGCTGAGGCGGAGCTCGGCCCCGCCAGCTGCAACTCTCACGGGGACTCTTTCCAAACATCTGGCAGACACTTTTATCCCCACAAAAATGGATATAAAATGCAAACAGTGCTCAGGAAGCCACATCTGCCACTTCACAGTGTCAGATGCAGTGGTGCTCTGCAAAGACTGCACTGCATTTTATTCTATGGACACCAGGTAGGGTGGAGGGCCAGGCCTGATACAGGTATTGAGTCCCCAAGACTGAACCTTAGGCTCCAGGCCATCACACCCAGATGCATTTTCTAAGGCTGGATGAAATGAAAGGCCTGCACTCTCCCCCAGCCCCCTGCTTCTTCCCCTGCAGAAGTTTAGGAGCCAGGGACACCCGGAGGCCATGGGAATGTGCTCAAGCTCCTGCCCCTCAACCCCCTCGGCTGCAGACAAGGAAAGCCCACAGAAAGCTCAGCTTCCACCCTTCCTGGCCTGACCATGTCACTTCCTGCTCTTCAGCGATGGCCTCTTTCTCCTCCCTGGCTCCTGGCCATGGGTCACAGCGGTTCCAGCACCAGAGAGCTGCCTCAGCTTCCTCTTCCTCCTGCTGACCCCACTCTGGTTGCCAGTCTCTGCACACACAACTTCGGGGCTGACCGCCTTCCAGCTCCTCTTCTTCACGATTCCTAAACCCAGGTCGGGACTAGAGGCCTCCTCGCCTTCCCCTGCTGAAACAGAGGCACGCTTCACCCACAGAATCCCGAGGATGCCGTCCCATGGAGGACTCGGCAGCCACAGCCCACCAGGAGACCTGCATTGCAAGGGAGCAAGTCCCATGGTTACCTGTGCTCACGACAAGGGGGATGAGCTCGCAGCCAGACCCCTTGGCCTGGCCAGGGGGTTAATTCAAGTTGGGGCCAGGCCGAGGGCAGGCTGCTGAGAAGTCACTGCCCAGGCGGGGAACATGGCAGGGCCTCAACAGCAGCGGTGGCCCAGGCTGGGTCAGTGCAGACATGAGGCGAGGAAGGCTCCTCAGCGGCCTGCAGCACCACTTCGGGCACAGGGCTTGGCCACCCCGGGGCAAGCAGGCACGCAGGCCAACCACATCAACAAGGCACACAGCACAGCCCTTAGCACCATCCTGTGTTCACCAAGGAGGGGCAGGGGTGGAAGAATGACCCTGAGGCTCAAGGACTGCCAGAGGACACTGGAGGAGGGTGCGTGGGTCAAGGAGGTAGCTGGCCTAGAGAGAGGCCTGCATGGTCTAGAGGGGACGGTTCCACAGACAGTGCACTTCAGGCAAAGAGCGGGGAAGAGTCTGAGACTATCCCAGAATATGTGGCCAGCAGGCACTGTGCTTGGAGGGGAGGCTTAGGGAAAGACACCAGAGGTGACCAGGGCAAGGACTGGGCAGCAGGTGAAGCACTGGGCGTCAGTAGTCACCTCCAGTCCTCCTCCTCTTGTTCTGAGACTTGAGCAGGCGCCTCCTCATCTTGCGCGCCCGTCTTCCTTCCAGCAGATGCCTGTAGGTTTTTTCTGGGATGTCATCCTCAGGGAAGGTGCCTGAGAACCAGGGTGAGAGTCAGGAGCCGAGGGTGGCCTGCACGTGCTCCCCTTAGGAAAAGGTCCATCCTAACTCCAGACGCGAGGTGCTCTCCACAACCCCACAGCTGAGATAGTGTGAAGCCTGCACCATCCCGGCCCAGGAACAGCAGCACTGGGAAGCGGTTCTCAGACCACATACGAGGCCAGTCTACTTCTCAAACAGGCACGCGCTGGGAGGGGCACCAAGGAACCTGTGGGGGACAGTCCCCCGTACCTCCACAGGTGCCCACACCCTGTGCAGCCCAACCAGCATGTGTGACTTGGGCCCTTCACTGTGTGACCTTCATCTAAAAACACTGGCCTCCGGCTCCTGATGCCATCAGGGAAGGGTCTGCCATATGGACAGAGAATGGAACAGCAGGAAAACAAGTGATGGACAGGACAGTTGATGTTCCTGCAGGATCCCAGGGACGGGCATGCAGGTACCCAGGTAAATCCTTCAACAGGCTGCGTGACGGAAATTCTACATTACCCGCCCCCCATCCCCAAGGAGCTGTCTCTCGGTCTCCTGTGCCCCACACTACAGAGTGCAGTGCTTCCTGCCCAGGCAGCAGCACCGCCATCAGCCACTCCAGAGCCCTGGACCAGCACTGTGCCTCACAGACACCAGGGGGCCAAGGACCACAGGGAAAGCAATAGAGAAGGAGAGCCGCAGAAGCCCTCAGCCCGTGGAAGCAGGGGAACCAGCACAGGCCTATGATGAGCGCCTCCAGGTTGGGGCCACGCGGAGCCCATCAGTCCTCACCTCCAGCCAGGTCCTGCAGCCTGCAAGAGCAAGACAGACCTGTCACACAGTGTGGTTCTGCCACAGCATCCTGGGGACACACCTGGAGCTGTTGAGGGCCCAAGACACCCTGCCCTCGGTGACGCCTGTCGGCAGGAGCTCTAAAGCCCTCCGCCTAGCTGAGGTAGCTTCAGGGAGAGTGCAGAGGGGAACAGTGTCAGCAGAGGCAGTGGGGCTAAGACAGGCAGGTCCAGGGCCAGGGAAGGACAGGCCAGGTGCCCTGAACACCACTCACTTCTGGATCACTTTGTAGAGGCGCTTCCTGTTCTGAGAAGGAGTGCTCTGTCGACTGGCCACTTCAAACAGCCTGTTAGCAACAGCCTCATAGTCAAACTGTTTCAGAAAGGGAGGCCCAGGGTCAGTCACCTTCCTACACCCCAGGAACACAGAACCCATGAGGCCCAAGCAGCCTTTGGTCCAGCACAGGGACTCCACCTGTCCACAAGCACACCTGAGGGTCCTGTGCTCCACCAGCCTATGCCAGCATGGGCAGCGCTGCCCAGCACATTTCGAGGGCCATAAAGCCAGCCCTATGCACAACCTTAAAAATTCCAGCAGCCACAAGAGGATGAGGAAGTAGGAAGTGACAGTAATCTTACCTTTAACCCAAAACACAAATTTTTTCTTCACCTGACAGTAGTCGGTATTACAATCTCACTAGGATACCCCGCACTTCCAACTCAGGTCACTGGTCTAATGCCCAATGCGTCCCCAACGCCAACCACTCAGCACGTATTCCCTCATGAAGCCACCCGGCAGGAGAGGTCGCCCACTTGTCCAGGGCAAAAGGACTGCTGTGGGCCTGGCCTCTGCACCCCTACCCAGAACCTGGCCCCCATCCCCATCACTGGCACTGCCCCTTGAAGACAAGCTGGCCTGCCATCTGTCCTTCCTCCAAAGCTGACCTCCATGAAGGTCAGTCTCCAAGTCCACGGCCACCATCCTCCCTCCTGGAGTCAGCGGCAGAGCAGGAGAGCAAAGGATGAGCTCACAGTCCACAGGCCCAGACACCAACCTGGAGGACAGGCTCAGAACTATCCTCGTCACCTCCCGTCTCCTTGTCCGTCTCAAGGTCAGCCCTGTGCACGGAGCCTAAAATGAAAAGGACCTCATGACCTCAAAAGCCCCATGTTGACGTGTGCGGGGCCCTGGGAACGGGGCACAGCAGGCAGCTGTCAGGACGCAGGTGGTCTCCTGGATGGTTCTCAGTGGATCTCAGGCAGCAAAGGTGGTGGTGAAGTCCCACAGTAAGGAGGAAGGGCAGCCAGCCCGACCAGAGGCAGTGGGAGAGCATGTTTCAGTCAGGGCGCTCAGGGCTTTGCAGACACTGATTTCAGAAAGCAGGCACAGGACAAAGAGCTATGAGGGGCAGCACACGTTCAGAGGGACAGCTGCAGGGCCATGGGGCCTACTCTGGAAGTGGTGCACTGCAAGCAGGTCTTAGGGAACCTGCCTGAGACTCTGGGATGACCGAGAAGGCCAAGGGAGGGCAGTGAAGGCGCACACAGGATGGCCCGATGAAGCCCTGGGGACGGAGGGGCACAGGCTGACCCCCAGGAAGGCCAAGGGCTCACTGGCACGGCAACAAGTCCTGAAGCTGTGGGTGACCTGCCCTTCCAACAGGACATGACGCTTGGTACACAGAGCCCCTGCACAGCGAGACAGGGACACAGCAGCAAGACTGGAAGCAGGCAGGCTGGATCCGCTGCTGCCAGAGCACCACGGCCATTCAAAAGGAAGTCGGGTGCCATACTCAGCACGAAACCCAGGTGCAAGGGATGCCAACAGAGCCCAGTCCTTGTGGGGGATGCGGGCCAGGAATGAGGAGCTCAACAGAGAAGCAGGTGATGGATGTGACCATGAGTGACCCAACATGGAGGAGCCCAGTATGAGGCAGGTGGAGGCTGCACTATAAACGAGGAGGGCAGGCAGCCTGAGTGGCAGGTAGACAGGGTGCAGGCAGGCCCCAGGGAGCACTGCAGCCATCCAGGGAGCGGAGCTAGAAGGTAGTGGGGAGCATGGGGGGAGCTGGGCAGTGCTGGGAGCACCCGAGCTCCCATCAGGTAAGGAGAGCAGAGACCTGTGCCTGGTGCCCTCCAAGGTCACGGGCTGCTGTGCTGCCAGGGAGCTGGGGGTGAAGCAGAAGCAGGGGACCAGTAGGCCCAGCCCTGGACAGGCAACTGTGGCAGGAGCCAAGCTCAGCACACTGTGACTCTCACCTGCAGGAGTCCGTGGGATGGCAGGTCCTGTTCACACTCACCTTCCAGAGACTCGCTGTCGCCATCTGACTCCTCGTCCGCCCCCTTCTGTGCATCCAGTTCGTTCATCAGGTCTTCAATGGCAAGCGGGGCCTGCTCCACGATCGTCTCAAAGATGCCCCGGGTGATGTTATGTAAAACCAGGGAGCTGAGAGGGTGGAGTGGATGCTAGAAAGCCTACTGGAGACGACCCTCCACAAGCAGCACTGAGTGTCCCCCCACCTCACCATGATCAGCAGCCTCTGGAGCCAAAACGCAGCCAGGAGGGGCAGCAATCCCCAAAGGCAGTCTCACCCAGAAGCAAGTGAGGATCAGGCCCCAGTCACCGGCTACTTACTCCTTAGTGCAGGCAGCCATCCTGCAGAAGGGGTCAATGAACCGCAGGTTCTGATCTGCCGTGAGCTGCAGGGAAAGCACAGGGAGCTGGTCAGCCTCTGGCGTGTGCACACACCGAGCTTGGTTGCCCAACCAACCCTGGCCTCACCTCTTTAGCGCCCACTTTGGTCAGCTCCTCCAGAAAGATCTCAATGAAGTGGCTCTTCACTCCATTGGGGGCCTGGCTGCTGGGGTGCAGGATCTCGGTGAAAAGCAGCTCCAGAAGCTGCTCAACCTGCCTGAGTAAGAGGGCAAATACAGCAGCAGCCACAAGAGTCACACGCTAACGGTGCCCCAACCCCTCGCCCTAAGGTTTAAGCTCCAGCTTAATGCACACAGGCAGGTGTCTCCATGGGAACACACCACAGGTGGGTCTGTGCAGCAAGGAGCCTGGCAATCGAGGGTGTCTGTGGCCATGGCCAGCATCAGAAGGCAGTGTGCGTTCGGACCTCAGCAACACCTCAAACACTCAAGATGCAAGTGGGAAGAGGCCAGGCTGAGACAGGACACCACACCACCTTGCAAGGTGGTCCTCTTCACTGTCCCCACAGGGTATAGCTCAGGAACATGCATCAAGACAGAGCAGAGGTGGAGGGGAAGACAGCACAAGAAGGGCTGAGGGCTGCAAGTCATCTGCTGGCCTCTCAGGACCTGCACATGGGGTACAGGCTGGGAACACGTGCAAGGGGTAGCTCTTCCTGGCATGTGAGTTCATGGTCTCAGGAGGCTCTGGACCTTGGACCAGAGAGCCCCAGGAAGCCAACAGTCTTCAGGAGTCCTGGATTTACCCCAAACCCCAGGGGTGCTAACAGAGAAGAGCCCCAAGTTCAAAGCCCCTGGAAAATTCCGACAAAGGACCACTGGCTAAGGAAGGAAAAGTAACACTCCACCAGGCTCAGAAAGGAGAAGAGGCAAGACCTGCGCACATACCACAGCAAGAACCCGCTGCTGGCTCCTGCTCAACCTCATGCACTACAAACAAAGACCTGTCTGCCCATGGGGACTGGGACGGGCAGTGGCAAGGCCCAGGCCATCAATTCTGCCTGCCCACAAACACTGACTGCCTGGGAAGAGGTTACCAGTGCTCCGCAGGATGCTCTCTGCAACCATGGGCTGTTCCCATGAGGATGAAGCTACTTTTCTAACGGTAAACCAAAACAAAGGTAATCACAATAAGGTGATTCCGAGGCACTGGGTCCCTGCTGGATGACCCACATTACTAAGTCCTAAAATGAGTAAGAGTTACCTGGCTCTCGGTCCTCACTGGGAATGCAAGGAAGAAAATCACACAAAACCAGGGGTGCTTCAGCCTGAGTGCAGGCTCACCCACAGAAATCCAAACCTCGAGGCCCTCTGTGAACGAGTCCAACTCCTGCTGATCCTTCACAAAGAAGGAAAGTGGGCCAGGCCAGGACCACTGTGTGAGCCTGGAGAGGGGCAGCCGGGCAGCCTGGGCCTCAAGCTGACGCTGTCCCAACAGCCCTGACACGGCACTGGCTGGGTTCTTGGACTTGAAGCTCTCTGGGCACACTTTCTAATTACAGATCAATTCCAAATACATTTCTTCTAATCTACTCTCCCCCCACAAAAAATTTTAAAAGGAGAGAAAAGACAAAACTCTGCAGCAGCAGCAGGCCAAGGGAGGCCGGGGCAGGTTTGGTGCTCAGTAAACAAGGAGCACCCTGCGGCAGGAGCCTGCATGCTGCTGGGGATGAACTCAGGGGTGCTCTGTGGAGCTCTGTGCCCAGGCCTTTCTACTTTGAGACGGGTTCTAAGTTGCTGAGGCTGGCCTCAGTCTCCCAAGTCACAGATCACAGGTGGCACCACTGCCAGTGCGTTTTACAAGCACTCTTCTGTCAGGTGGAGGGATGTTCGGCCAGGGAAGCAGTGCAGTAGAGAGTGTGTACCTCGCAGGTACAGGCCCTGGGTTTTAATACCAAGCACAAGAAAGGAAAAAAATATTTTTGAATATTACAAAGTAGTTTTCTAAGTTCTTTATGTTGCACGTGTATCATTCATTATCACAAAAAAAGCCAGGTGCAGTGGTGCACACCTGTAATCCCAGAAGCTCAGGAGGCTGAGACAGGAGGATCGAAAGTTCAAAGCCAGCCTCAGCAAAAAGCGAGGCACTAAGCAACTCAGTAAGATCCTGTCTCTAAATAAAATACAAAATAGGGCTGAGATGTGGCTCAGTGGTTGAATGCCCATGTTCAATTCCCTGTACATTTAAGAAAACACACACACGCACACATAATTACAAAAAAAATGTAATTTTTAAAATTAATTTTAAAAACTTTAAAATGTTAAACAGTCATAAACTTATTTTAGGCTACAGAACTCAGGCTGCCAATGAAGGTTTGAAAACCCAATGCCCAGCTTGGAGGCAGAGCCTCGGGTGGCCCTGGGGTCTCCCAAAGGGCAGGGAGGGGAAGCTGACCCTAGGCAAAGCACAGGACCAACAATGCCTGCAGGGAGAAGCCCACTGCCACCCAAGGAAGCCAGAGGCTAGATAAACAGCTCACAGCAGGGGGAGCACAGGCCACCCACCCCATCACTGCTGCTGAAAGGGAGACACAGGGAGGGGCTGAACACACTTAGAACGGGGAGTGGTGACTACTCAACAGAGCTGAACATGTCTTGTTTTCATCAAAAAGGGTGTCCCTGCCTGCTGGTCCCTCCACTGTGCCCAGTGCAGTCCATTCTGACTCAGCAATGGCACTTCCAGGGACGCTGAACCATTTTCACCTTCTAAAAGGCCTTCACCCTCAGCACCGTTGGGGGCATCCCTCAAGGTGAAGTCCAGCATCTCTTCATGACAAAGAATTACATGGGAAACTCAGACTGCCCTCCCCCAGTGCCAGTGGCCCAAGGACTCGGGTTTGCCATGGGGACCCACCTTTCTTCCCATCCTCCTGTTTTCAGGGCCTTCAAGGACTCATTCAGGACCATCCGCATGAGCTGGGGTACAAAAGGAAGCACGTTAGGGGAACACAAGCCAGAGCTCCCCGAGGCCCCTCCTGCTGCACGGACCAGGAGCTCCTGAGGGAAGCGCCACACCTAGACCACACAAGTGGCCAGCTGAAGAGCGGCCGACGGGATGAACGCTGGCCGACACCTCACCACACCCTGCAGGCTCGGGGCCCAGGGCATGCACCCTACATGCAGTTGAGACCTAGCTAAGACACAGCTAAGCTGGGTCCACACACTGAAGCGGACGACGGCCGTCTCAGAAACAAGGACGGGGTGAGAGATGGATATGCTCCCCAGGAAGGCAAAGCCCACCACTTAGCCAGGTCTGCAGCAGGCACCCTTCCTCAAGCCCTCAAAGGCCTCCACACCCCAATGGAGTGTGGCCCAGTGTCTGCCCCACACAACTCCAAGTTTTTGTAGCTCTCCTACCTTTGGGGCCTTAACACAGCATGCCCACAGGGGGCTGGGGCATGGTAAAAAGGGACTAAGGATCCTCAGACTTCCTCTGTGCAAGCATAGCATAGTAGCTAGGACACTGTTCCTGGGACACTATAGCACATGCCTCCCTACAGTGCCTCCCAGCTCAGCCCTGAGCTGCTGAACTTGGTCACACAGTGACCCTGGAAATGGGCCTTGAAAAGCAACAGCATGCATCATGTGAAAAGACTCAGCAACTACATCTCAGTGTGGTGACTTCACACAGAACTCCTCAGCCTTCAGTTCTGCATCCTGCAGAGACGGTGCCTGGTCCAGGTCCCCGGGCCCACCTACACCACAGAGCCCACCCTCCCCACTTCCTGAGCTCCGCTTCTCTGCAGATGCTCCTCACCACAAGGAACTAACACTCATGGTGCTCACAGAAGGCCAGTCAGGTTGGAGCTGGCCGCTGAGCTGTTGTTGGTGAGCCCACAGTGCTGCTGGGCATCCCCACTGGGTTCACTGGCTTCTAGATAGTGACAAGGTTCCTTCATCTGAGGACTGCTCCCTTGACACAGTGCAAAGCTGTAGTTCCACAGGGAAAGGGAGGCCAGAGCAGCACAAAACCAGCTCCCTGTGTCTCTGAAGATAAACCGGTGACCCCAACGGGGAGACACGGGAGGGAAGACAGGCCACCAGTATCAACTGCCACAAATCACCCTTGCAGCCTCGCCGCCACCTCCCCAGGCAGCCCAAGCTCCTCTCTGAACCCAGAGTCCATGCGGGGGTTCTTCAACTGCTTCATAACCTCCAAGATGTGGACAAAGACTGCAGAATCCCCAGCCCACAGGGTTCAAGGCCACCCTCCCTCAGTGCCTTCACGAACTGCTGGGACAGGGCGGGCGCCTGCATCCTCCTCACCATGTAGAACTTGTCCAGGCGCAATCTGTCGATGCCAGCCCACTCACGGTTCATGGTCTGCCAGAAGGTCTGCAGGAACAGGTGCTCTAGGAGCAAGAGCCACATCAACACTGAGTCACAGAGAGATGTGGCTCAGTGGGAGGGCAGGGAGAAAAGAAAGCCCCTACTGTAAGTCACACACAGGCAGCCTCTGGGGTTGCTCAGTCCCAGGGGCTGAGCAGAGAAGTGACACTGTGTATGTGGCTAAGCAGCAGGAAACTCAGGCACACAGAGAGCCAAGCTCCACAAACCAAAGCCGCATCCTCCAAGAAAGGCAGGTGGAGGGAGCAAGGGAAGCAGCCTCTCTTGCAAAGGCTGGCAAGAGAAGCAGCCCTCAGGCCACGTCCTCCCAGCTCCTCTGCTGCCACCTTGGCTCAGGCTGCAGACCTGACACCCAAGGCAGACTCCTCAGCAGGTGTCACCCAGGCAGCGACAACTGTATGTAGAATGCTCAGTGCTCAATCCATGAAACCAACCAGGTACATGAACCTACAGATAACAAGTGCATCCCACGTGAATGCTGCAGGTTGAACTGTGTTCCCCAAAATTAACATGCAGAAGTCCTAACCCCCAGTACCTCAGAATGTGACTATGAATGCAAAGACACAGGGTCTTCACAGACGTAATTAAGGTAAAATAGGGTCACCGGTGTGGGTCCTACTGACTGGTGTCCGTGTTCGCACATGCACACAGAGGAACACCACCATGAGGACACAGGGAGAAGACACCATCTGCAAGCCAAGCAGAGGGGCCCCAGGAGGGACCAGTCCTGTCCACACCTTGGACAGAAGACACCAGGAGGGCAACTAATCTCCCACCACAAAATCCCCGCAGCAGCACAGGGCTGGTGACATCACCCAGGCACAGGCAGGCCTAGGTTCACTAAACCACGGAAGCTAGGCGAGGTGGACACCGTGGGCTGCAAGTTCTGCAAGTTCTTAGAGAGGACCAAATTGGGATCCACTCTACCAGTTACACAACACAGTGAAAGCATCTCCCAAACTGAGAAGTCAGGTGGGCACCCCTAGTGTTGGGACTAAAACCCACTGTGCATACAACCAGCACCAGGAGCACCACTCCAGTTGCCAGCAGGGAAACTCGGTGCTGGCCGCCCCAGGTGCAGCATGGGGAGTCTAAGATGCTGGTGCCAGGCTGTGCCCCAGCAGCTGGGCAGAAGAAGGCCCGGAGGTCAGGATTCACAGGCTTCCCAACGGTCCTGAGGGACAGGCAGCATGAGAACTAGTCATTGTGGACAGAACAAAGAGCTAGGAAACATGCTGCAGGAACGTCACGACTATCAGGTAGAACTCAGTCACCACCTGGGTGACCTGCACTCGCTGTTCACTTTGACTTTCAAATGCGGGACCCGGGCCTCTTGTGCTCTTGAGCTGAGTCTGTCTGGGCGAGTGGGTGGTGCAGGTCGAGCACTCAGCCATGTCACACATGACAAACACCAGAGGCTGAATTGCTCCCTCTTGTTCTCGACTTCAGAACACAAACTTCAGTGTCTAGTGGCTTGAATCTCAGCAATTCTGGCATCTACCCGAGGGTTTAACTACGGCAGTGTACTCACGTGTCTCTGTGGTCTGAAAAGCATGGACAAGCTGGGAAATGGTCCTTCCAAGTTCTTCCTGTGTGAGGAATAAGAAACACCCTCAGTCCCTGAAGCACCGTGCTCTTACAACAGCAAGTGGACACACTCCAAGGTCCACTCACTCACCACAGAGAGCTGGGTGCAATGGGTCTTAACCCAGTGGACTTGACCTGTGCAAGCTTTCCCCTGCTGAGAAAGAACCCCTGCCACAGACAGTGGCAGTCACTGCTCTCTTGCCCAAGGCTACTCCCTGAGCAAGGGGCTGGTCACAAGGGGAATGGGAGAGCAGAGACAGAAAGGAGCCTCGTGTCAGCAGGAGATGAAGTCAAGACCCACGAGTCACCCGCTATCAATCTGCTTTTGTTTGTCAACCATCAACCAGTGTACGTGCTAAAGCAGCAGAGTCCACAGCTTCACTGAGAGAAGGATGCTTAGTAAATAAGCACCTTCACACCCAGGCGATTTTGAAGAGCAAAGGCTCAACACTTTGAAAACCACTTTGAGAAATCCTTTTTGCAGAAGACCTGACCCATCTCCTGAATTTCATTATTTCGGCACTCAGTTTCAACCAAATGGGACACTTCACCCATGCCCTGGCCAGCACTGCTACTGCCAGTGGCGCGCGACTCAGCAAACCTCGCCTGTCCTCAGCACATGCCAAAGTCACAATAATCAAAGATCCTGCCCTCCTGCCAGACAGAATAAAGCACTGAGGGCACACAGCTTCACCCAGCACCACAGGCCATGTTAAAAATGCCCACCTGTGCTCCCACCTTCTGTGGCTTCCTTCCCGTGCACTCACCTGCAGGAGCGGCTTGTCCTGCATCCACAGGCAGTAAAACAGTCCCTTCCATATCTTCAGCAGCTCGTCGTGTGTGAAACCACCTGCATCAAAACAGTAACATTCACACTAAGCAAACCTCCACCCCAACCCTTCAGTGCCAGCCACCAAGCCTATGGATTAGTCCAAAATTCTATTTGCTGTAAAATCAATTGGGGAGCAGTCTGCCCCCTCCCCAGGCCATTCTTCAGTCTCTGGAGGATCCTCCCCAGGTAACTTCATGCACTCACTAAACACTGAGATGTAAACAGGCAAGCACCAGGTACCCTGGAACTCCTGAAATTCAAAATTCAGAATTTCATCCCTGAGCGGATGGCGGCCCCTCAGGTGAATTTAACGGTGGTCATTCACCCAGTGTTACATGGAGTTTTGTGCTTTTCTGTGTTACCTCTTTGACATTCAAAGAAAGTCTCACTTACTCACTAGAGTGGGCAAAGGATGTTGACCGAGGCTGCAGTGTGTGGACCGAAGACACCTGTGGAGCTTCCTAAAGCACTAGCGGCTGACCTGAGCCTTGGCTGAGGTCCACTGGGCTGAGATCCTGGAATTTGCATTTCTAAGGAATGTACACGTGTGCCGAAGCTGTGGCAGGGGCGGGACAGGCTCTGAGAACCGCAGGTACAATGAACAGTTAAGCAAGAAGCGTGTCCTGGTCCTCGTGGAGGGTGGCAAGGGAAAGTCGGGCAAGCCACCAACTACGCTACAGTGCCAAGGGCAGCGGCACGGAGATGCGTCGCCCAAATGACAAGCTGGAGCAGCAAGAGGGGCGCACGTTCTGCTGGGGTCTTCCCCGAGAGCAGGAGGCCCGACGGGGACCTGGAGAGGGTGGCCGAGGGGCCACGTGTCACCGCCCCGCCAGGTCGGGCGGCCGGGGCGGGAGCCCAACGCGGTGGGGACGCGCCCGTCGGCCCCGCGAAGGCCCCGCGAAGGCCCCGCGAAGGCCCCACGCGGCCCGGAGGCCCCAGCTCGGGTCGCCGCCCCTCGGTGTCCCGCCCGCACCCCCGCCCACCTGTGGCCCGCTGGGTCCTGGCGACGATGTACTTCCGGAGCTTCCGCACCGCCCGGTCCCGGGTCACCTGCTCGTTCCCCGCCAGGCGCTGCGCCAACTGGATCTCGGGCGGCAGATGCGTGCGCGGACCCATAGCGACCGCGGCGGGCACGGAGGAGAGGCAGAGCCCAGGCCCGCGTCCACACTGCGGCGCGGCGCGCGCGTGACGAAACGGCTACGTCACCCTCCCGCGACGCCGCGCGCGTCGCGTCAGTCCTCCGCGACGCCGCCGGGACGCACGCCGTCGGCCAGCAGCGCCGAGTCGCGCCGCCGCCCCTGCCGCGAAGACGGGCGGCCGCAGGAGGGAGCCCCGCGAGGAGCCCTCGGAGGCGGTCTCTTTCGCCGAAAAGCGAGAGAGGCCGTCGCCGCTCCAGGCCGCGGGACGCGCGGGACAAAGGAGCGCGGACCCCGAGGAGGGCAGAGCGCGCCTTAGAAGGCTTGGCCCCAGAACGGGCCGCCCGCGCCGCTTGGGCAGGTTGGGAAGACGCGCATACAGACGAGGTGGTGCGATGCAGAGCCGCGTGGAGCCCCGAAGGTGTGACACTGCTGTTTTCGTAGAATGGGGCCCAGCAGACTCTCGAAAGGGCTGTGTCAGGAGACCCGAGTGTCCAGAGCCCAGGACCACGCCGGGCTCCGTGATTTGCTAGGAGGACTCACAAGACCAGCGGACAGTTGAACTCATGTGCACATCACAGGCCAATCAAGAGACAAGGAAGATGGCTTTATATGGAAAGCCGACTGCCCAGTGTCGTCCTTGCCAGGAAGCTGGCTAAGGGGTGGATTATATGGGAGATGAGCAACGGAGTCCTGTGGGCGCTTCTTCACAGCTGGGGCTTTGTGGCTGAGTGACGCACATCATGTCCTAATCACCTAGTCACAAGATGCTTTTCACTTCTGCAAACCTCAGGAACAAAGATCATTATTTTCTGGGGCGATTCTTGTTACTCATTGATTAGTTTGCAGTTTCTGACATTACACTATGTGCAGACTGGGGAGCTGATCACCAAACCCACCAGTATGGAAGAAAACAGACATAGTGGCACTCACCTGTAATCCCAACGACTTGGAAGGGCTAAGGCAGGAGAATTACAAGTTCAAGACTAGCCTCAGCAATTTACCAGGGCCCTCATAACTTAGCAAGGTCCTGTCTTAAAAAATAAGGGCTGGGGATGTGGTTCAGTGGTAAAGTACCCTTGGGTTTAATCCCCAGTACCCACTCTCCTCAAAAACAAAAGAAACAGTTCACCTGACTTGTAGAAGAGGAGGGTCAGGCCAGGTCAAGTAGGGAGGTGGGCAAGAGATCTGGGCTCAGCACTAAACTTCATGAGATATATATATAGTTGTAGATGGACATAACACCTTTATTTATTCATTTTTATGTGGTGCTGAGGATGGAACCCACTGCCTCATGCATGCCAGGCAAGCACTCTACCATTGAGCTGCAACCCCAGCCCTCATGTGGTTTATCACAAAAAGATGCAAAGCAAAATCTGCAAAGGAAGAAGGTGCTTGGGGTGCGGGGCTAGCCAGGCGGGAGCCTCCTGAGACCTCTGGGTGGAGTAGCATGGGATGCTCCTGATTTCCCAGCAGTGAGTTGTGACAACTTGTGTGAAATGTTGCCAACTAGGGAAGCTTGTTAGAGACAAGTGCCCAAGGGTTTTTATTAAGAACTGGTCACGTAGCAGCTTCTTCCAGGCACATTCCAAAATATCAGACTCCCAGTAGGAAAGCAGATGTTCATCATAAGCCATATTTGTACAGATTTGGCAATGACATCCTCTTCTGAAATCCAGGCTCCCCAAAAGCAGTCCTTTTAAAGGGCAGCAGTCAGATAAAATATTTTCAGCTTCATATGCTGAATAGTTTTGTATTATAACAAAAAAATCAGCTAGAAATTCTATGTAAATTAATGTACCTGGGTTCAATTAGAGTTCTGTTTATTATTTAATTTTGGTACCAGGAACTGAACCCAGGAGCACTTAACCATGGAGCCACTCCCCCAACCCTTTTTATTTTGAGTCAGGATCTTGCTGTAACCAAGGCTGGCTTCCAACTCGCAATCCTCCTGCCTCAGCCTCCTGAGTCCCTGGTGTTACAGGTGTGTCCTACTGTGCCCAACGAAGCTTTATTTTTAAAAATGTGGGAGTGGACACGGTGGCACATGCCTATAATCCCAGCAGCTCAAGAGGCTGAAGCAGGAGTATCGAGTTCAAAGCCAGCATCAGCAAAAGTGAGGCACTAGCAACTCAGTAAGACCCTGTCTCTAAATAAAACACAAGATAGGGTTGAAGATGTGGCTCAGTGGCTGAGTGCCCCTGGTTTCAATCCTTGGTACCCCACCCCCGGAAAAAAAGTTATTTTAATAAATGCACAATGATTCCTCTTTAGGAAACTTAAAAGCTGTTTTTAGAACCATAAAGTAGTATTAATGAGCAGTGAAATGCAAATCAGTAACATAGCAGGGTCACGGGTTTTCTTTAAATTGCTTTTAAGACTAATGAATAATTGAGTAACTTACAGAAAAACAACAGGTGTACTAACGCTGCAAGTAAAAGGTGGAAACAAAAAGAGCCAATTGAGAAATATGTCAAGAAGGAAAGACCGGTGGGGCTGACTCTTGCCAGGCTAACTGGAGTCACTGTATAGTTAGGATTGACGGCCACAGGTTCCTCAACCAATGTCAGAGGGAAGTTCTTCAGTAGTGCAGGTGAGCTGAGATGAAGCCGGCCTGGTCACTGACCCGAGCACCTGCATTAACATAGTACTGACTTGTAGATGAAACCCCCTCAATGGGATGGTCACCATGGCAGGTCCTGAAAGAACCAACTAGGGCCAATGACACCCAACCACGCAAAGGGGGAGTAAACATACGCCGGGTGAAGACAGCTGAAGGTGGATGTAAGTCCCAGGGCAAGTGTACAACTGTAATAAATTTGTTGTCCTCTTCTGGGAGATGACTTTCTCTCTCAAGGGTGTTCTTTGAGCCTTACTTTACTTTCACTTACAATAAAATTCTCTTATTTGACCTTTTGTGTCTGCCTTTAAATTTTCTTTTGTGGGAACACAAGAACCAAGGCTTGGGGCATCAGCTTCCCACTTGCCTGTGACAGCACCATCCAGTATGGACACTAAAATAAGTGGGGTAGAGTGCTTGCCTATCATGCATGAGGCCCTGGGTTCCATCCCCAGCACACAAAAAACCAACATGAAGTCAGTGGGTGAAAGTATCATGAGAAACACATGTGCCAGGTTTCTAAGGACTTAGAACAAAGGCAAAGCAATCTTTCCAGTGGAGAGATCAGCAGATACCCCTTCACAAAGTGATCGAAGTCATGGCCAGAGCTAAGACGTCAGTGTCATGCACCTAGTTGGATGCCCTAAGAAACATTCCTCAAAATGACTGAAACTCTTAAAAGTGTCAAGGACATGAAAGAACTTTTTCAGTTCCTCTAAAACAGTGCTGTATGGGAGAAGCCTGGACCAGAAAGAAGCCTCTGGTAGGACGCTGGGGGAAGGCAAAGGCATCGCAGACAGTTCAGGACAGTCCTGCTGTGCTGGCTTCCTGATTTGGGATGCTGTACTGCCTCTATGTAAGCTGTGTAAGATTTGAGCCTTTGGGGACACAGGAAGAGCTGACAGGAGCTCTGTTCCCCCCCCCCCCCCCCCCCCCAGTGCTTAGGATGAAAACCAAGGCTTCTAATACTGAACTACATCCCCGTTCCTTTTTATTGAGTCAGGGTCTTGAATCCAAACCTTTGTCCTGGAGTGGCAGGAAAAGTGGGGGAAGATCTGAAAGAAAGTTATAGGGAAGTTCAGAATCAAGGGCTAACCAATAGCATTGGTACTTTCCCAAGACCTGATGGGCACAATGTGGACCAACGGCATTGACCCAAGAGCTACGTAGGTCCCTAGAGTATAGCACATTCGGGGACAACTTGCTATAGGGTCCCTTCTCACCCTCTTTCCTCCTCATGTGAATAAATCCTAGTCCTTTTTCTCTTGCCTTCCGTTATTGTATGTGGATTTTGTTCTTCGAAATTGCGAGACAAGACCCAGAAAGAAATTGGCCGTGAGCTGCTGGGGTCTGCTGGGACACTGGAGGGCATAGCCACATGCCCCTGGAGAGTAGTAGGGAAGAGCTGCGACCCTCTGAGCTGACGCTGTGATTAGCTAACACTAAAACAGGCTTTCTCAGTTGCAGAGGCCTCCAGGTGATCCACACCCCGCCCACCATCAGAAGCACAGAAGCTAGTTTCATCTCAAACTCCAATTTCATCATTGTGTTGCCCAGGCTGGCCTGGAACATGTGATCCTCCTGCCTCCGTTTCCTGAGTCACTGGGATTTCAGTTGTGCGCAACTGCACTTGGCTTCTGTACTATTTTTAAAAATTATTTCAGTATAAAAGGTTTTAAAGATTGAAAAGTTAAAAGGAGAAAGCCTGACAAGAATTTGGGTAAGGAAATATTACAACTTCATAGACACTGCCCTTTGCTATCAGCTCCCACAGGCGGGGATTTTTGTTTGTTTTCTACATCTAAAACATTGCCTCATTGATGAGCATGTAAAAACAGCTGTGCCCACTGGGTCACGCTACTACAGAAGGGTGCACACCGTCCCACAGATGATAAACTCCAGCGTCTCATCTCCCCGCAATATGGTGCTGATCCACCTCCTGCCTGAGTTGTCCTGAACATGTGCTGTCTTCTAAAGTATAAAAACTCCATGGTCAGGGGTCCTTGAGGTTTCCTAAGTCTTGGTCTTTGAACTCCAGGCTCAACTTGATGAAAATGTGTGGATCAAAGTATGCATAAGACATCTTTAAAGCTGTGTCACTCCCATGCTCGGGGACATACAGTGATGCACGGGGAAGGGGACCATTTCTGGGGCTGCTGTGACAAACACCACAAACCTGGAGGCTTAACACCGTGGGAACTCATTCTCTCGCAGTTCTGGAGGCCTGAAGTCCAAGGTCAAGCTGCCCGGGGGCCTGTTCCCTCTGAGGGCTCCAGTCTCCACCAGTCTGCACCAGGCCTTCTCCCTCTGTCCATCCTCACCAGCCATCCTTTGTGTCCTGTGCTCTTCCTATAAGGACACCACCATTGGATTTAAGGCCCACCCTGATCCAGCAGGACCTCCTTTCCACTGGTCACTTCTGCAAAGACCTTGCTTCTGAAACCAGGAAACATCTGCCACTGCCACCAGATAAGCGAATAGCTCAAGAGACAGAGTGACAGAGAAGAAAGCCTGACTGGCGACAGGCCGCAGTGGGAGATGGAGAGCTGTCACCAGATTCCATCGCGCCCGGGACTGCAGGTGCAGAAGCTCAGGTGGGGCTCCGGGGGCCTCGTGTTGGCCATGGCTGGTGGCCATCGGCATGGTTGCTGATCCTTGCAGGAATCCGTTCTCTTGCTGGGCTACAATGCTGTCTCCAGGTGACCAGGCACTCTGGGAGTTCCCGGTCCTCCAAACGCGGAGAGAGGACTGCGGAGGAGGCAGGTGGCTGCTGCCTGCCTTCCCCTAGGCTTCTCTTCAGTCGGCCCCGTGGGGATGAACATGAAAGCCCCACTTGCTAGTGCCAGCCGCGAGTTAACCACTCGCCAACTTCATTTCCAAAGTGAGGTCACACTCGCAGGTCCTGCGTGGACACATCTTGGGGAACCTATTCAGTCCACTTCAGGAGGTGGAGGACAGGAAGACAAACACTCACTACACTCATGAAGGCCTGCTGTGTGCCCTGGACTTTGGGCGCACCTTCGCGGAGCCGCGAAACAATTCTGTGAGGGAGGTGCCATGCTGACCCTCCTGCAGATGGACCCTGTCCAGGTCAGTGAGTGAGGACCGGAGCACAGCCCCAGCAGGTCCCTGTGCCTGCCGGTGTGGTGCCCCGGGCTCCAGCTAGGACGCTTCCCGGGCTGTGTACCTGGGCAGGCGTCCCTGGGCAGAGCCCTGAAGAGCAAGATCAGTGCAACGCTGCTGTGGCCACGCTAAATCCCAGTGCTTCCTCGGCAGGGGCCGGCGGTCCCCTCCACAGCCCGAGGCTGCCCCCTGCCCCCACCTGCTTCCTGCAACACAGCCACCTCCACTTGCCTGCGTCTCCCGACAGGCTCCTCCACCCCATCACAGGACCTGGGGAGGAGGTGAGGTGGGGAAGGAGCTTTCCAGGGCCTGGAGAACACCTAGCTAGGTGTCTATTCATTATTTTCTATGCATAAATTAAAAAATAGTTTAATCATACTGTAGTGATAATTTTGTAACCTTCTTTCACTAACACTAGCATTTTCCCACAATATCACTGACTTTTCAAATACATACATTCTAAAATAAAACATTTTATTTTTCTAAAAGAATTTTTTTTTTTTTTTGGCACTGAGGAATTGAACCCAGGGGTGCTTTACCATGGAGCTACATCCCCAGCTGTTTTTTATATTTTATGTTAAGATGGTCTCACTAAGCTGTTTAGGGCCTTGCGAAATTACTGAGGCTAGCTTTGAACTCGCAGTCCTCCTGCCTCGGCCTCCCAAGTCAATGGGATTACAGGCGAGCACCATGGGCCCTGGCTCGAAAGTTGTTTTTTTTTTCCGCCAGACATGGTGGTGCACTCCTATAATCCCAGCAACTCAGGAGGCTGAGGAAAGAGGGTCACAAGTTTGAGGCGTGCCTCAGCAACTTAGTGAGGCCCAAGGCAACTTAGAGAGACCCCGTCTCAAAATAAAAAGCAAAAAGGACTGGGGATGTGGCTCAGTAGTAGAGTGCCCCTTGGTTCAATCCCCCAGCAGCCCAAGAACACATTCAGAGAGATACAGAGAACTGCAGAGAAGAGAGTTTAAAGTACCTGCGGCCCACTTCCCAGGATGGCTGATGTGAAGTCTGAGCCCTCCAGTTCTCCAGGCACCTGAACCCTGGAATCTCCAGGGGAAGGGCCCAGGAACACACTGGCCTGTGAGAAGCTCTTTGTAGCCAGTCTTCCTGGCTGTGGGAAGGGACTGGGTACTGCAGCTGCGTCCACATTCTGAGAGGGCCATTTGTGTTGATAAGCTTCTATCCAGCCATTCACTCCTTAAGACAATTGTTAGGACAACTTTGATTTTGATCTTGTTTTTTTTAATTTCCTCAAGCGTGTAGGTGTTGAATCTTTTCCCGCCCCTGCTCTGTAGCAGACATGGAGTTGGGAGAGGTCACCCTGCCCTGCCTGCCTCCCAGCCCCTGCCAGCTCTGAGGGCAGCTGGCTCCTTTGCAGAGAGCCTGAATCAACAGCCCTGCTTTGTTCTCACCTTGCCTGTTTCCACAGGTGTTACCCTCCCACTTGTAAAACGTGGGCACCTGGGCACAGCCAGGAGCAGGCCGTCTGTCTGTCTGCTGGGGAACCCCTAACGCACACTGGGAGATGCTGAGACGGGAGCTGCGTCAGGACAAGGAGCAGCAGGTGTGTCCGAAAGGCAACTGCCCCCAAGTGGGGTCCCAGCTGTCCTTCCAGTCCTCCAGTGACTGGCTGTGGGAAGGGACTGGGTACTGCAGCTGCGTCCACATTCTGAGAGGGCCATTTGTGTTGATAAGCTTCTATCCAGCCATTCACTTTCCTTAAGACAATTGTTGGGACAACTTTGATTTTGATCAAAGCTCAGCCAGCTCTCTGCCACCACGAGTGAAGAGCAGTGGCCTTTGTCTTCCCTTGACTTACCCAGTCTTTAGGAGCTCCCCATCCATTCAGAGATGGCTAGCTCAGAGGGGCCCCGCTCAGAGGCAAAGCCACCATCTGCCGCCCCATGTGGGTGTCCCAGAGCGGTCAGGCCCATGGTGGTCTCCACCATGTGTGGTTTGCCCACACTGGGACCCTGTTCTCCTGCCTATTTTCTGCTATTTCCCTTGATACTGATGAGTTGGTACATTAATAAATGCTTAACTGTTCAAACCTGTTTCCTTCTCTAGCAACCAGAAAGTCTCAGGCTGGGATTTAACTGGCAAGGAATCCTGCTGATGTTTTTGATGGGAACTGGGAACAGGTGTGAGTCACTTGCACAAGAGCACCAGCAGGAAGGCCAAAAGCTGGATTTGCCTCAGGGAGGATTGCAGGACTGAGCAGGAACAAATAAATGAATGCAGCTTGGATCCTCCCTGGGAAAACGGGGCTCATAGGTGAGATTTCAAAATAGCTTGACTTCAAGATCTTGATCTTTCCGAAGACAGACTTCAGATGGAAGTGCCGCTCGGCTCTCGTGGTGGGCCCAGGGTGACTCTGGCGGGGACAGGAGATTCGTTCTTTCCCCTGGCTTCCCTAAGGTGAGCACACCAAGGAAGGAGGTACAAGTGTTTCCAGAGTTTCTAGCAGAAACACCAACACAACCCAGCGCACACACAGCGACGGTGACAATGACAAGGCTCCCGGCTTGCTGGGGGCGCTCCTTCACTCACTCGGTCCTTTAGAGACTCTTTGGAGGTTGTCAGGTGCGTCATCCCCACAGGGGCACAGAAAGGTCCACACCACACAGTGGGACACGGGCTGCATCCACACTCTGGCATGTGGACTCAGAGCCAGCCCTCTGAGGTGGCCCACACCTGCAACAATAGAACAGAGAACAGCCAGACCGCAAATGGCCAGAGAACTGACTCAGCCACCATGCGAGCAGACAAGCTCCACCAGCGAGCGGCCACCGGAGGCCAGAGCCTCTGGTAACTTCTCTAGCACCCTTCCTTTAGCCTTTAACTCTGTGTCACTTGCTCTGAGGTGTAACTTGCAGGAAAGCAATCTGTCTGAAGACCTACACAGCCAGCTGTGCAGGCCCGTGATCCCAGCCACCCAGCAGGCCAGGCAGGAGGAGGTGACTTAGACCCCCTCAAAGTAAAATTTTAAAGTCCTAGCACCACAGGAAAAAAACAAAAGCAAATAAACAAACGAAAACAACAACAAGCCAGGCATGGTGGTGCACGCCTATAATCCCAGTAGCTCAGGAGGCTGAGGCAGGAGGATGATAAACTGCAGGATAGCCTCGGCAACTTGGTAAGGCCCTAAGCAACTTAGCAAGTTGACTTAAAATAAAAAGGGCTGGGAATGTGGCTCAGTGATAAGCGGCCCTGAGTTCAATCCCTGGTATCTAAATAAATAAATAATAACAAGGGCCAAGAATGAACTAGCCCCAAGAGGTTAAGATCGCTCAAGCCATTGTGACCAAAGGAGATGCACACCCTGTTCTCTCCCTATAAAAGCCCTGCGCGCTCCTGAGTCCCCAGGACTGAGCCTTGAGGATGACATCCTCTCCACCTTCCAAGGTGCCCGCCCTTGAACCAGCCCTTGAACCTTCCTGCCAACTCTTGCCTCCCCAGCACCTGGTTCTTGAGTTGCCAGCATTCTGGACCTTGGGTCACTAACATGCTACTGTGAGCCCAGACAGCCATATCAGCCACTTCTTAATGTCTGTCCCCACTTCCAACTTAGGACCAACCAAAGAGCCTCAAATATGCCCCTTAAATCAAGTGCACAGAGCTTTCTTCCTGTGAGCACTACCAGGGCTCCCCTGGGCCTCCCTGTACAGGGGAGGCCACCTCCCCTGCCCGCCTTCAGTCTGCTGAGGGCAGCCAACCCCTAGCCCGGCAAGCCTTTAACAAACCAGCTTTCTAAATCGTTCTCAAGGGGCGGCCTTTGTTTCCAAAACTGAGCCTGCATTTTAATTGAGGGCAATGATGACCCAGGTCCAGCAGAGCGGGAGGGACATCTCCAGGCCAAACCTCCCCTAGACTGCATCTTTACTTGGCCGCCTATTTTCTGATGATGCTTCTACACAGAAAAGATCTCCATTTTTACAGGGATGGAATTTGTCTCCACTCACTCAACAATCATGGGAGTCTGTTCCTCCCCAGCCCAGGCCACCTGCCCTGACTTCCTGCCCTCCTCAGAGGTTACAGGGCAGCCCGTGTCCTGCAGTACTGAATGGCCCACCTCCACCGCCTCAGGGCTGCTTCTGCTGGGGCAACCAGACAGCACCCTGGAGTGGACCAGCCCCGTGTTCACGGAGGAGCAGCCCTAGAGGGTGAGGGAAGGGCTGGGTCTTTCTGAGATGCTAGTCCAGGCAACTCGCAGCACGTATCTGTCCCAAATATGGCAGGCAGCCCTCCCCTGCCCTCCCCTCAGGAGGTGAGTCTAACCAAATCCTATGCCCAGATCCCACAGAACCAAGCCCTGTTCTAATTCCTCAGATGTGCCCCTGCCCCACCCCTGGCTGAGGCCATGAGTCATTTCCTCCCCCTTCCTGGGCCCCCCACTGTCCTCCGTCTTCTGCCATTCACCGTGTCCTGATGTCCACTGCAGGCCACACAACTGGTGGCCAAGCGACCCACGGCAGCCCACCTCCTCCAGGTCGTGCTGGGCGCCTGCTTCTCCCCTTGCCCTCTGCAGCTCTCAAGTTGTGCTAGTTCCCCTGCAGTCCCCCGCACGCACCTGGCGGCAGGATCGGGCTGTCGGCCCTGCACCCGCGCAGGGCAGTGGAAGGGACCCGCCCCGCTGCGCTTCCTGCCCACCACCGTGCCCGTGGGACGACCCGTGCACACCTCCGCCCACTGCGCGGGGGCCGGGGCCCCTAGGTCCCCGCGTGGCTGTCCGACCAAACTCCGTGCCCACCCGACGGGTTGGACCGCAGGCTCCTCCTCGCAGGGCGGCGCCCGCCCCCTCCTCTAGAGCCCCCGGCCGCGCCCCCGCCGGGTCCTCGTGACTCGGTCACCTGGAGGACGACACCAACTCAGAGGGGGGACGCTCCTTCGAGGACCCGGGCCTCGGGTCCGGAGCCCGAGTCCGAGCCCGAGCCCGCGCGCGCGTGCGTGTGTGCGCGTGCGTGCGCCCGGGAGACCCCTGCCCGCGTCCGCTCCCTTACCCCACGTTGACTGTCCCCCGCGCTTTGGTTCATCCCGGTCACGTGGTCGCCGCGCCTACCCGGGAGCTGGGCGGACGCAGGGTCCACTCGGCGCTGCCCGCCCGTCCCGAGCTGTCACTAGGCGGTCCGCTCCGTCCCGACTTCGCCGCCAGCATGATGTGCGGGGCGCCCAGCGCCACGCAGCCGGCCACGGCCGAGACGCAGGACATCGCCGACCAGGTGGGGCGGCGGGAAAGGGGGCGACCTGGGGAGGTCCTGGGCGCGGGAGCCGGGCCGCCGCGGGGCTGCCGAGTGGGAGGCGCGAGCCCCGGGACGACGCCGGGCCGGCCTCCGAGCGGTGGCTTGCGGGCGGAAGGCCGCGCATGGACGCGGTCGGGCGCCGGGTGGCCGAGGGTGTTTCTCTAGCACCGTTAAAAGCCGAGTTTATGATTTTCTCCAAATAAAAAGTCAGAAAGCAAAATAGAACCCGGGCTGCCTTGCCCGCAGCCCCTGGCAGCTGCTTCATCTCTTTCCCCATCTGAAAATGGTACCATTTTCCCCTGCACCAGCCATGGGGACGGTTCCCCCTCGCTGTTCAATAGGGTCGGGATCCTCAGGAGCAGGACAGGGTCGGTTTTGAGTAAGAGAGGAAAAGTCGAACTTCTTCATCCTTTAACTGCCTGGCTGCTGCCTCCTAAGCCGGCTGCCGGGTGATTGGCTCTCCATGTCACTGCCTTGGTGGCCATCTGACTGCAGTAAGGGTGGTGAGTCAGTCAGTGCAGAGACCTTGAAAATGAGGAATTTGCCCAGAACGCACTTGCCAGCCCCTGCGAGCCACCCTGGAGAAGCTCCCAGGCAGCCCTCTCAGCGGCCCTCCTTACCAGTTTCCTGGGCGGGACAGATTGGTCATGTGCTCTTCCTCAGCGGGGCAGAGGCTGGCTGTCTCATGGGGAAGTGCAAGTTAGCAGTGGCTCTGCTACCGCGGAAATTTCTCCTGGGTGGCTCGGAAAAGGGGAGGAGGGCGCCGGCGCCTGCCCAGCCCCTCCTGCTGCTCCTCTTCATGGCTGTCTTCATGGCGCTCTGGCCGCCGTTTCTCCCTGTTGTGGGTGAGAACAGAGATCAGAGACTGGCCACAGGTTAGGAGGAGATTGAGCCCTGCATTTGATACCAGATGCATGGAGTCTCCCCCTGCCCAGAGGGACCCCATGCCTCACCATGCCTGGCCCCACCCAATCCCCTGAAGGTTGGTAACTGACCTGTGGCCTTGCGGAAAGCCCAGCCTGTCTCGCCCATGTCAACAGACCAGGAAGCTGGCCTCCAGCAGGCAGGAACTGGCCTGACCCAGGTCCTCCACACCTGTGTTTGGGTTTGCTCACTGTTCGTGCCCATTTGCGTGCCACTGCTCCCGAGGTGGGCAGGGAGGCAGCTTTATCTTCTCAGCCCCCGGCTGGTTTGTTGGACAAGTGACAGCTGGGACTTGTCACTGTGTCCCCGCAGGTGCAGCACAGTGCCTCCATCAGAGATTTGTCTTCCCTGTATATGGGGGTCCCCATCAGGGACCTTACCTGGAGGTGCTGTCAGGTGACAGACTGGGTCAGATTGCCCAGCCCCTTCATCTCCCAGCTAGCTGGCCGCCTCCCACTTGCTTTGTTAAATAGAATCCCTAAACCTCCAGGACCAGCCTGGTCTCTCTGCAGAGGTGAGGTTCCCCCAGTGCCACCAGCCTGCACGAATGCATCCACAGAGCTTTGGCCATCTGGTGTTTTTTGTTTTGGGGTGCTGGGGCTAGAGCACCTCCTGCGTGCCAGGCAAGCGTTTGCCTTCTGTTGTTATCCATGTTGATTTTTTTTTTTTCTTTGAGAGAGGGTCTCCTCTCCTTTGAGAGAGGAGGCACTGGCCTCAAACTCCTGGGCTGAAGCAGTCTCCCGGCCTCAGCTTCCTGAGTGGCTGGGACCTCAGATGTGCACCACCACCCCTGGCCACATGCTTAAACTTACATCAGGCATGAACGTGATGGTTTCTTTAAATTACTTTTTGCTTTCCTGTGCAGTGCTAACGGTAGAGCCCAGGGCTGTGCATGTGCTACGCGAGTGCTCTATGGCTGAGCTGCCCCTCGGCTCTCTTAGAGTGTTTTTTAAAACCAAACTTGCTCTTTATTTCCACCATAAAGATTATCAGCTCCTGGGATGTTGGTTTTTGGGGGGCTGGGAATGGGGGCTAGGGCCTTGTCCTAAGCAAGCACTCTACACGAGCCACACCCCTAGCCTCTGAAAGGCCACGTCCCCAGGAAACAGTCAAATCAAAAGCATGTTTACTATTCAGCTTATTGGCACAGCTAATATCCTAAAGCTCCACACCCTCAAGAAGCCACTCAAGATACAGGTGAAGTGCTGCTCACCTGCTGTGTTAGCTGTGGCAAGGGTTAGGCATGGCCCTGAGTGCCCGCAGAAGGATGCCAAAAGAACTAAGGCATGTCTGTGAAGTGGAAGCTTAAATTTAAAAATCAGAGATCTCAGTTAATTGAAAAGATGTAGTTTTAAAAAATTAGGGCTGGGGGTATAACTCAGTGGTTTCATGTGTGCTTAGTATTCTGAAGACCCTGGGTCCCATCCCCAGCACCAAATAAATGAAAGATGAATAGGAATTAGTTAAAAATGATATACAGCAGGGCATGATGACACATGCCTATAATCCCAGTGACTGGGGAGGCTGAGGCAGAGGATCGCAAGTTCGCGGCCAGCCTCAGTAATCTAGTGAGGCCCTAAGCAACTTAGTGAGACCCTGTCTCAAAAAATAAAAGGGGTGGGGATGTGACTCAGTGGTTGAGCATCTCTGGGTTCAATTCCTAGTTAAAAAAAAAAAAAAAAAAAAAGATACAGTCTTTCAAATGAACTGTATGCATGTTAAGTGAAAAGAAAAGGGTATGAACTTGGACAGTGCTGTAATAAAGATACTAAAATGTCCTGTGGCCACATAGGAAAGGGCACGTGCCATTGTGAGTAGTATCATGAAACTGGTAACTGATGAGGAGTCACTTTTTCCACTTCGTCACTGGGGCTGACCGTTATGGTGTCCCTCGGGTGTGAGGCACAGTTGTGTTGGGGGCTGGGCTGGAATCCTGTTTGTAGGGAGCCGCTGAGTCCCTCCTGTTCTCGCCCCACCCCTAGGTGAAGTCCCAGCTTGAAGAGAAAGAAAACCAGAAGTTTCCTGTTTTCAAGGCTGTGTCCTACAAGAGCCAGGTGGTGGCGGGAACCAACTACTTCATCAAGGTGGGCACCGGGCCCGGTGCTGCGGGGGCCCAGTACCGTGGGTGCTTAGGCAAGCACCGCACTCTGCATGTGGGTGTGGGGTGTGGGGTGTGCACTGGCCTCTCCGGACAGGGATGCAGAAGGGGTGCAGGCTCCTGCCCTTGGAGGAGGAGATGGAGCCCCAGGGCTGCACCCGGCCCTCACAGGACTGTCCCCACAGGTCGACGTTGGAAGTGAAAACTTCGTGCACTTGCGGGTGTTCAGGAGCCTCCCTCACGAGAACAAGCCCTTGACCCTGTCCGCCTACCAGACCAACAAGGCTAAGCACGATGAGTTGACCTATTTCTAGTCCTCCTTTGTCCCCACGACGGATCCTGCAGGATTCTGCTGTCTACGGCATGTCTTTGGGACCACGGAACGAACGTCATCTCTGCGCTGTGCCCCCCATGGCACAGGCGGCAGGCAGTAGGAAGCAGCTCCTCCTACGTGGTGGTCTGATGTCATTGTATTAGTATTTTTCCTGTCTGATGTATGATCTTGGTTATTTTCAAAGAGAGCCACACATGGTCTATCTTTAAATATATTTTAATGTCTTTATCAAGCTCTTTTGTTTTGGATGTTCTTTATCTGAAACCTTAATCAGTCTAGAGGTGGCCCAGGGGGAGAGGGGAACCTGTGTTCCTGAAGTCCTCAGAGCTGAAGGACCCGGCTGGAGGAGCCCCAGGGCAGGGTGCCTAGCCACCGTCGGCACTGGGCAGGAGTGCCCGGGTTCTCCGCAGGCTCTAGAAGTGGCACAACAGGTGCGGTCACTGTGGCTCTAGGCTCTTCCTAGGCCTCCTCTGAAATAAAGGTTTGTGTGCCCAGTTCTAGACCTTGGCTCTGGGTCTGCTGGGACACGCTCACACGTGACACAGGTAGAGGTATGCAGAAGAGGCAGCAGCACCCAGTGTGACCGACCCCGCGCAGCTGAGCCAGCTGGAGCCGGCAGGGAGGGAAACCCCTGGAGCATGTGTCCCAGGGGCGGTGTCAGAGAGCCTGCTTTTACATTGCGGTTGGGTTTTCTACTGAGGCTGCTCCCTGCTGGGACATGCAGTGGTTTGGCCCCTGGGGTTTTGCAGCACAGGGTGTCAGGACAGAGACGGTGGCCACGCCTGTGATCCCAGTGACTCCGAGGCTGAGGCAGGAAGATCACAAGTTCAAGACCAGCCTGGGCAACTTAGCCAGACGCTGTCTCAAGAAATAGAAAGGGCTGGGGGTGTAGCTCAGTAGTACAGCACCCCTGCATTCATTCCTCAGTACCCCCACAGAAAAAGGAAAAGCTGGGCCACATTTCTCTGCTCTGGGGTTATTCTAAGATCCTGAGGGCTTCTGACTTGCACCTGCTTCTGGGGCTTGTAGCGTGTGGGTCAGGTCTGCAGCTGCAGGACCTCGGTTGTCCAGGCCATGGGGTGATGAAGCCCAATAAGGGACTTTTGGTGAGCAGTGGGCAGGGTGTCCCATTCTCTGCAGGAACTCAGAACACGTTGAGGGCTACTGTGCTGCTTGGTGGAGTGCTGGCCTACTGGCACGCGTGAGGCCCTGGGTTCCACCCCCTGCACTGCAAAATATAAAAGTAAATAAACTCATGACCCACAAACCAGAATCACACACCTTCGCACGAGATGAAGACCTGATAGATTTCCTGCCTGGTCACGGCCAGTGGAAGGCAGGTGGGACAAATGGCATTTAGGGTCTGAGAAGGGGCCAGCTGCCTATCCTCACCAGGAAGGGAACAAGAGTCGCAGGAAGAGGGACGGGGCAGCCACTGTGGGCCACGGTAGGAGCAGCTGGGCTTAGGGTAGAAGCCTGAGGGAGCAGGACGGGCCAGTGCCTCTGCAGAGGGATGGGACTGAGACTGAGACTTGTCTACATCCAGGGCCTGGGGGAGGAGCTGCCCTGCAGCTGTCGCCCACCCCAGCTTGTGCCTCATGATGCAACAGGAGAATGGCTGGGAAGTCTGCTAGTTTCTTCCGCCTGCTTGGAACTGAGGTCATGTGGCTGGGCATACTGTGGGCTCCTCCAGTGACTGCCCTCTGGGGTGGGGGGACTGTCCACACAGCATGGGGAGGAGGTCTTGGGTGCAAATGAGGGACAGGGTGTGGCAGGCGGCTGGGTCTCCTTGTTGCCCACACTGGCCTCAAACTCCTGGGCTGAAGCAGTCTCCCGGCCTCAGCCTCCTGAATGGCTGGGACCTCAGATGTGCACCACCACCCCTGGCCACATGCTTAAACTTACATCAGGCATGAACGTGATGGTTTCTTTAAATTACTTTTTGCTTTCCTGTGCAGTGCTAGCGGTAGAGCCCAGGGCTGTGCATGTGCTACGCGAGTGCTCTATGGCTGAGCTGCCCCTTGGCTCTCTTAGAGTGTTTTTAAAACCAAACTTGCTCTTTATTTCCACCATAAAGATTATCGGCTCCTGGGATGTTGGTTTGGGGGGCTGGAATGACAACAGGTGAGTCCTGCCTCTCCTCAGGAGGCTGCAGTCCAGCCGACTGGCTCAGCAGAGGGAGCTTGTCCCTTCTGGCGGCCCTCCTGCCTCCATTCTTCCCTACGGAGTGCTCAGCCACACACCTGCAAGGATCAAGTAATCGAAGAGCAGAGATGCCAAGGTCACCTGGTCACTAGTCCAGCACGCTGTCACTAGTTGGCTGTAGGCCTGAACTTCGGGATCTTCCAGAAGAGGACTACAGCCAGCTAGGAAGTGGGGTGGCTTCTGGGTATGCACTCCAGGATGGAGATGTCCCTGAGAGGTTTCTGGATACTGGCACGGGACTTCCAGGGAGGCAGGCTAGGGAATTGGCCAGGTGGCACCCACAGAAGCCCTGACATGCCCAGCCAGGGTCATGTCTGCAGATGTGGCTTTGCCAGCAGCCAGCTGTGAAGTCCCGGCGGTGAGGTCCCAGGCGAGAGCTCCTGGTGTACCTGAGTCAGAAAGGCTTCGCCCCAGGGCCTTGGTGCTCACAGGACCAGTGGAGGTCCTGGGGCTTGCAGCCTGGCACCTTGCTTTGCTAGGGCATGGCAGGTCTGGGTTGGGCTTCTGTCTTGTCCTGGCTGATGTCAGAATCACCAAAGGAGCTTTGGGAACCTGTTCTGTTCCGGGGGCTGAGAGCTGCTGTGGACAAAGCAGATGGGTAGTTCTATGGTGGCCCTGAGGGTGAGCTGCAGGAACCACCAGGACTCAAAGCAGGGAAGGAGTCACACCTGGCAGCCGAGGTGGGGTGGCTGAGCAGGTGGGGAGGGCCCCCTCATTTGCTTTAGCTATGGGCACATCTGGGCCTCCAAGAGCCCAAGAACAGATCCCTTAGCAGGGGGTCCTGGCCTGGACATCCAACTACGAACAGATGGCCCTCCTGGGTTCCATGAGCAAGTGCCAAAGACCACGTGGGCCAAGCAAGATTGCTCTCCAGAGGTGAGGTCCAAGGCCCAGGGCCGGGCTCCCGCCCAGGACCCTGAGCTGCATCTCATGGTGTCTGGTGCTGCCTGCCGTCCTCCAGCCTCCTGTTTGCATGTGGCCTCCATGTGTCCAGGTTTCCCTCTTTAGGGACACAGCCACTGGAGAGGGTCCACACAACTCCAGTGACGTAACAACTCTCACCCTGCTTCCAAAAGTCGCCTTCATGGGAACGGGGTGTTAGGATGGCTCATACCTTTGGGGGGACTCTCGTCACTAAGTCCCAGGTGAGCATCTGTATCCACAGGCACCCCCTCTGGCGGATGCACGGCACCTGTCCCCACCAGGCACTGCTTGCTGCTAACGGCCGGTCCTGCACAGGTCTGCTGGGGCCTGAGAGTGTGGCTCCAGAGCACCCAGGGCTTGGAGGCAGATCAGGGAACAGGCGCCAGCCCGGGCCCTGCCTCAGTCCTGCTAGCAGCAGGAGCACTGCCGCTGGGCACAGGGCACTTGGAGGTCGGGACTGGCCGCACAGCCTCGTCCAGGGTCCCAGTCCTGGATGCAGGGCCCACTGTCCCACAGGGACTGTCCTTCAGAAGCTCCTGTTGTCTCAGCTGTCCAGGGCTGCAGAGCCAGACTGCAGTCACATGGCCACCTCCTTATTTTGACCCCAGACACGTAGGGTCCTGGGCAGCACGATCGCACCCTACTCACCTAACTCCATTCAGAGCGTGTTTCCAATCATGTCAGATTCTGAGGCTCAGGGATAGCCCTGGACTTGAGGCACACCTGTTCAGGCCTAGGTGGGAGTCCCTTTCAGCAGAGGTACCTACATACCCAGACCCTGACTCTGCACTGGTATGGCCTGCCAGTATGGCATGTGAATGACATCTCAAAAGCTGGCGACCAAAGGGAGCGGGCGGAGGGGCCAGTCCCCCTGTCCTCTCCCTACCTCCCTGGCTGGGAGCCACCTCCAGGCTGTGGCTGAGGCCACTACCTGAAGGGCTGGGTCTGCTGTGGGGGTGAGGCCTGCGGGGCAGCCTGCGTCTGCAGCTCCTAGTCTCCTCCCAGCAGGGATGCAGGGAGCATTCCAGAGGTGAGGCCGTGAGCATGTGACCCGCCGAGTCCCTACCATGGCACCCTGAGCTGAACAACAGGGTCTTGAAGGAGGTCCTTCTGGGGTGGAGGGTGGGTGGCGGGAAGCCAGCTGGGTGCTCATGGCATGCACAGGTACAAAGGGCTCTGACCCCAGGGGCGGTGTTATGGCCAGACCCTGCCCACAGGGTCACCAGAGAGGACCCTCTGCAGCCTGCTCATCACACCCTGGGCACCTTCTCTGTCTCACTTCCCCTTCCTGTCCTTGCTCTGGCAGACTGGGGTGGTCCCTCATGCCACTTTGGCTGAACCCTCTGACCCAGGCCTGGAAACTCTTAGTCATGTGACTCTGGGGTAAACCGAGTGAAGGCCAGTCTCTCCCACCCCACCAGCAGGGCCCCATGAAGTCTTCGCAGTGGCTGAGATCTAGGCCCAAGAGCGATCCTCTGCGGATGTCTGGTTCAGACTTTCAGAGGAGGAAAGGGGTCCACGTCAGGTCGCGCCCCCACCTGTGGTGGGACACCATCCGCTGGACGACGGCCCAAGGTGTCGATGTCCTCATCCAGGGACCTGTGAGAACAGCATCTTCCCTGGCAAAGGGGCTTTGCTCGGGGGATTCAACAGAGGATCTGGAGACAGAAGACAGGCCTGGGTTATCTGGGTGGCCCAGTGTCATCACAGGGTCCTTACAAGAGCGTCTGAGTCCCTGTGTGTCTGGCCTTGAAGACAGACGAGGGGCCCAGCCAGGGAGTCCAGATGCTGGGAAAGGCAGGAGATGACCCTCCCGGGCCTCCAGAAGGAACCAGCCCTGCGCCCCACTTTTTAGACTTGCGGCCTGTGGAACCTTAGAATGGATTTATGCTCACTTGTGGAAATTCGTCAGGGCCGCCACAGCACACCTGACCGCAGACCGTGGCTCCAGGCCGGGAGCGCTCTCCAGGCGCTCAGCATCAGTAACTGGAAGTGGGCTGGGTGTGCGGCAGGGGAGCTGCAGACCCCATCACTGAGGCAGGAAGTGCCCCAACTTGGCCACCTGGCTCCTCCCGCACAGTCCTCACATCTGGCGTCCTCAATGTCAATGGGTGGCCAAAGGCCCCTGGGGTCCTCTCCCCCAGCCTTCCCCTTGCCGATGTGTCACACACAAAGGTACAGGCATCATGGGATCACAGTGCCCACCAGGCCAACAGCCGACAATGTCACCATCTGAACGTGAAGGAGCGAGGAGCTGGGCCAATGCCCGTTGGCCCTCAGGATCCTGCAGGGAGGGGCTGGGAAAGGAACCCCACCTCTTCCTCACCCCTGAACCCCCAGCTCCTGGTAAATCCTGCAGGGAGCCTGAGGGCCCAGTGCCCACTGGCTGGAGCACGCCAGTCCCCAAGAGAACAGCGTGCAGAATGGGGCAGGTGGGTCCTCAGGTTGGGCAGGACATGGCCTTTCCCTCTAGTTCCTTCAAGGAACTAGACACCACCCCTGGGCAGCGGTGACCAGGCCAGCGGGCTGGGTGACCCCTGTGAGAGCCTGCTTGGCCAGCAGGCAACTTGGCTTTAAGCAGGGAACAGTAATAAATCAAGGGCGTTCCCCAGAGGCGCGTTCATCACACGTGCACACGACTGCCATGAAAATATTTATTTGTGGACGATCACATAAGCCAACAGGACCAGCACGGAACGGATACGGCCCAGGGCACTGCGGGCCTTCATGTTACTCACACACCAACACGGACAGTAAGCAGGGTGGGGGCTCCGGCTAACGAGACCCCAGAGCCTGAGTGTCCCTCCCCCCACAGCAGGGACTGTGGGGCAACAGGGGCCTTGTTCTGAAGGCGGAGGGGCCTTGGGCAGGGCGGGTGGCCTGGGGGCAGCGCCTTGGTCTTTCCATGGGTCCAGTTTTGAAAGTAAGTAGAAGGTACCGGGTGGGGACCTCCAGCCTGAGCTCAGAGGCCAGCTCTGCTGCCACCTTCTGCCACCCGTCAGGGCATGCTGGAAGGGTCTGCCAGGCCCACCAGCCCCAGCACACACCCTCCTCATGCCAGGAGCTGGGTGAGAGCAACTCCAGTGCCTTCAAAGGTCTCTGACCCAGGTCACAAAGAGGAGGGCGAGGGCACTCAGGGGCCTTCCTGGAAACGGGG
The DNA here is from genome assembly GCF_902686455.1 of Sciurus vulgaris. Lineage (NCBI taxonomy): Eukaryota > Metazoa > Chordata > Mammalia > Rodentia > Sciuridae > Sciurus > Sciurus vulgaris. The sequence continues at coordinate 2,188,153 of NC_136470.1, forward strand.
CGGGGTAGGGTGCTGTGGGCAGGCGGGGCCAGGTCTTCCCACCAGCTGCCACATCAGCCTGAAGCTGCTGAACTTCCCCAGCACAGGACCTTAGGGTGTCCCCACCCACCCAATTCCGTCAGGCTTTTCCCAGCTGACTTGAGGATCGTGATGACTCCTAGCCAGGGCAAGTGCCACGTGGCTCAGAAGGCATTGTCCTGTCCCCCAAGGGTGTCCATTTGAAGAAAGATCAGAAACTGCCCCATGGTGATTTTGGGGGAGGGAAGCGGAGAGAGCTGGGATCAGGAACACTGTTTACCAGCAGGGCCCTGGAGCAGGCCCCCTCCCCCCGGGGTCGTCCTCCGGCAGGGGGCTCAGAGATGGCAGGCAGAGCCTCCTGCTCTGAGGAAAGGGGCCTACCTGGCACTCAGGTGCAGACACCTATTATTCATAAAGGCTCAGGAGTGTGAACCACTGAGCCATGCCTCAGTCCTTTTTATTGTTTATTTTGAGATAGGATTTTGCTAAGTTGCTAAGGCTGGCCTTGAACTTGGGATCCTCCTGCCTCAGTCTCTGGGATCACAAGTGTGCGCTACCATGGCTGGCTGTGGATGCTTTTAAAATCCATTCTGCCACAATTAAAAAAGGAAAACCTCCAGGAATAACTTTCTATTAATATAAAGTTTTAAAAATACAGTCAGATCTAAAATTGCTCGTTAAACTCTCCTAAGCAATAAGCACGCTGGGTTGAGATGCGAGGCAGAATGTGGCGTGAGATGATTTTAATTAGTCTGCGCCCATAATGAATTGTAGAACCAACAGAGACACACACGCTACAAAGGCCCAACCCTGGCTACTGGGAACCCCCGCAGCCCCGGCACGGACTCCAAGGCTGTGGTGCTGGAGGGTGGGGACATGCATCCAGCCCTCCCGCTCTTCACGAGCAGGGGCACAGGACCAGAGGCTGCAGAGGATTCACAGCCTCCAGGATTCCTGGAAGGGAAACAGAAAATCCCCAGAGGGCGGCTGAGGTCTAATCTGCCAGCGGGCGGGCCAGGGACCGGCCTCCACCTCGGCCTCTCCCCACTTCAGCCTTGCTGTGCCCCCTGCTGGTGGAGACAAGAAGTGCACAGCTGGCAGGCAGGACCCCCCACCCCTCCTGCCTGCAGATGGCCTGCTGCTCCTCCACCTGTTGGCAGGTGTGGCAAAGGCGCCCGTGACCTGTGAGCGCCTGGCCAGCTCTGCTGAACCACAGGCCCTCCCTGTTGTGCCCGGGCCCTGTGGGTGGCATCCCCCAGGCCCCGAGACCCAGCTCACAGTTTCCCCAGCTTGGGGTTCATGAAGAACCTTCGGGCAGTGGACCTGGCCTCCCAGTCATGCTCCCCAGCGCAGGGGGTCCTTCTGAGTGCCCACTTGGCCGGCCCTGTGGTCACTTTCTGTGTGGCATGCTCCTCAGAAGGACCTAGCTTTCCAGGGATCAGAGTGCACAGGGACGCACGGCTGAGGAGCGGAAACCACAGGAGTCACGACTTTGGAGGGCAGAGTGGAGTCTAGGCCACGTGAGCGCCACCACCAGTTGTCCCCTCTGCCCTCTCAAACCCCAGTGCCCTCTCTCTGGGCCCAGGAAGGAGCCTGGGAGGGATCCTGAAGGGACCCTGGCCCCATAAGGGAGGGAGCATGAGGGGCTCTGGAGAGCTGCTGGGCAGGAGGAGGAAGAGGGGCTCCTGGCTCTCTGGTGGCATAAATATGGACATGCAGCCTCCTAGCAGGAGGTCCTGGGAAAGGACCTGGAGAGAGAGGTCCAGGGGCCAGAACTGTCACCCCTCTTTTTGATGGTTTTCAACTTAGAATGTGAGGCTTGAAGCAAGACATGGGTGCTAGGGTCAGGAGCCATCAGAGACCGTGACCTACTGACCCTGAGTGACCTGCCTCCTTCCCAGGCCCACTTCCCAGGCACACCTGGCTCCCCAGGGCCTCTCCTCCTCCTCCAGGCACCATAGCCCCGGGCCTGCTCAGGAGCCTGTCCTCTCACTGTGCCAAGTGGTGGAGGTGACTCCTCCCTTCCATCAGGGACTTGCAGCCCTCCCTGCAGGCAATGCTCTGGCCTTAAGGTTCCCGGCCCACGGACGGGGCAGTCCAGCCAAGCCTGGCTCAGCCCGTTGTAAAATTAAACGCCACAAAATTGGCTCTGACAAGTTTAAGAACAGGACATGAAAAAAACACCGTTTTTCGGTTATTGGTATATATTGCAAAGTCAACACAGAGGCACACGATTACCTTGGCAGGACTAGGCAAGGATCGAAAATTGATTAAAAAAGAATCACATATGGAGTAATTCCTTCTTGCAGTCTCCAGAAGGCTTGAGAAGCTGGATTAAGATCATATTAAGATCCTACCCCCTAGTAACAAGTGGTAGCACTGGGCTAATGTGGCATTCGTCTCAAATTGTTACCATTATATTTCGATGTCATTAAAACTATGGAAAGTAAAAACAAACCTTAATTCTAACTTGGACCCGAGCTGTATCAATAGCCACTGCCGATGCCCAAGGTCCCCTGGGACAGCGAGCTGTGGGTCTGGACCCTGCTGGGTGAAAACATGGCCGGAGCACCGGGACAGGTAGCGCCACTGAAGCCGCGCTCAGGGGCAGGGGCTGGCCAGGGCCATCCTTCCATGAGGCCCGTGGTCCTGCTCCTCTTCCGGGAGGTCGGGGTGCTGGGGACCACAGCCAGGGCCTGGCGCAGGCAGGCAAGCGTCTGCCACAGAGTCGCACCCTGGCCCTCTCAACGGGTCCCTCAGTCGACACAGGCACCCCGACAGCAGCCTCCACACCAGCCCCACGTAGGCACCTGCCTCCAACCAGGGAGCCTCCTCATCCCCAGGGCTGGCAGTCTAGCCAGACTGGAGAGGGAGCTGCCAATGGTGCGGGTTCATGGTGGTACAGCGTCTCCATGGGGCATGACGGCCCCTGAGTACTGCGGGAGGGGCTCACCTGCACCTGGACTAAGCCCCGATGGCTGCTGCCCTCTGCCAACGGCTCGGCCCCACGCTGGCGGCGGGAGTCTCCACTGTGGTAGGGCCACGCACATGCCTCCTCCCCAGTCCTGCACTTGCTCTCATGTTAAGAAATTTTTTTAAAAAGATGGCAGGGGCTGCGCAGAGAGAGACACAAAACTAGCTTTCCCTATCACCGGCCACGTGGTCTCCATCTGGAGTGACGGCTCTCCTGAGAGGCCGTGCAGGGGCCCCTGGTGAATCTGGCTGGCCACTGGCCCAGTGGGACTTGGTGCTGGGAGAAGCCTGCTGCCAGGACCAGAATCATGGCAGGAGACACATCCGGCTTGGTGGCCCCAGCAGAGAGCCAGTCCTCTCTGACCTCGAGTTCAGACCTTGGAATGTGAGCTGCACGGGGTCAAAGAGGTGGGTGTGCTGGAGTCCCGTGGAACCAGCGTCCCCAGGACCTGGGGCATTTTCCAACAAGGTGATGAGAACGCAGTGCTGGAGGAGGGTCTTCCCGAAAGACGCTGGGACTGCACTGAGGGTGTGGGCTTTGGGAGGGGGCCATCCGCGGGCGGGGCGGGACTGAGAGCCACCGTACCCTCCATGCTGCAGGTTCCTGGAGAGGCACACCTTGGCACCCCCAAGCTCTGGGGGTCTGAGACAGGCAGGTCGCAGTCGAGCAGCCCCACCAGCAGCCTCGCCATTCTGGACAGGTGGAGCCAGGGAGGACACCCTGGAGCAGCAGACAGCTGGCCTGGTGCTGGGCCTCCACTGGCCTCCACCACGCAGCCCACCTGGGGCCTGAGACCCCACGGTGCCAAGGCCTCCCCCGTAGGAGCAGAAGATCCACGAGGGCAGGAACCCAGCCGGCTTTGTGCAAGGGCCTCCCGCCCCCGGCATGCAACCAGGACGGAACACCAAGAGGGGGCTAAACGTGGCCCTGCTTGCTCTCGTGGCTCAACGTGGCACGCAGCAGAGCAAGTGCCCTCGAGGAACCACAGGGCCCCTTTCTCCAACCCCGCCCAGAGGTCCCACTGATGCCCATGAGGTCTGCAGACCAACAGGAGGTTGCTGGGCCCCGGGAAGGTCCTGGCACGGAGACCACACGCCAGTGTGCATCTGAGCTTGCTGACGTGGGCAGCTGTACAGGCCAGACATTCCCAGGACCCGGTGAGCAGCACGTTAAGACAGCAATTCCAACGCAGGAACGGAGAGGGTGTGGCCAGAAGGACCATAACGATATTTGGCGTGATTCTTCCAGATGCCCACAGTTGAGACCCGACGCAATCTGAGACGCAGACAGAGGCCTTCGCAGGCCCAGACCAGGCAGGACAGGGGTTCTGTGGGGGCAGTGGCAGCCAGTGGCCCAGCGTGGGGCAGTCAGGAGTCCCGAAGCCTTGGGGGAGGGGCCGGGTTTCCGAACCACAAACATCTGTGACTGCTTTTGTTATCGTTAAATGCACAACTGGCACGTTTTCACAATTGAGACCGGCTGAAGCCCGACACTCACGAGAGATGGAAAGTCAAGTCTCAGTCGCGGCTCTAAGGCGGACATCACACTTTCACAAGGACAAGAACGGGACATGCTGTGCGCTGGGCGGGTGCGCTCGGCCCTCACAGCACCGTGGCCTGCACGACGATCTCTGGGTCCTCGATGTCTTTCTTGCTCTGGACCATCCTCAGCTCCAGCTGGGCGGGGCTGGGCTTCCGACCTTCCCCAGCCTGGGCTGCAGGCCAACGAGGGCCGGTCAGGGCAGCCGGGAGCTGCTGCCCTTGTCCCCCATGGCCACCCTTGTCTCAGCCCCCAGGCCCACCCGCTTCCTGAGACCCAGGTTCAGGACAGGCTCCAGGGCGGGCTCCAGGGCTGCCCCCACCCCCTCCCGGGCGCTGCTCGCAGCTGCAGATGGGAGGGGGCCGACCCTCGGGGCAGGGGCCTCCCTCGGGGGCGGAGGCCTCCCTCGTGGGCAGGTACCTCTTGCACACTGGATGGTCCTCTGGAGAACGTGGTGCATGGCGGACACGGTCTTCTCGCAGGCCACCTGCAGGGAGAGGGACGCTGTGCCCCACCCACTGGCTCCACTGCCTGGAGGGGAGCTCCAGGCCCCCACAGTTCCCAGACACGAGCGGCCCCCACAGCTGACTGCAGGACAGCCCGCCACGAAGACCCGGAATGTGCGCAAGTCCACGCGGAGGGGCTCAGGCCCTGTCCTGTGGCGCAACCGGGAGGTGGGGGAGGCTTTAGAGGTGGACCCCACGGAGGTCCTGAGCTCACTGGCATGTGTCCTTGAAGGGGCAGTGGAATACCCACCTCTTTCTCTCCCTCTGTTTCCAGCCAAGGTGGGTGGCTTCTTCCACCACACACACCTGCCATCAGGTGCCACCACAGACCCAAAACAACAGGGTCAACCCACCACAGACTGAAACTGAGCCAAAATAAACCTTTTCTCTCTGTAAGTTGGTTATTTTAGACACTGTCACAGTAACAGAAAACTAATACACTGGAGGCGGCAAGTGACTCCTACATGTTAAATTACCCTCTTCCCTGGACCAGACCCCTGTGGGAAGGGGTTGTGTCTCAGGAACTGTCAGTACTACCTGGCATGCAGCAGGTGCTTAACGAGAATTCCTGAAGTTAATGGTAAAGACTGCTGGGGGGCCGACTCCTGCCCCCAGTGCAGTTGAAGTCATCACTCACTGCTGTCTCAAGGTCAAAGGCTTGGGGCACTCAGCAGGTGCAGGGCAGGAGACTTACTCCCCAAGCCGATCTGGACTGGTGGACCCAGGGCTGGCCTCCAGGGTATCTCCACTGGCCTGCACCGCAGGACACCTGTGCTGCTGCCAGGCAGATGGCAGGTCCTGCCCACAACCCTGCCCCTGAGGGAGGCAGGAGGGGTGCTGATGGTGAGGGACTGCACGTTCCAGCCTTGAGCTCAGGGCTCACCGTGGGCTTGTCACATGACGGCCACAGGTGACTTCGTTTTATTGTAAGTTTTTAGTTGTAGAGGGACACAACACCTTTACTTCATTTATTTTTATGTGGTGCTGAGAACTGAACCCAGGGCCTCACACGTGCTAGGTTGTGCTCTACACTGAGCCACAACCCCGCTGTGGCAAGGGCTGCTCCCTTGGCCCTCACCACGTTCTATGGGACGGCGGCCCCCACCCCCAGAGGTATCTGGGTCCAGCTCTGCCTTCCTCCCCTCCACTCCCCTCCCTCCAGTCCCACCAACTGCTTCCAGCAGCATGAAGGACACTGTCAGTGGACAGGGCATTAGCCAGAAATGACCTGACACGTGGCCACAGCGCAGAAGGCTGCAGAACCGAGTGAGGCAGCTGTAACAGAACCACCCCGCTGAGCTCTGCTTCACCGGGTCTTGCATAAAAAGGCCCCGACCGCAGGTGCATCACATCCACCCAGCCCAGCAGTGCCTGGGCAAAGCTGCCCACCTCTTACTCCCTCTCTGTGCACAGAGCAGTGAGACAGCCCACCGGTCCACAGGGAGCAGATCTCCACGCCAAGCCTGCAGTGATGCACCTGCCCCGGCCTGTCCTCAGACTCTGGCTCAGGCCCTGGGTGGCTGCAGTCTCTCAGACCCTCAAGTCACAGCAGGGTTCCACCCCAGGAAACAAGTGGCCCGAGGTGCCCCTGGCAGGCTGCCTGGGGCCAGGGCTGCTCCCTGGGGGACCTGGCTGACGCCAGGAGGCACCCAGACGTTTGTGTTCCTGTGCTGGGGACGGAACCCAGCCAGGTGCTCAGAGCGCTCCTCCTGCCCTGCCGCGCTGTGACCCCGCTTCCCGAGCGGGAAGAGGGCAGATTCCCTGTGGCCGGAGGGGCTCCCGAGCCCAGGGCACAGCTGCCCCTCCTCCCGCTTTGGCTGACCTTGAGGTTGTCAGGGTGCTTGTGCGTCCACGCCAGGAGCATAGCGGCAAAGAGGTCCCCAGTGCCCACGAAGACGGCGTCCACCCTGCGCATCTCCATCCTGATGCGCTCGGTCAGCGTGGTGCCGTCCGGCCTCCCTGTGGGAGAAGACCAGCCAGATCACTGACCCGAGACTCCCTGGCCAGCCACCTTGTCCCCACCCTCCCACGCAGCACGGAGGGTCTGCGCGGCTGCCCTTGGGCATGCAGAGCACAGTGGCCTTCTCTGGGAGCCCTGGGGCTCGAGGTGTGTGTGGTGCTGCCTCCGGCCCCCAATGCCACCCCCGTCCCTAAGGAGAAAGTGGGGGGCGGGAAGCCACAGTGAGGGTGGCCTCAGGGACGTGGCGCAGCTGACCAAGCACCAGGAAGAGCCCCGAGGTACTGAGCCGTGTGCATGCGCCCCATGCCCAGAGGCAGACACCGAGGCGGCCACACCTGGGAAAGCCGCAGGGGCTGTGGGTGTGACCCAGGGTCACTCTCAGCGTGGCCCAGCCTCTGTCACCTGACGCGGTTCAGAGAAAACCCGCCCAGGTCGTATCTGCATGGCGGCTCAACAGGCCCAGCAGGCGCTGCTGTGTGAGGTCGCGGCCTGGGCCCAGCTCCAGGCGGCCTTGGAAGCCTGGTCCCCAGCAGCAGGAGTCCAGGTGCCACCTGATGTGAGCCTGCTGTCCGGGGCATCTCACATGACCCGAGTCCGCCTCAGCGACCCGCCTAGGTGATGAGAAGCACCCAGGCGATCTACCGCCAGCCGAGGAGGACCCAGCACAAGGTCACTCCCCGACGGCCACAGGCGCCCTGGGCTGTGAAGGCGGAAGACCGCACTTACTCGTCCTCTGGCTGCCCAGCGCGATCAGGTAGTCACTGCCCCTTGAGGAAGGCAGGTCAGAGCTGGTGATGACCACCGTGTCGGGGCCCATGGCATGCAGCATGTCCATCACCTGCGGTGGCACAGGTAGCACATCAGCCCTGTGGCCATGTCACAGGCCCACTCCACCTGGCAGGTCCCAGTGATGGAGGGGAAGGCCCCCAGGTAGCCAGGCATGGTCAGTAGGCTCCCAAGCGATGGAGATGAGGGGCTGAAACCTGGACAACTGTACATGCACTGCCCCGCAATCCCCGCCTTCTGCCGAGCTCACCGAGAGCCTGTGCGAGGCCCCTGGGACCAGTGCTGCTCTGCACTGCTCACACGTGCAGGCTTCTGGGGCCAGTGGCCAGGGCGGGGGGTCTCCCCTCCCCTCAGAGACTAGGAACAGCAAGGAGCAGCCTCTCTCCACACAGGATTTCCTATGACCTCTGTAGAAGCTCCTGTCCTTCCTGCCGCTGCCTCAGGGCAGCACAGTGGGGACGAGGCTGTGGGGCCTTTGCCACAGGGCGGAGCGCGGGCCCCAGCCACCAGCCCGGCCACACACCCCACACAAACCCAAGCACAACCTGCCACACAACACAGGCTCCGTGGGCACGAGGCCAGGAGCCAGGCCTGAGCCCCAGGAGTGTGCCCCTGGCCAGCGCCCTGACTGCAGTGCCCCTGTGTAACGGTGCGCATGGCAGCCCTGAGGGCCAGGCTGACCTCGACCTGGTGCCCGCACACGCTCAACTGGACTGTACAGGGCTCGCAGCCTGGGGAACTGCAGGTGAACTACTGGGCGCGACTGTCCCCAGGTCCAAGCGGGAATGGGATCCCCTGTGCTGTGAGTGGGGCCTTGGGAGCGGTGGGTCACCAGGAGGCCTGGCGACAGGCCCAGGACGAGCTCGGTCCCTGCCCTTCCCACTCTGCAGGAGGACAGAGTCCAGTCTCTCTGGAGGACACAGCCTCAGGGCCACCGGAGCCTGCCCGGGCCTCCCCAGGCACCGAGACCTGGACCTGTGGCCCCAGAGCCTGAGCCAGCATCGCTCCTGTTCGCCCACCACCTGGCCTGTCCTCTGTGTGAAAGCACAGGACGAAGACATGTCACCCAGGGCTCGACGCTGTCACGAGGACAGGCAGCACGTCCCGGGGAAGCAGAACAGGACCCAGCACCACCGGCCCTGGCCGCAGTGGGCTGCACCCGGGAGCAAGCCTGGCCCCGGTGTCTCCCCACACACAGGTGCACGCGCACCCCACTGGCTTCCGAAGCCCCCAAGTGGGGGGTGGCCTGTGTGTGGAAGGACCACCAGGTGGGCACGAGGCTCACAGCACTGTGGCTGCCACAGGCCTCTGGGGCTGCGCCTGACCGTTGGTCTCGGGTAGGAAGGCAAGGAGTGACCGCGCTGCCAGGGGGCGGCAGCGGGAGCGCAGCGCACGGTGACGGGTTGCACGTGCGTGCTGCGGGCCTGACCCGATGCCTCAACGCGACCTCTGCAGATGAGGTCACGGCGGGTGGGCCACCCCACGTCTGCAAGGACGAGGCCACAGGCCTCCTAAGGAGGGCACACGGGGGAGGTCGGCTGTGGCGAGGGAGTGGCCCGCGCAGCCCAGCGCACCGGGGCGGGAGGGACACGCTGCAGTGCCGCCAGCTGGACCTGAGCCTCCAGAGCGGCACGGACTTGCGGCTTTGGCCCAGTGCGCAGCGGCAGCCGCAGGGCATGCACAGCTGAGGGGCAGGCCAGCAGGTCAGCCAGCCCGGCCACATCCCACACCCCAAGTGCCTGCTGAGGGCCGGAGGAGGTTGACCGGTGCTGGGCACCAGCCCCGTCTGAGGTCTGAGTCCAGCCCCAGCTGGGGTGCCCACCTCTGGCCCTGCAGGTGGTACCACGTCCCCAGCCACACAGTGTCCAGTCACACACACGGCCCCCAAAGGTCTGCTCACCGCTAGCGCTTCTTCCTGGCTATGAATCTTCCTGCCGCTCAGTAACCTGGAAGACAGGTGCGGATAGTCAAGAGCGAAGTGTGGTCCCCAAGAGGGACACGTCCACTGCACTGCTGTGCCCAGGGCCTACGTGTGTCAGTGGACAGGAATGGCAGTACAGGACCCCAGTGACACAGGCCCAGCACACAGCACCCGGGAGGGGACCAGCGTCCAGACCCTCCATGGACTGCAAACAATCAACCTGCCACTTCCCACCCGGCCACCAGCAGCTCAGGGTTGAGGTGAGATGTCACCCCCAGATTAGACGGGCCCAGGTCAGGGATCCCTGGCCACCGAGAGTCCAGGGACCACACCTGTGGATGACTGAGGCCTTAGAGATGGAAGGACTGGCTCAGGGTCAGGACAGAGCAGCCTCGAGTGCCACAGCCTGGTGACTGGTCTTCCCTTGGTGTCTGGCCCTTCAATTAGTTGGGGGTCCCCCAAACACGGGCCCGGGGCCATGGCCTCCTCGGAACCCCACAGGGAGACCTGGCGGCCTGCCTGCCTGCGGCCCCACAGTGGCCCTCCACCAGCGGCGTCTCCAGCCACTCGCGTCCTCCACTGTGCCTCGTTGTTGAGGTGAACGCAGGCCAGCAGGAGAAGTCACCTGCCGCTGCAGCAGGGGTCGGAGCAAGTCTGCACTGTGACTCAGGGGTAGGTGGCAACACCGGGTGACCTGCCCCCGTGCCAGACCTGGGGTGGGACCGCCCTGTGGGAGGGCTGCGGGCTACTTACTCGGCCTCAAACTGGTTGGGGGTTATGATGTCCGCCACCGGCACCACCTTCTCTCTGTACACGGGGAGGAGGTCCTCAGGAACGTACTGGGAGCAGACAAGAGGAGGCTCGTCACACCGCGATACTCGCGCCACATGCACACGCAGTGGGCAAGGCAAACCAAAGGGGACCCGCAGGGAGGCTCGGCGGCGGAGGGGGGCCTCGCTGAGCGACTGCAGGGACGGAGGTCAGGGATGTGAGGTGTGCAAAGCTCTCAGCCAGGGACGAGGTGCCAGAGCACAGGGGAGGGAAGAAGGGGCAGAGAGACAGGAAAACCCAGAGGATGGGAGAGGGACCCTGAGGCCAGGGATGCCAAGAGTGCCGGATCCAGGAGTCTGACTTCACGTCTTCTTTTCTGTTTTGGTTCCGGGGATTGAACTCAGGGCTCTTGACCACTGAGCCACACCCCCAGCCCTATTTTGTATTTTATTTAGAAACAGGGTCTGAGTTGCTTAGTGCCTCGCTTTTGCTGAGTCTGGCTTTGAACCCAATCCTCCTGCCGCAGCCTCCTGAGCCGCTGGGATTACAGGTGTGTGCCACCGTGCCTGGCCGTGTCTTCCTGTATCTACATAAGCCACAGCCATGAGCCAAACACCCATGATCAATTCATTCTTGTCTTAAATTGTCCAAAAAAAAATTCAACCCAACAGCGTTCTTTGGCTACCAGATTTCTTTGAAAAGGATCCCAAAGTCAAAGTCCAACATGAGGATCTGAAATAATTTTGTTTGCTTACGGGAGACTTTCCAGGTGCCTGTTTCTAATCCTTCCCCTTCACGTGGCTTGGGCCCTCCCTGGAGACCCAAGGCCCCCATGGGTGTACCCAGGCACTTGGTGCTTAGGGAGCCCACAGGTGCCACGGGAGCTACTGCTCCACCACAGGCTGGGAGGTTCTGGGGATGGAGGGGCACAGCCAGCACAGCCCAGGCCCTGGATCCACCCTTAAGTCTGACAGTGACATCCACCAATGGTTCTTCAAAACCTAGTGTTCAGCTGGGCGCCGTGGCGAATGCCTATGATCTCCCGTGACTTGGGAGGCTGAGTCAGGAGGATGGCAAGTTCCAGGCCAGTCTCAGTAAGGCCCTTAGAAACCTAGCAAGACATCTCCCAAAATAAAATAAAATAAAATAAAATAAAATAAAAAGAACTGAGAAATGTAGCTCAGTAGTTAAATCCTTAGTACCAAAACCCCCCAAAACCTGATTTATTCAGCCAGGCACAATGACACATGCCTGTAATCCCAGCTACTCAGAGGCAGAGGCAGGCAAGATCCTGTCTCAAAATAAAAAGATAAAAAGGGCTGGGGCTGTTCCTCTATGGTAGTGCTTGCCTAGCACGTGTGAGGCCCTGGGTTTGATCCCAAGCACTGAAAAATAAAACAAAGCCAATTCTGGGCAGGAAGTCCTGTCTGCTCCTTTAAGTCTGTGTGGGAACCTGAGATGACAGGTTTTCTGAGGGTCTGAACCGAACGCACTCTCTCGTACTTAGACTGGTCTTGGATCAAAAAAAAAAAAAAAGCAACCTGACTAAAACCAGGGCAGACCCCTCAGTCCATGCACTGGACAGGCCTTGGCTCTTCAGGACCCAGACTCAAGCACCCCGAGCCCACCGCAGGGAGCAGTACCAAGAGGAGGGACAGCCTGGTGCCAGGGCCTCCCAGAAAACAGGCACTGGGGCAGGCGGTAAGCCAGATGCCCTTCTGGGGAATTGCCCACTAGCCACTGACCAAGTGGCACAGGGAGGGCAGCTGCCAGGCGTGCCCTGTGCGAGCGCAGACCATGCTCAGCCAAGCTTTGGCTCAGCACACAAATGAGACGGGCCCACAGGGCAGGCGGACGCTAAGATGGTGCAGGTGTTAAACTGCCGCCTTGGAAACCACAGGTAGGAGGACCTGAGCTCCACCGTGTCCACACCTCTGTGGCAGCCACAGGACGGGCTTCGCCCGTGGACTTCTGCAGGGGCGCTGCGCTCTGGCTGGCCACCTGCCCCTGAGCAGCTTGTGAGGGAAGAACGAGCTCTGCCTCTGTAGATGGTTAGGGAAACATAAGGGCGCCAACTCGGCGCTCGGTGCCCCCGAGGCCTCACGGGGAGACAGACACCCTGGCTGGCACATGTGGCTGCTCCTGGTACTGGAGCAGGGCAGATGCAGCGCCCACAGCTGTCCCGGCCTGGCCCGCCCCAGGGAGGAGCAGCCAGAGCCATGCCTGGTCCCACCGCAGGCCCTGAGGTGAGCCCCTTCCCGTGTCACGGCGGGCGCTGTGCCAGGCCTCACGGCAGCGTCCACTCACCATGGAGCCTTCGCCATTCCACTTGTCGCCCATCACAGGATCGCACACTGTGGAGACACAGGGCAGCTGGTCAGCCCGAGGGGGGCCACAGAATGGCGGCCGCTTCCTCCCGCCAACCCTCCTGCTGGTGCAGTTCAGCGGCAGAGCTCTGCCCGGGACGAGCTAGACCCTGGGTTCTGTCCCCAGCACCACAGGAGAATCAGAGTAAGGTGAAACGTCAGTCACGTGTGAGAAGCAGGTAATGAACTATGCACTTCAGTCCCCGCTGGGTCGGGGACAGTAAGGACGTCCACGTGTGGAACCCCCCCAAACTCTGCTTCTCTCCAGATTGACACCGTCCCTGCCAAACACTAACTCCCAGTTCCCAGGCCACCCGCAGTCCCCATGGACTTCCTGTTCCAGATATTTCATGTACATGGAGTCATATTTGCCCTCTGGACACTGGTTTCTCACACTGAGTAACACGCTTTGAAGTTTCACCTACGTCATAGAAGAACATTTTCTTTCTTTCTTTCTTTTTGGTACCAGGGGTTGAACTCAGGGGACTTAACCACTGAGACACACCCCCAGCCCTTCATATTTCTATTTTGAGACAGGATCCCACTAAGCTGTGGAGGCTGGCCTTGAACTTGTGAGCCTCCTGCTTTAGCCTCCCAAGCTGTAGGGATCACAGGCATGGCCACTAGGCCAGGCACTTCTTTCCTTTTAAGGCTGAATCATTCTGTGTTCTAGATCACACTGTGCCTTTCTACTTGCCCATCAGCGAACTCTCGGGTTGTCTCCACCTTTGGCTGCTATAAACATGGTGCATGATTAATGGAGTCTCTGCTTCAATTATTCTGGATATTTACCAAGGAGGAAACCGGGGTCCCAAGGTAACCCCGTGTTTAACTTTTTTTTTTTTAATTTCTTCAGTTTTTGACAGACCTTTATTTTATTTACTTATTTATATGTGGTGCTGAGAATCGAACCCAGTGCCTCACACATGCTAGGCAAGCGCTTCGCCACTGAGCCACGACCCAGCGCCCGTGTTTAACTTTATGAGCCACTAGACTGTTCTCCACAGTGGCTGTGCCCCTCCACGCCCACCGGCAGCCGCCTGCGTCTGCTGTTAGGACCACAGTGCTGGTGCCAGGCGATGTGGAGCACAGCTGAGGCACACCCGCGACCTTCCTGCTGTGCTCCCGTTACCTGGCAGCTTGCACTTCTTTGTCCGAGATGACTAGGTTAATTCTGATCTAACTGATGATCATCTGCACCAGTGACGGAACAATATCTCGGGTCACCTGAGCCGGCACTGCGTTCCCCACTGCCTGGCGGTGGACATGCAGACCCAGGTCTCCGGTATCGGCCTTGTACAGCACGTTCCCTCTGGGCAACAGTCCACAGCATGGACAAAGCAAAAAGCTGAGGTGGACCTGCCACTGGCCAGCAAGGACAGGGCCACCATGCCCCTGGGAAAGGACCTCAGCCTGAAGGCTGGCAATGCTGCCCCTGTTCCAGGTGTCGGGATGGTGCTGCCTGGCCACCAAGGAGGGGCTGGCTGCTCCCTGCAGATACCCAGAGGTGGCCGCCCCCACCCCATGCCCTTTAGGGTCAGCGTGCTCGCACACCAGGGTACCTCAGACCTTTACACAATGACCCCAATTTCTAGCACAAGTAACTCTTCCTCTCTCACACACCCCAGAGACCCCCAGGTTCACTCTGAAAACGTTTCCAGCTCCCCTGTATAGCTCCCAAGGCTCCCCTGGAGGCCCCTTGGGCAGAGCTGCCCGGCCAGGAGGAAGGAGGCTGGGCCTCCCTTCTTGTGATCCGGGCCAACCCCACTCAGAGGGTGACAGGTGTGCCCCAGGCACACGGGCCACGTGCAGGGTCGTCCGGCACCCACCGTACACGAGCTTGGAGTTCTGCTGCTTCAGCTCCCGCACGATGTCCACCACCATGGCCAGGAAGGACTTGTCCCTCGTGTAACCTACGGGAGGAAAAAGTCAGGTCATCCTCTCAGAACAAGCCATTCCACAACCACCGTGGCCGGAGCAGCACCGGGCAAGACCTGCACCCAGCCCAGGTAGGCGTGGGGTCCCAGGCTGAGGTCACAGAGGGACACCAAGCATTTCCCAAAAGAAAGGTGACATTTAAGCAAATGGACCCCTGGTGATGGTGGTGATCCAAGTCCTTCCTTTTTCCTTATTTCCTACCTCAAACAGTAAGCAGGCGCCCCAAAACCGTCACCACTGGGCCCCGTCCAGCCTGGAGTACCCCCAGCACCCAACCTGCGCCCCCAGCGGCCCCAGGACACCCCGGATCCAAGCCAGGTGCACTGTGGCAGGTCCCCCAAGGCCACCAGGGCTGGGATGGTCCCGAGGGCTGCCCGGGCCCGGCGCTCACCCGTGAGCACATAGTCGTACTTGTTCACGCCGTTCAGCTTCAGGCCTGCGTACAGCTCGTGCAGCTCCTGGGCATTCAGCACCTGACCCTTCCAGTGGGTGTAGCCTGCAGGGACAGCAGACCACAGGTCCCTGAGGCGCGGGGCCAAGGGCCTCTCAGCCCAGGGAAACCGCCCGCCCTCCCGGAGGACGCCCAGGCCCAGCACCTCAGAGGCCCCGCTGTCCAAGCTGCCCAGAGGACCAGGCTCGTACCGTGGCCTGCACACCCTCCCCGCCAGTTCCTGCCGGAATCAGTCCCATGCAGCAGGCACTGGGGGCCCCAGAGAACGGGTGCCCGGCCCTCGCAGGGTGTGGGGGCGACCAGGCTGCCAGCCTCACCGCAGGCTCTGCAGGAGCACTCAGGACCCTCCGCCCGTCTCCAGCCCCTGCCGCGAGTTCCCAGGCACCAAGCTGGACTGCTCCACCACTGACACCCGGGGTCCTGGCAGGTAGGGGCCTGTCCCCACTGCCGCCCCTCCACCACCAGCTTAGTGAGTGGTCAGGAAAGCAAGTCTTAGACCAAGGCCTGACCACGGGGCGAAGGTGGACAAGAAGCGGGCCCAAGCGTACAACCTGCCCTGGCCCAGCAGGGGTCCAGGAAAGGCGCGCACATGACTGCCCATAGCTGGCGTGCTCCTGAGGTGCAGGACGCTGCAGCACTGCTGGGGGGCACGACAGGTAGAGCCAAGTGTGGGCACCCCACACCTCACCTGCTTCCTTTCACCCAGGGACCCTGGCATCCCCGACTCAATCCCCAAACATGCGAATTCACAGCCTCTGCAGTTCTGATTCCTGGAATAGCAGCGTCCAAGTGCCGCAGGCTTCAGGCTGTCCAACTCCCTGCATGGGGCCCTGTAGGCACCCACCCGCATCTGGCTTGTGTGGTGACGGCTGTTCCCATGGGAAAGGGCCACTCTGGCCTCATCCAGGAGCCACATAAGGTGGTCTGGAACAAATGCCCGCAGCTCTCCAGAACAGCCCCCCAGGGTCAGGCGTGGCCTTGGCTGCCGGCCAGGCAGAGGCACCCTCAGGCTCTAACTGAAGGAGGAAGCACAGGACTTGGGGTGGAGAGGGACTAGCCACTGAAGAACAGACTGACCCCGGATGAGCCAGGTCAGCTCGTCAGGGGGCTGTCCAGGCTCCAGCTGTCCACTCAGACCTGGGACACCCCTGGGTCGCAGGTCAGCCTTGCTGAGGCCTCGGGTCGCCACCAAAATCTCGCAGGCCTAGGGATGAGGAGGTGCAGACATAAAGGCCCTTCTGACCCTGGTTTGCGACGTCCTTCCGAGTGGGTGAGGGGCTGACTCACGAGCACGCCTGTCCTAGTGTGCGCTCGGGCAGTGACACGACACAGACCTCTGACTCACGAGCACCTGTCCTAGTGTGCGCTCAAGCAGTGACACAACACAGACCTCTGACTCACGAGCACCTGTCCTAGTGTGCGCTCAAGCAGTGACACGACACAGACCTCTGACTCACGAGCACCTGTCCTAGTGTGCGCTCAAGCAGTGACACGACACAGACCTCTGACTCACGAGCACCTGTCCTAGTGTGCGCTCAAGCAGTGACACGACACAGACCTCTGACTCACGAGCACGCCTGTCCTAGTGTGCGCTCGGGCAGTGACAAGACACAGACCTCTGCTTGGACCACGGATGTCCATTCTCTCACATTCTGGAAGCTGGAAGTCTGAGACCAAGGTGTCCCAGGGCTGGTCCCTCCCGAGCCCTCTCCAAGGTCCGCAGATGATCTTCGCTATGTCCCACAGGGTCCTCCTCTGTGTGTCCGTGTCCTGAGGGTTTTTTTTTTGTAGTGGGGATTTAACTCAGGGATACTTTTTTGGTACTAGGATTGAATCAAGGGTTGCTTAACCACTGAGCCACATCCCAGCCCTTTTTATTTTTTATGTTGAGACAGGGTCTTGCTAAGTTGCATAGGACCTTGCTAAGTTGTTGCTGAGGCTGGCCTTGAACTTGGGATCCTCTTGTCTCAGTCTGGGAGCCCCGGGATTACAGGCATGTGCCCCCATGCTTGGCTCTCATGTGTTCTTGTGAGGACAGTCGTATGGTATCAGGGTCACCCCACGACCTCAGTGTACCTTAATCTGTGACTCTAAAGGCCTAATCTCCAAATAAAGTCAGCTTCTCAGGTCCCGGGGGTTAGGGCTGCTACATCTGAAGTGGGGGACAGTTCACCCCTAGTCCACTGTGAGGGAGGTGAGATGCCAGGACCCAGCTGGGTCTCGGGCACAGAGCCCCTAGTGAGGTGGCTTCCAGACTGGTGTATTTTGGATCTGCAATGTTCCCAAACATCCACGTGTTAAGGGACTGGTCCCGACGCAGTGCCATTGGGAGGTGGTGGGGCCTTGTGAGGTCTTCCAGTCACTGGGGTGTGCCCTCAGAAGTGGCTGTAGGACCCGCCTCTTCTTTTCTGCTCCTGGACAGGTGAGCAGTTCTGCTCCACCCACACTCCCACCACGATGTGCCGCCTGCACCACAGACCCCCAGACACCAGCACTGACCGGCCATGGTCCGGGACCTCTGAGCCCAGCCACAGCAAACCTTTCTCTATCAGAAGCCTCACACCTTTGCTCCAGAGAGAGTAAGCAGACAAACGCCAACACAGAGAGGTCCTGGGGCACCTCCTTCATGACTCAGATGGGCCCAGAGCCCACGAGAACCTTCCGGAAGGGGCACTCAGATCCTTCGGTCAACTTATTCAATTTACTGACAAAGCAGCAGAGAAGCTGAGAGCGTGGAGCAGGTTTCCCATGCAGCCCCGCCAGCCGGGGAGTCTGGCGGCCCCTATCTTCAGCCCCCTCCAGGCCTCAGGGTCCACGCTGGTTGTCCCTGGCCAGCCCCTCTCATTCCAAACCCCAGGAGACAAGGCAGTGCCCCAGTTCCAACCACCAAGCCCCAGCCCCGCCAGGTCCGTTCTGATCCGCTCCAGCGGGGACCTTGGGAACAGGAAGCTCTGGCTGGGCCTGCGAAGGAGCAGCCAAGGGACCCTGGCATGCGGGCCACCAGCAGGCTCTTCCAGCTCAGCCACCTGCAGCTGTGGGGGACGGCAGGAGACAGGGCAAGGTGAGGCCTCCGTGCCCAGAGCTCCTCTCTGGGCTTCCTCTGCGGGCATCCGGCCCAGGGCCCCCAGGGCTCCCTGCAGAGTCTGGAATATCAACCCGAGAGCTTAGTCTCCACCGAGCTCCCCAGAGGATGACACATCACATGTCCTCACCGCTCCTGGCTAGGGATCCGGCACAGCCTGAGGCACCTCACCTTTAACCCCTGGGTGACGGGCACTGCAGAGCACAGAAGCGTCCACACAGCCTGATTCAAAGCAGTCCAAAGCTGGAAGCAACCTGAGTGTCCACCCGACAAATGGATAATAAAATGTGGCCGCCCACGGGCACACCTGCTGGCTGCGAAGGGGAGGGGGCATGGCCACGTGTGTGACGTGGTGGGACCCGGACACCTGCCTCAGGGAGAGAAGTCACACGCAGAGACCTCGGGTCCCCGACCCCATCCATAGGAAGTACCCCAGCAAGGTCACTCAGATGGGAAGTGTCCCTGGAGGCCAGGAGAAGGAGCTGATGACCCTTCCTTTACTTCTATAATTCAAAATTTTTTTTATTAGTTGTCAAAGAACCTTTATTTATTTTTTTATTTAAGTAAACGTTTTTAGTTGTCAATGGACCTTTATTTTATTTATTTATTTTCACATGGTGCTGAGGATGGAACCCAGGGCCTCAACCATGCTAGGCAAGTGCTCCATCACTGGGCCACAACCACAGCCCCTGCATTTTTTTTTAAGATATCAGGAATTGAACCCAGGGGTGCTTAACCACTGAGCAACACCTCTACCCTTTTTATTTTTATTTTGAGACAGGGTCTTGCTAAGCTGCTTAGGGCCTTGCTAAGTTGTTAAGGTGGTCTTGAACTTGGGATCCTCCTGCCTCAGCCTCCTGAGTCACTGACACCACAGCTGTGAGCCACCATGTGCTGTTCTGATGATGGCTTCTAATTTGGGAGATGCAAATGTTCTAGAACACTGACTGTGATGATGGATAGACAACTCTGAATAGGCCAAACCAACAACTGTACGCTTTGACCTGTGACTTAATTGCATGGTATGTGAATATCATAAGAGAACTGTTTTAAAAGGGGGAAGGGAGCTTCTGACCTGGAGGGATGGGCGGACCCTGCGGCAGGGATCAGAGTTGCTCAGGGGGCCACCAACCAGTGCACAGCCAGATGGACAGCAGGGAAGCCTCTGTGGACCCCTGGCTGGCTCAAGTGTCCTGGCACAGAGCCCTGGGGCCTTGGGGCCCAGGGTAGAGACAGTACGTGGCTGTACCTGCATGTCCAGTCACACGTGGTGTGAGTGGCCTCTGGGGCACACAGTAGGGCCACATGAGAGATCCCTCACTGGGCTGGGGCAGGACAACCCTGGCCCACGAGGCCACTGCACACTGGCATGGCAGTAAGCCTCCTTCTGCATGAGCGGCCTTGACAGACGCTTCTGGGAGGAAGGGTGCAGGTGAGAAGCCCCTCCACTCTAGAAATGAAGGTAGAAGAGTCAAGAACTTGCAGGTCTACTGCTTAGGACACAGCCTGCCGCAGCTTGTGACACAGGGGCTAAGGTGGCGGCACGGGGGTGTTCCCAGGGGCTGCGAGGTGGGGACTGTCACTAGTCCCATCCACCAGCCCCGTGGTTCCCGGGTGACACACACCTCGGGCGGGTGAGACCTGCCAGTCTTGCTTCTGAGCAACGGTGTGGAAGAGGCGCGAGGTGGGGAGCAGGAGGAGAGAGCCCAGCATGCCGGCAAACAGGGAGGCCTCCCTCATGGCCCTCACTGGTCAGGTGGTGGCCCCGAGCCAGAGGCACCCAGGAAGCCCCCGCTAAGCTGCACAGCCAGCCAACCCCAGGCCACATGCAGGGTGCTGGCGGCCGGCCTAGCCCACAGGGCACCTGGAGGAGGGGGCCAGGCACAGGCCCTTGTCCACTCAGGGGACCCCCCAGGAGCCACGGGCGGGCCCAGTGTAAGGAAGTCCTGTCTCCCTTGTCCTTGCGCTGCACCAGGGGCTGCCAAGCACTCAGGGTCTGGTCTTCATCTTACCCCCTCCAGGACAAGCCCAAGGCCCCTTTCTGTCTCAGATCCTCAGGGTGGCCAGCTGACCACAAATGGAGAAGGCTGCAGGGGCCAGAAAGGCAGCGGCCATATCTGTAGCCCTGGGGCCCTGGCCCAGGCTGGAATGCTGGAACAGGCCCAGAGGGCGGCAGGGGCTTGTGGGCGGTCTGTCCGGATCCAATGGCGCTGAGTGGCTCCTTGCAGTCCTCATAAGCAAATGCAGCCACTTAACGAGTAAGCCAGGTTTGCTCTCACTTATATGAAGTTTTTTTTTTTTTTTTTTTTTTTTTTTTTTTAATAAGAAGATGATAAAAACGGCAGTCGGAGCCCACCCGTCTCCGAGGCGTCATTGGAGGGACCTGGGTCTCCTGGGACGGCTCCAGATTGTAGAGCCCTTTGTGAGAAGTGGAGGCTCCCCCTGAACCTGCATTGGATTCCCCTCACCCACCCCAGGGCGTGAGACGTAAGAGCCCGTCCAGGAGCGCCCAGGACCCTCCTGCACACGGTGCGGCCTGCCCTGCACGGCCTGCGGCCCTGCCAGACTGCTCTGGACACCCACGGTCCTGGAGTTCCTGCTGGGCTCAGAACGATGTCACAGCATTTCAAAGAGCCAGGCAGCTCTGCTCTGTCACCTGGAGAGCGGGGCAGACCCCGTGCACACGCACAGACACACACACGGCCTGGCCGCACAGTCAGGCCATGTCAGGGCTGTGGGGAGTCCCCACGAGCACACGCCCCTCCTGTGGCACTGGGGTACAGGAGTCCGGACCACCTATAGGCCCGCCTCGGAACAACCGCACAGGGACCGCCTCACGCCCTTGGTGCCACTGGTGGACGAGGGCTGAACAGGCACCTGGCAGGCTGAAGGCAGCACTGAGGGCTGTGCTCCCAACAGGCATCACCAGTGCTAGGACTCACCCATCTAGCTCTCCCCCAGCCAGGCTGTGATCACCACCTGGTTTCTAGAGGAGGACACTGAGGCACAGAGAGGCTCTGCCACCTGTTCTAGGTCACACAGCTTCAGAGCAGCAGAACTGAGGTCTGAGATCCAGACCCAGCAGACATGAAGGATGAGGCAAACCCTAGCTCCTTCTCCCATACACGGCGCAGACTCAGTGCAGAGGGGCATTCTGGGGCCCTCGTCTGCAGAAGGGCAGCACCCTGGCTTCTAGGGGCCCGTGCCACCCGACTGTGCTCAGCTCTACCATGGCTGCTCACCGAGGTCTTACCTGTGTGGTTTGAAAACTGGACAGAGTTCACCGCGTCGATCTCAAACCCCAACACCTGCAAGACAGACAGCACGAACAGTGTGAGCGCCAGGGTGGGGTCCTGGGAATACCCAGCTGGGCCCCGGCGACGGCCTGAGCAGGCCAGAGCGTGGCAGTGCAGGGGCGCGGGCTGGAGGGCGGCTGGTGTGGGGGTGCAGGCTCTCCCCAACTGGCTGCACACTGGCACTCCTGGGCCCCGCGTGCCTGGCGAGGGGCTTCCCGTCCTTTATTCCAGAAACTCATGAGCAGCAAGCCTTAGACAGCAGTGGGGAGGTACTGAACACCTCCCAACAGTCCAAAGGTTGAGACGGAGCCCCTGTCCAGCCTGCTGAACTCACTGAAGGGTTCATGGATCATTCTGGAAACTCCACCAAATAAAGTACTCAAGGAAATGCATGCAGTGAGGTTGGTGAGGCTGCTGTGAGGCCTTCTTTGTCCTGAGATTTTGGGTTCCCAGTCTCTGCCCTTCTGAGGAAGTGGGCTCGGGCCTGCCAGGCCACACAGCTGACCCCTCTCATCCTCACATGCCAGCTGGCCCAAGGTCCCCAGAACCATCACAGACACCTCGCCCTCACTGCTCGCTGGCAGGGAGCCTCACACTGGCCCTCGTGGGGGTCGTTCAGCCAGGACAGCTGGGCCCTTGAGACAGGCTGGGCTGTCACAAGGTCACATGTGTGTCTCTGTGGTCAGAGGGATCAGGTTCACTCTCAGTGCACGAAGAAGTTCATTGCAGAAACTCAGATACCGTGAGTTAAAAAGCTAAGTTCTTAAAAAAGAGCACCTTTCTGCCCAAGGAAAGAGGGGCCACATCTGAGGGGCTGCAGAGTCGTCAGCAGGCCTGACGTCGGGTCGGAGCCTGGAGGGAGGCCCCCTGGCCCACCCTCACTTCCCTGGCTCTTCCTGGTCAATAGGTAGGACTCCCTCTGGGCTCCTCGGCTGCTAGAGGTGGTGGACACCAGACACAGGACAGAGGGCACTCTCCAGCCCATTACCTGCTTTCTCCTGACCTCACATGGGAACTGCCAGGGCCTACTGGCCTTGCCACCTGCCTCTGCCAGGCTGGTCCAGCTGGCACCTTCGAAGTGACCAGACAATGACCCTGCCAGACAGCCCCCTCCCTGGCCTTGCAGCATCCACCGCACCCCTGCAGAACGCCGGCCATTCCAATCGCCCAGGGAATGACTCGGCATCAACGTGGCCCTGCGCCCAGCCCAGCCTGGGGGTAAAGCAGGCCCTGCCCACCCAACACAGGGCCAGGCACCGCAGGAGCACAGGACGCAGCCAAGACACATGGGGCAGTGTGCAAGGCCTGGCCAACTACAGGCCCCAGCACTCTTGCTGGCCCCACGAGAGCACAAGGACAGCCTGGGGCTGAGGCAGCAAGGCCTCCCTCGGGCCTCCTGCACCACCACCTGCCCGCCCCACACCAGCTGGGGCCTGCTAGGGACCTCACCATCACCTGTCCCCACGTCGAGGCCAGACCCGCCATCAGCCCCAACTTTGGGGCACATGGAGTCATGGTGCAGGGATGTGTCCAGCTGGACTGGGAGGCTCGGGTTGAGGTGACCCCTGCCCACACCTGGGAGGCCCCGGGCTGTCCCTGGGCTCTGCAGCTGGAGGGCAGCACTCTTTCAGAGGTCCTGACTGACTCAGCTAAGATGTGACTGCTGGCCAAGTGCTACTGGCCCCAAAGACCAGCCCATCTGTGAGGCCCAAGGAGCCTGAGACTCAGCCGGCCAGGCCCCCCATGTCCCCCGCCTGCCTCGGGCACCTGGGTGCACCACCACCTCCAGCGACACCCCACCTCCTGCAGGCCAGCCCTCCACGTCCCCCACTGTCCAGAGAGCTCGCCTGCTGGCTGCTGCAGCTGATCTTGGCCCTACGCCTGGCCGTCTGCCAGGATGGACGCTCCAGCCTCGCATGCCCCGCTCTGCCAGGGGGTACTGCTGCCCCAGCCTCTCCAGAGGGCACTGAGTCTCCCCTCCGCTCCAGTCCCCACTCCCAGCCAGGTCTCAGGTGGTTCCTGATGTTCCCTTCCCCCTGAGGCCACCAAAGGGCCATAGCACAAGCCACCAACCAAGGATGCTCCACAATGGCAGATGCCACCAACGCAAGGGACAGAAGGTGAGGCATGAGAGGAAGAGCTGAGTCTAAGGCCATGTGCTCCACCTGCTGCTGATTTAGATGTGACCCACCAGGGAGGGAGGGAAAGCAGCTGGGAGCTTGAAAGTCAACCAACCGTCAGGACTTCCAGGTAAACATGGCACAGAATCAAATCCACCCCCTGGCCAAAATCCCAGGAAAATGAGAACAAAGAGCTCTGTGAAACAGAGGGAGGAGGAGACAAAGGAGGCAGAGAGGTCACCAAGCTCTGGCTTGTTGGTGCATAGTTCCATAAGAACACTCCAGAAAATCTCGGGCCCTGCAGTGGGCAGAGACAAGTGGGCTGCTTCCCCTGCAGAACCGGCTGGAGACAGGGAGAGAGTGACGTGGGAGAGACAGACAGACAGGCAGACAGAGTGTGTGAGGCAGAAAGACAGGGCGGACAGAGATAGGTGGACAGTGTGTGAGAGACAGAGACAGGGCATGTGAGAGGGACAGAGAGACGCACGCAGACAGAGGGATACACAGAGTGTGTGTGAGACAGAGAGCCAGCAGAGAGGCAGGCAGTGAGAGACGGAGGGAGGGAGGCAGGCGGGAGAGCAGCTGGCCTCCCAGAACCGTGAGCGTCACATTCTGCACATTCTCTTCGTTCCGGGGATGGCGTCCACTTGGGGCTATTGCACTGGGCTGTACACTTATGGTCTGTGTTCACCAAGGTCATTCTGAAAACTAAGCCAACATTATCACTAGAGTAATCAAACAAAAATTAGTAGTCTCATCCAACCAGAGCTCAAAAGAACACTTCACAATTCACCTGCCTGCCCGGGGCCGCCTCTACGCAGATGCAGACGCGGCGGGGTTCACATCCCTTAAAATCGAGGAGACAGACTGCAGCATGATGACACGGATCCTGAGAATCCTGCCCAGATGGTCTGCTCCACTGCTGCTGGACGTGCAGATAATGAATCCCTGGGAGCTGGCCGTGTATCTGAGGAGGAAGTTGCTATTTTCTGCTGTTAAGTGACAGCTAAGGGGCTGGTGTCTCCATTTCAAATGCCGTCAAAATTGGCCTCTTCAGCGTCACGTGCCGGCACAGCACTCCTAGAGTCCCCCGGTCACGCGGCACGTGCACAATCCCGCCACACTCAGGAGGAGCCAGAGCAGGCCCGAGTACTCCAAGGCGGGAACCCGCAGCCTGGAGGAAGGAGTCTCCCGTGGCCACTCGTGCCCTGGCACAGACCCACCTTGTGCGCGGGGCTCCGAGAGGCTGGGCCACCACGATGCCAGAGGTTTTGTGCCTGCACAGCATTCCAGGAGAGAGTGGAACGGCAGGCTGGGGACCCAAGGCCCCTGCCTCTGGCTGTCCAGTGGGCAGCGATGCTCGGTTCTCATGCTCCTCGCCACAGGCCCAGCCACCGGACAGCTCCCCAGCACCCCCTCCCCAGCTTTTAAGTTCTCCTGGCCCCAGCCTCTTCCCTTCCAGCCCAGGGCCAGCTGCTCGCCCTCAGGACACCTCTGCTCCCAACACCTGGCTTGGTGGCCTCCTCACTAACCCCTCCCCCCCAAGGGAGCCACACACTGCTCGTTGGCCCAGGGCTCAGGTGTGCGGGACGTAACAGCACAGCAGGCAGCAGGCGGACGCAGCCCTGCTCCTCGCTCTCGACGGCCTCCCCATGAGGACAGGCCAGGGCGTCCCAGGTCCCTGACTAACATAGCCACCTCAGGCCACTCTGGGACGGCTCACAGGAAGCCTGGGGCCCCAAATGGCCGAGGGGCCGCCTGGATTCAAAGAGTGACCCCAGGGGCCGTCACCTGCCCTGTGTGGCCCCTCCGAGTGTGGGTGAAAACCCGAGGTGGCCTTTCTCCCAGGACTGTTACTGGTCAGGTGCGGCCCACTAACTCCGGTGCTCAAGGGCTGCTGGGTGGAAGGGGAAGATGAGCTGGGACACACAGGAGGACTCTGAATGGCTGCTGAGGACCCAGCCTGCGCGACAGCCCTGTTCGTGGCCCTGTGTACCTGAGGCCAGTGGACCTCACCACTTCCCAACCAGCTCCCTGCGCCTTGCGGTCACTCACGCCCTGGAGCACGAAAGCCTCTGCTCTGCACAGTGGTCCTGAGCCCTGTGCCACCTGCATCTCCCGCCACAGCTCCGCTCAGCCAGCACCAGGGAAACCGCCTGTGAGGCAACGCTGCCCCTGCACACAGCTGGCACACAGCGAGAGGGTGCACACAACCTGCTGCAAGAGAAGGAAGAACTGGCTGGAGCAGCCGGGGAGAGAGCAAGCCTGCGGGAGAAGGGGAGCACCTCCTGCTCCACTGGCCCTTGCCCACCTTCCGCCCTAGGCCTGTTCACACCAGCTCCCTCCCAACCCTGCGATGGTCTTCACTGGCCTCTGAGCTCCACCTGCCCTGGCTCCCTCAGACCGTAGCCCTCCGCGCCCCTCCAAACCTGTCTTCGAGGGTCTACTGCTGCCCAAGAATGAGGGCCAGACCAGTGTCCACCACCATAGCCTCACACCCAAGCCGCAGTCCGAGTCCCCGCCACTCCATGAGCCCCTGCTGCAGAGCTGCTGGCCATCTCTGGACCTTGAAGCCCTGGAGCCACTGTGCCCCTCCCCCATCCCCCACGGAGGGCCGTTGTGCCCCTCCATCGGCAGGTCTGTTTCCGGTTCAGCCGGGCAGCCAAGGACAGCCTGGCGGAGCACGTTCCCTCGACCCTCCCCAGCACGTGGCACAGCTGCCCTCCTGCTGGATCTGACCAACTCCACCTCAGGTGCGTGTGCAGGAAATCAGAGCGAGCGGGCTGGTCCCACCCTGCGCCCAGCACCGCGGAAGAGGAAAGGTGGTCCTCTTCCAGCCCCAGGCCCTGAGTGCCTTGCTCAGGGCTCTCTGCAGCATTCCGGCCTGCGCGGGGGGCTCTGGGCTCCCCACTTCCCAAGCCTCTGGGTGAGGGGGGGTCTCGGCCAAGAAGCCTAACAGATGAAGCTCCGCTGCTTGGAGAGGGACCTAAGCCAAGGCCACGACAGAGCTGGGGGACTCAGCGCCTCAGAAGGCCGAGATCCACGACAGCTGTAGGGGGCGCTCCTGGGAGGCCTGCGGTGGGCAGCGTCTGCCCCGCAACACTGATGATGCCTGATCTGTGGCAGAGGCCCCCAGGCCTGCAGCTGGATGAGGCCTACAGCCGTGTGCACCTCCAGAACAGCCTGTCACCTGGGGAGATAGCTCAGTCGTAGAGTGCTTGCCTTGAAAGCACAAAGCCCTGGGTTCAATCCCCAGCACCCAAAAAAAAAAAAAAAAAAGGAACAGCCTGTCCTGCCAAGAGAGGAAGCCGCTCAGACTGTCCCACCCTAGTGGTCAAGGCGATCCAGGCAGAGCCCGGCAGGGGCCTGGAAAGGCCCCAAACCCCCAACTGGCCGTGCTGTGCGGAAGGCAGCAGCACAGCTCAGGTGCGCCAGGAGGAGGGGCAGACCTCTGCCCTCGATCCCCCACAGGGATGCAGGAAGCTCTCCACCCTCCTTCCCTCCTCCTCCTTCCACCCACGGCTGCAAGACACAAGCTCCTCCTTGTGCCCCACAGCGGCCTAGGCCCCCACCCCCGTGGCCACCAAGCACCCTCCCAGTGACGCATGCAAGCGGCTGCTGTGGGCCGGTAGCCCCCACTCCCGGCAGTCCCATGACGCCTTCCTTGCTGCGTCTTCCACCCTTCGCTAATGGCAAGGCGGGCGAACACAGTGAGACACCACAGTGAGACACCGCACTGAAGCAGCAGCTCAGCTGATCCCACCTCCTGGGAGAGGCAGAGTGACTCAGAAGGCAGGAGTGGGGAGCGCTCCGGAATATTCCAGCAAAGGTCCTCTGGGAGCCAGCCCACCCTCGTCCAAAGCCTTTCCAGTGGAGAGGAGGTCAGGCATTAGAGGCAACGCCTGCCCCAGTGACCCCCACCTGGCTTGTTCTTCAGTCAGTCACAGGAAATCAAGTAGGAAAGGGGCAGGACACACATCCTGTCCTCCGCCCCCTGAGCAACCCCAGGGCCCCGGCTTCCTGTCCTTCCAGGGACATCCCGCCAAGACACATCCCTCACCCTCTGCTCTCCACAGGGAACTTCTGGAGACAGCCCGTGTTCCCCAGAGGGTCTCCTACCCCTAGCCCAGGAGCCCCCAGGGGCCTCTGCCCAGTGCACAACCTGCCTCTGCTGTCACAGCTTGGGGTCCCAAGGCCACAGCCCCCAACCCCCACTCTGTGCCCACAGCACTCATGGCCAGGACCAAGGGCAGTGGAGCCCAGGGTCTCCTGGGTACTGGGATGCTCTGCAAAGCCCCAAGGCAAGGGGTCCCGTCCCCAGCTCTGGGCAGCACCTAGGGGCTGACAAGGGTCAGCACGGCTCGCTGTTGGGTCACTCGGACTGTGTATCCTAGCCACAGGGGTCACAGAGAACCAGGCTGATAGGAAGGCCCCTCTTCCTACCACCCACCACCTGCCCACCAGTCTGCTGGCTCAGAAGAGATCAGATGGTCAGACAGCTGGGGTTGCTGAGCTGTCCAGAGGCTGCCAAAAAGGCATTCCTGGCCCCGTATGGGCTCCTTGGTGTGGCCTCAGGCCTGTCCACCCTGCGGGCAGCAGTGCAAATGCAGCTCAGTTCCAGCCCAGGGTCCTGCTGCCCCTCTGCCTGGATGCTACTCCTCTCCATGACCTGGTCAGCAGGGGCTCTGCTGAGAACTGGCTCCCATCCCTGGCACCTCACTCCCACCCACAGCGTGGTCCCTGGGTGGGCCAAGCGCTGCCAGCCACCACAGCTTCTCCAGCGACCCAAGGAGGACTCTTTTCCAGGTGCTTGGTGGCTCTCACAGGAGGGACAGGGTCAGCCTTCCTGGAGGCGCTCGAGGAGTGGCCAAGGACACGTACAGAGGCCTGCAGGCTTGTGCCAGCAGCAGAAGCCCTTAGAACAGAGCCCATGTGGAGCCTGGGAGTGGACAGAACAGGATGGCAGCTCGGGGTGGGCAGGAGGGCGGCGCCACCCGAGTTACCACACTGCGCCCCTGAGCCCGCTCCTCAGCACCCTTCCTTCTTCCTTGGGAAACTCCATCCACTCTTCCTCCCCGTATCACTCAGGGCACCATGACCGTCAGAAGCTCTGTGTGGATGTGCAGAGCAGAGGGAAAGCCATCAAGTCAGCGGCCAGTCCCCAGTTTCCATGGCGGGCAGCATCACCCCAAGCCTTACTGAAATGAAGGCCACACCTGCAGAGGGCAGAGCAGCACCAAGAAACACACCTGAAGACACACAGGCAACCCCGCTCACGCACGTACAACCTACACCCAGACATGCAGACATGGTCCAAGCCAAGGCAGCAGGGGAAAAGCAATCAGAAAGTGAAACCAGCAAGCTCTCAGTCTTCTCTGTGGCAGCAGAGAAAAGCAGAATCCTCAGCCCTAAACTCAGAGTCAGAAGAACAAGAACCACCGAGACTGCTCTTCCTTGCAGAAAAAATACTAAAAACACCACCTACATTTCCAGGACTGGAACCCATTCTGGCCCAGACCAGCAGTGGCCAAAGGGAAGCAGGGAGAATTCCAAACAGGAGAGCAAGTAAGCAGTCAGCACAGCCCGGCGGGCACGTCCAGAAGACACGAACTGTTTCCAACCCTGGCACATCACCTCCAAGCAAGTGAGCAAGCGTGACCTGCCCATGTGTGCGTGCATACTGTGCACCTGACAAGGCCCCCACTGCTCCAGGGACCTCAGCCCTGGCTGCTTTGCCAATGTCACATGTCAGAGAGTAGAGTCATAGTGAGATCCAGGATTCCAGCACAACCTGATGCCCATTCCCTGCTTCTTCCTGCAGGGTGTCCAGGCCCAGGCCACTGATGAACGGGCATGGCTCTGCCCCTCAGGGTCTGCTCCTGCACAATGGGCCAGGACAGACGACAAATGAGGCTGCTCTCTGCAGGTCCCAAACCAAGCTGTCCACCTTACCGCATCCTCAGGGGCAGGAGGCTGTGGCCTTGTCTTCCTGTTTCAGGGACCTGGTATTTAAGTGGGTTTTGAGCTAGGCCCCAGGTCAGATTCTCAAAGCCAATGGATTCAGTGAGTTGATGTCCAATGCTCATGATCCCCCAACATCCTTGAGGCTACCCCAGCACAGAGGCCACATGGGCACCACGGCCAGGCCCACTCTTCCAGAGGTTGACATAAAGGATACAAAGCTGCTACCTAGCCACCTGCAGGCACAGTTGTTAGGACTGGCTCCAGTGCCCCGACAGGGTAGCTTTGGCAGTGCTCACTGCCACCCTTGGGAGCCATGCTGTGTGGACAGCACAGGGACTGCAATCCATGTCCTCCTCTTCCAAACAGGATGGCTTGGTGTCACTAACCTCTGAGCCTTTAAGAAAACCCTAACTGTCCCTCCAACCCCAGGCAGACTGCATGGTGGCCCCAAGGGTATGTCTACCCAGAACCTCAGAACATGACTATATCTGGAAAAAGGGTCTTTGCAAATGTAAGTTAAAGATCTCAAGATGAGATCATCCTGGATTATCTGGGTGTGCCCTGAGCCCAGTGACAGTGTCCTTCGAAGGAGAGAACAAGGGAAGAAGGTCAGGTAGCAGACAGTGATGCACCTACAAGCCAAGAACACCTGGGCCCCAGAAGCTGGGAGGCAGGAAGGTCTCTCCTTGGAGCACGGAGCTGCCCACACTGACTGCAGCCTTGTGCCCTCCAGGTGAGGGAGAATAAATGTGTTTGTAAGCCACAGGTCTGAGGTCTGAGGTGCTCACAATGGACCACGACCCCACCTTGGGCAGCAGGAGGGAGGAGTAGGGCTGGGAGGCTGCTCTGAGCATCCTGGGAGCCCCACTTCCCAACCAGCATGCCACGAAGGCTTGCACTGACCCCATGGGGCTCAGGAGACCCAGAGCTGCCAGCTGGAAGACCTGGAGGCTTTCCTCTACGTGAGAAAATGGGCTGGGGTATAGCTCAGCGGCCGCGTGCCTGCAGACATGTGCAAGAAAAGCACCCCAAAACAAAAAGAGGAAACGGTCCTGGCAGTGTCTGCACAGGCAGTGTGCCCAGGACCTTTCCTTCCCCTGACCCAAAGCCCAGGGCCGGAGCAGCAGGGCCTCCCCACCCGACCACAGACCTGCGTGCTGAGCTCTACACGGCCCCTGCCCTGCCCTGCCCTCCCCCTCCCCCCCCCAGAGGCGGGTAAGGGGGGGTGGGGTGGGGAGCAGGAGAAGCACGGACTGCCTGGCCCTCGCACTCTGCAAACCCCGGACCCTGCCTGGCACCTCACCCCTGCCACACAAACATGTTCCCCTTGGACACTAAAATGCACCCTGGGCTCAGGCCCAGAAACAATATCCAAATCAGGGTCAAGGTTCTGCTCCCTTCTCATCTGCACATTTTCCCCAGCCCAGGGCAGGTGGCCGCTGTGGCTGCCTCCTGAGACCCTCGAGAGCTGCCTGAGGACTCAGCAAGAAGTGTGCAGGAGGCAGGGCCCTGACAGTCCTGGGGGGAGAGTCTGTGCCACACGGCAGACTTCAGCAGGAGCATGCTGGCCACGGGCACGTGCTGCACCCCGCAGGGATGGCGCCAGGGCACAGGAAAGACTCAGACACCAGGACCAGGTCCCCCAGCTGCAATTACGGGAAGAGGGGACATCAGCTCGTGACACATCACCCTGGACACTTGGATCAGCCCCCACAACTGGCCTCTCCAGACCCATGCCAGGCCCCTGCGGCATTCTGTGGTCTCTCTGAGAGCAGCATCAGGGCAGACCTCTGGGACCCGGCCTGAGCCTACACTTTTCTCTTTTCTAGCTTTTCTTTCCCCACATTTAGCCATGTGGACAATACTCTGATGTCCCAACTTATATAGTTGCGATCAAAACCCCTAAAATGACTGCACCTTAGGGAATGCACCCCTTGGAACTGCCTCTGAAAGGCTGGTGAGCACTGCCCCAAATTCACCTCCAGGCTCTGCCCATCCCACCCCTCCTGTGCTCACAAAGGCTGTACGAGCTGGATGGCAGGTCGGCCAGCCATCTCAGCCCACCCCACCCACCTTACGGCTTCTCCCTGCCCAGGGTGCTCAAACACAGGGGTGGAAGAGCAAAATGCAGCCTGGGCCCCTGTGGAGCCCACGGAGGAGGATGCTGGGCACTGGAACCCCAGGTAAGAAGCACAGCTCTGTCCTTAAAAGGCCCTTCCCCAGGTGGGTTGTCAGGAGCCCCTCCCCTGGCAATAGGAACACAATGTTCTCATCCAAGGGCACATGCCTGGAAATTCAGAAACCAGGGACTCTGCTGGAGGACCCAGCAAGAGGAGGAAGAACAGTGTGCCCAGTAAAGGGAGGCAGTAGCAGCAGGTGAGTGGGGGGGAGGGACAGGTCAGAGAGTCACAGGGGCTTGCGTGACTGCCCAGGGTGGGTAGGGCTGCTCAGAACCCAGCCTGGCTCCACCCTCCCTGGCTGCCCCTGCACCTATGCTCCAAGCACATCCCACCTCAGTGACCCGTCCTTGCAATCCTGCTGTGTTCCCTTCCCCCACAAGCTAGGGGCTACAGTAAGTGTGTGGGACTGTGGAACAGTGCACCAACTGCCCCAGGGAGGTCTGCCCCCTGCTAGTTGGTGAATGAGGGGCAAGCCTGAGACAGCAGTGGGGAGGCACTGAACACCTCCCAACAGGGGCTCAACACTCAGTGACCACCCTGTCCCTTTGGACTTGAACTCCTGTACAGGTGACCCTTCTTTGTGTCCTGCAATGCTCAGCATGGGGACTAGGTGTGCACAGCAAGGGCCCAAGGACCTGTCATATCTGCCCCATGTCACAGACCAGGCAGAAAGGTGGGCAGGCCAGAGGGGCCACCACCTGGCCAGGCCCACCCAGCCCTCCTGGTGGGACAGCCAGGCAAGGAAGTGCCCATCAGCCTGGCTCCGTCTCAGGTCCAGACAAACACCTAGTGATCATCCAAAGGGCACTCAGGTACAACCAGGAAGCAGTAGGTGCCTGGCCTACAGCAACACCTGAAGACTGGTGAGCTCCAGGAATGGACAGAGTTGGCTCAGCCTCCTGGGCACTGGCCTGTCTTCTACCTTACTCTTGATTCCTCCTTCGTGAGGCCCACAGGGGACAAAGGGCAGAACCTGAAGGCCAGCCCAAACACCTGCGTATCTCATCGATCTCCTGGACATTGCTTGCGGGGGCAGGGTCCTCCAACCCTGCCGTATTTCGTCGCCTCCAGGGAGCCCCCGCCCACGGCTGGCCTGGCGGCGGGAAGCCGGATGCACTCGCAGGACCTGGCAGAGTGCGCCACAGCTGGTGCACCCGGGCTTGGTCCCACCTGAGCGCCCCCGCCCCGAAGCCCAGGCCAACCACCGGCAGGGGTCCCCTCCGGAGTGCTCCACGCCCCGCGTCCACCAACCCGAAGGGCAGGCTCATGGGCCCGCCAGGTTCTGCCCGCAGGGCCCCGAACGCCAGACCCCAACTGGGACAGGTCGCGGGACCCCGCCAAGGTCACGGCTGGGGGCGGCCGGCCACCCGCCGCGGATCCGCACGCAGGGCGCCAGTGCCGCGGGGCGGGTTACGTAAGCCGGCCGGGCGCGTACCTGCAGCGGGAAGGTGGCCGCCCGGTTGCCCACGTAGCCGCGGACGACGTGGCTCTGGATGGAGAGCACGCGGCACTCCTCCTCCATGCCGGGCTGGCGCGCGGCGCGGGGCCCGGGCGGCATCACGGCCTCGCTCCAGCTCCCGGCCCGCGGCTCCTCCGGCGCGCGGCGCGGCTCGCGCAGGCGCTGGGCTCGGACGCGCCGCCCGCCTCCTCTGACCTCAGCCGCCGGCTGCGAACCCGCGAGTCCCGCGCGGCGCCGGGGCGGGCCGGGGGCGGGCCGGGGGCGGGCCGGGGGCGGGCACCGCCGCGCAAGCCCCGCCCCGGAGCGCGACGGACCCGGACCACGGCCCGAGGCCGGGCGCGCCGCGTCCGCCCCGCGGTACGCCTTTCGCTGGTCGTGCGTGGCCCCCACCCCGGCGCCGGCGCTCCGGGCGCCCCTGGACGACCCGTGCTCCCACGCCGACAGCCGCGAAGGACCCCAGAGTGGGCGCGCGGGGCGCGGGGGCCGCCGGGCCGGCGCGGCTGCTCCCTCGCCCGGCTGCACTCCTGGGAGCCCAGGGCCCCAGAGCCCGCCGAGAGCCGCGCCTTCGCTGGGACCCACAGGCCTCCGAGCACAGCTTGGGAGAGGTTCGGGTACTTGCCCACTGAGGCCCTCCCAGGACGACGGACCTGACTCTGCCCCATCTTCCACCCCAGCCTTAACTCAGCTGACATCTTCAGGGTACAGATCTCTAGACACATCGCTTTGAGCCCCTGCAGTCAGTGATGCAGGCAGCACGTGAGATCTACCACCGTGCCCCATGAGAGGAAGGCATTGCTTAGAAAGCACATTATAATTGGTAAGAATTAATTGTCATCCATAGCTGTACTCCAAGAAACTTGAGAGGCTGAGGAAGAAACAGGAGAATCCCAACTTCGAGGCCAACTTTGGCAACTTAGTGAGACCCTGTCTCAAAAAAAAAAAAAAAAAAAAAAAAAAAAAAAAAATTAAAAGATGCAATTGCATCATAGTTTATATAGCAGCTTAATTCACAGTAACTAAACTATGAAACCAAGCTAGGTGGACTTCAACAAATGAATGGATAAAGAAAATGTGGTATATATACACAATGGAATATTACTCAGCCATAAAGAATGAAATCATGCTTTTTGTCAAAAAATTGATGGAAATGGAGACTATCATGCTAAGCGAAATAAGCCAATCCCCCAAAAAATCCCCCTTCTTTGTGTCCTGCAATGCTCAGCATGGGGACTAGGTGTGCACAGCAAGGGCCCAAGGACCTGTCATATCTGCCCCATGTCACAGACCAGGTCAAAAGGTGGGCAGGCCAGAGGGGCCACCACCTGGCCAGGCCCACCCAGCCCTCCTGGCCGATGGCCACTTCATGGCAGGGTCCTCATGTGGCCTTTGTGAAGAAGAAGCAGAGAGGGAGGGAGAGCCGCTCACACACTCAGGTCTCTCTTCCTCTTTTTGTAAAGGCACTACCCTCATGACTCCTAAGCCTCATGATCTCCAAAGCCCCCCATCTCACATTTGGGGTTAGGATTTAGCATATGGATTTGGGGGAACAACATTCAGTTCATAACTGGTGGGCAACTCACCCTACTAGCCTAGCCCAGCAGCCTGACCTTTCAGAGCAGCACCTTGGTCCAGAACCCAGCTGGACCTGTGTCCCTCACTCATGGGAGCAAGTGATCAGACCTGGGAGACCTCTCTGAGGTTGCAGTCTCGGCGTCAGATGGTGTTGGGAGATCAGGGTCACCCTCAGCGTGGGGAGAACCTTGCATAGGAACCAGGTGCTGTGGGTTGAATCATGACCCTCCTGCTCAACAAATTCACACGCTGGAGTCCTGACCCCCAGCCCCTCAGCCTGTGATCTTATTTGGAGATGGGGTATTTGGGGACATGGGGGAGTGAAAGTGAGGTCATTAGGATACCCCCCAATCCAACATGACTGGTGTCCTTATGTCCTGGCGTAAGAACACAGGAAATGACCTGCAAGCAGAGGACTGCCCTTGGAGGGAGCCGTCCCTGCCGGCGTCTCTGCGGTGGATTCCTGGCCTCCAGAGCCATGACAGGCAGCATTTGGTGTGTAAGCCACTGAGTCTGAGGCTCTGCCTGTTCTTAGGCGACACCCCCAACAGGGTGTGACCCAGTCTACAGGGTCGCTCTGCCCTACTGGTCAGGTCGTATTTTACTTGACTGAGAGGCGGTGGCCAGGTGTCTTCTAAGGTAGCTTCTGTCATTATTCAGATATGGTGAGATGAACAGACCAGGAGGCAGAGGAGTGAGCGGAAGGGGGACAGGAGCCCCGTGTGGCACAATCTCCACAGGAAAGGCAGGGCAGGGCAGGGCAGGGCAGGGCAGGGCAAGGCAAGCTTAGGGTTGGCTCAGGTTTTTTTTTTTTTTGGTACTGGGGATTGATTGAACCCAGTGACGCCCTTTTAAATATTTTATTTAGAGACAGGGTCTTGTTAAGTTGCTTGGGGCCTTGCTAAGTTGCTGATGCTGGCTTTGAACTCGGGATTCTTCTGCTTCAGCCTCCTGAGCTGCTAGGATTACAGACTTGTGCCTTCATACCCAGCTGCTGCAGATATTTTTAGTGGGCTCAGGGCATCTGGCACCTGGCCCTGGGACAATTAGGCAGGGAAACACGGCCTCCTAGCATGGAAGGGCCCACAGAGCAGGTGGTAAGAACTAGAATTTAGGGCTGGGATTGTGGCTCAGTGGCAGTGTGTGAGGCACTGGGTTCAATTCAACCCCACATAGAAAGAAGCAAGAAAGAAAGAGAGAGAGAGAGAGAGAGAAAGGAAGGGAGGAAGGAAGGAAGGTCCATTGACTACTAAAAAAAAAAAAAAAAAAAAAGAAATAGAGCTTCCACAGCAACCTGGGTTCCTGAGCCACAGGGAGCCTGAGGACAGGGCTGGGTGCCAGCCAGTGCTCAGGATGGCGTTCTCCACTGTCACCAGCGGCAAGGAGTCAAGGAGAGTGAGTTTGGCCCAAGACCGCTTGGCTTTTATTTGAGCTGATGGCACAATACTGCCGTCATCTTCCCTCTAGTCACACCAACTTCACACCTGACCTAATCACTAAGTCACCGTAAGCCCCGGATCAGCAAGACTCGCTCCTTACTGAGACCCGCGACCACTAGGGTCCACTCCCGTGTGACGGGTCTCCAGTCGAAGGGCAGCGACTCCCAGAGGTGGGTCGGGAAGACTGCTCAGGAGGTGTCGCGGGGGAGCTCCCTCCGGCCGGAGTCCTGATGGCGAGGACGGTTGGAAGGCAGGGAGGGCGGCGAGGTCACGCAGGCAGGCCGGGCGGGGACGTCTCAGGCGGGAGGCACTCGGGCAGCTCCGCTGTCGTGGAAGACGAGGCAGCTCCGCCGTCACCTCCACGGGGACGTCTCGGTCACGGTCAGGACGACGCATGTTCCGCAAGCGACGAGCAAGTCAGCGAGTCTCCTCCGGGCTGGGCGCGGCACTGGCGCCATCGGTGTAAAACGGAGACGGGGCTGGGCTCAACACGAGCCTTTTAAACCCTTTTTATCAGACCCTGCAGCCGGTCTGGGTCAGGGAAGGCAGTCATCTTACTCGGGGTCAGTTGCACGTGTCTCCAGCTTGGGGCAACGTCAGACTTATCTCGGGGCAACACCACCTCATTACCTCACCACAGCACAGAGCACTCAAGTTACTTCTCGCAAGTCACACAGAATGTCACACATTTAATTTTGCTCCTTACGTCCTGCCATTTTGGTGGGAAGAAGAGTAGGGTCTGAAATCTGCCCCACTATAAGTGGCTCCATCCCTCAGCAGTTCCCTGTTCCTGAATGTGTGTCCTAAGAGGCAGCAGCTGCCCCCAAGCCTGGATTCCATAGTGTTTTTTGTTGTTGTTGTTGTTGGTGGTGGTGGTGGGTTTTTAGTTGCTTTTCTCTGGGGAATAGCTAAAACTTCCGTTTTTCCCTTTATTGCCGAGGTGGAACCCAGGGTCTCCAGTATGCTAGGTAAGGCCTCTACCACTAGTTACATGCCAGCCCCAAGTCCCTTTCTCCCCTGCCCGCCAAGACTTTGTGAAGCTCTAAAGCACTTTTGGATTAGGTGTCTCCAGGAACCCTACAAAATCCCCTAGGCTTGTTCCTGACCTGCTAGGGTGGAGTTAGACATTTTAAATCCTCAAACCCACTGGTCTGGTTTGAAAGCTCACCTTAACTCTTCAGGTCAAAGAGCAGGCGCCTATGACAGTTTCAGGCCTCCCCAGTCCCTCGGCATCCACTTGAGACAGATCCACACCACGGGGAGAGCTCTCTCCTGGCAGTTCCTAGAAATGTGTGATACATTTCAGCCACATGCCTGGGGCCACCACTGCTCAGGGGCCTCACCTGAACTGACAGCCTTGATGAGCTTTGCCCTCTGCTCCCTGCTACCCGATGGAGCGAAGCCTTCTCCTCAGGGCAACGCTACATTTTTTCCACATTTTTTATCAATGCATTATAGTTGTGCATAAACAATGGTGGAGTTTGTTGTTACATACATGCACACAACTTAATAATGTAATTTGGCCAATATCTCTCCCCAGTAACAGCATGACTTTAAGAAAAGACAGTGTGGGCCACTAAGCGAGAACTTTAGACCCTCAAGGGACCTGTTGGGGGAAATTATTCACCGAGAAAGAAAAGAATAGTGAGGGAATTCTTTACATGGAATTCTTCCATGGAAACCTTCAGATTTTTCTCCCATCAAACTGAAAGTCAGTGGTGGTCACGCTGTGATCCCAGAGGCTCTGGATGTTGGGGCGGGAGGATCACAAACTCATAGCAAGCCTTAGCAATTTAGTGAGCGCCTCAGGAACTTAGCTCAAAATAAAAGATTAAAAGGATTGCGGAATGAGGTAGCTCAGTAGGAAATTACCCCTAGGTTCAATCCCTAGTACAAAACAAAACAAACACATAAAAAAACCTGAAATGAAATTTTGCTATACTGATGGTTTGGGGTTCACTCTGCAGCAATTGATGTTTTTCTTACTATCCATTGTACCTCACAAAGAGAAGCTTAGCACGGCATCATCATCAGCATTAGGCACTTTTTTTTTTTTTTTTTTTTTTTTTTGAGTGCTAGGAATTGACCCCAGGGCTGTGTGCATGCTAGGCAAGGGCTCCACCACTGAGCCATATCCCCAATCCTCAGGCATCGTGTTTTTAAAGAATCTTTGAAAACTGGCTAATAAAAAACACAGGAGCCAGGCACAACTGTGCACACTTGTAAACCCAGTGACTTGGGAGGCTGAGGCAGGAGGATCAGAAGTTCAAATCCAGCCTCAGCAACTTAGCAAGCCTTAAGTAACCTAGCAAGACCCCATCTCAAAATAAAATATTTAAAAAGGGCTGGGGATGTGGCTCAGTGGTTAAGTGCCCTTAGGTTCAACCCCCTGTACAAAAAACAAAACAGAAAACAAATTTTATATATAAACTTATGTAAATAGGTTTTTTTTGGAAGTTAAATATGAAAATAAAAGGTATTAAACTGGTTGTAGAAGTTGGATGTTAGAGGTTGAGGGTCTGTGCTTTGGGAAGCCTGACACTGCTTTTCTGTCCCAGGTCACCTGAACCTGACTGTGCAGTGGCAGAGGATGCTTAGGGCCTCTCATGGACACACCCCCAGTTGGCAACTACAATGTGTGTCCTGCCCAAGATGACCCACAGCCAGGGAGCCACTTCCAGACCTTACTAAAGACCGCACGTACCCAAAGTGAGTCCCTTAGTCCTCCGGCACCTCGTCTGGGAGTCAAGGGCAATGACAGCATCCCTCCTACAGAGTTCTTGTAGGATTGACGTGAGATGGAGTGGCACACATGCTGAGTGCTGGCCGTTGACTAAACCAGCTTGTCCCACTGATTTGCAGCTTGTGGGTTGTCCTGCCTCCACCATCTCTGCTGTGCCAGGCTGGTGTCATCACTCCGAAAGTGCTGAATGCATGATGGGTGGATGCAGGGTGGGTGGATGGGTGGATGCAGGGTGGATGGGTGGATGCAGGGTGGATGGGTGGGTGGATGCAGGATGGGTGGATGCAGGGTGGATGGACGGATGGATGCAGGATGAGTGGACGGGTGGATGCAGGATGGGTGGATGCAGGGTGGATGGACGGATGGATGCAGGATGAGTGGACGGGTGGATGCAGGATGGGTGGATGGGTGGATGCAGGGTGGATGGACGGATGGATGCAGAATGGGCAGATGGATGGATGGATGCAGGATGGGTGGATGGGTAGATGCAGGATGGGTGGATGCAGGATGGGTGGATGGGTGGATGCAGGGTGGACGGATGGATGGATGCAGGATGGGTGGATGGGTGGATGCAGGGTGGACGGATGGATGGATGCAGGGTGGATGGATGGATGGATGCAGGATGGGTGGATGGGTGGATGCAGGGTGGATGGGTGGGTGGATGCAGGATGGTGGACGGATGGATGGATGCAGGGTGGGTGGATGGGTGGATGCAGGATGGGTGGATGGGTGGATGCAGGGTGGATGGGTGGGTGGATGCAGGATGGTGGACGGATGGATGGATGCAGGGTGGGTGGATGGGTGGATGCAGGATGGGTGGATGGGTGGATGCAGGGTGGATGGGTGGGTGGATGCAGGATGGTGGACGGATGGATGGATGCAGAATGGGCGGATGGGTGGGTGGATGCAGGGTGGGTGGATGGGTGGATGCAGGGTGGATGGGTGGGTGGATGCAGGGTGGATGCAGGGTGGATGGGTGGGTGGATGCAGGGTGGATGGGTGGGTGGATGCAGGGTGGGTGGATGGGTGGATGCAGGGTGGATGGGTGGGTGGATGCAGGGTGGGTGGATGGGTGGATGCAGGGTGGATGGGTGGGTGGATGCAGGGTGGATGGGTGGGTGGATGCAGGATGGTGGACGGATGGATGGATGCAGAATGGGCGGATGGGTGGGTGGATGCAGGATGGGTGGATGGGTGGATGCAGGATGGGCGGATGGATGGGTGGATGCAGGATGGGTAAATGGGTGGATGGGTGAATACAGGGTGGATGGATGGGTACAGGATGGATGGATGCTGGGTAGGTGGGAAGGTGGTGGATAAATTGGTCAACTACTTTCAAAAGGGTAGTTCCTCAAAAAAATAAGCAGAATTTCCATACCATCTAACAACACCACTTCTGGGCTATGCTCAAAAAAACCCAGAATAGATATTCACACACCCATGTTCAGAGCAGCATTATTCATAAGAGCTGAAAGGTGGAAGCAGCCCAAGTGTGCCAAGTGTGCATCAGCAGAGGAATGGATAACATATGAGGCAAGGGTTGATCTCCACCCTCCTGCCTGGGCTGAGAATTAAACTGGCATAGGCAGAATAAGAGAAAGGCATATAGGTTTATGGAATTCGAGTGTTGCCGGGCACAAGAGCCTTCACAGGGAAATGAAGATCCAAAGTCCGAGTTGCAGCTGGACTCTTCCGTGCACACCAAGTGTGAACACGTGAGAAGGCCGAGGGCTTGGCTGGGTGGCAGCTGGGGATGAGGGCTGGTCTGACTGGGTTGGCTTGCGCAGGTGCCCCAGCTCTGGCTTCTGCCCCTGGTGAGGGGGTGCCACTGTCCTGGGGTGGGCAGGATGTTCTTCCAGGAGAATACCACCTTCTGTTTTTAATGATCAGAACTAAGGTCAGAGTGATCTTTCTACATCTGCTGTTTGTCAAATGCCTTTAACTCAAGGCAGAGTGCAGAGCAGGCATTTCCGAGTGCTATGTTCTGAATTCCTCCAAGAAGTAAATCTGGCCTATTTGTACAATGGACTTCCTCCCCCTCCCCATTTTTGTCCAGGGGATAGAACCCAGGGCTTTACCACTGAGCCACAACCCCAGACCTTTTTTGCATTTTATTTAGAGATAGGGTCATATTGGGTTGTTTAGGGCCTTGGTAAGTTGCTGAGGCTTTGAACTTGTGATTGTGTTGTGCCTCAGCCTCTGGAGCTGCCCCAGACCTTTTAATTTCCTATTTTGACACCGGTATCACTAGGTTGCTTAGGGTCTCACTAAAGTGCTGAGACTGGTTTCAGATTTGATATCCTCCTTTTTGGGGTGCAGGGAAGGGTGGGTATTGGGAATTTAACCCAGGGACAGTTTACCACTGGGCCACATCCCCAGTCCTCTTGTTTGTTTTGAGACAGGGTCTCACTAAGTTGCCGAGGGTTTGGCTGAATTGCTGAGGCTGGCCTTGGATTTACGATCCTCGTCTCACCTCTGGGAGTCACTGGGATTCTAAGTATTTACCACTGTGCCCAGATTAACAATGGACTATAATTATTCAGCCTTAAAAGCAAAGGAAAACCCAGGCCTGGTGGAGCAGGCCTGTAGTCCCAGCCACTTGGGAGGCTAAGGCAGGAGGATCACAAGTTCAAGGGTAGCCTGGGAAATTCAGCGAGATCCTGTCTCAAGAACAAAACAAAATGAAATGTTGACGCCTGCTGCAAAATGGGCCAGTCATAGCAGGACAGTCTCTAGGATCCAGTTAGACAAGGGTCCTAAAGCAGTCACCTTCATGGAGACGGGGGGGTGGGGGGGGGAGAGCGCAGGGTTTCCGTTTTGCAGGATGAAGTTCTGGAGAGGACAGTGGTGGCCCCTGTACAAGGACGCAGCTGAACCCGTCTCGCTGCCTGTGCACCTGACTTGACTAAGAAGTCACGTTTTGTTGTACAGAGTTTCACCAGCTGCCAGAACATCAGATGTGATGACCCCGAATACCCCACACTCTGAGAGCGTGTGTATCAGGTCAGTCAAAATAAACACAAGCGACGGCCCAGGAAGGCTGCAAAGGCACTGCGAAGGAGACGGGTGTGGGGAGTGGCTAGCGTGCGGCCCCTCCAGGCCTGGGTGGGCCTTGGCTGGTGAGCAGGAACAGGATGCACAGCCCTCCTGCCAGGGACCTGACCCTCCCGCTGGCCGGGCGTCTGAGGACCGGCCCTGGCGTCGGGGTGGCCTGGCCACCTTCTGTATGAAGTCGAGTCTGCTCCTCAGGGCTGCCGATGGAAGGCCCTGGGAAGGGGGCTCCACTGCCGCACCCCAAGACCTTCTCCAGAGCTTCCCTCCCCAGCGTCTCACCCTCCCTCTCCTCCCTGCTCCCTGCGCTCTACAGTCGGACCCCCTGCCTTCGGCTTTCTTCCTGTCGAGTGTCCCGCCCTGTCCTATAGTCCAGCTGGGCAGGTGCTGGACACAGGGCCCAGACAGGTGGACAGGTGGACAGGTGGGAGCCACGTCCTGGGCAGGGCACCTTCACTGACACTAGATGGAATCAGTTGAGGCACAAAGCTCCAAGCAGCGCCCGAGGGACTCAGGGTGACCTCAATGCGCAGCTCTGTGGTAGGAAAGGCGCGGGCAGTGGGTGGAGAGTCCTCGACCGAAGAGGCCCCCACACTCCAGGTCTGAAACAACTCGGGCCAACAACTTCTTCCCAGAGAAAACTGAAGCCAGTCCCAGAAGGTGGTGCATCGTAGGGTTCCAGTCCTAAAAACGCCCAGAACGG
Source organism: Sciurus vulgaris (assembly GCF_902686455.1). NCBI lineage: Eukaryota > Metazoa > Chordata > Mammalia > Rodentia > Sciuridae > Sciurus > Sciurus vulgaris. The sequence goes on from NC_136470.1 coordinate 2,230,992, forward strand.
GCAAAGCCACAGGCCAGTGGCCGCTAGGGTGTGAAGAAGAAATTGCTGATGTGGACGTGGTTAGGGGAGGAGCAGGGCTGAATGAATCCTAGAATCAGACACTGGTGATGGACGCATAACCCCATGAATAAGGCAAGAAGCTTTGAACTGTACATTTTAGATGCCTGAACTTTGTGATATGTGAAGTATATTTCAATGAAGCTCTTTCACAGTATTTATTTTTACTTTATTTTATTTATTTCAGGGGTGCTCTACTACTGGGCTACATTTCCATCTCTTTTTATTTTTTATTTTGAGACAGGGTCTTGCTAAGTTGCCGAGGCTGACCTCAAACTTGTGATCCTCCTGCCTCGGCCTCCAGAGTTGCTGGGATTACAGGCATGTGCCACCACATCCAGTTAGATACAGAAGTCTAGGCTGGTAGCTTTTTTCTTTCAAACACATTGAATATTTTACTTCACTCTCTTCTTGCATGGTGGATGTCAAAGGACAAAATCACAATGATATAGTTTAAGTACCTTATTTGACTTTCTTTTCAATGAGCTGAGCAGAGGAGCCTGGCTTCACTGACAGAAGGATGAAGGAAGCAGAGGCAGATGCAATGGTGGTGCACACCTGTGGACAGAGGAGGCGCCCATCAATAATGGTGAGGCGCGCGTGGACAGGGGAGGGGATGAGGGAAGGAGGAAATCCCAGGAACCATAAGAACAGACTCCCAGCTCTGGGGCCCCTTCTGGAGAAGTCTGTATCTTTGTATCTCTGTATGTCTGTCTCTTTTCAATAAACCTACTTATTTCTTGCTATCTCTGTGTCCTGTTTTTCAATTCTTTGCTGAATGGAGACAAAGAACCCAGCCTCCTAGAAGGTAACTGTTAGGTCCTCAGGCCAAAGTAACTCCATTTTGAAAATCAGCACCGGCCCACCCAGGCATGGCCTTCCTGGTAGGCCCACCCTGAAAGACTCCCTAACTACCAAAACCACAGCAAAGACATCAAGTAACAGTCACAGGGCCACATGGGTGACTTTTAGCTACTCCATTGTGCATGACTGTATAGTTTTTATAGAAGCTTTTTCCAGCAGGGGGCTACTCCTTGCAGAGGGGCAGCCTGGCAAAAACCTTTGCTTGAATGCAGAGCTGTGTCTCCTGTGGATATTTGCGCCAGCCACCCTAACAGTAACAACGATCCATCGCCAGCCTGCTTTGTCCCATCTAATGACCAGCAACAGGCGTTCCAAGGATCAGCTGGCCGTCCTGGTGTGCAAGCAGGCCAGCACTTTCAGCAGATGGCACCAGTTCGCCCAGTTCCCAGTGTGCCCTGGGCCACTTCCATGCTTCCTGTTCCTGCTAGGTTACTTGGAGGGATGGGTTGTTTCAGGGGCAGGTCTTATCTTCCTCCTTTAAGGACAACGTGCAACTACTTGCTTAGAGGCATGAAGCCTGGGAGTCCCCCAGATGCCAGCCTCCCCTGCCTGCCTCTAGGCTCCTCTGTGCACCATAGCAGCAGCTGTGGGCTCAAGGGCTCCCTCATGAGTTTCCTTTATTCTGTTTTTTATTTGTGGTGCTGGGATGGAACTAGCCTCGCACATGCTGGCAAGCACTCTCTGAGTTATGCCCCAGAAGTTTTTATTTGATTTTGAGACTGCATCTTGCTAGGTTGCTGAGGCTAGCCTTGAACTTGTGATCTTCCTGCCTCTCAATGTGTATTTTTTGAACAAAGTGGGCTTTAAGCATAAGTCAGGAATTTCTTGGTGCTAAACCAGAGGAACCGTTCTACTTAACAATGAAGAAAAACTGCATCTTCTGGAGCTAACAGAGGTGCTTTCCTGAGGAGTCCTGAATGTGTGTCCCCAAATCGGTATGTTCAAATTCACACCCAAGGTAATGGCATCAAGAAGTAGTGGGAACCTCAAGGGATTAGGGCTCTTGTAGGAGGTCCTCACCCCTCTACTGCCATCTATGAACCGGAGGTAGTCCTGACCACTGACCCTACAGGACCTTGACTGTGGACTTTAGCCTTCAGAACGAGGAGAAATGAATTTCTGTTGTGGTACATCATGCAGTTCTTAGTTTGTTGTTTGTTTGTTTTTTACTGGGGATTAAACCCAGGGATGCAGGGTTGGAGTTGTGGCTCAGTGGTAGAGCACTTGCCTGGCATGTGTGAGGCCCTGGGTTCAATCCTCAGCACCACATTTGAATAAATAAATAAATACATAAATAAATACATAAAATAAAAGATCCGTTGACAATAAAAAACAAAACCAAAACCAAAACAAAACAAAAACCCAGGGATGCTCCATCACTGGCTCTATTTTGAGACAGGGTCTCACTAAGTAGCTTAGGGCCTACCTGAGTTGTTAAGGCTGGCCTCCAACTTGCCGTCCTCCTGTCTCTGCCTCCTGAGATGCTGGGATCACAGGTGTGGCACTTGTGCCCGGCAGTTTATCACCTTTTGTTAAAGCAGCCCCAACAGGTAGAGACGTCTCCCAAATACCCTGCCTCCAAGCACCATTCCTTTGGCGTGAGGTTTCAATATGAATTTGGTCTGTAGGACTCTGTGGTGGTTCTGGGTATTAGAGCTGGTGCAGAACCAGGGAGGGACCTCCTGGCCAAAGGACCCCCGAGAACATGTTGCTGGTCAGGGTGACAGCCTGCGCTTTGGGAGCCGAGGTGAGATGGGTGTTTTGGTCAGGGTGTGTGTGTGGGTTGAGGCTATGCGGAGGCCGGTAGGGGCAGCAGTGCTGAGGCACAGGATGGGGACTTGGTTCAGCATGCTGAGCGAGCGCTCACAGAACACCCTAGTCCTGTCCCTACCCCAAGCCCCATTCCCTGTAGCATCCTTAGGTCAAGTTACCTGCTCGCTCGTTGTGTTAAACAGCATAGCCAGCAACCGCTTGTGCACTCGTGCCTGGGGTACCCTCAGTAAGGAAGTCAACCGCTTGTGCACTCGTGCCTGGGGTACCCTCAGTAAGGAAGTCAACCGCTTGTGCACTCGTGCCTGGGGTACCCTCAGTAAGGAAGTCAACCGCTTGTGCACTCGTGCCTGGGGTACCCTCAGTAAGGAAGTCAACCGCTTGTGCACTCGTGCCTGGGGTACCCTCAGCAAGGAAGTCAACCGCTTGTGCACTCGTGCCTGGGGTACCCTCAGTAAGGAAGTCAACCGCTTGTGCACTCGTGCCTGGGGTACCCTCAGCAAGGAAGTCAACCGCTTGTGCACTCGTGCCTGGGGTACCCTCAGCAAGGAAGTCAACCGCTTGTGCACTCGTGCCTGGGGTACCCTCAGCAAGGAAGTCAACCGCTTGTGCACTCGTGCCTGGGGTACTCTCAGCAAGGAAGTCAACCGCTTGTGCACTCGTGCCTGGGGTACTCTCAGCAAGGAAGTCAACCGCTTGTGCACTCGTGCCTGGGGTACTCTCAGCAAGGAAGTCAACTGCTTGTGCACTCGTGCCTGGGGTACTCTCAGTAAGGAGGTCAATTGCTGAGGCGACCACAGGAGTGTCAGGTGGCTGCCTCTTCAGAGTCGTGGAATGTGAATTATCTGCCAGGTCAGCACCACTGCCAGATTGGTGCCACTCAGTTGAAGGGGCTGCTGAAAGAGACTGGAGCTGCTCACGGCCGTTTGGGTGCATCTGCAACTTTTATTCTTAAAACTGGAGGTTGAGAAATAATTGTAGGATTTAAAGATCAGTCACAAGGCAATGACTAATACCAGCAAGAATTGCAGCAGTTTTTAGACTGGGTTTAGAAAGGCAGCGAGCCCAGGAACAAAAGGCAAGTTCAAAGCTCTGGGGGAGCGGCCAACCACTGCAGAATGCAGGTGGCCCAGCCCCTCTCAGTCCCTCTTCTGCTAAGTTCAGGGGCATGCCAAGGAAGCACGTGGCCTGCCAGGAAGTGGGTGTGGCTGCCATCAGCCTGCTTTGGCCCCTCCAGTTCCACATGGAGGGCCAGCCCAGGCTCCCAGCTTCAGTCCACCCTGAGGCCCCTGGCTGCCCTTTCCTACAGCCAGGTGGCCCTCCTGAGCTGCTGTTCACTTGCCAGTGGCTTCTGTGTGACCCCTGGAGACAGTACCTCCCTGGTGCTCTCCCCCTCAGGGGAGCCCGAGGGCCGACTCTGAAGCAGCTCTCCTTCTAGAAGCCTCTTGATTCCTAGAGAAAGGCACTACGTGCAAGCAGGTGGTCCCACTAAACGCCCGGGAGGCCAGGGAGGTCAGTCGCCCGTCAGCCAGCCACCACCCCAGTCCCCAGCTCTTCTCTGAGGGAGAGCAGGTGGCCTGTGAAAACGTTGTGGAGCGGAAAACATGGCGGCAGGGAGGCAGACACTCTGGGGCCCGTGTCCTCCTTCCCCTCTTTCTCCCACTCTGGCTGGGTCCCTCCTTCCCCCGTTAACCAGAATCTCAGAGGAGTCTCAAGTTCAGCTGCTCCTCTAGCCTATGGCCATGTCCACTTGCTACTGTCCTCCCCGTTCTGTGGGAGCCTGCTAACCCAACGTGGCCTCCAGCAGTCCCTGAATCGTTCCACAGGACAAAGCCAGGACGCTCTGTGTGGCCACACGACCTCTAGGCCCTGAGCCCCACCTGCATCCTGTGGTGTCTCCACCTTTGCCTTTGCCATGGTGGTTCCTCTGCTGAGGTCCCCACTTTAGCTTGTTCTTGGGCAAGCTCTTCTCCCCTTTTCTCAGTCCTGGGGGCTGAACATAGGGGTGCTCTAGCCCTTTAAAAACAATTTTTAGGCTGGGCCTCACTAAATTGCTGAGGCTGGCCTCGAACTGCCTCAGTGTCTTGAGTTGCTGGAATCACAGGGATGCACCGCTGTGCCCAGCTTCCCTCTGTCTTCAGGTGGTCAATATCAAGTGTGGCTACAGCACTGGGAGAGGACTGGTCCTGGGTGACATGTCACTGGTGTAATGTGCATGCTAGTGTGGACTGTGGGAAAAAACCCTGCAAAATACCTCGTAATGCTTTGTACTGATTACATGTTCAAATGACATTTTGGATTTATTGGGGTAAATAAAATATATTATTAAATTTTTTTCCCGATTTCTTTTTCACTAAGCTGCCCAGGCTGGTTAGAATCCCTGAGCTCATGAAGGCCTCACGCCTCAGCCTCCCAGTGCTGGCGCTACAGATGCAGGTCACGCGCCTGGCTTCTCTCTCCTCCCTCTTATTTTATTCTATTCTATTTACTTTTTGCTACCTGGGCTTGAACCCAGGGGCGCCTAACCACAGAACATCCCTAGCCCTTTTAATTTAATTTTTTAGTTTGAGATAGGGTCTTGCCAAGTTGCTTAGGCTGGTTTTGCACTTGTGATCCTCCTGCCTCAGCCTCCTGAGGTGCTGGGATCGTGGGTCTGCACCACCACGCCCGGCGTGTATCACTAGAGTGGACAGCAAGCGGGGCTTGCCTTGAGCTGCTGGGCTCTGCTGGTCTACTTCCATCTCGGTGCACCTCTACTCCTGGGCCCTGAGCACCATCCTCCCCGCCTGTATTCTAGGTACTTGCCAGAGCCAGGGGAGCCCTTGATCTGCACCCCCTTCTGCCGGGGTGGCTGTGGTTCACTGCAGCAGGCGGGTCTTGCCTCCATCTGGCGCTGTCACGCGTGAGGGTGATGTGGGATCTCTGCGGGAGCCGGGCCTTCCGCCTGGGAGATGCTACCCTTCCTGAGCCCCTCTGGCTCTGATGGAAGATCAGGTCACAGCACTGTCCTGGCTCTAGCAAGGAAACAAACCTAAGTTCAGTTACTTTTCTGTATTTAGCATTGTGTTCTTAAACAAAACTTTGGCTTGGCTTGTTTCATTTATAGAAAAGTGATATTTAGTTGTGGAGTTGGTAAGATAATGAAGTTTATTCCAGAGCTCTGTTCATTCTCTGAGCAAGCCAATCACATGTCTACTGCCTGTTGTGTTGTGAATTTACCAACCCCTGAGGTCTAGGTGGTCCACAGCTCTTGGCCAGACCAATGACAGTGTGTCCTTGAGAAACTGTAGGACCTCCAGGGTGAAGAGGAATGTGCCTCAACCGCGTGAGAAGGCTCCTCAGATTGTGTCCAAGCAGAACACGCTGGCCAGCGACGCCTGTGCTCTCTGGATCTGAGTCCTGGTGCTGGGTGGGAGATCATCCTTTCCAAGAACTGAAAATCAAAGCCTTCACTGGGCCAGCTGGAGAGTCAGGCAACCCCCCATCATTCCACAGCATGGCCTGCCTCCGTGCAGGGGCCTTGGGCTTCCAGGACTTCTCCTGCTGGGGTCCCTCGGACACAGTAGAAAGTCAGAAGCCCTGCTGGACTATCCCTGGGGCAAGTGGAGTCACTGGGGCACCATGGCCAAGGTTAGACACTTTGCAAGTGCCCAGTCATGAGGGAAAGTAGGTGGGTGCTCAGGGACAAGACAAGTCATTGAAGGTGATCTGTGGTTCTGGAGACAGCAGGGAAAGTTGAGTGTGAACTGTGAGTGAACGCAAGATCTACTTCCTCAGGCTGCAGAGAGGTCACTCTGGTGCCTGCAGTTACGTCCACATTTACTCCGAGCTCAGTCCAAAAGAAAAGACAGTCAGGCACAGTGGCCATGCCTGTAATCCTAGTGACTTGGGAGGCTGAGGCAAGAGGACCGCAAGTTTGAATCTAGCCTCCACAACTTAGGGAGACTCTATTTCAAAATAAAAAATAAAAAGGACTAGGGATGTGACTCAGGGGTAAAGTGCCCTGGGTTCAGCCTCCAGTACAACAAAACAAAACAGGATAAACACAACACAGGGTGCGGGTACCGGCTCTTGGCAGAGGGAGGGTGTGCGGATGACTGTTGCTCTCCTCCTCTGTATGCCCAGAAGCTGAGGCTACAAGGACAAGTTTCTTTAGCTTGGCCCTCGGGGGCACACAGTCAAAGAAAACCTGCTGCAGCTGCATGTGTACCGTGTGCAGTGCTGGGGAGGGACTCGGGGCTCGTGGGTTTCCAGCCACACTCAGTCTGACTCAGTGCAGGCTTACCCACGCCCACCTGGGCGGGGGGCCCGGTGCTCAGCCGCAGGCCTCTGGACCCGCACCCTCCAGTGCTGCCATCCCGGGGGATGCTGGGCGAGATGAGGTGGGCCTGGAGGCCAACAGTCAAAATCAGATACAAACCTGAAGGCAAAGACATATCCTTTTAATGAAAACGGGCTGTGACGAGCACTGACGGACCTCGAAGACACCAGCAGAACCTGCCTGCGAAGCGTCCTTGCCAGCGGTCAGTAATTCAGAGGAAGCAGGCAAAACCAAGACATCCCACCTTCATCGACTTCCCAACAATAGCAATCGCTTCCATGTTTTCCTCATACTCAGTTTTGTGCTTTTATCTAAGAAGTTAGAAAGCATAATAAATCTGCAAGTCTGATACCAAATTGTACGAAATTGTCCAGACCTATGAAGGAGGGGCAAGAGGGCCACTTTAGAAAGCACTGCTGCTGTGACCTCCAGCACTCCTTTATATTTTCCATCTGTGGACTTCCAAGGCGTCCTTGGCAATTTTACCTACGAAAATAACATGCATCAAACAAACTGGCATTCTAAGCACACTTTTAAAATGTGACATATTCTTACTGTGTGGTACAGGCAATGAAAGACACAAAAAAGCTTTTGTTCCTCCTTGTCAAAATGTAGGCTTTAAAATAAGCCACAGGAAGCCTATCTGGCCAGCACGCATGATGGAGTCAAAGCCCCACGACGTACATAGCCCCAGGGGTATGACTCTGGTGGTGCGCTCAGGGTGGACAGGCACGTGGACATGCGGGGAAGGCGTGGTGGGGCTGCAGAACACCAGCGGAACCCCTGCCTGGTTGGCTCAACATCTTTGGCTCCTATGACCCACGGGCCACACAACCTGTCTCAAAAGCTGAGAACTGTTAGAAAAATAATTTGACCAAGGATAGTGAACATTCTAAGTGAAAAGTTGAATGCATTTGCTCCCTTAAACCTCATGGTCTGCTACGCTGGTTTTGGCTCTGGCTGTGACCTCATTGGTGCTCCTGGAAACCATGCGGCCACAACCCCCTCACGCTGCGTGCGAGGGTCTCACCACAAGGCTACTTAACCAACTGCAATGAAGCTCTACAGTACTGTAAAGCGGGCTCTGTTCTAGAACAGGCTCTCTGCCTGGGGCAGGGGGCAGGCGGCAGGCGCTGGCCCAGCCGTGCCCTCAACATCCCTGAGGCAGCCACTCTCCTGGGCAGCACCTCCCAAGCCCAGGCCCGAGAAGCAGACGTTCCAGACATGGCAGTGGACACCTGTGTACTGTCCCAGGACTGCTCAATCATCCAGAGGACTCCTGAGCACCTCCTAGTTCAGCAAGTGACACAGGACAAAGAGACAGGCAGTCAAGGTCAACCTATGGGATTCACAGGTGAAGTCACACCTTGATTTTGAAGTGAACAAACAGGTCGGACCAGTTCTGGAACCGGAGGGGGCCTCCCTGCTGCTCCAAGCCACAGCCAGGCCCACCAAAGTAGCTGGGAATCCTGTTGAGGAGCCACAGTAGAGAAGGGGACTGGCCAGGGTCGTGGTGAAAAATGGGGGCTACTGCGGCAGGTGGGGAGAGGGGCAGGGGGTCATCTGAGGTCCCTGGGGCAGAGAGCAGGTAGGTGGGCAGCCCACCCACCCACACCCTGCTTTTCATCCAGGACTTAGGAGTGCATAAAACCACGGGGAAAGCCGGGCCTCAGAACATTCATTTCCAAGAGGCCACTGTCCTCCATCTCTCAGGCTCGTGGTGGATTCCTGAAGATCATGCAGTAACTCAACCAAATGCCTTCCTGGAACTGCCCTCTTAGGAGACCTTTATAAAGCCTGTAAGCCAGAGCGCCCTGTCTAGAAGCAGGCAGCAAAGAGCAAGCACGTGCTCAGGTCTTCCTGGTGGCCTGCTTCCAGCCTTTGCAGAAGCTTGGGCTCCAGACACTGCCTGTGCCTCGAGGGACGATTAACCTAAGGTGGCAGTTGGCTCTGGGTGCAGGGTCACACAGGTCCTGGGAAGAGTGGGTCTGCAACCTTCACAGAGGGGCTCAGTGCGGTTGGGGTTCTGGGTGGGAGCTGAGGAGCTGGCCCTCTCTAGAAGACATGTGGGACTTGCTGTCAAGGTAGGAAGCCAGTGGACCAGGCAGGCTGCCCCGAGGGCCACACCTCTGCTGACCACAGGAAGAAGAGCCCTGGTGTTGCTGACTTGGTTTGGAGACTCATCCCCTCAGGCTGCTAGATGCCCACAGGACATGGGAATGAAGTCCACATGCTTTTCAAAGAAAACAGCGAGACTGAAAGTAACCAAAAGCAACCTGGCACAGTGGACGGTGACAGGCACCAAGGTTCTGAGAAACGCAGGCTGGCCACAGTGCTTCCTGTGGGAGAGGGAGGGACACGTGGTTGTAGTTCCTATGTGGCGGCAGCCCCTGAGGGCAGAGTGGATTCTGGAGAGCTGGAGCAGGCAAGCAGCAAACGCCTAACCAAGGCCCCGGCCCCCGCATGAGCCATGGGCAAGCTGCGGCTCACCCCAGGACCAGGACACGTGACAGGACGTATGGGATTTATAAAATGATAAAAAAGTCCGTATTTTCAAAGATATAATTTATAGAATATTCTGTACAAAAGCAGTCTTTAGAAGGGACTCTGCTCTCAGAAGAAGTCCATAGCTGTTGGCCTTCTCTTTGGAGCTGTGGCCAGTGGCTTCTTGGTTGCCAGGGGAGTGCTGGCAGGAGAGCTGGTGGGGGTCTTCAGCACTCCGTGGAGGGGCTTCTGCTCAGGGTTGAAGGCCACTCGGGACGGGCCTGTGGGGCTGACCAGGATACTCTTGTCCGTCTTCTTGAACTCTGTCCCAGAGGAAGGTTAGGTCAGGTTAACCAGGTGCCCTAGGCTGCCAGGGGCATCTTTCTGCAGGCCCTGAGAACGCACAGGCAGCCAGGCTGCTGCACCTGCAGTGTGGGGATAACACGGAGGGCGCCAGGCAGCTGCCACGGGGAGCTCTCGGGGAGGCGGCTGGAATGCTGGGCAGCAGGCACCTCCCAGCTGCAGACAAGGCTAGGTCTCTCAGCCACTGTCACACAGGCAGGCACACACATTTGTGGCCCCCAGAGGTGGGTCTTTTCATTCTTTCTTTGGGTACTGGGAATTGAACCCAGAGGTGCCTTACCACTGAGCTACATCCCCAGTCCGTTTATTTTTATTTCGGGTCTAAGTTGCCCAGGCTGGACTGGAACTTGTGATTCTCCTGCATCTGAGCAGCAGGGATGACAGGTGTTGTGAGCCACTGTGCCCAGCGTACGATCAACTTTTTAAAGCCTGGGTTCTGGGGCAGTGCAGCTCAGCAGGGAGCACTTGCCCAGCATTAGGCCGGACTCCCGCCTAGTAGTGCAAGAACACCACACAAAACTTTGCTTTTGAAGCCAGCAAGGTAGAGCTGTCCTTCCTCCTGCTCCCAGTCCGAGCAGGACACCTGTAGCCAGCCTCTCACCTTACCCTCGCCCTAGCACCTGGCAGCCCTGGAGGTGAGGGGCTCACAGTGGGTGCTGGCAAGGGTGAGGAGGGGCCTCCACCTCAGCCCTCAACCCCAAATTTTCCAGGGCCCATGGAAGCTGCCCTGCCTGCCTCAAGGGGACCCTGAGCTAGCTCCAGCTGCACGATGCCAGGAGGAACATCTGCAAAAGGAAGCCCCGACTTACCTGCAGTGGTGTTTCTGTTCAACCCAAAGGTGACTTTTTTGGTGCTGCTGGGTGTTCTGTTCAGCTGCAGAAGAACAAAAGCAACGTGCTGTGGCAGGTGCTGGCTCCTATCTGAGCTCTCTGGGGCTTGCCCAGGAGGGAGGCCCCAGTCTCTGCAGAGGCCAGAGGGCCAGTAGCACAAGGGTGAGGAGGGGCCTCCACCTCAACGTCTGCTCTGTGTCCATGAGACCCCGCTACCAGACATCCTGGCTGGTACCACTCTCTACCAGCACACAGCCTGCCCAGCTGGAGGCCAGGCAGCCCTGCAGATGCCACGGGTAGTCACCTGCTCAGTCCTTCCCAGTGAAGGAAGTTGAACAAGGTCAGGATGTCTGAAGACTACAGGATATGTGCTTATGACCCTGCTCGTTTTGTTCCAGAGTTTGTAAGTTTAATCTGCAGATGATATAAACTCAATAGAATCAAACTCCATGGGCAACTTCCACGCAGGAGGAATTCAGTTCATCAAAATTAACTGTATTTGGTAAAAACCATCCTGAGATGCCTGCTGGAGGCTTGAAACTCATTGTCAGGGGCTATTTGGTCTAGGATTGCATAGTGTCTGAATTGGGCACTGCTAATATGGATCTCCCCATAAAGAAAGGGTTTTGGAAACCTATAGGGCCACTATAAGCCTATAGGGAGAAATCTGCAATACCCCAGATCTGCAGCCCTAGAGGGGAAGATACATGAACAACATGAAAAAACAAGGGAAGAAAATGATTCACACAAACCTAGATTCTATAGTAATAGAATCCAATGACAGTATGTTAGAAGAAATGTCAGAAAAGGACTTCATATTATACATGATTAGGATGATTCGCGAAGCAAAGGATGAGATAAGAGAGCAAATGCAGGCAATGAATGATAATACCAATAAGCTGAAAGAGCACCTGCAGGAAGCAAAAGATCATTTCAACAAAGAGATAGAGATTCTCAAAAAAAAAAAAAAAAAAAAGCCAAAAAACAAAAAACAAACGGAAATCCTTGAAATGAAGGAGACAATAAACCAAATAAAAGCTCAATGGAAAGCATCACCAACAGACTAAACCACTTGGAAGACAGAACCTCAGACAATGAAGACAAAATATTTAATCTCAAAATACAGTTGCCCAAACAGAGAAGATGGTAAGAAATCATGAACAGAATCTCCAAGAACTACGGGACACCATGAAAAGACCAAATTTAAGAATTACTGGAATTGAGGAAGGCACAGAGATACAAACCAAAGGAATGAACAACCTATTCAATGAAATAATTTCAGAAAATTTCCCAAGCCTGAAGAATGAAATGGAAAATCAAATACAAGAGGCTTACAGAACACCAAATGCACAGAATCACAACAGATCCACACCAAGGCACATCATAATGAAAATGCCTAACATTCAAAATAAAGATAGGATTTTGAAGGCCGTGAGAGAAAAACATCAGATTACATATAGGGGGAGACCAATACAGATAGCAGCCGACTTCTCAGCCCAGACTCTAAAAGTTAGAAGGGCCTGGACCAACATATTTCAAGCTCTGAAAGAACATGGTTGCCAACCAAGAATCCTATACCCAGCAAAACTAACCTTCAGATTTGAAGATGAAATAAAATCCTTCCATGATAGACAAAAGTTAAAAGAATTTACAAATAGAAAGCCTGCACTACAGAATGTTCTCAACAAAATATTCCATGAGGAGGAAATGAAAACAAACAATGGAGGTCAGCAAAGGGAGAAACTACCTTAGAGAAAAACCACTCAAAGGAGAGAAACCAAGCCAACTTAAAACCAAAAATAAGCCAAATGACTGGGAATACAAATCATATCTCAATACCAACCTGAACGTTAATGGCCTAAACTCATCAATCAAATGACACAGATTGGCAGAATGAATTAAAAAGAAAGACCCAACGATATGCTGCCTGCAAGAGACTCATCTCATAGAAAAAGACATCCACAGACTAAAGGTGAAAGGATGGGAAAAAACCTACCATGTGCATGGACTCAGTAAAAAAGCAGGGGTTTCCATCCTCATATCAGATAAAGTGGACTTCAAGCCAAAGTTAGTCAGAAGGGATAAAGAAGGACATTTCATACTGCTTAAGGGAACCATAAATCAGGAAGACGTAACGATAGTAAATATTTATGCCCCAAACAATGGTGTATCCCTGTACATCAAACAAATCCTTCTCAATTTCAGGAATCACATAGACCACAACACAGTAATTCTGGGTGACTTTAACATATCGCTGTCACCACTAGATAGATCTTCCAAACAAAATCCAACCAAAGAAACCATAGAACTCAATAACACAATCAATAACCTAGACTTAATAGAAATATATAGAATATTCCATCCATCAACGAGCGGATTCACTTTCTTCTCAGCAGCACATGGAACCTTCTCGAAAATAGACCATATGTTATGCCACAAAGCAGCCCTAGGAAATGCAAAAAATAGAGATACTGCCTTGTGTTCTATCAGATCATAATGGACTGAGAATAGAAATCAATGACAAAATAAAAAACAGAAAGTACTCCAACACCTGGAGACTAAATAATATGCTACTGAATGAAACATGGATAACAAAAAACATCAGGGAGGATATTAAAAAATTCTTAAGAGGTCAATGAGAACAATGATACAATATATCAAATTCTCTGGGACACTATGAAAGTGGTACTAAGAGGAAAATTCATTGCATGGAGCGCATTCCAGAAAAGAATGAAAAGCCAACAACTAAATGACCTAACATTACAGCTCAAAGCCCTAGAAAAAGAAGAACAGAAAAATAGCAAAAGTAGCAGAAGACAGGAAATAACTAAAATCAGAGCTGAAATCAATGAAATTGAAACAAAAGAAACAATTCAAAAAGTTGACAAAACAAAAAGTTGGTTCTTTGAGAAAGTAAACAAAATAGACAAACACTTAGCCACACTAACAAAGAGAAGGAGAGAGAAGACTCACAACACATTACTAAAATTTGTGATGCAAAAGGAAATATCACAACAGACACCACTGAGATACAGAACATAATGAGAAGCTACTTTGAAAATCTGTATTCCAACAAAATAGAAAGTACTGAAGACATTGACAAATTTCTAGAGACATATGCTCCTCCCAAACTGAACCAGGAGGATGGTGGGGGCTGTGCCATGTTGATCACATTGGCAGCGAGGAGGTTAATTGACATAAGCACACTCAGGTGATTTTATCGTCCACGCACACAATGTATGCGCATGTGTTCTCAAGCACTCCTAATTGTGCCTGATCTTTGCGTAAGAGGCGTGGCCCTGCTCTCCGCCTCCTGGAGGTGATATAAGCTTAGGCGGAGCGAGACAGAGACGCAGCAGCCATTAGCAGAAAAGCAGTAGAAAAAGCAGCTACACGCACGGAAGCAGCAAAACACACGCAACAGCAGCCAGAAGAAAGGAAACACGCGCGGCAGCAGCAAGTAGGGGCAGCGGCGGAAGGCAGATTGCAGAGCGGAGAACTGAGACGCATCACTAACCACCTTAGGTAGACATACCCTTAAGTTCACAGGATGCAGGACACACCAGTAAGGAATCAGCAGACCTTAAGTGAGGCGTAGCAAGTCTCTCTTCCTCTAAGCTCTAAGCAAAGCCTGTCCTCTCAAAGTCTCTCTTAAGCAAAGTCTCTCTTTCTCTCTGATAAGCAAAGTCTCTCCCTCTCTCCTCTCAAAGTAAACCTCATTTCCTCTATCCTCTATAAACAAACAAGCAAGAAAGCAGTGCACTAAAGAGAAAGATAGAAGTGCCTCAGTTTCCACTCCACCACCCATAAGACCCGTGCAAGTTGTTGCTGCAGGCGGTGACAAATATCCACGGATTTTGTACCGCAAAGAGCCAGCGACAGGAGGACATACACAATTTAAACAGATCAATATCAAGCAATGAAATAGAAGAAGCCATTAAAAACCTACCATCCAAGAAAAGCCCAGGACCAGACGGATTCTCAGCCAAATTCTACAAGACCTTCCAAGAAGAACTCATTCCAATACCTCTCAAAGTATTCCAGGAAATAGAAAAGGAGGGAACCCTACCGAACTCATTCTATGAGCTAATATCCACCCTCATACCCAAACCAGGCAAATACACATCAAGGAAAGAAAATTTTAGACCAATATCCTTGATGAATATAGATGCAAAGATCCTTAACAAAATATTGGCAAACCGTATCAAAAAACATATAAGAAAATTGTGTACACGATCAAGGGGATTCATCCCTGGAATGCAAGGGTGGTTTAACATCCGTAAATCAATAAACTGACCCAGAGCTGCAGGCGGTTGCCAGAGGAGACGCCGCGCGGCGAGCTGTTTGGAATCAGAACGACGCTTCTGAACACCGGGGCCTGCCTGAGGCAAGGAGGAAGAGGAGCGGCCGCTTGGATTCGGGGTGACTACACGGGAACTACATGGCGGTTGCCAGAGAAGGGGCTGCGTGGCGAGCTGTTTGGACTCTGACCACTTCTGAACCCCGGGGCCTGCCCGGAGGAGTAGGAGAAGGAGGAGAAGGAGCGCGGCGGGTCCTTTGGACTCGCAGTGACTGCATTAGCGCTCCAGGCGGCTGCTCAGAGAAGGCGAAGTGGTGAGTTTGTTTGGTCTTAAAGTGACAGCTCCTGAACACAGGGGGGCTGCCTGGAGGAGAAGCGTGGTGGGACGCTTGGTCTTGAGGGGCCACACCAGAGCTCCGGGCGGTGCCCAGAGGACCCGTGCAGCGGGTCACGTGGATTCAGAGCCACTCAGAGGGACTGCTCCTGAACACCTGGGGGGTTATCTGGAGAAGGAGGAAGAACGGGGAGGGTCACTTCGACTCGGAGTGATTGATTGCCCCGGGCTACGGGTGGTTGGTGGGAGGAGGAGGCACGAAGTGAGTTTCTTGGACTCCTAGTGACCGCACCGGCATACTGGGCGGCTGTCTGGAGGAAGAGGCCTGTGGCGGGTCTCTGGGACTCAGAGCGATTGTTCGGGGCCACAGGTGGCTGCTCAGAGGAGGGGCCACGCAGCCAGGCGATTAGGTGCAGAACAGGGTCCCAGGATCTAGGAGGCTTCTGGGTGGAAGAGCCGCACAGAGACAGGCTTAGGGCGGAGCGAAGGTTCCAGGCCTATGGGCAAATTCTCTGAGGAGGGGCAGCCTAAGGAGATTCATCTGCGAAGGGTGAGGCTCCCAGGCCCAGGAGGTAGGGCCGGGCCCCTGGAAACTTTTGCAGAGGAAGGCAGCCCAGCCCAGGCAGTAGCTGTAAATGAGGGGAACCTCTAGGAGGAAACTGACCAGCGAGACCTCCCCACTGGGTGAGTCTTCCCTGCCTGGTGAGGTTTCCCCACAAGGACGGTAAAACCAGAGACACAGGCCCAAACAGGCCTTGCCTCAGCCCACAGCCTAGGTCCCCTTTGGATGACCATTGGTCAACAAGTGGAGGCACCTCTGCCCACTAGCAGGGAATATACCCCACCTGAAGGCCACCACTCCTAGAGAGGCAGCTTCCTTGTGGAGCACCGCATTATCAACCTCCTCCAAGACTTCAGCCTACTGAAGGCTAAGAGGGGATATATATAGAAATCTTCAGGGTCATTGTAAATCAACAGAGGAAATCTGCAATATCTCAGCGGTCCACTGATATCTGAACAACATGAGAAAACAAGGAAAGAAAATGCTGCAAACAAATCTAGATGTTACATCAATAAAACCCAATGACAGCATGGCAGAAGAAATGACAGAAAAGGAGTTCAGAATGTACATAATTAAAATGATCAGAGAAGCAAACGAGGAGATGAAAGAGCAAATGCAAGCATTGAATGATGAGATGAAAGAGCAAATGCAAGCATTGATTGATCGCACCAATCGACAGTTAAAAGAGCAAATACAGGAAGCAAAAGATCATTTCAATAAAGAGTTAGAGATATTGAAAAAAAACAAACAGAAATTCTTGACATGAAGGAAACAATAAACCAAATTAAGAACTCCATAGAAAGCATATCCAATAGGATAGAACACCTGGAAGACAGAACCTCAGACATTGAAGACAAAATATTTAACCTTGAAAACAAAGCTGAACAAACAGAGAAGATGGTAAGAAATCATGAACAGAATCTACAAGAACTATGGGATATCATGAAAAGGCCAAATTTAAGAATTATTGGGATTGAGGAAGGCCTAGAGAAACAAGCCAAAGAATGAACAACCTATTCAATGAAATAATATCAGAAAATTTCCCAAATCTGAAGAATGAAATGGAAAATCAAGTTCAAGAGGCTTACAGGACTCCAAATACACAAAATTACAACAGACCCACACCAAGGCACATTATAATGAAAATACCTAACATACAAAATAAAGACAGAATTTTAAAGGCTGTGAGAGAAAAGAACCAAATTACATTCAGGGGGAAACCAATACGCATATCAGCAGATTTTTCAATCCAGACCCTAAAGCTAGAAGGTCCTGGAACAACATTTTTCAAGCCCTGAAAGAAAATGGATGCCAACCAAGAATCTTATACCCAGCAAAACTTACCTTCAAATTTGACGATGAAATAAAATCCTTCCATGATAAACAAAAGCTAAAAGAATTTACAAAAAGAAAGCCAGCATTACAGAACATTCTCAACAAAATATTCCATGAGGAAGAGATGAAAAACAAACAAGCAAATCAGCAAAGGGAGGAATTATCCTAAAGGAATTGTCAAATAAAGGAGGAAACAAGTTGTGTCAAACAAATAAATAAACAAAATTTTAAAAATGAACCAAATGACCGGGAAACCCAAATCATTTCTCTATAATAACCCTGAATGTTAATGGCCTGAATTCATCAATCAAAGACATAGACTGGCAGACTGGATTAAAAAGAAAGATCCAACAATATGTTGCCTGCAAGAGACTCACCTCATAGAAAAAGATACCCATAGATTAAAGGTGAAAGGATGGGGAAAAACATACCATGCACATGGACTCAGCAAAAAAGCTGGAGTATCCATCCTCATTTCCGATAATGTGGACTTCAAGCCAAAGTTAGTCAGAAGGGATAAAGAAGGTCATTTCATACTGCTTAAGGGAAGCATAAATCAGCAAGATATAACAATCATAAACATCTATGCCCCAAACAGTGGCTCATCCATGTATGTCAAACAAATCCTTCTCAATTTCAGAAACCAAATAGACCACAACACAATAATACTAGGTGATTTTAACACGCCGCTCTCACCACTGGACAGATCTTCCAGACAAAAATTGAGCAAAGAAAACCATAGATCTCAACAACACAATCAATAATTTAGACTTAACGGACATTTATAGAATATTCCATCTAACCAAGAGTGAATACACTTTCTTCTCAGCAGCACATGGATCCTTCTCTAAATAGACCATATATTATGCACAAAGCTAATGTTAGCAAATACAAGAGATAGAGACACTAGCATGTATTCTATCAGATCATAATGGATTGAAGTTAGAAATAAATGAAAGAGTAAAACACAGGAAACTATTCCAACATCTGGAGATTAAACAATATGCTATTATATGATGAATGGATAACAGAAGATATTAGGAAGGAAATTAAAAAATTCTTAGAGGTAAATGAGAACAAAGAAACATCATATCAAAATCTCTGGGACACTATGAAAGCAGTACTTAGAGGGAAATTTATTTCATGGAGCGCATTTAATAAAAGAAGTAAAACTCAACAAATAAACAACCTAACACTACAGCTCAAAGCCTTAGAAAAAGAAGAATAGAACAGCACCAAAAGTAGTAGAAGACAGGAAATAGTTAAACTCAGAGCTGAAATCAATGAAATTGAAACAAAAGAAACAATACAAAAAATTGACAAAATAAATAGTTGGTTCTTCGAAAAAATAAACAAAATTGATAAACCTTTAGCCACACTAACAAAGAGAAGACGAGAGAAAACCCAAATCACTAAAATTCGGAATGAACAAGGAAATATCACAACAGACAGGATGGAAATACAAAACATAATTAGAAGCTATTTTGAAAATCTATACTCCAACAAAATAGAAAATTTCGAAGACATCAACAGGTTTCTAGAGACATATGAATTGCCTAAACTGAACGAGGAGGACATACACCATTTAAATAGACCAATTTCAAGTACTGAAATAGAAGAAGTCATCAAAAGCCTACCAACAAAGAAAAGTCCGGGACCAGATGGGTTCTCAGCCGAGTTCTACAAAACCTTTAAGGAAGAGCTCATTCCAATACTTCTCAAAGTATTCCATAAAATAGAAGAGGAGGGAACCCTCCCAAACTCATTCTATGAAGCCAATATCACACTGATACCTAAACCAGACAGAGACTCATCAAGGAAAGAAAATTTCAGACCAATATCCTTAATGAACATCGACGCAAAAATTCTCAACAAAATTTTAGCAAATCGCATACAAAAACATATTAAAAAGATAGTGCACCATGATCAAGTGGGTTTCATCCCAGGGATGCAAGGTTGGTTCAACATCAGGAAATCAATAAACGTAATTCACCATATTAATAGACTTAAAGTCAAGAATCACATGATTATTTCAATAGATGCAGAAAAAGCATTTGATAAAATACAGCACCCCTTCATGCTCAAAACACTAGAAAAAATAGGGATAGTGGGAACATTCCTTAATATTGTAAAGGCCATTTATGCTAAGCCCATGGCTAATATCATTCTAAATGGTGAAAAACTGAAAGCATTCCCCCTAAAAACTGGAACAAGGCAGGGATGCCCTCTTTCACCACTTCTATTCAACATCGTTCTTGAGACTCTGGCCAGAGCAATTAGACAAACCAAAGAAATTAAAGGGATACGAATTGGAAAAGAAGAACTCAAACTATCCCTGTTCGCTGATGACATGATTATATATTTAGAGGAACCTGGAAATTCCACCAGAAAACTCTTAGAACTCATAAGTGATTTCAGTAAAGTAGCAGGTTACAAGATCAATGCCCATAAATCCAACGCATTTTTATACATAAGTGATGAATCTTCAGAAAGAGAAATTAGGAAAACTACCCCTTTCACAATAGCCTCGAAAAAAAATAAAATACTTGGGAATCAATCTCACAAAAGAGGTGAAAGACCTCTACAATGAGAACTATACAACACTAAAGAAAGAAATTAAAGAACACCTTAGAAGATGGAAAGATCTTCCATGTTCTTGGATAGGAAGAATTAATATTGTCAAAATGGCCATACTACCTAAAGTGCTATACAGATTCAATGCAATTCCAATTAAAATCCCAATGACGTACCTTACAGAAATAGAGCAGGCAATTATGAAATTCATCAGGAAGAATAAGAAACCCAGAATAGCTAAAGCAATCCTTAGCAGGAAGAGTGAAACAGGGGGTATTGCAATACCAGATCTTCAACTCTACTACAAAGCAATAGTAACAAAAACGGCATGGTATTGGTACCAAAATAGAAGGTAGATCAATGGTACAGAATAGAGGACACGGACACAAACCCAAATAATACAATTTTCTCATACTAGACAAAGGGGTCAAAAATATGCAATGGAGAAAAGATAGCCTCTTCAACAAATGGTGCTGGGAGAATTGGAAATCCATATGCAACAGAATGAAACTAAACCCATATCTCTCACCATGCACGAAACTAAACTCAAAATGGATTAAGGACCTCGGAATCAGACCAGAGACCCTGCAGATTATAGAAGAAAAAGTAGGTCCAAATCTTCACCTTGTTGGTCTAGGACCAGACTTCCTTAACAGGACTCCCATAGCACCAGAAATAAAAGCTAGAATCAACCACTGGGATAGATTCAAACTAAAAAGCTTTCTCTCAGCAAAGGAAACTATCAGCAATGCGAAGAAAGAGCCTACAGAGTGGGAGAATATCTTTGCCCAATCATTCTTCAGATAGAGCACTAATCTCCAGAATCTATAAAGAACTCAAAAAACTCTACTCCAAGAATTCAAACAGTCCAGTCAACAAATGGGCTAAGGAAATGAATAGACACTTCACAGAAGAAGATCTACAAGCAATCAACAAACATATGGAAAAATGTTCAACATCTCTAGTAATAAGAGAAATGCAAATCAAAACCACCCTAAGATTCCATCTCACCCCAATTAGAATGGCGATTATCAAGAATACGAGCAACAACAGGTGTTGGCGAGGATGTGGGGAGAAAGGTACACTCATACACTGCTGGTGGGGCTGCAAATTAGTGCAGCCACTATGGAAAGCAGTGTGGAGATTCCTTAGAAAACTTGGAATGGAACCACCATTTGACCCAGCTATCCCACTCCTTGGCCTATACCCAAAGGACTTAAAATCTGCGTACTACAGAAATACAGCCACATCAATGTTCATAGCTGCTCAATTCACAATAGCCAGACTGTGGAACCAACCTAGATGCCCTTCAATTGATGAGTGGATAAAGAAACTGTGGTATATATATACTATGGAATATTACTCAGCCATAAAGAATGATAAAATTATGACATTTGCAGGCAAATGGATGAAATTGGAGAATATCATGCTAAGTGAGATAAGCCAATCTCAAAAAGCCAAAGGACGAATGATATCGCTAATAAGTGGAGGTTGACACATAATGGGGGGGAGGGAAGGGTTAGAGTTAGGGTTAGGGAGGGGGGCAAGTATGGAGGAAGGAACTACTGTATAGAGGGTAAAGAGGGGTGGGAGGGGTGGGGGGAAGGGAAAAAATAACAGAATGAATCAAACAACATTGCTCTATGTAAATTTATGATTACAGAAATGGTATGCCTTTACGCCATGTACAAACAGAGAAACAACATGTATCCCATTTGTTTACAATAAAAAAAAAAAAATCAATAAACTTAATCCATCATGTCAATAGACTTAAGGATAAGAATCATATGGTTATTTCAATTGATGCAGAAAAAGCGTTCGACAAAATACAACACCCCTTCATGCTCAAAATACTAGGAAAAAATAGGGATAGTAGGAACTTACCTGAACATTGTAAAGGCTATTTATGCTAAGCCCATGGCCAACATCATTCTTAATGGAGAAAAACTGAAACCATTCCCTTTAAAAATGGGAACAAGACAGGGGTGTCCTCTTTCACCACTTCTATTCAACATTGTCCTCGAAACTGTAGCCAGAGCAATTAGGCAGACCAAAGAAATTAAAGGGATACAAATAGGAAAAGAAGAGCTTAAGCTGTCACTATTTGCGGATGACATGATTCTATATTTAGAGGATCCAAAAACCTCCTCCAGAAAACTTCTACACCTCATCAATGAATTCAGCAAAATAGCAGGCTATAAAATCAACACACGTAAATCTAAAGCATTTTTATATGCAAGTGACAAAACAGCTGAAAGGGAAATGAGGAAAACAACTCCATTTGCAATAGCCTCAAAAAAATAAACAAACAAACAAACAAACAAAAAAACACACACAAAAAAACTTGGGAATCAATCTAACCAAAGAGGTAAAAGATCTCTACAATGAAAACTACAAAACATTGAAGAAAGAAATTGAGGAAGACCTTAGAAGATGGAAAGATCTCCCATGTTCTTGGATAGGCAGAATTAATATTGTCAAAATGGCCATACTACCAAAAGTGCTATACAGATTCAATGCAATTCCAATTAAAATCCCAATGACGTACCTTACAGAAATAGAGCAAGCAATCATGAAATTCATCTGGAAGAATAAGAAACCCAGAATAGCTAAAGCAATCCTTATCAGGAAGAGTGAAGCAGGGGGTATCGCAATACCAGAACTTCAACTCTACTACAAAGCCATAGTAACAAAAAACAGCATGGTATTGGCACCAAAATAGACAGGTAGATCAATGGTACAGAATAGAGGACACGGACACAAACCCAAATAAATACAATTTTCTCATACTAGACAAAGGTGCCAAAAATATGCAATGGAGAAAAGATAGCCTCTTCAACAAATGGTGCTGGGAAAAACTGGAAATCCATATGCAACAGAATGAAAGTAAACCCCTATCTCTCACCCTGCACAAAACTCAACTCACAATGGATCAAGGACCTTGAAATCAGACCAGAGACCCTGCATCTTATAGAAGAAAAAGTAGGTCCAAATCTTCACCTTGTTGGCTTAGGATCAGACTTCCTTAATAGGACTCCCATAGCACAAGAAATAAAAGCAAGAATCAATAACTGGGATCGATTCAAACTAAATAGCTTTCTCTCAGCAAAGGCAACTATCAGCAATGCGAAGAGAGAGCCTACAGAGTGGGAGAATATCTTTGCCACTCATAGTTCAGATAGAGCACTAATTTCCAGAATACATAAAGAACTCAAAAAACTCTACACCTAGAATACAAATAACCCAATCAACAAATGGGCTAAGGGTATGAACAGATGCTTCACAGAAGAAGATCTACAAGCAATCAACAAACATATGAAAAAATATTCACCATCTTTAGTTATAAGAGAAATGCAAATCGAAACTACACTAAGATTCCATCTCACCCCAATTAGAATGGAGATTATCAAGAATACAAGCAACAATAGGTGTTGGAGAGGATGTGGGGAAAAAGGTACACTCATACATTGCTGGTGGGGTTGCAAATTAGTGCAGCCACTCTGGAAAGCAGTGTGGAGATTCCTTAGAAAACTTGGAATGGACCCACCATTTGACCCAGCTATCCCACTCCTCGGCCTCTACCCAAAGGACTTAAAATCAGCACACTACAGAGATACAGCCACATCAATGTTCATAGCGGCTCACTTCACAATAGCCAGACTGTGGAACCAACCTAGATGTCCTTCAATTGATGAATGGATAAAGAAACTGTGGTATATATATACAATGGAATATTACTCAGCTATAAAGAATGATAAAATTATGGCATTTGTAGGCAAATGGATGAAATTAGAGAACATCATGTTAAGTGAGATAAGCCAATCTCAAATATCCAAAGGACGAATGATCTCACTGATAAGTGGATGATGACACATAATAGGGGATGGGAGGGGGGCAAGAATGGAGGAAGGAGGGACTGTATAGAGGGAAAAGAGAGGTGGGAGGGGTGGGGGGAAGGAAAAAATAACAGAATGAATCAAACATCATTACCCTATGTACATGTGTGATTACACAAATGGTATGTCGTTACTCCATGTACAAACAGAAACAAAACAAAAAAAAAAAAAGGGGAAAAAAATTAACTGTATTCTTTCCTAATTGAGAAAGTCCTAGAGGCTGATCCGTTCTGACTGTGAAGCCCTTCCTAGAACCGGGGCTTCCATGGGAATCTCCTGTCTCCGTCTCACTCCCCTTGCCTCAGGCTCCACTCACGAGAGAGTGCTGTGGCCGCGGAGATGTCCCACTGGCACCTGAGCCCTGACCTCGCAGTATGCTCGCTCCCAGACCCCCAACCACCATGACGCCCCTGCTGAGGACGCGTGCCCGAGGAGGGCGCACCTGGATGGCTCGCTCTGCAGGGCGGGTGGCAGCACTGCTCTTGGCTCTTCTGAAGAACAGGGGTTTTGGTAAGAAGAGGGTGTCAAACTTCACGAAGTCCTTTTCTGTCCTCAGTGGCTGCTTCTTCAAAGGGGAAATGCTGGTTCCCTAAGAGACCAAGGGGCAAGAGGCCAAGGCGGGCGGATCACAACACAGAGCGACCTGTGAGGCCCCAGCACACAGGATATGACCTAGGCCAGCAAGGTGAGAGCTCCTGGAACAGACTCGTGTCCCAGGCCAGGTGTGCCAAGAGCCCTCCCGCCAGTAGAAGAGAACTCACCCGCAGGCCACTGCTCACCTGGGCACCATGCCACTAGGGGACAGAAATCGCTTCTCAGCAACTAAACCCACTTGTTCATCTGCATATCCAAACCCAAACCCGGAGCTGAGTGCTTGCCGTTCAGAGTTTACCTGCTAAGTACCAACTCATTCTCTAACCTGGGACCAAAGACGTCACGTGGGCAGCAGGTCTGGCATGGAGGGTAGGCACGGCAGCACAGGGTTCTCCTGGGTGGCTGTAGCCAGCAACCCACGAGCAGAGGCCTGGTCTGGCCCAGGACCTGGGAAGCCCAGCACTGTGGGTGCCACAGGGCAGTTTGGCATTGGTGTCCCTGGCTTGAAGTCAGCTGTCTTCCCTCAGCAGACCTGGCAGACTGGGCCCCGGGCACTTCCCACTCTGCCAGCACAATCGCTGGTGACACGCCAGCCCCCGAGAAGAAAACACCTCCTAAAACTGGTTGCTAAGGGTGTGAGCCACCAGGTCTCTGCTACTCCTGGAGGAGGGCCGCACAGTCCAGGGAGAAGGGGACACCACTACTCGGGCAAGTCTGTGCTAGGAAGCCACCTCCAGTCCTGCCGAGGCTCTGCTCTGCCTCGTTGAGGCTTCTTACTGACCACAAACTCACTCACCTGGCCACCGAGGAGGCCTCAATGTCACAGCACTGCCATGTAGTGGGTCTAAAGGCTCGTGCTGAACAAGGGTCGGCAGGCTTTTCCTCTGAAGGGCCAGGGAGTAAATTTTCCGCTCTGGACCACTAGGTCTGTCACACCACTCAATTCTGTCACTGTGGAGTGAAAGTGACCACAGACAGTGCAAACATGCATGGCACAGCTGCCCCAACAGAACCACGTCTGTCTGCCCTGACGCGGAAGCAGTGTGTACCCAGGGGCAGGGTGAGGCGCAGGCCAGCAGCTGGGCTCCTCCTCTACACCTGACTCGAGAGATCTAAGCAGAGAGACAGTTCCTCTCACCAAACACCTAACCATACCGGAGAATCTTGGGCTTCCTCCTTTGCCAGAGGCCCCAGATGGGCCAGCTGGAGGAAGAAACAAGTGCAGCACTGGAAGGAGCCTGCGTCTGCTGGGGAGTGCTGCAGGGCAGCAGGGCTCGCCTGGGGGACCTCCTGCCCAGCACACCCTTCCCTAACCTTGGGGCGCGTGGCCTGGGGTGGAGGAGGTGGCTGGAAAGCACCTGCACTGGCCCTTGGATGGGCACCTGTTCTTCACTTGGGTGAGGACTGTTTTAAATCACAGCACCTTCTAAGCATTGCTGGTCTAGGTCAGACCATGCCCAGCAACCCCAATCCCTGCCACAGAGGGAGCAGGGTCTCAGCCTCCCTGCCTCGGGCCCTGCCCACCTTACCAGAGCTTGGATCTGCCTGACTCTGGATCCCGGTATTCCATTGTGTTCTATCAAGTTAGACATTTCTTTCATCTTCTTCCTCTTCTTCAAAATCATTGTTTTCTGACTGGACAGATAGCGGTCAAGGCTGCCGGGCTCTGCCTTCTTTTTCTGTGGCCTCCTGCACTGGGTCAGGGAGGCCTGGCCGCTGCCGTTGACAGGGAGTGCTCCAAGCTTCCTCTTCCTTTTCAGGACCTGGGCTCCATCTGTTGGGGAACCTCGGGTAGCAGGTCCCTGGGGATGGCTGCTGCCAGGGCCACTTCGAGCCCTGTCCTCCAGAGGCAGCTCTGTGGGGTCCCAGATCTCTCCTTGTGCCCCTAGGCTCTTTCTCTTCAGCCGCTTCCTCCTACTGTGCGTGGGGGCAGAGGGGGGATGCTCCGAGCTGCTCTTCTCCCTGGTGCTGGACTCGGCCTCTGCTCTGGGTTCAGCTGCTCGCTCCTGTGGGCTCTGCCTCTGCGCAGGTGCAGGCTCCCCTCCCCCGCTCTGTGCTGGGGGTGTGGCTGCGTCCCTCAGGCCCCAAGTCTCAGACTGGGGGTGGCTCCTCTTCTTTTTTTTCCTTTTTCTTTTCTGAATGCTGCCTTCACTGTCCTCTTCTTCAGCAAGAAAGACTTTGTTTCCTATAAAATCAGAGACCAATAAACAAGCTCCCCAGGGTTCGGGATGGCTGTGCCTGACTGGACTGGCACCCAGGGTCTCACACGTCCAAGACAAGCTCTGCCACTGACCACACCCTAGGCACGAGTTCTGTGATGCATCCCCTAGAAGAGTCCTGACCTGGGTGACCTGGTGACTCTGCATGCTGACATGTTCCCTTCCTCCCCCTGCAAGTCTCCCCTGTCTATTTTAGTGGAGGGGGATCAAAGGAGCCAGGTTCCTAATAACGTAAGGTCCGGAATTAAAAGCTGCAATGAAATCCCTACTCCAAGGATGAGACTAAGGTCCAGAGACACCCTGACAAATCCCTGCTTGGCAGGGCACAGCCCTCGTCTCCATGTCCTGTCCTTGGATCTACTTCCCCTGAAGATGCTGTCACAAGTCAGAGGATGCCTTTGGATGAGTGAGCTGCAGCCCTGGTTTGGAAGAAAATAACAAAATGTGGGTAAAAACCTGCTTACTCTTTAGCCATTCAAAATGGACATTTTGCCAGGCACGGTGGCACACACCTATATTCCCAGCAGCTTAGGAGGCTGAGGTAGGAGGATTGAGAGTTCCGAGCCAGTCTCAGCAATCAGTCGACCGCGTCTCAAAATAAAAAATAAAAAGGTCTGGGGTTGTGTTTGAGTGGTTAAGCACTCCTGGGTTAAAACTCCGATACCAAAACAAAAATAAAAATACAAACAAACAAAAGCACCAAAAAGGAGACTCTTGCTCTGCCCACGATTTGTGCACTATCTCAAGTCTCTGGCCTCAACAGCACGCGCCCAGCGCTGCCCACAGCCCAGCTGCCTGCTTTCAAGCCTCCCTGAGGTTAGGCCTGCAGCTCGCCTCTCTCCTTCCCCAAGTCGGCTTTCTCTAAGAGCTTACGTCTTTTTTTCTTATGTTTTCTTTGACAGAGGGCTTGATCGTCTTCCTCAGCAGAAATGTCCTCAGGAAAACTGAGTCGAGGGATCCCACCTGTGAAACACCACAGCAACCTCTCAGCTTCCTGAGGGCCTTGACGCTGGCCCCTGCCCGAGCTAGCCAGGTCAGACTTTAGACCTTGATTTCTGCCTCCTCTCCACTACTCGACCCTGGAGATTGTTACCACAGTAATTAGACACGTCACAAAGCTTTGTGGGTTTTACTAACTGTGGGTAACCACTCTACAGCTCAGTCCTTGAGGCTAGGCAGGACTGGGCAGTCTCCAGCTTCACGGCTCTGCGGTACTTTTCCCAATTCCAAGCACCCAGCAGATGAGCGGGGAGTGGGCTCATTGGTCCACTCAGATGTAACCGAGCACACGGCAGCTTTCCCGTGGGGACAAATGACCGTAACAGCAAATGAAAGGGACCCAGGGGCAGACTTCCTTCTTCATGAAGGACCAATCTGGAATCTCCCTAGTCCAATAAAAATTTGCCCAGTCTAAACGTAATAAAAACCAAAACAAAGGGGATGCCTACTCCTGGCCCTAGTGCTTATGGGGCGCCCAGGGAGCTGTGCTTGCTGCACTCCCCAGCCCTGTCTCAGGCCCTCCTGGAAGAACACAGTCAGGGCTACCATCTCTTCAGCTGCTTTCAGTAAGCACCCTCGTCCAACTCCCTTTCTCAACGCCTGACAGAAATGTTCAGGAAGAACACCCTGAATTACTATGCTGACTCTCCTCACCTTCAGAGAGGCCTTGGAACCTGAAAAAGAAAACACAAAAGTTTATAGAGAAACACTTCTCTGTCTTCTGCAGACTCCAGCACAGAACTTGCAACACAGGCAGCTTTAGCCATCCTTAGCTCACTTCCTCCTCCAGCAGGAGGCCAGAGAGGAATTCCAGAGGGTGCATCACAAGGAGGGAGAAACCCAGGACAGAGTCGCCCTCCATCACCATGCACATAAAGACAGTGTCTGACTTGGTATAAGTAAAACTACCAAGAAATTGGGTCACAATGTGCACAGGCTCTGTGGTGCACTGCACGCTCATGACCGACCTGCTTCTGGTGCACTGACACCAACCACTGAATCAACACACCACATTGGCATGACCCTGCTGGGGGCGGGGGCGACCGGTCCTCCACCCATCTTAGCACACTAACGTAGGACTCTTCACCTACGATGTTAGACATCAGCAAGCTTCTTTTTATACTGACATTATCACATAACAGCTAAAAGTCAGGTGTGGTGGCACAAGCCTGAAATCCCACCACGTATGAGGCTGAGGTAGGAGGATCACAAATTCCAGGTCAGCCTCAGCAACTTGGCAAGACCCTGTCTCAAAAAATAAAAAGGGCTGGGATGTAGGTTGTACCACAAAACAAAACAAAACCAAACCAGCAAATAGAGATGAGCATGAGGCTGGTGTTGTGGCTCAGTGGTAGAGCACTCATCTAGTATGTGTGAGGCCCTGGGTTTGATCCCAGCACTGCATTAAAAAAAAAAAAGAGATGAGCAAGGCTGCATTTGAAGAATGGAACTTGAGGGGCAAGGGGCAGCAGCTCTCATTAGGTTTTCGGTTTGTGTATATTACATTGCTATAAATAAAAATGAAAGGACAAAGGACAAAGGAGCCCCCCTAACCACTTACTTTTTAATTAGTTTGCAGAGACGCTTCCGGTTGAAGGGAGGGATGTTTTTCTTGTTGGTTATTTCCAAGAGTCGGTCCGCAACAGCCTTATAGTCAAACTACATCGCAAAACAACAGCCTTATAGCAAAGCAACGTGCCTAACTTTGGATGTGCACATTTACCAGTAAGAGAAGACCCCTATGTGCAGGAGAACAGGCTTAGCACTCTCATGCTGAGGCAGTGACCAGGGTGGGAACCATCTTTGAAAGTCACCTTCTAGCTATCCGTCACCTAGGAGAAGCCAGGCAGTCAGCACATCATACCCCCTCCCTTTAAATTGCGATACAATACACATAATCAAATTTTCCTAGATGTGCTTCCTTTTAAGTTCAATCTAGATTTCCAACCTGTACTTGGCAGCACAATAAACTTTTTTAATTGCTGGAGGGGCTCTGCAGATCTCAGCAATTAAAACGGGGACTAAGAGCTTTCAAAACTCCACCCTACTAAAACTCATCTCCAGTAAGCTCACTCTAAGGAAGGTGACCTCAGGGCAGAGGGATTAAGAGCGCAATGTCCCAGGCTCTACAGCATGATTAGCTCTGACCCTAATTCTCTGGCCAGGCCACCCCCAGAAAGCCTGTGTTCTATAAAAAGCAAACACCCACCTGGAGAAGAAGCCCTGTGTCTTCCAAGGTGCCACAGTCCTTTCTTCCTCTTTCATCGCTGGCTCTCTCTCTCCTGGAGTGGCATTTGCTCAGTGCTGTCAAAATACACCCCAGAACAAGATTCTTGACATGGCAAGTGTGCAGCAATGGTGCTTCCCCAGGAGCAGCGTCTACCCATTTTGAAAACAAAGTGTTTCTTCCCAGAGAAAATCCTGCACCCACACTGGACAACCTCCCCACAGGGCTCTTCTGGTCATTCGGTCCTGGGAGGAGCACATGGCTCCTGCTCCTTGTGGTGATGCCATAGACAAACCCACAGAAGTCACTGATGCCTCACACTTCCCTGCTACAGGCAGTCCTGGCTACAGCTTGTGGCTGAGAGAAGACAAACTCTGTTTAGGCCTGCAGGCACTCAGGCAGGTGGGCCAGGGCTCTGAGCTGCTCCCACCTGTGAGGAAGGGAATGGACTTGCAGTCTGTGGTCAGCTCTGGGTGAGTTCACCACCACACTGGAAATCTTAAACAGCCTCAGCAGCCTTTACTTTACATACGGGATCAGAAGCATTTCAGATTTAGGAGTTTTCTGGATTTTGAAATATTTGCTTAGACTTCATTGCTGAACATCCCTAATCCAAAAATCTGAGACGCTCCAGACCCTGAAACTTCTTGTGTCGCAATGATGCTTATTTATTTATTTATTTTGGTATTCGGGATAGAACCCAGGGGCACTTAAACACTGACTTTTTAATTTTTTATTTTGAGATAGGGTCTTCCTAAGTTGCTGTGTTGGCTTTGAACTTGTGACCCTCCTGTCTCAGCCTCCTGAGTTGCTGGGATTACAGGTGTGCATCACTGTGCCTGGCTTCCTTCCAGATTTTTTAAAGCAAATACTAATATTGGTCTTCCACCAAAAAAAAAAAAAAAAAGAAAAAAAAAAGGTCTTTTAAATTTTTAAAATATTACTACCAAGTTTCCTTTGCTGGGGGATGAACACAGGGCCTTGAGCATTCTAGACTGTGTTCTACAACTAGACTGCACCCTCAGTGTTGAAATTCTACTTTTTAAAAAAAATTTCCTAAATTGGTGCATTGTAGCTGTACATAAGAGTGGGATTTGTGGTTATGTATTTGTATGTGCACACAATGTAATGACATAACTTGACCAATATCATTCCCCAGCACTTCTCCCTCTCTCCCTGCCTCTTACTCCCAGAATTTCTGCTTCTTAGTGGCTACACGCATTTCAAAAGGCGGCGAACTCTGACCTAACTGTTCACTTCACTCTGTGCACTGAGATGCCACACACCATCGTGAGGGTTTTGATGGTCTGCAACTTCAGAGGTACACTGTTCATAAAGTTCCAGGGACACAGAACAGTGTAACAGTGTCAGCCCACAGTGGGTATCTAAACACCCGGAGACGGAAAGAAGAGCCACCAGAAGGCCAGTGAGTTCCTGACCACCTGCAGAGCTCTGCGGAGGAGGTGCTCACAGACACATCTGATGTGTTCAGACACATCAGAGGGAACAAAAACAACCAGAAGACCCCAATACCTGAGCAAGGACAATGGTGGAGCCCTCACAGAATTCAGCTCCTAGGAGACAAAAGGTGTGCGTGCTTGGGGCTCCCCAAGGCCCCCAGGGGGTGGCAAATGTCCTCATGCACCTCACTCCCTTTCTAGGGAGGGGGCTAGGCAGAGCCACATTCCACGAGTCAACTCTGGGCTATATTCAGTGAGAAGATAGCAAGGGTTTTATTTTATTTCTTGGTACTGGGAACTGAACACAGGGGCGCTTAACTACTGAGCCACATCACCAGACAGGGTCTCATTAAGTTGCTTAGTGTCTTGCTAAGTTGCGAAGGCTGGCTGTGAACCCGCGATCCTCCTGCCTCAGCCCCTGAGCTGCTGGCACTACACGCGTGCACCCCTGTGCCCAGCCATCGAGTGTTTAAGTAGTGTTTGCTTGATGGGAATTAAAAACGACAACAAAACCCCAAAGACAGAAGAAAGACCAGGAGGTCTCACCTGCCTTTTTCCAAGCTGCCTCGTTTTCAGACGCCTCCTCTTCAGAGAGGTCACCATCGCCCACCTTGGTTTTCTGCTCCCCCACTGTATCTTCAGGTGTGAGAGGAGACTGATCGACAATGACCTCAAAAACACCCCTAGCTATAGTCTGTACCAGTGTGTGGCTGAGGGTAGAAGCACAGCGGAGAGAACGCGATTAAAACGCCATCTGGACCTCACACCGAGGAGTGCAGCAGACAAGCAGCAGAGCAACACCGTGCCACACCTGCGGTGCCATCTCCGTGCCACGGGATGGCAGCCCATGCAGGCACAGTGGGCAGAACGCTGGGTGTGGGCGGACTCCAGCAACGAGCGGGTCAAACCCTGAAGGAGGACAGCCCCATCACTGCACAGTGCATCAAAGGCCTCATCGACGGGAACTGAGGATGTGGTGTTCTGTGCTCTGGACACTCATCCTAACTGTCCTGCACTGTGCTCACCACAGGCCCCTGCCCGCTCCTAAGTATCTACTGAAGCAGTACAAACACATGTGGTGAGTCACTTACTCCTTGGTCTTGGCAGCAATTTTGCAGAATGGGTCAATAAACTTGAGGTTCTGATCCGCCAAAAGCTGTAATTTAGACATAAAATAATAAAAGACTGAAACAAAACACAAATCCAGGCCTTTCTCCTTCCTGACAGTGGAAAGGGAACCATGTGTACCTGAACAGGCTGAGTCAGAAGCAGTGATCCCTGTCTTCTAGCCCCAAATGTGCTATGAAAGCTGCAGAGGCCTGGTAGGCTCAAGGTCATGGCCATCTTCCAGCCTTCTGGGTACCTTAGTGCAGTAACCCAAAGGATCACCAACCTGGCCAGCGCTACTCTGCGATACACTCTCTCCCTACAAGAAGCTCTATGTGGGTACTACCTCAAAATGTGAGATGAAGGCATTCTTGTTCTTTTTCTGTGGGGGTGGACTGAACCCAGGGTGTTTAACCACTGAGGTACATGCCCAGCCCCTTCTGTATTTTGTTTAGAGACAGGGTCTCACTGAGTTGCTTAGGGCCCCACCAAGTTGCTGAGGCTGGCTTTGCACTCGTGATCCTCCTGCCTCAGCCTCCTGAGACACTGGGATTACAGGCATGTGCCACTGAACCTGGCTATTATCCTTAATATAACATTTACTTTGTTTTGGGTACTAGAGATTGAACCCAGGGGTGCTTTACCACTGAGCAATATCCACAGCCCTTTCTACTTTGGCTAAGCTTCCCAGGTCAGATTTGAACTTGTGGCCCTCCTGCCCCATCCTCCTGAGTTGCTGGGATTATAGGTGCATACAAGTGCACCTGACTGTTTTCTTTTAACAAAGAGAGAAAAAAAAAGTTCTCTACAGAACACTTGCGAAAGAAAAAAAGCCAAAATTGTTCATCTTTCCAATTTTAGATAATTATATATGTAGTAAAAATACACTTCATACCATTTGTATAGCATTATTATTTGGATGTGAGGTGTCCCCCAAGAGCTAAAGTGTGAGGCAATGCAAGAAGGTTCAGATAAGAAATAGCTGGGTTACAAGAGACTTAATCAAATCAATGAATTAATCACCTGATAGGATATGGGATTAATTAAATGGTAACTGAGGGCAGGTGGGTGTGGCTGGAGGAGGTGGGCATCAATACATTTTATATCCGGAGGGTGCAGTCTCTCTCTGCTTCCTGATCACCATGTGAGCTGCTTCCCTCTGCCACACTCTTCCACCATGATGTTCAGCCTCACCTCCAGTCCATAGAGCTGGCGTTCTGTGGACTAAGACCTCTGAAGCCATGAGCCCCCAAATAAACTTTTCCTCTGCTAAAGTTGCTCTGGTCAGGTCCTTCAATCACAGCAGTGAAATGGCTGACTAACACACATAGCTTTGTCTGTTGCCTTCCCCTACTCACTCCTTTGAAAATACTATACCCTGAGGATTTTCTCCACATTACTGAATTCTCTGTAGGGTATTTTTCTTGGGGGTGGGTGGGTATCAGGGATGAACTCAGGGGCACTTAACCACTGAGCCACATCCCCACCCTATTTTGTATTTTATCTAGAGACAGCGTCTCACTGAATTGTTTAGCACCTCGCTTTTGCTGGGAATTGAAACTAGGGGCGCTTAACCACTGAGTCACATCCCTAGCCCTTTTTATTTTATTTTTAAAAATTTGAGGCCGGGTCTTGCTAAGTTGCTTAGGACCGCAATAAGTTGCTGAGGTTGACCTTGAACTTGCAACCCTCCTGTCTCAGCCTCCCAAGCTGCTGGGATCACAGGTGTGTGCCACCATGGCCCTGTTCTCTCTCTTTTTAAAAAAATTTTAAAGGATTTTTAAAAATTTGTTCTAATTGGTTACAGATGACAGCAGAATGCATATTCACACATTGTACACAAATGGAGCATAACTTCTCATTCCTCTGGCTGTACATGGTGCTGAGTAACACCAGTAGTGTGATCATACACGTATACAAGGTAATGTCTGTCTCATTCCCCCATCCTTCCCATCCCCACCAGTCCACCCCTCCTCTCACTCCCCTCTGCACAATCCAAAGTTCCTTCATTCTTCCCAACCACCCCCGCCAACCCAGCACCAACCTGGAAGTTCGTAAGCAGGGGTAAGTCATGTTAGGAAAAAAGAGAAAGGGCAGGGAGGAGGGGTGGGCCTGTTATTCTCCCAATTTTCTCACGTTTACAGTGTCTCACATCTCTAAAATGAAACGAAGCTAAGTTTCAGAGACAAAGGTTGGGGGCAGTGTGAGCCAAAGAAGTAATAGGCAGCCAAACCCTGCTGACTGGGAGGAGGCCCAGAAGGTTTGCCTTCCGTGGTTGCTGGGTAACACGTGTAAACAGCACAGGATCATAACCACTAACTACAGTGCCAGTCAGGTGTTCTCTGTCCACTTCTCCCTGCTCTCTTTGAAGAGGCAGGGTCTTGCTATGTTGGTCCTGAATTCCAGGGCTCAAATGACCCTCCTGCCTAAGGCTCCAGGTCACTGGGACCACAGGGGTGCAACACTGTGCCTGGCTCCACTGTTTCCAATGCCATACACATCACAGCGCACAGTCGCTGTCCACACGTCCCACCAGTTGCCTGGTGCACATTCCCATGTGGGGAATGACTTGGCGAAGGTGGAACCCATTCTACTACTGTCACTGGTATGGAGTGCCAATGGGTGGCACTTTGCTGACAACTCTTCCAAGCAACTGTGGTCTTGTCACACTGCTGGCAGAACGCCAAACTGCTTCTTACCTCTTTCCCTCCCACTTTGGATAGTTCGTCCAGATAAATATCGATGAAATGGAATCTCACTCCATCAGGAGACCGGCTCTCAGGACACAGGATCTCCTTCATCAGAACATCTAGAAAAACCTTGATTTGGCTAAGGAAAAAAACATGAGTCTTTTAATGACAGCATGCCAACACTTCTCTCTTTCCCAAGAGAAAACAAAGCCCCGACCGCCACAGGAGCCCAGCTGCTTCGTGCCTTCACTGGGCACCCTCCCTGGGGAAGGATGCTTTCGGCTCCTCACGGCAGCACCCTATGGGATTACTGCAGAGACAGGCAACTCAGGCTTTCTGATTCAGAAAACACCCGATCACCCTGCGAGTGCTTTTTTGGTTATTGGGGATCGGCCAGGGCCTTGTGCATGCCAGGTGACTACCCTACTGCTGAGGAACTCCCAGGCTTTCTTCACTGTCTGTAGGGTCACCAAATGCTAACTCAAATATTTCACCAACCTTTCCTCCCAGCCACTCCGTTTCAGAACTTCAAAAGACTGTCTCAGGACCAGGCGAATCAGCTATAGACAGACAATTTTGTTATAAAAGGCAAAGTAAGAAATGTTAATAGCTTGGCAGAATAAGGAGACCAAATGAAACTGGTGCTGCCTGGATCCCCAAAATGAAACAATATCCCTAATAAATATGATAACATATTTAACTTACAGATTCAAGAATGTTCACCAATGATCCCCAAGTTTACCCTCAACAGCTAGAAGAGCTGCAGAGAACCTTCCCCGAATACCTAACGCTGCCCAACAGCCTCACTTACCTGGTGCTTGCTCTACTTCAGACAAAAATAATTTTTTTTTTTTAGTGCTGGTGATCAAACCCAGGGCCTAGCACACAGTGGGCAAGTGTTCTGCCACTGAGCGAAATCCCCAACTCTCCTCCATTGCTTTTATGATGTAGAACATTCTTTCTGCACAGGAGTTTTTTCTTCTCAGTACTGGTGAATGAACCCAGGGCCCTGCGCGTGACAAGCAAGCACTCTACCACTGAGCTACATCCCCAGACTATTTTATTTTGAGACACTGTCTCACTAAGTTGCTGAGGCTGGCCTTGAACATCTGATCCCCATGGCTCAGCCTTCCAGCTGGGACCACAGGTGTGTGCCACTGAGCACGGCTGCACATGACGAGATCTTAGTCGATGTGGACAAAGGCACGCGGACCTTACCATGTAGTATTTGTCCAGGTGCAGTTTGTCTATTCCCTTCCACTCTCGATTCATGGTTTGCCAGAAGGTCTGAATGAACAGGTGCTCTGCAGGGAATAAGAGATTCTGAATGCTCGGTTCCCGTGCTAGCGTATGACCACATAGCAAGAAGATAGTGAGGAGAAACGAGTGCTTATTGTCTCAAAAATTCCTGGGCAGCTAGACAATCTGGCCAATCATTGAATACATTTGATAATTTCCTTTAATTCACAAAAATAGATTACAATACCAGCAAGACTGGTGAGTCCTCCCCCCAGAGCATTCTCTGGAGCAGGTCTCTTTACCTATGTGAAGCCTGATCCACATCTACAAGCCCCTTCCCCGGCACCTACGGAAACACGTTCATCTGAAGGAACACTCACATGCTCCACGTGGACTAGCTCTCACCTGCGTCAGGTGTCATATAGGGAGCTTTAGCACAGGCAGTCTGGTCTTATCTTCTGAGCCATGATGCTAGCATGTTTCCACTGAGGACACTTGCTGATTTCTGTCTTGGATTTACTACTTCTCAGAGTAAAATTCTTTCTCAATATATTAAACCTACGCTATGCATCATTCAATGTCCTTCACTGTGAGCTAAACCAGAACCACTATGGTTACTCAAGTCACTGTGATGGTTTTGCTCTGGGGAATGCTACGCAGAACATCTGTCATCCTTTCTTCCTTTATAAATAATCCAAGTCTGTCTCAGCAATCTTAATTTTCCCTTCTGTCTTCTTTTTGGTAGAGGAGCTTCTTGGTACTTGGCTACCAGTGGTGTTCTCTATCTAACCTTGGAGAGCGTGGACCTGCCAGAGGTAACCGAACACTAGGCGTATGAATGGATGGCTGTTGAGAGTGGCCAAGTGACTCAGAACCTGGTTGAGATTCTAATCTTTGTTGAGTGACTTTGCACAAGGTGTCCCCATACTCTCTTAGAAGTTGCTACCTCTGTCTACGAGCTTTTAAAACAAGAAAGGCTTGTTGCCTGATGACCACACAATACAGCACCAGGCTCATGCTAAGCAAGCATCCTGGAAAACAGGGACTCTGAAGGAAGGAAAAGAAACAACACTGACTAGGTTTCCCAGGCAAATTACCAAATGCGATGAACAAGGAAGTTTTGAAAGTCATGAAAACATCAGGACTTACGAGCCTCTGAGCTGTTAACAACATGGATGAGTTGGGAAATAGTGTTCGCTAGCTCCTCCTGTAAAGGTGGGTTGGGGAGAAACATGGGGGTTATTACGTGTAGCACCACCAAGGCAGCACTGTGGCCTGCGTCCTCCTCCCACCCTGCTGGCGGGAAAGCCTGCGCTGCCTGCTCTAGTGGGCTGCCACTGAGGGGCGGCTCTGAGCACCTGCTGTCTTCAAGTGTGGAACCTCAACTTCAGTGGTCACTATGCTGACTTGACGTGTATCAGGAATGGGCTAAGCTGTGGGTTTAAAAGCACCTAGTAAGCTGCTCAACGACCCACAGGAGGCCTACACTGACCGTCTATCCCTGGTTTTAAAACTGTGATTAAGCTGAGATTGTATCAAAATCCCCAAATGCTATGAAAGACAGAAGACACAGGATTGCTTCCCTAGAGGCTGGACACTGGGGTTCTCACTCCAAAGACCTAATATGTTGGGTCAGAAAGTCCTCTACTTGGCTTGGCCAGAGTAGGTAGGAATACAAAGGTTAGACAGGGCCCTCCTAGGCTCTGCCCTGGACAAAATGTCCTCTGAAGACCACACCGGCCAAGGTGCAGTGGGCACCGCCTGTGAAGAAGCCTGCCTGGCAGAGTCAACAAAAGCCTCCGTCCACTAGGCCCCTGGGCACGAATGGCCCGCAGTGCACTGCTCACACTTCACCTATCCTAATTTTCCTTCCTTTTAATGAACTCCAGACTTGAAAATGTTGTTTACTGGTCCTTTCTTCACTAAAGCTGCTGGTTATTAGTTCTGAATGAATAAAAAATATTCTGCCCTGCTAACTTACTCAAAATATGTTCAGTAGTGTGAATGTAAGAAATCCACACAAGCTGCTACCTGGCATGGGGGCAGTGGCAAGGCTGCGCGGAGGAGCCCAGCAGGAAACACTGCACACAAGGACCTGCGTGCCAGTGGCTTGCACGTTTCCAGGAGGCTCGCTCCTCCACTGGCAGGACCTGCTTTCAGAAGGAGGCTTTCTAGGAGGTGAGAAGCAGCCTCTAACAGCGCTGGTTGTGGGGCTGAGCGTACTCCGCAGACAGGGACCAAGGCTCACACACGCTGGGTGTGGTATGGTTCCCCTGAGTTTCAGTGGTTAGAAGCTTTAGCCACCAGGGTCTGGCCACCTGCTCTGTAAAGAACTGGAGTACAGCCACACGGGGCCAGAGGTGGGCGTGGAGCCTGCCTCTCAAAGTTTCTTAAGACTAGTGCTTCCTTTCACTCCTTTTGTCCACAAGGAGTAAACCTGACAGAGAAGAAACAGAAATTTTAAAACAGACAATGCAAAACCTACCATGGTATCTATGAAATGATGACAGAAGTCTACGACTTAGAATGTCCATTGTATCTGAAAGATGATTGACCTAACAGCTGGCGCAGCGTCCCTTTCTGCTCAGGCGAGAGCTGAGGAAACGGCTCCTGGACGCACTCATTCTCATCTGCTTAGGAATGCTGGGGCACTGACTGTCAACATCAAGTCTCTCACCACCGTGCCAGAGGTCCAGGAACACGACAAAGGGGCTGGGTTACCTGAAGAAGGGGTTCATCCTGCACCCACATGCAGTAGAAGAGTCCTTTCCATATTTTTAGGAGTTCTTCTTGGCTAAAACCTCCTGCAGGGCAAAAGAACACACACACACACACACACACACACACACACACACACACACACACACACAAACAAATCTTAGAGTCTACATATTTCCTCTCTTAAAGCTTAAGAGGGCTATCGAAGTGGTGGAAACGTTACCACATGCACGTAATTCTCTTCCAACCCCAAGCCTTGTTTCTTAAATTTGAAGGACACGTTTTCTACGTTACAATGAACACGCGGACCGCACACATAGCTTCATTGGCCATTGAGAGGGCACAAGGAAACAAGTGTGACTGCAATAGCTTCAGCCTACAGGGTGGAGGGTGCAGCTCAGTGGTGGAGTGCCTGCCTGGGTTTGAGACCCTGAGTTTGATCCCTCCAAACCAAAACCAAATAAACTGACCCCATGAGGTGGCCACTATAGAACCAGTACCCCCTCAAGCACTGCCTGCTTAAAACTGCAAATTTCACAAATGATGCAGGACTCTCCAATCACATGAATTCTCTAGCAACTGGCAGACCTACTGACGAACAGAAAGCCAGGCAGGCTGAGGATGCAGGAGGCTCCCAACAGCAGACCTGAGAGGACCTGAGAGTCAAAGGAAAGGTCCTGTGGAAACTGACACGGCTTTGGAATATTTTTGCAAAAGTGCCCCTTAGTTTTAAGGATCCTACTGAGGTTAACTGCTGCTGTACCCAGTCTCCTTCTGCTCGCTGGGCAATTTTAGCTGATACTGAATGTACCCCTGGATTGGTTTTATTCTTACTCTAGCTCCTCTCCTTTGCCTCTATGAATGAGCCACCAGCCTGTAACTGACCCAGGAGTCACGAAACATACTAAGCCACGCGAGGAATAAAAATGAGAGGCAAGTGTCCACTCCTGGAGCTCAAGACCATGGCTAGGGATCAACATCGTCAAGTGTCCATGTGCTGCAAATGTCTTCCCTGACACCTCACTAGGAGTGATGGGAGAATCTTTGGGAGCAGCAGACTGGGGAACACTAGATGAATGTAAACAAGAAATATGGACTTTGATTTGTCATGCAAATCAGCAGACTGGGTATTACATGATAGTAAGAATGTTTTTAAGGTAGGACGAGGGTACTGTGGTTACGAGTCCTTATCTTTCAGACATACATGCTGAGGTGTCTGGAAATGGAGTGAGATGCCTGGGTTTTGGTTCACAAGAACCTAGAGGGAAGGAGGAAAGGGCAGATTGACAACCTGGCCTGGCACTGGCAAATGCCAAACAACTGGGCTGGGGTTGAGGCTTAGTGGTAGTGTGCTTGCCTAGCACTTGTAAAGCACTGGGTTCGATCCTCAGCACCACGTAAAAATAAATAAATAAAATAAAGGTATTGTGCCCATCTACAACTAATTTTTTAAAAAATGAGGATACTTTTTATATGTTTGAAATATTCCTCAAAATAAAGAAAAAAGGATGTCATAAGTGTTGAAGAATTTTTTTTTTGTGGTGCTGGGGATCGAACCCAGGGCCTTGTGCATGCAAGGCAACAACTCTACCGACTGAGCTATCTCCCCAGCCCCAATGTTGAAGAATTTATAAGCAAAGAGGATTAAAGGAGCAGCGTTACTGTGAGGCCAGGGCCTGGCACTCCTGGTTTTTGGGGCTGGTTCTGGAGTAGCTGCACTGCTATTTCCTGCCCAGGCTGCCCAATTTCAGGGCAGAGATGTGGAGGGGAGCAGAGGTCTGGTGGGGCTCATGCTACACAGAGGAAAGGAAGAAACAGTGGGGGCTTAAATCAGATCATAGGAATTTTCTGGAGAGCACATGACACTTTCTGCTCAGGCTCCGAAGTCTCTTTTCCACTAGACCTGGAGCACACAAGCCGTTTCCTGTGCTCAGTCACCCCTCACAGGAAGACAGTGTGCCTGAGAGCAGATTCTACCCAGGGAGCAGAGCCTCAATGGAGAAACACGGGGCTCTGGTACCACTGGTTGGTGGCATGGAGCTTCATTTTACACTTAGAGCTAGTGTGGCTTGGAGGTTCTGTTGATTGGCAACTGAAGAGTTCTAGTGAAAACACATTTTTATTGCAAAAAATCCATGTTCTACCATTCAAAATTCATAGTCAAGAGTGCCTTGTTCATTGCCTCCCAAATTCCAGTCTCCTCCCCAGAGGGGCAACTGCTATCTACCTAATGTATTTCTTTCTAGATCTTTCCTATGCATGTGCAGAACAGTTACCTGTATTGTGGAAAAGCATAGCTATGTGTTAGAATGTATGTATGACAATCTTCTGTATTCTTGCTTTTCTCACTTAAAGCTGCTTGGTGTATGTTTATCTCCAGACAGTTCTCAAGCCAATGGTAAGCAACAACGTGATACACCCAATAACTTTGGACAGTCCACACCTATCAAAGTCAAAGGAATAATATGATGTGCTAGAGACCTGTATGGAAAAACAGAAGATTCTAATAAAGTTAAAGTAATAGCACAGCCTGGACAGTGGGCAGGGATGTGAAAGCCCATTCTGTCTCATTTCAGCTGAAGGAAGCCACAAAATACAGCGGAGACCAATAGCTGGGCAGGCCCCAGATTGCTGTGTACAAGAGTGCAGTACCAGAAAACTGTCCACTGATCTTTGGAACTTAGTCCCTTTACTGCACAAGGCATACGGTCAAGGTCAAAATGAAAGGCACACCTGAGAAGCATGTAAGTGAAGCATCAACAGGGGGATGTGGTTATGATCAGCTCACTTTTTAGCCATAGTCTCTCCAAGTGTGCCACCATGCCTGGCTAGATTTAGTTATTTTATTTTTTTGGTATTAGGAATTGAACCCAGAAGTGCTTTACCACTGATATTTCCAATCCTTTTCATTTTGAGACAGGGTTTCACTAAGTTGCTTGGGTCCTGCTCAATTGCTGGGCCTGGCCTCAAATTTGTGCTCCTCTTGCCTCAGCCTCTGGAGTTACTGGGATTATAGGTGTGTGGCATCGTGCCTGGCTAGGTTTAGTTATCTTAAAACGAGTAAGGTGAACATGAAAGTGAGACATGCAGACACAGGAAATACCAGTAAGTTTTGAAATGAGAACACTGAACAGCAATAGGTCCCCAGGATGTGAGCGCGAAAGCCACTTACGATAGGGGCAGTGTCACACTAACTCAGCCCAGGGTCAGAACAAGCACACTCCTACTTGTCAAGACTCCAGGCTAAGAGAGTTGCCCCATCACCCGAATGAATCTAAGACACCTCAGTCAGATACACTGTTGTTTTATGTCTCCAAAGAAAACAATGATGTGAATGAAACCATCACAGGTTAATTTTAGATTCATCCCAATTTTAGGGGGGAATTTTTTTTTTTTGGACATGAGATTGAACCCATGTCTATGACTGAGGTACATCCCCCGCCACTTTTTTAATTTTTTGAGATGAGGATCTCACCAAGTTGCTGAGGTTGTGTTAAACTTTTGATCCTCCTGACTCAGACTCCTGAGTAGCTGGGATGACAGGCACACACAATCCTGTCTGGCAGATGTTAAAATTTTAAAGTTGTAGAATTGATAAGACCTACTGTAGGGATTGCTGGGTGTTGTGGTGCATGCCTAGAATCCTGGTGACTCAGGAGGCTAAGACAGAAGGATTCCAAGTGGAGGCTAACCTCAGCAACTTAGGGAGGCCCTGTCTCAAAATAAAAAATAAAAAGGGCTGAGGATGTAGCTCAGTGGTAAATCTCCCCTGAGTTCACTTTCCAGTATCAAAGAAAAGACAGATAGGGATTGACTGTTTAGTTCAGTGTCAGTATTAGGGTACATAATAATAGCACACACCTGGTGCTTCCTGAATGTTTGCTGAATACATGAATTAATGAACCAGTCAGGAAAAATGAGCCGTCATGAACCAAAACCACTATGATTTCATGTGATGGGGACTCATGGCTAAAGCACAAGAGCAATATTACACTGTTTGAAGTTGTCCAAAGATTTCTAATTTGCTTTGAGACTACAGAGCTATTTATTTATGTTGTTGACAGTTAAAACACTTCCTGACAAGATGCAAAAAAATCCTGAGTCCGTCAATGAGAGTCAAATGTCAGGAACTTGTGTTTCTATTTGGATGGAGCATATCTGTGGAAGAGACCTTGTTTT
Organism: Sciurus vulgaris; assembly: GCF_902686455.1. Classification (NCBI taxonomy): domain Eukaryota; kingdom Metazoa; phylum Chordata; class Mammalia; order Rodentia; family Sciuridae; genus Sciurus; species Sciurus vulgaris. Next base: position 2,274,114 of record NC_136470.1, read on the forward strand.
TTTTTGTCTATTATTGCTAAGACATCTACCCTACATGTATTTTTGAAGGCCAAGTATACTCCATGCAATGTGGGGAAGGTGGTGAATACAAGTAACTGGGTGTGGTGGGTGCTAACAAGGCAGGAACCCAGGGCATTGGTGTAAACTGACAGGCCTCAGGCAACTTTAGCCGGGTGCCAAATTTGAAGTACTGGGCCTGCTCACCAAAGGGATTGAGCAACAGGTTGTTTGGATGTCTCAGGTCCAGATGTACTGCACCTGTCTTTGCTCTTGTCCACAGCCAGGCCCTCCTAAGTTGGATATGCTCCCACATCAAGCTAAGAGAACAGACAGAGCTGACTGTATTTGGGGGAAGAATGGCACATCAACATAATTAAGAAGCAATCTGCTATGGTAGAGACAGCACTGTTCGGCGATACTGAACTGAATGCTGGGAATGAGGGGTAGGCTTCTTTGCAAAGTGAGCAGGAGGCAGAGAAGCAGCAGCAAGAGCAAGTTTTTTGGGGAAACCCTGTCTGGGGTACTTTGGGCATGGAGGCTGAGGTGCCTGTGGGACATCTGAGTGGAGTGCTGGGCTAGCAGTTTAAATTTAAGAACCACTGCCATACATATATGGGAAACTACGAGAGTAAACTGACTCACGGGGATGCCAAACAGAAGGTCAAGAATTCTCATCTTCACTCCTCAGACTTCCCACCAAAGTTTAATTTTCTTTTATGTTTTATTCGGGATATGCGTGTGATCTTTTGTGATTTCAACATCAAACAAAGAATGTCAGTAACGGGGGAGACAATGCTCTTTTAAACAGATTTCAGTTCTGCTACTATTAGCAGTAACTAAACCAAACTTTTGCCACCTCGTTGCAACGAAAACGCACCGTAAAACCTCCATCGCCCATTTCAGTTCATGCCTTCAGGGCTCACTCCAGCGATCCCCTTGGGTCAGGTAAATAAATACTTCCACGCACTCCACTGCCTGCATTTCCAGCTGCACCTCCAGAGCCCTCTGCCCAGCCCGCGGTCTCCGCGCCACTCCCGGGGCAGCTCGGCTCCGCCCGCATTTCCTGCGCACGGCGGGCTTCCCGGGTCCGACCTCGGCCGAGCGGCCCGCGTCCCCGCCGCGCTCACGCACGCTCCGCCTGGCCCGGCCGGCTCGCGAGCCTCCAGGGCAGGGGCCGGTCTTCTCCCCGCGCCCGGCACCTAACGGCGATGTCGAGCCGCAGCCCGGGCCGGGTCTCGGCTCCGCCGCTGACTGTCGGCAAACCCCGGACCCCGGCCGCTCCCGCCCAGCGCGGCCCTGGCACAGCACGCGGGCGGCTGGCAGCGCGCCTCGGCGACCGCGACGCGGGCCCTGGGCCGCGGCGGACCCCGCGGGCGCCCACCTGTCTCGCTCTGCGTCTTCACGCTGAGGTACTGGCGCAGCTTCCTCACCGCGCGGTCCCGGACGCCCTTCTCGCTGGACGCCAGTCGCTGAGCAAACTGGACCTCGGCGGGCTGCATGGCGGGGGACATCGCGCCCGCCCGAGCATCGCCGGCCGCGCGCCCGCGGCCCGGCCGCGCCTGCGCAGAGGGGCGGCGCACGCCGATGGCGTCACAGAGGCGTCGCCCGCCGCGCGTTCGGGGCGCCCGCGTGGTCCGGGAGCGGCTCCGGCGGTGGGAGGAGCAGCCCGGCCTCACCGCTGGTGTCGGCGCTGTCATTGGTTTGCCACGGCTCAGGGCGGTCGGCCGCGAGGTTGGCCGGGGTCGGGTCTTGTCCGGAAGGACGCAGGCGGCTGGCCTCCAATGGCCTGGAATGCTGAAGCACGCTTAGCAAAGCCCCGTCCGGCCGGCTCTCCTGCGATGCGCACCCACCGAGGTTCCGAGGAGCCGAGCCCGAGGAGCACGCCCTTCTGGGGCCTGCTTAGCCTGCGAACGGGCAGACCCTCCCGGCCGGCCACCGCGTGGCTCCGGCAGGGCCAGTGCACCCCCCTAGAGCCCAGTGCCCTGATGCACGGCTGCGGATGGGGAGTGCGGCGGCGCTTGGACAGGGGCAGGTGTGTGGACTGCGGAGGGAACCGCCGCCTCCACCCCGTGTCCTGGGGCTGGTGCAGGGGTGTCCAGTGCCCAGTGACCTGTCCCACCCTTTCCCCCTGCATCTTGTGGGAAGGGTGCGGGATGCTAAACGAACCACCTGCTCCCTCACTGGGCATCCTGAGCCCAATGACGATTGTGGTGTGGCTGGAACCTCCCCTGCTTCCGAACACTTTCCCCCAACTTCCTAAGGCAGACCGGGGGAGTCTGGCCTTTTAAACATGTGCACATTAGAGGAATGGGATCAGTGAGGGCTGCTTGCCGATCGCAGAGGGGAAATTCTTAACGGTTGTGCTAATTTTGGGATCATCTAAGACAGAACCGAATTTGCTGGATTAAGTGACTCCCCTAAACTTAGGGTGGTTATATTACTTGATGTCACCTGGAAGAAACAACTCTCCTGGGGACACAAAAGGTCACCCCTTGAAATGAAAGCCCCTGGGTGAGGGCCAGGATTTCTGCAGGGGCAGCCCCCTGCAGTGCCTCTCACCAAAAGAGAAAGGACTATTTGGGTTTTATTTGACATTTACTTCTGGGTTTCACTTTTCGTCTACTTTGCAGTTAACAAGTGTTTAAAACTTGGGCTAAACCAGATCAGAGCGGGACCTCCCTGGGTCCACCCCGCGACCCCGAGGCAGAGGATGCGGTGCAAACTCCAGGAGCTTTGAACCTCGCGGCTCTCCATACGGATCCTTCGGACCGGCGTGGTCTCGTTCCCGCGCTTTCTGGCGTGCAGGGGTCAGAGGGTGGTGCGCAGGCGCACGGAGCGGAGGCGGCGGTCATGGGCGAGGCGGCTGGTGCTGAGGAGGCCTGCCGGGTCAGTCGCGAGGGCACCTTTACGCCGTTCGCCCCGCGGCGGCCTCGAGGAGCGGTCCGCACGACCCCGTGCGCCGGGCAGGGGCCGGCTGGGGACGCGGCTTCTCGACGCCCTCGAAGGCGTGGCCGGGGCGCGGCGGGCGGGTTGCGAAGGCGGCGTCATGGCTGCCGAGCTGTGACCACCGGCCCGAGGGCGACGGCGTGCTGGGAGCAGGTCCGGCTCCGGCCGCGCCCGCTCCGCGTCCCGCCGGCCGGCTGGGCTGCGGCCTGGGTTGTCAGGGGGTCCTGGGCTCGGCCCTCTCCCCTCGGCGCCGCCCTGAGCTTCGCCCCAGCCCCTCCGCACCTCAGATGAGGCCGCTGTTGACTTGAGGCCGGAAGGAGACGCAGGCCGACTCGGGCTGCCGGCTCGTCATCTGAAGAGCAGTGTAATAATCTTGGAGGTCTCGTTTTTCAGCACATGGGAACTAAAGAAGAATTCGTTAAAGTCAGAAAGAAGGACCTGGAACGGCTGACCACCGAAGTGATGCAAATACGGGACTTCTTACCCAGAATTCTCAGTGGGGAGGTCCTGGACAGCTTCCAGAAGCTGACGGTCCTGGAAAAGAGTGAGTCCTAACTTCAGTTTTAGCGGTCGTTGGTCACTGGCGAGCTAACGGAGCAGACTTACCCTGCGTACGTAACTACACCGTGAGTGTAGGTGCATCCTAAGGTGTTGCGATGGTACTTGTGGTTACATTAGGGAGAATGAGATGAACTGTGGAGATCCCCAAACAGTAGCTTGGCAGGAGTATGTTGGGTTGGAGGAAAGGTTGCCAGTTTTCTGTAGTGTCTGTTACTAGCTTCTCTTTCTGTCCTGTTCTCTACCTTGGCAGAAGAATTTTATGCTTTTCATCTCTGAAAAACTCTACTCTGTAAATTAAAGATCCTGCCATCTTGCAGCCTCACGTGGGACTGATGGAGCTGTAGAGATAGCTGAATCTGTGTGCACTTGTCCCTGGGTGGATGGAAAGGTCAACTTCTAGCTTTGATTTAAGGCAAGGATTTTGAAAACCTGTCCATTCACACTTTTGAGCTTCAGACTGAGCCATCATGTCAAGTACAAGTATAGGACCCTCTTAAAGTTCTTGAAAGTATTTTGAGATTGATTCAGTACTTGCCTGGTTGAGGCTGCATCACCATCAAGTCAACCTTTGAGGGTTAAGACTAATTCCCCATGATCATTTCAGATTCTTCAATGTTTGCCCTAACGGAATCAGTCTGAGATCCCTAGGTGCAGGCCTGCAGTTTGATAAGATCAGGTTTGACTGACTGCAACAAGGAGACCACGTTCCAGAGGAACTGGCAGGCATCTCACAAAAGATGAGGGTAGTATTATTATAGGACTTGGGGACAGAAGATGCAGGCTGCCTCTGTCACAGTGACTGCAGGCCAGGATGTGGTGTTCTTTCTTACTGTAAAATCTCAGAAACAGCAGTTTCTAAGAGTTGGATTTTTCAGAGCGAGGCTTCTCAGCGAATGAGTCTGTAGTACCTCAAAGGGTTATTGTGACACTTTTCAGTTGCAGTGTCTTTAGTTTCCTGTTAACTTTGCAGCTGACTTTTTCTGCCTGCTCTTGTAGCTTGATTAATGGCAGGACAGATTTTCATTTTCTCAGCAAACTAATTTTTACTTTCTCACATTGACTCACGATAACCATTCCTGTGTCCCCATCTCACACTGGCTTACCTCATTCTTAGAGTACCACTCCCTGCCCCAGTTGGAGACTTTGGAGTCCCTTGTCTGTCCCAGTCTCATTAATGCATCCTGTATATTTTGCTTCAGAGATGCATCCTGACTTCCTTCAGGTTGCCTCCATCTACACTGCATTATTTCACTTAAATCTTGTGCTTGCCTCCTCCAGGCAGTGTTGACCCCTTGCCAGCCTGAGTAATCTTTAGCGAGTCAGCCTGATCACATCATTCCTCTGTTTGAGTCTTTAACAGTTGCTCTTTGCTTTTAGGATAAAGACCAGCCAGCCAACAAATCCATTACCACCTGAGTACCTAAACCAGGTCAGATCACGGCTTAAAGGACTTCATGTTGCTGGATACAACCTCCGTCCAGCGTCATTGTCTACTCTGGCTGTCCAGATGTGTCTTCCCTCATTGAAGTCATATTCTCTGTGCTGTTCCTTCCAACAATTTGCGTTTTTCCCATTTCGCTTTGTTAGTTGATGGGAGGGCAGGGCCTCTGTTTTTATTTATTGTTATCTTTACCTGGCTGGATATTTGGTCTTGTAGGACTGTCCTGCCTGCACGCTCCTGTTTCTGAGTTGCAGTGTTACGATGCTCACGTGCTTCTAGAAACCTGGTGTTCAGAGAAAGGAAGGACCAAACTGACCTGGGTTATTGCAGAGGGTTCACTGTGGACTAAGAACCTGAGCTGATGAGAAGGATTTTTGCTTTTGTGGACTAGCTTAAAAGGTGGCCTTCTAAAGCACCTGTCATCTAATTTTTTGCTCTTGAGTTCTTACTATTTAGGAAAGATATGAAGGAAAACGGTATTTCACTCTTTTTTTAAGGCCTATATTTGATAGCCTTGGCCTTCCCATGGACCTGTCTTCCCAGTTTAATTGCTTGTAACATGACTGAGAATGGAGCCACAGAGGAAATGCAGAGATCACACTGTGGCAACAAGAACTGTTTTGGCATAGTGATTCTTCCTTCTTCCCACCAGCCCTTTGGTCCACTAGGTTATTGGCTTTGCTTGGTGTTGGCTTATTTTGCTTTTAGAAGCAGGTGTGGGCATCTAGTAGCAGACCATGGGCAACCTGAAGGTGCAAACAAATGTCACGGAAGGAATAGAGGGAAGCTGTTTACCTGTTTTCAGAAGTTTCCTTTAGAGTGTAGGAGGTGAAGTTCTGTTTGGGTGGCTTCTGTGGATTTAGGCTGTAAATGTAACTTGCAAGCCAGCTTCAGGGCCTGAGTTGATGGAATGAGCATAGGTAGTGACTGATGCTAGCATAGGAGCTACCTTGGGAAGGTGGTCAAGGTAAGTGGTGCTTTGGAATAATGATGATGTGTTGCCTGAGCATTTTCAGGGACTTAGCACTGAGGAGAGAGGGAAAGGGAAGATGTTAAAATCTAGGGTGGTGGCATGTATGGAAGTCTTAAATGGGAGTGAGAGGATGGGTTATGGGTTTATCAGTTGGTTTTTCTTCTGTGCAGAGTAAGAATTGGGGTATAGCAGAACTGAGGACAGTAAAGGTGAGCAGTTTAGAGGACAAATAGTCTTGGATCATTTTTAGTTGAAATGAGAAGCACTTGGAAGTTCCTATGTAGAAATGACTTCCGAGTAGTGATTCAGGTGATATTTTCACAAGGATGGCTTTTGCATCTGAATGTAGGATAGGTTGGAGGGATTGGGTGGGAGATGGAGGGAAGCAGTGATAGTGTTCCTCAAGGGAGCTTCTGGGCTCTGTTGAACTCTGATCTGGATGAAGCAAAAGAGAAATGAGAAGAAGCAACTAGTCCTGGTGATGCAGTGTGGAGACATAGTTATGCTTGGGTCAGCTGAGGAATTGTGGAGTGAGGGGAGCCATCTCTCTCTTGCTTTCAATCTAGTATTTCAGTTTTTCTGTCTATTAAATGGGGACAGTAATGCTTACTTCATAGGATGTGGCAAGTTTAAGATGAGAAAACTCTTCTAAAGTGCTTGACCTAGGGCCTGTCTCTGGGAAATCTCAGTAGATAGTACCTCCCAGCTGTGGGATCCACTTGAGCTCTGGTGTAATGCAGAGTATGCTCCAATTCACAACCTGGCAGCTTTAAACACCATTGCTTGGTAAATTTGGAGAAGGTATTGGAAGTTTTGAATAAGAAACCTGGGTTGATCCCAGTTCTGTTCTTTATTTGCGTAACCCCCAGCTTCAGGTTTTTCTGCCTGTAAAGTGGGGGTGCCCAGAGTGTTCACAGTGACTGCTCACTCTGTGTCTTATCCCTTTTCATCCTTTATTCATCCATCAGGGGGCTTCAAAATTTTGTTTTCAACTGGGAGAATTCTCTTTGCTTTTAAAATAAAATTTCACACATAGCTGATGGTTCCATATGTAAAATATGTAAAGATCGTATATTTTTGTGTGTTATTTTTAAAAATTTAGCTTTAGAACATTTGCTTATGCGATTGGTGGGTACAGTAAGGGTGTTGTGATTAAAACAAAAATTCAGTATTAGGGATTTTGGAAGACAGTTGCATTGTTATCCTCTGCATCCAATTTTCTGTTTTTGGTTTTAATAGTAAAGTAGCCAGGAAGAGACAAATTACAGAGATGAGGAGTTGCAGATGATAATTTTCAGATAGGTCACCAGGCAACAAGAGGGCCCTTTCCAGTTAAACTGGTTTGGGGGTTTTGTTTTAATACAGATAACCAAGATGTCTTCCTTCATTGGTGAGTGATGATCTTGGGGAGAGATGATGAAAAAGCTTGTTAAATCTTCATTAGCATATAGAAAATATTTTTCATGTATTATGTTGTATTTGAGGTTTTTTTTTTTAAATATTGGGGATTGAATCCAGAAGGGCTCTACCACTGCACAACATCTTCAGCCTTTTTTACTTTTTATTGTGAGATGTGGTTTTGCTAAGTTGTTGAGTCTGGTCTTTAACTTGAGAGCTCCTGCCTCCTGCCTTAGCCTTCTTAGTAACTGGGATTACAGGTATGTACTGCTGTACCTGGCTGCATTTGAGGTGATAAATGATATAATTGGGAAAAAAAAGGTGCCTCTTGACAACTTGGTGGTAGTCTATCAGGTATTCAGAGTCTCAGGGGTGTTAGAATTAGTTTAATTTTGTACGTTGACACCAAGCAAAATTTCACATTCATTTCTGACATACCTTAGTTTCAGCTTCTTAAAATTTATTTTAATAAATATATTTAAATGTTATTACTGTAAAACAGGCTTGTTGTGGTTACTGAAAATATCAGCAATGCATACAACTGGTGTAACCCTAATATACAGGCGAGAGGTTTGAACAACTAATTTTCTTGAGCAGTGAAAAGTTTTAAAAATTTAGGTTTGTCTACCAGCATCTAGCCTGTGTCAGCTTTGTCAGTAGAACTTTATGTGGTGATGACATGAAATCCTTACTGTCCATATCTTTTTCAAATAGTGCCTGCCTATGTGGTCAGCTGACCTAGCACTCTTTTTTTTGACAGGACAGCTTCCCCCACCCTCCCCATGCCCAGTGTTCTTGACATAAGTCAGAAGTGGCCATATAAGTGTGGGTCTGATTTTGGATTTTTTTGTTAGTTTTTATCAGTATCATTATACAGTATTTAATTTTTTTTTTCAAAACTATGAATTGAACCCAGGGGTACTTAACCATGGAGCTAAATCCCCAGTGCTTTTTATTTTATATTTTATATTTTATTTTATTTTGAGACAGGATCTCACTAAGCTGCCCGGAATGGCTTCAAATTTGTGATCCTCCTTCCTCAGCCTACTCTGTAATTGGGATTACTGGCATATACCACCATACCTGGCTCTTATTTCTTTATTCTAGTTCTCTGATGAAATTCTCTTGTGGTCTACATTCAAGAACATAGTAATCAGTTATTTTGAAGTCTGTATCTAGTAAATATGATCTCTGAGTCACCTGTGGGTCTGCTTTTGTTGTCTGCTTTTCTTCTTTGTAGGCCTAGTGGTTTTTTTTCTTTTTAAATTGGCTAACAGGTTTTTTTTTTTTTTTTTTTTTTTTTGTGGTACTGGGGATCGAAGAACTCAGGGCCTTGTGCTTGTGAGGCAAGCACTCTACCAGCTGAGTTATCTCCCCAACCCTAACAGGGTTTTTTTTTGTTGTTGTTGTTTTGTTTTGTTTTTAAGCATGAAAATTGACTCTGGGTGATGGTATTTTTTCCTGCAAGGATTTTTTGGTGCAGAGGGTTCTGCCAGACATTTAAAAGAGAGTAAGAGTTGATCACCTTAATCCAGTCAGAGATTAAGCTGGTTCATGGCTGGCTCTCTTATCAGTTCCAACTGGCCTCTTTCTAGTTAATTCTCATTTTCATTCAAGGGAGTTCAGTTTACCAAAGTCAGCTCACCTTGGCAGGCCTTGACTGCCAGTTTTTCTCTCTTGTGTGCCATGGGTGTAATTATAACTCTGCTGGGCAACTTGGCCTCTTCATTCATTTCTTGGTTCCACAGCCTCTCTGCTGCTTCTTACAAATTGGCTGAGTGCTTTGAGGAGAGAAATGGTGCCCCTTTAGCTCATTTATCTATTTCCATTTTCTCCAGGATTGTGATCCACCCATTTGTTTTGATAGTCCTGCACTTTAGTCCCCCAGTTTCATGGGACTGTTGGATGCTCCATCTAGTTTTGCTGTTTCTTTGCCTGTGTTGCTTTTGAGTACACAGAGGCCTCAGGAAGAGTTGGGCCCCTGTGCATTAGAATATTTCACTCATTTCTGGGTCTTGTTAAAATTTGTATTTTTTAATTAAGTCAGAAGTTTTAAAGGTATTATAAAATGGATATATTAATTGTGTATAGAACTGTAATTTCAAGTCACTCTCAGGTTCTTAGCAGCAGCTCTGAAAACCATAGCACCGTGTGATTTATGGGCTGTGTAGGTAAGTTTCCTGAAAATTTGGTATTAATCAGAAGCAAGGGGAACCTCTGTTTTAGCTCTGAGTAGAATTCTTTCTGGTCCATAGAAGTATGAACTGGAGAAAGAATTATGGAGAGTGGAAGAGAAGTAAGAACGAAGAACAGGTTGTTAATTTGACCTGGAGTTTATTTCAGAGTGAATCTGTCCATGTCTTGGTGGGGAACAAAAGGAGCAAGAGTACAGTGAAGAGATGACTTGCAAAGTTGTTGCAGGGTTGTGAGAACTAGCATCCAGGAGCTGGCCAGAGTAGAGCATGATCACCTGCCCTGGAGGAGCCAGAGGGAGAGAGTTACCAGCTGGGTGACATGTGCCTCTGTAGGATGGAGTTCTGCAGGGAACATGCAGTGAGAAGTAGCTGTCTTAACCTGTTTTCTCCTGTCCTCTGGTTTCCTTCAGGGCCTGCCCTGTCTACGTCCAGCAGGAAGCCACAGGACAAGGAGCCAATTACTGTGGATGTTGATATCAATCTTTTTGGGACACAAAGTAGGGTAGACTTGAGGGCTGCCTGGAATATAGGAAAGTGTAAAGAAGAAAATAGAAAGGGGCTTATGTACAGAGGAGGTGAAAGGTTAGCTAGATGGAGAAGGTGGAGCCAGGTAGGTTTGAATATCACTCCAGATCCCCTAGTTACTCCTGTCACGTGCGTGTAGATAGATAAAAAACAAAATCCTCAAGACGCCCTTTGGAAAACACTTCAGCAAAATTCATTTGACTTCAGCAAGATTGGTCTTAGTTTTTGTGATGTATTTTTTTTCAGGTCTTTCAGTGAATTTAGTTCATCTGTCAGGTGGGCATTTATTATATACCTGATATTTGTCAAGGATTGCTAGGCAGAGAGGGGATATAAAAAGGATAAGATTTGATCCATTCCTTGACAGTTTCAGGTAGGCTGGGGAGTTTGGCATGCAGATAAAAGAAGGGCATATGGCATATACCCTGGCTGTGCCAGGATGGGAATACATTTTGATTAGTCATATATTTTCCTCATTTTATAAAAGATTAAGGCTTTTATATGGTTTAAGAAGCAGATTTGTTGTCAGTGCAATTTAAAAAAATGCTATTTCCATGTTATGATTCCAACTTTTCCCTCCCTCCTTCACTCCCTTTGATTTGTTTAAAAATTTTGATAGCTCATTGAAACATTAGAATGGACACTAGGATTTCAAGTGCATTTGTTTATTAACTGAGGTGTTATTTAGTTTTTAAAAATGAATATTAACCTTTTTTTTTTTTCACCTTTTCAACATTTTTGGAATCTGTAAGGAATATACCAAGGGGATCATTGAGGTTTACCCCACTGGATGTCTGCTTAAATCACTAGCACTATTTCTCTGGTACATTTCAGTGCTGGGTGGAGGGCTCTTTGTGAAGGAAGGGACTTGTGTTGTTGTTCTAACGTTGAGATCTTGCAGTCGAGACTGTGAGATGGGGAGGAAGAGCACATGATCATCCAGAAGAGAGTCTGGATTAATAGATGCTGTCACCTTCTGCCCCCTATAGTGGTTGTAACCTTGCTGTTGTCTGCGTGCAGCAGTAGGGAGCTGCTGAGAATGGCATCACAGCAGAGCTGGCCTCAGGAAACTGCCCTGAGAGGTTGGGCGCTCATGACATGGGACTGCAGGAACCACTGGAGGACCTCATGTAGCTTGGATCTTCTCATTCCTCTATGACTGTATACTGGTTACTTTAAGGAATTCACAGGTGTACATGAGGTGGTCATAACCTGTAAGGAACATGAGAACAGGGAAGATCCAAACATATAGGCAATGCAGCATAAATAGTATCTCACAGATGCTGTATGACTGGAAAAGGTAGAAGAAGGAAGGATCCTTCCCTTTTAGGTTTTGGAGGAAGAATGGCCCTGCTAATGCCTTGAGTTTGGATTTTTAGCCTCTGTACTTGTGAGATAATACATTATTGTTGTTCTAAATCACCCAGTTTGTGGTACTTTGTTACCACACCTCCAGGAAGCTAATAGACTACCCAGATCTCAGTTCAAAATAGAAATGGAACCCAGTGTAATATACTGTAAATTCTTTTCCGATCCTATCAGAGAGTGATAAAAATAAAATTTAGTGGCTAATTAAAAAGCCTTTATTTTTGTTTTACGACTGTTATTTTGATAAAAGCAAATACATTAATGGAAGAGATTGATGATTTGTTGTAAACATGCCATGTGTTATAGGTAGAAGCTGATCTTTCTGGATAGTCTTCATTTCTTTGATGTTTTAGAAGTCCTTTTCATTTATAGCTCTCTGCCTTCCCCACAAATAAATTGAGCATTAAGAGTGGTAGAGCCTTGTACGTGTGAGGTCCTGGGTTCAATCCTCAGCACCACATTAAAAATAATACACAAAAAGATATTGCATCTATTTATAACTTAAAAAAAATCAGCATCCTCACGTTATTAAAACTATTAAGCTGGGTCTGGTGGTGCATGCCTGTAATTCCAGGCACTCAGGAGGTTGAGCCAGGAGGATTGAAAGTTTGAGGGCCGACGGGCAATTTAGTGAGACCCTACCTCAAAATAAACTAGAAGGGATTGTGGTGTAGCCAAAGTAGTCCAAGGTAGAGAGCACTTGCCTAGCATGTACAGTGCCCTGGGTTCAGTCATCTGTGCTGCAAAAAACCAAAC